>NC_139018.1:83268064-83868064 GCF_964374135.1 Grampus griseus
AATAGATATAAATGGGATAAATTGGCAATAATACATTAATAGTAGAAGACTTTAACACCTCACTTACTATAATGGATGTATCATTGAGACATAAAATCAATGAGGCAACAGTGGTCTTATGGTACAATAGACCAGTTGGATTTAATAGGTATCTACAGGACAGTACATCCAAAAACAGCAGAATACACATTCTTCTCAAGTGCACATGCTAGGCCACATGCTAGGCCACAAAACAAGTCTCAACACATTTAAGATGACAGAAAGTATATCAAGCATTTTTTCTGACCACAACAGTATGAAACTAGATATCAATTACAAAAAGAAAAATGGGAAAAGAACAAACATGTGAAGACTAAACACCATGCTACTAAAAAAACCAATGGGTCAAAAAAACCCACAAAAACCCCAATGGGTCAATGAAGAAATCAAAGAGGAAATCAGAAAATACCTCAAGACAAATGAACATGGAAACACAGCACTCCAAAATCTACAGGATGCAGCAAAAGCATTTCCAAGAGGGAAGTTCATAGAGATACAGGCCTTTATCAAGAAACAAGAAAAATCTCAAATAAACAACATAACCTACCACCTAAAAGAATTAGAAAAAAAAAGAACAAACAAGGCCCAAAGTCAGCAGAAGGAAGGATATAATAAAGGATTTATCAATTGAAGGATTTATTTCAAAGAGGAAATAAATAAAATAGAGACCCCCAAAATAGAAAATATCAATGAAAACAGGAGCTGCTTTCTTTTGTAAAGGTAAACAAAATTGATAAAACTTTAGCTACACTCACCAAGAAGAAAAGAGGAGAGGACCCAAATAAAATAAGAAATAAAAGGAAGAAAAGCAACTGATACCACAGAGATACAAAAAATCAGAATAGAATACTATGACCAATTATATGCCAACAAATTGGACAACCTAGAAGAAATGGACAAATTTCTAGAAACATATAGCCTTCCAAGACTGACTCACAAAGAAACAGACAATTTGAACAAACCTGTCACTAGTAGTGAAATTGAATTTGTAATTAAAAAAAACTTCCCAGCAAACAGGAGTCCAGGACCAGATAGCTTCATGGGTAAATTCTACCAAACATATAAAGAAGAACTAGTACCCATCCTTCTCAAACTATTCCAAAAAAATTGAAACGGATGAAACACTCCCAAATTCATTCTACAAGGCCACCATTACCCTGATACCAAAACCAGACAAAGATACTACAAAAAAAGAAAATTACAGGCCAATATCTTTGATAAATATAGATGCAAAAATCCTCAGTGAAATATTATCAAACCAAATCCAACAATATACAAAAAGGATCATACACCATGATCAAGTAGGATTTATCCCAGGGATTCAAGGATGGTTCAGTATCTGCAAATCAATCAATGTGAAACACCACACTAACAAAAGAAAAGATAAAATTACATGATTATCTCAATAGACACAGAAAAAGCATTTGACAAAATTCATCATTCACTCATGAAAAAACTCTCATCCAAGTGGCTCTAGAGGGAACATATCTCAACATAATAAAGGCCATTTATGACAAACCCATAGCTAACATCATACTCAACAGAGAAAAGTTAAAAGCCTTTCCTCTAAATTCAAGAACAAGATAAGGTTGCCCACTCTTGAAACTTCTATTTAACATAGTATCGGAAGTACTAGCCACAGCAATCAGACAATAAAAAGAAAAGGCACAGAAATTGAAAGGGGAGAAGTGAAACTGTCACTATTTGCAGACGACATGATACTTTAATATAGAAAACCCTAAAGTCTCTACCCAAAAGCCATTAGAACTAATAAATGAATTCAGCAAGGTAGATGATACAAGATTAATATACAGAAATCTATTGCTTTTCCATACACTAATAATGAACTATCAGAAAAAAGTTTTCCCTTTTCAAACCAATCTCTTTTAAAATCACATCAAAAAGAATAAAATACCTAGGAATAAATTTAACGAAGGAGGTTGAAGACCTATACTGTGAAAACTATAAAACATTGATAAAGGAAATTGAAGATGATACAAAGAAATGGTAAAATATCCTGTGCTCTTGGATTAGAAGAATTAATATTGTTAGAATGTCCATACTACCCAAAGCAATCTACAGATTTGATGCAATCCCTATCAAAATACCCATGACATTTCACACAACTGGAACAAATAATCCTAAAATTCAGATGGAACAACAAAAGACCCCAAATTGCCAAAGAAATCTTGAGAAAAAAAGAACAAAGCAGGAGGTACCACCCTCAGACTTCAAACTATACTATAAAGCTACAGTAATCAAAACAGCATGGTACAAAAACAGGCACATAGATCAACGGAACAGAACAGGGAGCCCAGAAATAAAACCATACACTTATGTTCAATTAACCTATGACCTAGGAGGCAAGAATATACAATGGAGAAAAGACAGTCTCTTCAAGAAGTGGTGCTGGGGAAACTGGGCAGTTACAAGTAAAAGAATGAGATCACAATATTTCCTCACACCATATACAAAAATAAACTCAAAATAGATTAAAGACCTAAATGTAAGACCTGAAACCATAAAATTCCTCGAAGACAACATAGGTATAACATTCTTTGACATAAATTGTAGCAAAAATTTTTTGGACCTTTCTCCAAAGACAAAAGAAATAAAAGCAAAAATAAACAAATTGGACCTAATTAAACTTAAAAGCTTTTGCACAACAAAGGAAACCATCAACAAAACAAAAAGACAACCTACAGAATGGGAGAAAATATTTGCAAATGATATGACTGACAAAAGGTTAATACCAAAAATACATAACCAGGGCTTCCCTGGTGGCGCAGTGGTTGGGAGTCCACCTGCCGATGCAGGGGACACTGGTTCGTGCCCCGGTCCAGGAAGATCCCACATGCCGCAGAGCAGCTGGGCCCGTGGGCCATGGCCGCTGAGCCTGCGCATCCGGAGCCTGTGCTCCACAGCGGAAGAGGCCACAGCAGTGAGAGGCCCGCGTACCGCAAAAAAACACAAACAAAAACAAACAACCAGAAAAATACATAAACAGATCATACAACTCAATATCAAAAAACAAACGATGAGCAGAAGATCTGAATAGACATTTTTCCAAAGACGACAAGCAGATGTCTTACAGGCACATGAAAAGATGTTCAACATCACTAATTATCAGAGAAATGCAAATCAAAACAAAATGGGATATCACCTTACACCTGTCAGAATGGCTATCATCAAAAAGCCTACAAATAACAAATGTTGGAGAGGATGTGGAGAAAAGGAAACCCTTGTACACTGTTGATGCGAATGTAAATTGGTGCAGCCATTATGGAAAACAGTACAGAGGTTCCTCAAAAAACTAAAAATAGAACTGCCAAATGACCCAGCAATTCCCTCCTGGGTCTATACCCAGAAAAAATGAAAACACTAATTCGAAGATACATGTACCCCAATGTTCATAATAGCATTATTTACAATAGCCAAAATATGGAAGCCACCCAAGTGTCCATCAGCAGACAAATAGATAAGAAGTGTTATAAATATATATATACAATGGAATATTACGCAGCCATAAAAAGTATAAAATTCTGCCATTTGCAGCAATGTGGATGGACCTAGAGAATATTATGCTTAGTGAAATAAGTCAGACAAAGAAAGACAAATATTATATGATATCACTTACATGTGGAATCTAAAAAATAACACAAATGAATGTATATAGCAAAACAGAAAGTGACTCACAGATATAGAAAAGAAACTAGTGGTTACCAGAGGGGGAAGGGAAGAGGGGAGGGGTAAATTAGGGCTATGGGATTAAGAGATACAAAATACTCTGTATAAAATAGATAAGCAACAAGGATATATTGTATAGCACAAGGAATTGTAGCCATTATCTTGTAATAACTACTAATGGAGTATAATCTGTAAAAATACTGAATCACTATGCTGTACATCTACAACCAATGTAATGTTGTACATCAACTGTATTTCAAAAAAAAAAAAAACAAAATGAGGTACTTCACACTAGAAGCTTTTAAAACATCTGTGAAGCAAATCCTTATTTTCAATACCACAATTGAAACTGGTCCTCAATGTCACTAGGCTTGGTCCCTTTTGAAGTTTTATCTGACTCTGCCTTTTAGAAGCAGAATTTTAATATTCGTAACAGACTCAGTTCATCAAGGAAAAGAAAACTACATATCAATAATATTTGCTATTTAAAGAGAAAATGATAAATGGTTCTATTTTCTTCCTCTATGCTTACAGAAATCTCATCTGACTCATATTCACACATATCTGTTTCCTGAGAAAGAGAGGGAATATAATGTAACACCTGAACACACTGCAATTTCTTGTTACAATTACATCTTTAAAGGGCTTTTTGCCAAGAAAACTGGTTTAGCATGTTTATTTTTGATGTTTTGGTGTTCATTTTTGCATAAAGTACATAATGTCCAATTTAGTATTTTAGAATAAACTGATTAGCAAGTTATTTTAATAATTGTAAATGCTGAGGTTAGTAAAAGAAAAACTCCAGCTTCAGATAGGCTGACCTGCTCTCAAAATAATAATGTAGGACCTATTCCTTAAGGTTTATTATGTAATAAACAGAAAGTAAAATTGGTTCATATATTCACATCTATGCCATCTTAAGCCTCCATACTCACAGGGTCATTTTAATCAAACATTAGGATTATCTAGCACCATCAGAGGCATGTTTTCTGAAGTTATAGGTAAGCCACCATAGCTTCTTTCCATTAAGTCACATTAAGTTCTAGTTCATTCCATCTTTCCATGTTCTTCTCAGTGACAAATATACATCAGTGTGACTGCCATTCACATGGAAGTAAAGTTATATTTTAGCAAAATGCTGTTCCAAAGCCCCATACACTGACTCCACGGGAATGAGACCTCATAGACAGTAAATCATCATACCCAACTGAGTAAGTCTGATTACAGTAGACAAAGGGGAAATGCAGATACTTTGTTTCTACTAAAAACCTTCTGTCCAAAAAGAAAGAAAATCTTCTGTCCAAAAAGAAAAGAAAATACAAAAAGAAAGAAAGAAAAAGAGTAGAACGAAGTTCTCATGGCGTATTTATTAAATGAAGATCTTGGTGGGAGAAGGCAGACCACACTCATTTAATTGAATTGCACGTTGTAAGTGAACTCTGCTGCTAGGTAAAAACTGCATGGCTTGTGGAATTTCACCAAAAGAAAAAAAGAAAAAGGTTCCAAATCTTTATATAGAATGTGAGGCTTGCATAATTCTTAAGCCATACCACCTGCTTTCATTCATAATGCAAAGAATAAATGTGAACCATACTTTCAGTGCATTATTCTAAAACTGGATAATTTAAATTCCTTTATTTATTAAACAGGCACTTGATTTAAGGCAGCACTTTGGACATCATAGAAGATGTAACAATGAATCAGAAGATAGGACCCCTGTCCTCAAAAAGGTTACACAATTCTAAGGGAGAAAAAGTGTGGGTGTGTGTGCCAAATGATGTCAAGAGAGTGTGTGTAAAATGATGTGATCAATACCCTTGGACATTCAGAAGAGAAGTAAGACTTTTAAAAGAGAAGATGAGGGAAGGTTACATTCAGAGAGGATAGGGTTAGAATTCAACTACTATTGAAGGGATACCTGAACAAGCCTGAGAAGAAAGGGGCCTGAGCAACATGGGAAAGCACTGGGAATCCTGAGCCCAGATCAGCTACAACCTGAATAACATTTAGGGCACTAGATAGAGATTGATTTCAAAGGGAACTGCAGGTCAGAGTGTGGAGGCCTTGAACAGCAGGCCTGTTCAAGAATTCAGACTTCATTCAATAGGCGGAGGAGAGTCATAGAAGCTTTTTAAGCTGGGAAGTATGTTTATCAAAGTTGTACTTTGGGGGAATTAGTTTAGGTGGTTGACAATGGCAGGAGGAGAGGAGAGACCAGAGGCAGGGAGGCCTGATCAGGTTATCGCATTGGTCCAGTTGTGGTAGGAAGAGCAAGGGAGGGATGGACATGGGAGACACTGCAGGAGCAGAACAAACAAGATTGGAAGATTGGAAGTGGGAAGCAAGAGAGAGGGACGATTCAATGATGACTCAGATTTGAAGCCTGGGTGGCTGAGGTAACAGAAGTCAAGAGGACAATCTGAGTTGAGAGGGAAGAATGAGGAAATCAGTTTGAGGCCATATCTAGATGGCAGTTAGAAATACAGGGCTGAGGAGTTAGTTCAAAATTAGTAGATTATAGATTTAATAGGTAATAGATATAGATTTAATAGACAATATATTTTAGAGTAATCTACACGAGAGGAAAAGCTGAAGCTATTTAAATAGACTCAACAAATACAACACAGACTATGTTAGACTTCTAACATAAATAAATAATTGAATATTTGTTTATATCAAAAAAACTGCCCATAGTACTTGTATCCTGTACCATTGTACCATTGTAAGATGCAACACTGGTTCAAAATGAAAACGAAAAACAAAAAGCCTGACACTATACAAGTAGCTGGGATGGGAAGTTTGCGTACAGAAACGAACAAAACCACAATGATATATGGCACTTTACAAATTCATTCCTTGGAACAAATTTTCATCACTGAAATTTGGAAGTTAAAATACTAAGCAAATCTACTCAAATTATTTGTATCCATTCAAACTAATTTCTCTTTTCCTCTGAAATCAACATTGTTTTCTGGATAATCATCAAGAATATGTATTAGCTACCATTAAGAATAATGCATTTCATATGAGTACTATTCTCAATCTTGATATGAACATTAACAAATACATTCATATGTTAGAATGCTCTTAACTGACCCCATTTGTGACTTTCAAGCATACCTCCTTATCCTACTCTACTTTAAACTATACTACCTTTATATTGAAGTGTTTAGTAAGGATTATTTTCAGTGTATTCTCCAAGCCTCACCTGGTCTGGGTTTCTCTGGAGGGCTGAGTTTCAGATGTTGGTCTTCGGATGAAAGGCTCACGTTGACGCCATACAGTGGATCATCCAAGAAAGAGGGCCTTTTCAGTCTCCCAATGCCAAGAGTCTTTGACATAAAATAGTCTTTTGTGTCACCAATAACCTTGTCCTCAGAAAGCTGGAGGCATTTCATATTCTTTGCTTCAACGACAAGAGCTTCTGACATAAAATGCCCAGTCGAGGCTTTGGTCAGATAGTAGCCTCTAGATGTTTCACCTTCGGCATTCTCAGGCATATTTGCGTCTTCCACCTCAGTGCTTTTGACCTTTGTTTTTGACTCATCTAGTGACTGAGAGAGAATAGATCTGGAAAGCTGGGGCAACTCAGGTGTTATATCCTCAATGTCTTTCTTTTCTCTTTCTGAAGACAGTCTAATCATGGATTTTTGTTTAAGTGTGCATTCATCCAGAAGACACCTTAACTGTTCCTCAGAGAGAAGTGATGTTGAATCTAACTGGTGAAATAAACCAAAAGTTTTCATAGTCAATTGATTAAGTAAACGCATTTAACTTTGGTAAGCTTCCAGTAGTGTAGTACAAATGCAAGTAACAGGAAATCTTTTACTCAAAACACCCAAATAACAAAACCATTCATATTAAAGTATCCAAAATTGCAGGGGAAATGTACAACATGCCTAGAGAATAAGTTTAGAATCAATCACACATACTAAGATCCAGATAAAAGTCCCACAACACGGATGGAAATGAACTGCAGCACCAAATTAACCACTAACACTCCCTCTACACATAGAAGTACCTGGAGCTGAAATGAAGATATTAGAAAAGCACCTTCGATTTTATCAGTCTTGGGGCATCAAACAGGGTAGTAAGTAAGCAGCTGTTTGATAAATAGCCAGGAATCCTGCCATAATCTTCAGTAGGTGTTTCTCTGTTCCCACTACTCCTTGGTGTAAACCCTATCACCACCCAATTCCTATATCAGGCAAACAGGGCAGATTCACCTGCCCCTGGGGATTCACCACTCCTATGTCTGTCTACAACTTTCAGTGGACAATACTACCAAAGACAGAAAAGGAAGAGTGAAGGGGTGGTGCATCCTGAGATGTGTAGTTGCTTCAATGTTACAGGCCTAGACAGAGGCCAGGGACATTCCAATAGCAGTGCATTCTGGGAAGAGGATTTGATCATACACATTTAATCTCCGCTTGTAGATGTTATCAGGGCTGATTGTTTCAACCAAGATCTTAAGGATTTAAAAATATTTCTTCTCTTCCAGTGATGCTCTCAGGAAATAAATCAAACAGAAGTACAGAGCTATGTTCTATAAGAATTCAACTGAACAGCATGCCACCTGAATTGCAACAATGTCAAAAAGAACGTGATTGAAATATATTGAAAGACACTGAAAAAAATTTCTCCTTCTTTAAAGAATCAGCACTGTCCCTGATTTACATGGTGGATTATCTAGGACAACACTAATCCTCCTTCACAGGGGAATGAATTATCTGAAAACAAGAAATTCCCATAAGAAAACCTAATCATGAATTGTAATCGCCTTAATTTCTACTTCAGTAAATTAAAACAATGCTGTTGGTCTACTTTGTAGGACACAGTAAGAATTAACCAAATATTCTGCATGTATAAAGTATTGGGGCGGAGCTGTTATTAGAACTAGTATATTTAATTCCCCATTACTGTGCAATGCTTCTAATGCAGCTAACAAAAAGTAGTACATTAAACAAATTTTGTATCATGCTTTTAAAAAATATTATGTGTTTTAAAATTATATTTAACTTCCATATATTAAAAACCAGTTTTCATAGTGGCGAGTACCATTATGAGTTTGAGAGTAACAAGAAATTGTCTGGGAATATATTCTTAATAATCACCTGGGATTCAAAATTCAGGTAAATCACCCTAAGGTTAATATGCACGTCAAAAAAAATAGGTTGAATTACATTTTAGCAAATCCTACTTTTAATCACTAGACATTTCATGCATCCAGATGCACAGGAGCATTCCCTTCACCCTACTATGTAAATGTAGTCAACTAGAAAATGAAGGCAGCCCTTATATGGTACTAGATAACTAAAATATACTTTCAAAATCTGCATATATAAAATTCCTTATAATGAGTAAACAATTCCCTAGGATTTAGAAACCGTCCACTGAGTGTCATCCTCAGCAAACATCCAAACCAAAGGCTTAACATATGAAATTTCCAGACCCTAGAAAAAAATCAGTCCATACTAGAGCAAGAGCGTGAAGGATTATGGAAGGAGGTCTCTGGGAGGGGCGGGGAATAAAAGAGGGGGAGGTGGAAGATGGGTAGATCATCTGATATGTTTGCTCATGTCCCCAAATAATATTGATAGGATAGATGCTTGGAAGTTCTGAAGACATATTTTGCTAGACACACAGAAATTTAAGTAAAAGGAAAAATAAAGCAATTATGAACTCTGGGGAAAACAGAAAGCTAGTTTTTCAGATAGATAACAGAAAATTAAGCAAAAGAAAATAAGATAATTATTAACTCTAGGACAAACAAAAAAGTTGTACAAGAAAGGATACTATAGTATACTACTTGCTTTTGCTGTAAATGATGCTTTCACAGTCATCATAATATAAATAGTGATGACTGGGATAACCAAAAATTGTGATTTAACTATTTTGGAGAAGTGGTAGGAGAGAGAAGGAATGTTTGGAGTAACAATGTGAAACCCTTGGCTATAATTATAGGAAGTCAATATATAATTGATATAACAATACAGTACCATCATATTATTGATATGAAATGTCAGGTCATTGTAAATTGATATAAAACTGATCAATTAGGAAGGCAAGCTATTAAGAAATAATATAGAGTTAAAGCAGGGGAAACCTTCTAAAGGAATTAAAAGGGGTTGACTCTGGAGAGCAAAACTAAGAAATGGGGAAGAATGGGCAAGGAGCTATCATTTTTGTTTAAAACATTTTAACACAACTATTTATTTTATTACTATAAGTAAAATTAACTTAAAATAAAATATAAAAGTGATTTAAATGCATTCAAAAATTTTAAATAAAATTAATTTAAAAATAAATATCTGGGGCTCTCCTGGTGGCACAGTGGTTAAGAATCCACCTGCCAATGCAGGGGACACAGATTTGAGCCCTGGTCCAGGGAAGATCCCACATGCCACAGAGCAACTAAGCCCGTGCACCACAACAACTGAGCCTGCGCTCTAGAGCCCGCGAGGCACAACTACTGAGCCCGCGTGCTACAACTACTGAAGCCCGTGCGCCTAGAGCCCGTGCTCCACAACAAGAGAAGCCACCACAATGAGAAGCCCACGCACCCCAATGAAGAGCAGACCCCCACTCACCTCAACTAGAGAAAGCCCGCGCACAGCAGTGAAGGCCCGATGCAGCCATAAATAAATAAAATTATTTTTAAAAAATAAATAAAAAAATAAAACTCTGGAATGTTAAAATGAAATTCCCAACTGGCTATATCTTTGGGCATCAGAAGCAGATCCAGGTTTCATGGAGCCTGAAGTTTATGTGATATTGGAGCAGGGGAGGGTACTTCTTTAAGAAAAAGAATACAAAATTGCAAATAGAAAATAGGTATAAAAGTGAGTTTTTCTTCTTTGGAATGTGAAAAAGATCACAAAAAATTAATGGGGGAAACATCAAGTCCATCTCTTACACTATCTCTTTAGGTCATTTACCAGAAATGCTTATGTTTCCTGACTGCAACCTAGCTTCCTCTCCCCACTCAAGGTTCATACAAGAGAGGGCCCCTGAAGCTTAAGCTTCACTGGTTTCACAGTAAATCTTCTGGGTGCTCCAAGATAAAGCATAACACATTTGAGTCTGTATGTACACAGAAATAAGCTCAACTACAATAACCCTGATCCTCTGGGGGAAGCAGCCCAATGGGAAAGAAAAGACTAGAACTTGAGCTTCAGTTCAAGCTTTGCCACCTTGTGCGTATCACCTAAGGGACCCATTTACTGCAGGTGTGAAAAAAGGAATTGAAGAAGATGATCTCTACGTTAACTTGTAGCTCTAAAATTGCTTTTTATGAATAACTACTCTAAAATTAAAAATACATATTAGAATAAGCTGTTCTATTGCACCTCAGAATGTCACCTGGGTAGAATTTATGAAAACAATAACAAAAAGAGAACTTTTATTTCTTTAATTTCTTCACAATACTATCTTGAACTCAAAAAATAACTAAAAATTCTCTGGTCTCAAAACATTGTAAGTACAAGTAAACCAAGTATATTAAGCTCTCAAATTAAATTAATTTCATTACAGTGTTTCTGGGTGGTAAGACATCAGAACCTTCAACACAAGCCATCTTTCTCACCTTTTGATTCCCTGCAGAGTCTTGCCCACAGTACATGCTCAGTAAATCAGTGTTGTGGAAGGTTGCTGAGTGTTTTGAAATGGCTAAGTACTACATTAATATAAGTTATTTACAAATGCGGAACTGGACTAAATGGGGCTTATCACAAACATCCCTAATGACCCTTGATAGGTCCGGGGCCATAACCCACACCTTTCATCCAGATTGATTTCAAACTCTGAACTAATTAAGCTCCGTATCTCAACGACTGACTCACTGTGCAAGCACAGTCAAGTAACCATCTGTTCAAGTCTTTACCTCAAAGTATTCGTCTTTCATGCCAGCTCTAATTTTCCAGTATTTCATAAACAAGTTATTATTCATGCTATTCCTGTCGTTCATGAAATTCATCATAGTGCATCTCAGTCTTCATTTTTCCAGACCAGAGCCCAATCTATTTTCTCTCCTTCTGTGAAAGCCCCTCTTTTCCCATCCTCATTTAAATAGTCTTTTTATGGATCTTCTTTCTTGTTTTAGCCAAAACACACGTACTCTGTAGTCATAGAGTAAATGTATTGGATTTTCTCATCAGGAAAAAACTATAGAACACTTGTGGTGTTCGTTCTCATGCATCTTGCTGGTCTTGTTGGCACCCCAGGTGATGTCGTACAGAATAATAAAAACTAGCATTTACTAAGCACCTACTTTGGGCCAGATACTGCCCTATGCATCTTACATGTATCAATTCCTTTAATCTCCATAACAAACCTATGCAGTAGATACTATTGTTATTCCCATTTTATAGATGAAGAACTGAGGCAATGAGAAATTAAGTAATTCGTCCTTGGTCGTACAACTACTACGTGGTGGGGCTTGAATCCAGATAGTCTGGGTCCAGAGCTTAAATGCCTTACCTAGTCTCTCATTGTAAATGAGTTCTTCCTCTACCATTCTCTAAGTATCCTTTTCCCAACTGACATTCACTTTTCTGTCCATTCCCTCAGATATTAAAAACCCTTCCTGTAGATTATTTCACTTAACTTTGGATTTTATTACCCCAACTACCTCAGCATCTTACACAGATTTACACGGTGTCCTCTACTTCAGCTCACTTCAGGAAAAAAAGACAAAGACAACCCCACCTCCATTCACAGGGTGCCCACTGTTTATACTTCTCCACCCATAGAAATACCAGTTTGGTGTAGGAGCTAAATCTGATGGGGAATGTAACTTGTAATTGCTGGTAAGGGATCACAGGCTGTGGATTACCTGACCTTCATCCCTGCCTCCCCTCCTATGCTAGGTATGTGGAGTTTCCCCAGCCATAAAAATCTCCACCCATTTGGTACTGGATTTGTTGACAAGGCAATCAAGATTTTATGTCTCTGGTGCAGATAACCAGAAAGTCAAGTATTACAAACTAGCAGAGGCAATTTTGTCCTTTGATGTAAGCTTATGTCTGATGTTGGGGTTTTTTTCCCCCACAAACACTAAGTTCCTAAAGGCCCACCCTATAAAGCCAATACATTTATCACAAGTGAGAAAATGGTGGGAAGCCAGAAGCCCTAAATGATTAACAGCAAGAGTGTGGATATAAATTGCTTTCAATGACATCAAGTTCTACTTTAAAATAAACAGCTAGAAAACACCCCACCCTTTGCTTAATTACCAATATATAAGTTTACAACTCTCTGTTGCAGCCACTGCTGGCAACACTTAAGCAGTAGTTTAGTCAAGGTTTTTTAGCCATTAGGGACAGAAATCCTTATCTCAAAAAAACCCCCCAAAACAGGGTAGGCTATGATGAACTCCTTTAGCTTTCGCTTGTCTAGAAATCTCTTCATCTCAGGCAGTAGAGGTGAGTGTTGATGTAGGATCTAAGAAGTCACCTCATGGATACCAATAAGCAGGAAATGAAGTATCAACAGGCCTGTTGGGGTCTGGAGATGAGAAGCCCCCAGGAACCAAAGTCATGTGCGTCGTCGTTCTCTTACTGAGTCCCTGTGGTCTCTTAACTCACTGCTTGTCTGATGCATGCTCCTCTCTGCAAACCAGCTTTCTCTGCTTATTAAAGGTTTCTGCTCTCTCACAACCTCAGCTTGCCCAGGTAGCATGAGTTAACTCTGGTCTGCAATCAGCATGACATTAAGAGTCTGTCACCCACCAATGACTGACAGTGGTCTCTATGTCTATTAGCTCAAATTTTCAAGCAAGATAACCTGGTTGGTCACTGACCAAATGACGGACTGAAATGTCAGTTTCAAGTGTTTACCACTAGTCCAATCACCTGTGGTGAGGGTCACATAGTATGAACTTGGCCACTCAAGTCCATGCTTTTGTGTAAGGGGGATTTCCCAAAGAAGAAGGCATGAGCAGAGCAGGGACCCCAAAATAAATCTACCACATTGCTAAACTAGAATTGCTATTAAGTACATAACCAATAGAAGGGACCTGACACTTAATGAAGTTTTATAGCCAACTAAAGGATTAAGAATCAAGGAGTTGCCAAACGTCAACTATCTCATTCAGTCTGAGCACTCACTGAATAGCTAACTGAGATATAAAAGTAGAATTACTTGTCAGAAAATATTCACTTGTAGACAGAATGGTAAGACTTCCAGGTGGACTACAGAACAGCACTTTCAAGTCAACATGCTCCTAATCAGCTCATATGAGCTCAACAGAGTCACATCACTTGTGGTTCTTAAGAGTAAACAAGCCTGAAAATGATGGGGGTAAGTGATTAGTGTTCCTCTGAATGTCTGCATCAACAAGGATACACTGCCAAGGACTCCCAGAAGGAACAGGCTTATTCACCCTTCCCCCTCCTTAGCTCCTTCCCTCCCTATCCTATTCTTCGCCCTTCCTCTCTTACACTGAGGCTACCCCAGTCACACAGAGGCAAGTCTGGCAGGTACGATGCTCTTCAGAGGCCACAAAGGTCCCGGCAGCCAGGCAAGATCTGGCATATTTTTACCCAGAATAGTCAGAGGTTGTTCAGCCAGACGAGGCTCTGAACTCTAGTCAAAAGGTCACTGCCAGAGAAACTATGTAAAACATTAGGAATAAGGGCTGAGGCCAGGTTGTAAACAGGAAAATGAGTCAGCCCCCAGGTCAGAAGCTGGAGGATCTGTGGATAGAATAACAGTGTGTGAAATAGGTCAAGATGAGCGGCTCTGAAGTGAGTTCATAAATGTCGTGATGGTATTGGAAGTCCGCTTTTATGCGGGGCCTGCCATGTCAAAGTAACCATGTAGCAGCATAGGACACCCCCCTTGCCCAGGCCACCTATCTTCCCCGAATGACTAGGAGAGGCAGGGCTTGGAAGGGTTTGCCTGATGTGTTTGCTCCATGAAAGGCTGCTGTGCCCGTGAGCAGTCGGTGATGGTTCTTCCCAGCCTAGGTGCCAGAGCTGGTATCCATGACATCAGGCTTTCTGTTTCTAAGAGGACGAGCAGGGTGGGATGCCAGCAGGATCCCAGTGTATAAAGGAAGGGTGGGCATGGATGGGAGGATCTAGAAGCAGGGTATGGGATCCTCCATTCCTCCAATTTGAAAAGGGGCCAGGAACTCAGCTTTAGTTGATGACATAGTCAGAAGGGTGCAGATGAGCCTGGAGGACAGATAGATCGACTTCACAACTTCAGTTTCTAAAAGAATGATGGGGGAAAAGGGCTCTCATTTTTCCATTCTGGGGGGAAACTATCACTTGAGCATTTCCAGCAGCTGCTGTTTTTTAGCAGTAGAGACAGCAGATCAACTTCAATCAGATTCCCCTTGTTCTGAGTGAGTCACTGGAATGGCCCTTCTGTAGCACATCTGTCACTTCCTTGCCAGAAACAAGGCTTGGGTTCCAGCTCTGCAGCTGGAAGGAGCCTGGCACCCCTGTCCCACATTCTCCCAGCAAAACAAAGCTAACCAGGAGGTTTTCAGAAATGAGGTGAGCAAGTTTGTACACAGAGCATTTCTTCTGGTCACAGGGGGCTGGAGCACCCACCCACCTACCCACCCAGCCCCCACTCCCTGGGGAAATATATCCTGTATGTTACTTTTAGAACAACTAATTCTCACTGCTATGCAAGATGGCTAGTTTATCGGATAGTAACAGTTATGAAAATCATTTGCACGGTCTTCTCTACTCTCAGTTTGAAGTTTATTTTTACTATGTAGAGGTAAGTTGGGTCAGAGGAGGTCATGACGGGGTCAGAGTCAAGAGAGCCACTAGCTATTTAAATGCTTAAAGCTTCACCCTTTTGTCGGAGGTCAGCTGGGACATGAGTCAAGTTAGAGCGATATGGTATCGTCAGAAGAGATAACCGACAAGGACCTACTGTACAGCACAGGGAACTCTGCTCAATACTCTGTAATAACCTAAATGGGAAAGAATTTGAAAAAGAATAGATGCATGTATATGTATAACTGAGTCACTTTGCTGTACACCTGAAATGAACACAACATTGTTAATCAACTCTACTCCAATATTAAAAACTAAACTAAACTAAAGAATGCCTGTATGCCCACAGGGCTGCAGAACTTTAAATACTTCTCTTGACATCATGTAAACTTCCCATTAAGGAGAAGGTGACCTCAGAACTCTGTCTCCGGGATCTTCAGCATGCGCTTTCTGGGCTAGCCTAGAAGCAGTGGTGCCGTGGTCACCACAGGACCATCCCCAACAAGGGCTCATTTAAGGTCAGGTCAGGCGAGGATATCCAACAGGAGTTAAGGAGGATAACGGATCACAACTCACACCCAGCCCAGGAGGACACGGACGAGGCCACCTACTGGCGCTGAAACAAAGTGGAGACACAGCATGGCCTAAAAGGTAGTACCTGACCTCACACGGCCTGTCAACGGATCGAACAAAGCCTCCAGGCTCTGACCAAGAGGACTTCTGCTTTCCAGAGACATGGGCCCTCGATTGGTGATCAGTGCCACATTCATCAGCTGCTCTGAGGACAACTCTTCTGCCTTTTGCTGTGCAGCGTCTCACTATGGTAGCATTATCTAGATGGCCCCAATCAGAGAGAACCCTCAGCTGGACCCCACCTGTCGCCAAGCAGGACCCGAAGGGCCCTTCCCAGAATAGGACTCCCCCACGCCCATGTCCTCCGCCTGCCTTCTGTCTGTAGAGAAACTCCACCAAAGCATAAGTTTAATCAGAGACATGAAAAAATGCAGAAGCGAAGGAGAACAGTTAAACAGGACCAAATAATAATAGTTTAGCCATTAAACAAAGTCAAGGACCTTTAGTTCCTCCTCAAGGGCTTTATAGATAATATTCTGAGCTGTTTTGCAGGTACTGACGCTCCCACCAGATGGAGGAAGGGAACTGTATGCTGCCACCAGCGCATAGATCCCAGATTGATTGGAACCACAAGGTTGATGATGTTGACTTCCTATTACCTCACCTCCAACCAATCAGAAGAAGGTCCACAAGCTGATCACACACCCCACAACCCCCCTCCCTCACCCTCTCTTTAAAAACCCTTTCCCTGAATGCCTTCGGGGAGTTTGGGTCTTTCAAGCACTAGCTGCCTGGACTCTTTGCTTGGTGCCCTGCACTAAACACCGCACTTTCCTTTGCCACAGCCTGGTGTCAGGAGACTGGCTTTACTACGCACAGGCGAGCAGACCCAAGTTTGGTTCAGTAACACACCCCCATAAGTGAGACCCCTCAGAGAGATGCCCAACCCTGGGAACTGGAAAAGGAAACTGAATATTTCCCTGAATGGACAAGAAGTTTCCTAGCAGCACAGACAAGCCCAGGGGCCATGGCTGCACTGGCATTCAAATGCTCCAACATGACCATACCCGGTTTATCCATCACCCAGAGCTGCGCACCTGCCTGCAGCTGGGCTGAGTGGATCTAACAAGGCTTGTGCTGCCCCCAAAGCTGTGGATCCAGGTATCGCTATTGATGTCACTGCCACGCCCCTCCTGTCACCCTCAGGCACATCATGCCCCTCTTGCCTCTCATCCAGGACTTCCCTATTGCTGCTGAGTTGTGACTTGCTAATGAGGTGTGAGATGCTCAGCTGGCCACTTCTAGGCTTGTGCAAATCAGTCAGCCCTTGGAGTAGACTTTGACCAAGAGGGGAGAGGAACCAGTGGGTAAAATCCTTCCCCTTCCTCCTCCTGGAAGGACTGCCCTGAAATGTAGTCCCCCATATGGATTCTCTCTGAAGGTGTCCCCCCAAGATGAAACAATCAGCGCTGTCAGCCCCCCCCCTCCCCATTTCTGCTTTTCTGGTGTTGCTTTAGTCAATTAAGTGGCAGCCTGTGAGTTTCAGGCTCTGCTCTTCCAGACTGAGACAGTCACAGTAAGCAACAGCCTCCAAGTGCGGGCAGGGCTCTGGAAGTGGCAGCTTGAGCTGCACAGAATGAGCCTGGGAGCACTGGGCCAGCAGCTCCACCCCAGCCTCTACAAACTGGTCAAAGGCTCCCAGGGCAGAGCTGGCTGCATGCAGACACTGCAGAGCTATGGCCAGCACTGTCGAGATCCTATGAGGCAAAGTAATGCTTTAGGATCCTTGGGGCTCATGGCTTAATAGCTGGTTCCTACTGCCACTGCTAGATGGGAGCAGCAGAGCACTGCCCAAGGGACTGGCTCAAAGGAGAAAAGCCCTTGGAGTCCTGGGAGGACATCTGCCCAGGGCAGCCAGAGGGAGGAAGCCGAGCTGGAGGGATTATATGAGTTGGAGCTAAGGGGAGACAGCCCAGGTCATAGCTTAGGTTTGAGTGTCAAGATAAACAGAAAAAAAAAAAAAGACAAACACGAGGTGTAAAAGTGGCCATGGAATGGTGTTCCATACCAAGTCACATCCACTGCAAAGACAGAGGAGGTCTGCCTTCATTCTGGGCGGGCAGAGCTCAAGACCAGGCCAGAGCTCTAAAGAAAGTTAAACAGGAACAGACCCTACCCTGTCAGCAGCCACTGATGGATCAAAATGAAGGGCTGGGGAAGCCGTGCAAATACGTGACATTCCTCTACATCTCACATGCATCTCCAGCATCCTTTCTCCATGTTGTTTTCCCACAGCCATTGATATTTCATTTGGTAAAATGCCCCAAGTTAAGTGTCCCCTAGGCTGCATGTTATCTTTTTGAAAAACAACGAAAAACAAAAAAACCCAAAAAACAGAAACCCCCAGTTGGAGAGGAAATACCCTTAACAACAGCATAGAGTAGGAGATAGAGGCTGCCGTTTCTGAGTTTAAACCCCAGCTCTCTCACTCCTAGCTGTTCCATTCCATATTGGGCAGAGTATTTGATCTCTCAAAACTTCAAATGTCTAAACTGTAAAAGTGAAACAACAACTTGCTGACTCCTAACAACTGGTTGTGAGGAGTACTAACAACTAACAATATGCAAATGAGCATGAGATACATGCGTGAGGCTGCTAGCACCGCACCTGATGCAGAGTAGGGAGGATTTCAATCAATGCTGGAACACCGGGAGGAACGCTATGCTTGACTGAGAAGCAGTAGTGGCTAGATGACCCAGTTACGAAGTTATCGACTTAAGTCTGTATGTTCCAAGTTCCAGTGGTCCCTACCACTGAGGGTCTCTCTGGGGTACCAGGAATAGAGCTTTGCACATCATGTCACAACTAACAATCTGCAATGAGTGAACTGTCCTGTATACTCTAATGGATTCATATGGGGCTACAGCAACCATCAGATGCCAGGAGAGGACACACACGAGGGAAAGGTTGGAACATGAATCTTCGTCTTCCCTGCAGGAAGCTTACGCTTCAGGGCACATGCTATTAAGTCTTCAGTACCAGAAAGTGCCATAGCAACCAAAAAGGACCAGAAAGGGGCTGGTTTCAAGACACTTTTATAATTGCTCAAAATAATCAATGTCAGGACTCAAGATGAATTTTGTGAAGCAGAGGAATGTAGGTGAAATGCATTTATTTCATGCACAGGACACTTTTCCCTATCACCAATGTCCCCTCCTTGCTCTGTTCCCTTCCCTAAGGCATCTGAAGACCCCATGCTGCCTCCTCAGCCCTCGCCACCTGAGCACACATTCCTCAAAAAGTATACTCAATTCCAAACCTTTTTTTTTTTTTTTTGCAGTACGCGGGCCTCTCACTGTTGTGGCCTCTCCCGCTGTGGAGCACAGGCTCTGGACGCGCAGGCTTAGCGGCCATGGCTCACGGGCCCAGCCGCTCCGTGGCATGTGGGATCTTCCCGGACTGGGGCACGAACCCGTGTCCCCTGCATCGGCAGGCGGACTCTCAACCACTGCGCCACCACAGAAGTCCCCAAACCATTTTAAATGTCCCACTGCCCTCACATCAAAACTTACCTGTTCTGAGATGTGTTTCCTCATTACTCTCCCTCAGACAAAGAGATCTAGGTCCATCTATAATCCTCCCAAGGAACAAGCTCAAATTTTACAGGAGCTTCTTCAAATCAGAATGACTTAGTCCAAAGACATGATTCTACGAATGGGAATTCGGGCCCCACAGCTGGATGGTAGACGATATTTGAGAGATACCATTTTTAGCAGCCTCAGAGAGGCCATATAGTGAGACCTAGTCTAGCGCTACAAATGATTGGTCCTGTCAAATCTCATCAGATCTGATTTTCCTCTTGGGTGTAAATCTCGCACCAGAGAGTTAACTCCACGTTTAACTTGTTAATCAAGGAGAGCTTTTTCTGGTTACAGACAGATGACCTGTAGCTTTTCCCAGGGTTAAACAAGTGCTCCTGAAGCTTTACCCAGTCTAGACATGTATCTGAAACATCTAATTACCCCTGTATAGCCTGCATGGCACACAACGCCCGACGTCATTACATAAACACGAAGCTCCCTACTAATATTGCTGCTCAGTGAACTGTCCTTTTACATTTGCCAATCTGAAAGTGAAATAATGCTACCACTAAGAAGAAGGATAGTATGCTGCGAACAATAACTGCCAAGTTTTGCTATGACGCAAAAATTGTGGGAGTAAAATTCTCTAAGAATTAAACAAAAAATCCACGCAGTGAACTGGATCCAAATTCATAAGGATCTAAATTGCTTGATGCATATTCTCTCTGAATTTAATTCTCCCTTCCACATAGAACAAGAGGCTATATGAAAGGGCTAACTCTTTCCACCTCCCTGGTTGTCAGGTCCTACATTAGGCAGGTGACCAAACCAGCCCTGGTCATTAGTTAGTTGCACTGGGGTTGGGGTGTGGAGTTGGGGTATGGATAGAGTTTATATAAAGTCAAGGACCATCCACCATGTACCAAGAATGCTGACATACATTATTCCATTCCATGCTCCCAACTACCCAATGAGGAGAACTGGGAAATCATTCTCCACATTGAACAGATAAGGAAACTAAGGCTCAGAGAAATTAAGTATCTTGGTCCAAGGCCCAGAAATAATAAAAACTGAAGCCAGAATGTAAACCCAGAGCTTTTCATACCCTTACTCTTCACACAGATGCTCAGAAGAGTTGGTTAAGCTCCATTTTCCAGGAGAGGTGCTCTGGCAGCAGCATGGTACCATGACATGCCCCCTCCACACTCTATTTTACATCTGAAAATGTTATAGAGCAGGACAGCCTAATAGAGTCCCTTCCACTTCATAAACTTGAAGCAGAAGTATGAACAAGAGGTCCTTCCACTGGCTGACAGCTGCCCCCTGCTTCCCCCAAACCTGGAATGCCAGGTTATATCAGCACAGCACCCGCTTCATCTGCCTTCCCTGATAGATGTTAAGTTTCTCAAGACTGGGACGGGGTCCTCCCCATCTCTGTGTCACCATGTCTGTGGCACAAGAGAGACACAAGGCAACGTTTTACTGGCTATACGAAACTTTCTTTGGGTGTTCCTCCACCTTCTACCGTGGCACTCACTTTATAAACTAAACTCAGTGTCTCAGTCTGTCCTCCCAGGATACAGCCCAGCCCCTTCTCTCCCCTGTGTCCTGTTCCCTCTGGACTCTGCTCTCTCAATTTGGCTTTGGAAGGTAATGGTTTAATGGATTAATCAACCTTCACTGATTATTTGGGAAGACCAGATAACAATGCCTTAACTCCTAAAGAATTCCCAAACATTTCAGATGCCAGCAATGGTAGTCAGACAGACAAGTTGGCTGAAGGAAGAGGATACTTCTGGTCCTCTCTGTATCACCCTCCACAGGCAATGACTCACCCTAGCTGTGGATGCCCCCTCATCCCCACCAACTTCAGGAATTTAGTTCCACTGACCAAGGAAAAGTGCTTCAGATTCACAAAAATTCCCAAGTGCAATAAAAAGCCTACACTCTGGACCTATGACTGTGATATTCACTACATGTTTGACATAGAGGTTTAATTTGGTCTGCCATGAAAACAGAACTGAATAATAATCACAGTCTTTGTGGTTAGGTTTAATTATGGAAATCTACTCATGTACTTATACAGAAAGACTCACAAGCATGGCAGAAAACCATTTCTTTTTATAAATATTTATAGGGAAAGAGCCTTCTGAAAAGGTTCTTTATTAGTAAATAAATACTTCAAATAAGCAAGGCAAAATAGGGTCCCCACCTTTCATAGGATATATTTTCCAATCATGTCATATTAATATTCTCTCTTTTGATTTCCAGTGATAGGCGAGGACAAGCTCCAGTCTCTGCTCCAGGTTGGGGTGCTGAGTCACTTATTTAGAATGGAATATGCAGGGTATCAAGACAGACAAGTACAATCCATATTCAGTGTGGTGGTACTGAAAACACCACCTAATTGAATATGTTAAAATATCCTGGCTGAAGAAATAGAAAAAAAAAGCAGTAGAAGCTTTATATCTTTGTACTTTCTGATTTTATGATATAGAAAATACTGTCCCTGGAAGTCAGACAAAATAATGAACAGCCTTTATCTCCTTTTAATCAAATTTCAAATTAATGTTTTAACTTCAAGTGTGCATGGTAAAAACACAATTTCCCCTAAAGCAGTTAATAGTAATTAATTTAAGGATGATAAGCTGAAATACAAAATGCATTTGGAAAAAATGGAAACACAGGGAAGCAGATTCATATAAGTGCTTCCATTTGCTGGATGTAAATTCCCTTACTATAATTACCATTTTTTAATGTCCAAAATCTTCCCCACATAGACCATCCTTGTAAAATGCCAAAACAACTAACTAAATAAATCTAGTTTTTTAATTATTAAAATGCATTTTAGGGCTTCCCTGGTGGCACAGTGGTTGAGAGTCCGCCTGCCGATGCAGGGGACACGGGTTCATGCCCCGGTCCAGGAAGATCCCACATGCCACGGAGCGGCTGGGCCCGTGAGCCATGGCTGCTGAGCCTGCGCATCCGGAGCCTGTGCTCCGCAACGGGAGAGGCCACAACAGTGAGAGGCCCGCGTAACACACACACAAAAAGAAGCATTTTAACTGAATTCATTAGTTAATAAAGCCAGTGACTTTTTCATGACTAACTTGTTAAAATTAATTTTGTACTTATAAATTATTAGTCTATCAATCCATAGTATTAATATAATTATCATCCCATAACTAACTTACCATATTAAAATTAATAATATATAACTGTGAAGCCAGTGGAAATGAAAATCTTTAGATGTAGTTAATTACTTTAATGAATACATGAAATTGAAGATTCATTAGGGATTTTAATACTCTGTTTCAAGACTGAAACCACTGTACATTATCAATCGAATTTATTTCAAATACATTTCATATTTAAAAGCTAGATATTAAAAGATTAGATGTCGGTTAGCATCATCTTCATGTAAGCTCAAACACTACAGTTGGTTGCCACACATACTGAAAGGACTGTACCAGCAGAGTAGACCACTGACATTCCTAAAAGATCTAACCTCTTTTAGAGAGACTCACATGATCCCCAAATTTACAAATACAGAAATATATGTATGGGCTCCTGACTTTCCCTTCAGTTCATCCACAAGCTCTACCACCCCATCTACCAGAATCTATACCACATGCCCTGCTGCCCCTCATCCCTAGATGAACTCTCCATGCTTCTCTCTCTGGCCAATCTCTCCACTTGTACATGACAGATAACCCCTTCTTGCCCACTCAAGGTCATTGCTTTATCAATTCTCCCCACTCTCTTCTGCATCACCATGTTCCCCTCTCTCTCCAGAATTATTCCTATGAGCATACAAAAAGTTTGTTCTTCTTCCACCTTAAGAAAACACCCACCTTTGACCCCATACCTCTCTCCACACACCACTCCATTCTCTCATTTTCTTTACAATACAATTTCTTTAAACGGTCTTGATGTCATCAAATCCCTCCCCCTCTAATGTCTTTTAAGCTCATTCCAAACAGGATTTAGTCCACTCCATCCAAATTGCTCTTGTCCATGGTACCAATGTCCTCCACATTTCTAAAGCAGTGGTCAATTCCCGTCTTACCGGATCTCTCAGCAGTGTACGACAGCTGATGACTCTTCCCTTGGCTTCCAGACCACTGCTCTCTCCTAACTTTCCACCTTCTTTACTGGCTGCTCCTCCGCTGCCTCCTTGGCTGGTTTTTCCTCATTTCCCCAACCTCTTTACCTTGGGGAATGCCCCAGGGCTCAGTCCTTGGATCAATTCTCTTTTCTACTCATCTCACTACCTTGGAGATCTCATGCATCTATACAGGGTTAACTCGCAAATCTGTACCTCTTGCTTGGACCAGTCCTCTAACTTTAAATTCATCTGTCCCACTTCCTTCTTAACATCTCCACTTAGATATGCAATATGCACCTGAAATTTAACATGTCCGAAGCCATATTCTTGATCTCACCCTTAACCCTGCTCCTCCCACAGTCTCCATGTCAGTTAATAGCAACTCCAGCTTTCCAGCTGCTCAAGTGAGAAACCTTGAAGCCACCCCTGGTTCCATTCTTTCTCTCACACCATGTCTACAATATATCTGGAAATCTTTTTGGTTCTACTTCGAAACATATCCAGAGTCTAACTTAGTCTCACTTCCTCTGTGCTATCACCCTAATCTATCATCATTTCCCACCAGATGCTGCATGTCCTCCAGATTGCTCTCTCTGCTTCCCCTTGCTGCTCTATTGAGCATTCTCAACCCCGAGAATCCGATCAAAAAGGTAAGTTACACCACTGGGTGCTTTTCTACTTAGAATCCTCCAATGGTCCCCAGCTTCCTCAGAGTAAAAGCCAAACTCCTAGGAGTTTGGTTCCCCTGTCACTGTTGGGTTTTTATCTCCTATTTCCCTCCTCATTCACTCCATCCAGCCACCCTCACTACCTTGCTGTTCCTTGAACATGAGGGGCATGCTCCTGTCTTAGGGATGTTGCCCTTGCTGTCCATCTTCCTGAAACAGACCACCTTCCAGATATCTTCACAACTTGTTCCTTCGTGTCTTTCAAGTATTTGTTCAAATGTCACCTTCTCATGGAACCCTTCCCTGACCACCCTGTGGTCAACAGCTTCCTTCTGTACTTCCACTCCTGATGCCCCTTCCCTGACTTATTTCTCTCCATACACAGCACTTCCCCTTTTTACATTCTCTATAATTTACTTGTGTTTTGTTGCCTGCCTCCTTCCACGAGAATGCAAGCAACATGTGGACAGAGACGTTGACTGCTCATTTCATGACTCTATCCCCAGAGCCTAGAAAAGTATCTTGACATAGTAGGAGCTTAACAAAATTTGGTTAATGAATGAAATACTTTTTCTTGGAGAGGTATGTGCTGCACCTGTATGTGCTCATACCATGACTTAAGCATCCTTTTTTATTCTCTGGTAAAATCTGATCTCCTACTTGATGAGTGATATTTGCACTATTTGGAATCTTTGCTCAAATAACTTGATGAATCACTTTTTCTTACTTCTGTTGTCATAGTAGTATCACAAACCAATATGTTTCTTTTGGACAGTCTAGTGTTTTTTAAATTTTTTTAATTTAAATGCCTTCAAGAAGAATGTGTATATTCTCTAATCTGCCAGGACAATCCTTCTCTCTACTGTCCTACCCTCAACCATCTCATACATTTACATAACCTTCCTGCTCTCTGAAGGAATTTCACTTAGCAGCACCTGCATAGAGCTTATTATAGATTTCATAAACTAGCCCCATTTCCAAATGCAACTTTTTACTTTTATTTGCCAACAATTCCATTTTTTGGCCAAGAACCATAACTTTCTCAAACTAGTTTTCCCTTTATTCATTTCCATCACCACATCAGCATATGATCCTTTCAGGACTATTTCTCACAACAAAATAAAGTATCTATAACACGGTGAGAGTTACTTTGTCAGTGGTAAGGGACAGAGAAAGGAGCTTCACTGTGGTGCGGATGCCAGCAGACTGCCTAGATTGTCTCCTTCCTGCTAGTACACACGTTATCTTACACCAAGACATCAGTGGTACCTGTTATATCCTGCTCTTCAGATCCTATTAGCATGTCACAATATATTGAGCTAGCATGATGTCCTGTGTGATGAGCAACAACCTTGTGGACAAAATGGTGTCACAGTGCCAGAAAGGAGGTATCACCCACCCTGAGGCAAGACAGTGAAGTTATTATGCTGCTCCTACCAGATAAAAGCAAACTGTTTCTAGAGTATTCTCTGCTTATTTGCCTAGAGGAAAAGCATCTGCCAGATAAATAAATGCACCACAAATATCAAGGCATGTGTTTGGTTGCTCCAAAAAAGAGGCTGTATCTTAAATGGAGCAAGTGTCTTCTAATCTCTGAAAGGTCTTAATATTGCCTTTTCCCTGGTTACTCTAATAAATACGCTCAGGTCTCTTTTGTAGAGCCCAGTCTAGCAAGTTTTTGACCTTGCTTCCATTTAAAGGATGTCGGGCTTATGAACTGATCCCTGTCTGGGGATTAGGTGAGAGGTTATGACTACCTACTGTAATGAGTAAAATCAGGCCTCTGTTTGCCCAAGATGCAGTTTTTTGGTTGTAAAAACCACGTAGCATAGCTAAGTGCCTATCTATTTCAGTCACAGGGATCCCATCATCAACAGCCATTTCCAAAGATCCCTGATTGTCATTCTAATTAAAATGCCCATCCTGCAGCCTATTATGGTAGCCATGTTGCCCACCTTGCCTTCTAATGGTAAAGAGCTGCTCCTTAAGCTCCATTATCTCAGGATCCTAATATCCCTAGTAACATCAGGGAGCCCCATTTTAGCTTGAGCATCTTCCATCAGCACCACTGGCCTACAGAGAATGACCACTCATTTTTGTCCTAAAGATGTGAGTGGGCCCCTCATCACTGTATCTCTCAAGCTTTCATTAAAGAGTCTCATCAGGATACCCTCAAGGGATTTGATACCTATGATATATCCCCACTGATGATCTTACCTCCCTAAGTGTTTGGATTCCTTGCTCCTACAGTCTATAAAGGAATTTCTAGCATCTCTGTGGGGCTCAAGTCCAAGTTTTGGTCAACCAATCAAGGAAACAATTAGAATCAATGCCACCTATTCAGGCTAGTACACTGAATCCAGAATCTCTGATTAACTGCTCCCACAGGAATAAATTCAACCCGGCTAAAACTGTATTTTTCCTTCTTGGACACAGAACCTTCAAAATCCATTCTCTTGCATATTTCCCGGACTTTTTTCAATATTAATTGGCAAAATCTTACAATTTTTAGCACAATAAACCATCTCCTCCTAGCTTTGACTTTGCAATTGGCATTTTGAGGTATGCTGGGATCCAAGTTGAGTTATAGGTCTGGGAATGGTACATAGGCACATAGAGAAAACTGGCTTTGTAATGCAACTCCTCCAGGTGACAGAAAATTCAATGGAAAGAGGAATAGCCTCATCAAACAGAGACAAGGGTGGTACTTCAGCTGGCAAGGATGGCTTGACGACTCTAAGGATTCAAGGTACCCCAAGTTCACCAAATCCTGCCATATCCCCTGCTCTAATTCTCAGAGTCCCACCCTTTTTCTCTCAAAGCCCCAACTTTAACATAAGGGACCTGGCTGTGAATTCAACTGACACTAATTCAGCAACCCACAGGACTGCATTTGGCTTTTGACCTTTTCCACCCTGAATTACAAAAGATAAGAGATTCTTTTAGCATAGTAATAGCAAGTCCCTAGTTTTTAATCCACACTTAGAGAAAAAAACATTTAGGAATTTAAGATCAAATTCTGTTTCTTTAAGCTACCCAGCACTGTTAGAAGGAGCCACACCACCCCTGTCCTTCAAATCCTCATCCCATCACATTATTTTATGGAAGCTCCCGCTTGGTTCCCAAAAACCTTTTTCCTTCACTTAATTCTAGAAGTTCACAGGTGTGTTATCTGATGACTTGCCCCTGAATGTTATGGTATGCCAGGGTCTCATTCCTTATGCAGCTGGACTTTCTACTACCTTCAGCTCCAACTAAGCCAGACAACGGATCCCAGTCTCCCCACCCCCCACCCATTTTCTCTGTGGTTCCATTTTTTGAAACCATTCCTGGTGTCAAATTTCATACCAATCAGCGTTCTTAGTTGCAAATAACAGAAATAGCAAAACTGAGACTGGCTGCTTTAAGCAGAAACAGAATTGATTGAATCAATGTTGGATGTTCTCACATAATCACTGAGCAGGCTAGAGAAGGGCTTTGGAAAACAATCAGGAACGACAGGAGGCTAACAACCACCACCAAAATCATGCCACAGAGTTCAAGGCTGCTGCTTCCACTGGACCACTCAGCTAGCTTGCTGAGCTACTGACCTGCATCACACCACCGGTGCTGCACTCGGCCTTAGTAAACTGACACTTCTATCACCACTGCTGACATGGAGTGGATTCTCCACTCTCCCTGCCCATCTATTAGTTCAGAGCGAGAATGCCTGATAGGCTAGGTCTTACATATGTCACGAGGCAAAGGCGACTGCGAAACGGGAAGGGAAGAGAAGGAAAGGAAAGGGAAAGGAATGCAGGTATCTCCTTTATATTACTGGGAAGCATCATTACAGCAAAAGAAGATAGTTTTTATGTGAGCCAAAGATGGAAATTTTCAATGCTAAAGGGAAAACAGCGTGTTGAAAAAGTTTCATATGTTTGTGGGTGTTTGGCATCTGTGGAGAAGAATATCTTATAATGGAGAAAAAGAAACTTGGTAAAGAGTAAAAGTACCCCTGAGTTTAACCACATAAAGAGAATCTGGAAATAATGCTCTTGATCCTTTATCCTTTTTTCAGTTCTCACTTAAGCCCAATTCATGAAAAGGTATTTAAAATATCTGCTAATATTTTCTCAAGAATGTTTTAAAATTCCACTAGGACCTACGGGAGAACATTTGCTACCAATTTGAATGGATACAAGCATCAAAGAAGAGAAAAATTCTTATAATAACTTGATTCCACACTTCCCTTTAAATGTGTGTAAAGCACATTATGGCATAGCATGTTAAAGCCATCTGCCTTCCAACAAGAACAATTAAGAGGAGAAACAATAAAATACAACAGAGCAACAATGGAGAACCAGAAATCTAACTGGAGGGAGAGAGGAGAAAATATGTGACTTAGCAAAGGAATTATGGGTACTTGGCAGTTTTAGATATTTTGCCATTGGTAAAAAGCAAAGCATTTTTTTCTCCATATTAAAACAACGGAAGATATAGAAGCTACAGAACTACACAGTGATCTCTCATCTTGCACAAGGATGTATCCCTCCCTCTTGCTGTAAATCACCTGAGCATTATTTAAGTACCTCAATTTATCTGCTTGTTAGCATGTGAGTGGTTACACAGATTTCACTATGTGTGCTTTGACTGTAGACATCCAGAAGACAAAATACTTCATAAAAATGTGATTAGATGGATCACAGGAGGAGTGAAAGAGAGAAAAGGGGGAAAAGGAGACAGCAAGAAGGAGAAAAAGAGGGAAGTGACTGTTCTATTTTACTATTTCCTCTGTGTGTTTATGTATCTGTGTGTATGTGTATGTGTGTGGTTTTGACTAGCAAATTTGCTCCATTTTAACAGAAACCTTAAACTTCATAATTCTGTTTTTTTATTCTTTCTAAATATAAAAGCCAGTGCCAGCTATTCACAACAGTCAAGACATGGAAAAGAAGCTAAGTGTCATTGGACAGATCAATGGATAAACACACACACCACCACCACCGGAATATTATTCATCCTGAGAAAGAAAGAAATCCTGCAACTTCCTACAATATCGATGGACCTTGAGGGCATTATGCTAAGTGAAATAAGTCAGACAGAAAAAGATAAATACTCCATGATCTCACATGTGAAATCTAAAAGAGCTAAACTCAGAAACAGAGAGTACAACAGTGGTTGCCAAGGGTTGGGAGGTGGGGGAAATGGGGAGATGTTGGTCAAAGGGTACAAACTTCCAGTTATAAGATGAATAAGTTCTGGGGATCTAATGTACAGCATGGTGACTATATTTAACAACACCATATTATATACCTAAAACTTGCTAAGAGAGAGGATCTTAAATTTCTCATCACAAAAAAAGGTAACTAAGTGAGGTGATAGAGATGTTAACTAACCTTATCGTGGTAATCATTGTGCAATACAGACCTATATCAAATCATCACACTGAAAATCTTAAACTTATGCATGTTATATGTCAACTATATCTCAATAAAGCTAGGGAAAAAAGTTAATGCCAGGTCAAGACCCAATGCTATACACTGAGAAAAATATAAAGGTAGTTTATATTTTCAAAGTAGTCTATGAAGTCAGAGGGATATTGTGAAATCACAAGTAAAACTGGAAAAGGGGAAAAAAAGGAAAGAAAAAAAGAGTGGATAGCTTCAAAATATGATGTTAAAAATTTACCAGATTCTCTTGGTTCCCAACCGACACCTAAGACCAAAGTTCACCACTTTCCTTTTTTCTGAAGCTAAAGCCATAGCAGTCATGGCCAAAGCTAGAAGGCCTGTGGGGGGTCCAGAGGAATTTAAGAGGAATGACTCTGAGCCCGGGAGGTGATGAAGCAGAGAAAGTATTTCTTCTTATTTCTCTGGCAACATTTTTTTAAATGTTTTTAACATAGCTCTCCTAGGTCTCCTTACAAGTCCTTGCCAGCTTGTGAAAAGAAAGCTAGGAAACCACAAACTTGGCCTGTAATGAAACAATCTCAGTTAAAGGCTATAAAAGCAGTAACAACAAAAATGAATTACAAGTTGGTATACAAGACGCTACAATCATGCTCTTGAAAAGGCTGTAGTCAGGAAATGGATAAACTCTATTTTATATTGGAACTTTGTGACACGAATGAATATATGAGCGTTTCTCGAGTCCAGTGATTGTCAGATTTTTTTTTTCCTTCAAGTAATCCTTTGACTCTCTACCCTAAAGAATACAGCAATATATGGAGAGCACCTTTCCTGTTTGAAATCACAAATGCAAACAAGAACACATTGTAAAGGGTTGAATATTCAGTTGAATCCTCTGGATACCCAAGAGGGTGATATAGGAAAGTTAGGGATTATTATTTCATATAAATTCTCACTAATCCATGAAAAACAAAAAAAGATAATAAAAGTCCACAAATAAGTAAAGAGCAATTTAATTTAGTTATAAAAGAGTAGTTTCAAACTCCTCTCAAAATTGAAACAAGAAATTGTATTTTATTTCTACTGGACTGTATGTACCATTTGGCAAGGGTCAATTCTGTCTTTTCATTGTTGTAATCCCAGCACCTAATAGGGTACCCGACATAGAAAAGATGCTCAAAACATATATGCTGATTAAATAAATGAATATTCAATATATAGAATAATAATTCAATAAATATTTGTGTTAACTTCATGGATATACTAAAATATACTTAGGCCCCAAATAATGTCAACTAAGAAATAAGCAGAGGTGGAAAAGGTGAGAAAATGAAAGAATGAGAAATAAAAACAAACAGATGAAGAGGGAGAAAAATATCACTTGCCTTTGGAAAATCCTATCGGCAGTTAATCCATTGATCATGGCACCCTGAAAACTCTCATCCTTCAACTAATAGAGGCTCTTCTTCAAGTGGAATAGCTACAGGAGCCTCCAAAGAGATAATATTGTTCTGGGCATAATTAATGATCCCCTCCCCTGTCCCATTACACCTAATAACATAAAATGAAGTCTTGTCTGTCTGTGCAATTATTTTGGGGACCTGTTATAATGTCACAGAATCAGAGAACCTTAGAGCTGGGAGGAAACACATGAACCATCTAATTCAGCCTCACTAATTCACAGATGAGGAATTTCCCAGAGGCATTGAGTACCTTGGCCCAGTGCCCTGGCAGCAGCATGAAAACCTGAAACTCTGTTCTTCAGAGTCCTGAAGTCTTATACTGTCAAGATATTTGTTAGCTTGCATTCACCAGAGTTTTAACCATTCATCAGGAATTTAAGACTTTTCAAACCACTTCTTGGTTTGAACTCCCTCTCCTTCCATTCTAATAGCAATGTGACACAGTCATTCTCTACAAAACTCACGGGTTGACTAAGTTCCACTGTGGTATCAGGACACATACAGGCTGGATAGAAACAGCTCTATAGCAAATATTTAGATTTCTAGGCTCTCATTTCCCAGTCATAAGTTAGGCCTTTTTCCCCCTCTCTGGCATTTATCCTGCAGTTAGGTACAATGTAATAGGCAAATGTATTAAACTGTTTCAATGATGAAACCAGGGCCTCTGAATCCAACTGGTAGTAACAGGACCCAAATGCTTCAAAAAAAGATAGGTGCTTAATTCCCACAATGGATGCTCAGGGGAGTCTCAAAAAGTGGTCCAAATGAAAGCTACATGAGAGGAAATAAAGTTGGGGGACCCTATGTATAAAACACAATTCTCCAAAATTCCTCTTCTCACCTGGGTATGACAGAGAGCTACTTGAATGTCATCTACCAGGATACTGCAAAGAACACTAAATTGTACATCACTTTATTCAAGCTTCTTAACCCCAAGAGACTCATGGACAGAAATGATTCATTACTACATATAAAGATCTATTAGATGCTTGAAAAATCTCTGGAGACAAAGATACCTCAAATAGCCACAGAAGGATATAAGTAAGGAAGATATACAAGTTACATATACATTTTTTTTCTATTTCTAATTCAAACTGAAAATAATTTTTTTAATGCCCATTATTCTCCAGAGAAGAAAAGAGTTTCTGTCTACAGTACACATCTCTGCAGTCTAAAATGTGGTATCAGCGCATTACCCACCATGGGGGCACAAAAACAAAGTTCAGGTCCTCATTTTAGAATCAGCATGGGTAGCTGGCAACTGTCAATTGCACCAATGGGTAAATAAATGCACACAACTTCCCCGGATGCCTGTCGTTTTCCTCTCATCACATCATATACAGTAACCAGCTTTATAGGGGGGCAAAAAAATCCTCAAAACTATTTACTGACTATAATTAACAGGGTTTATAGTATTTGAAATCAAACAAGCACTATGACTAATGCCATAAAATATGACACATAAAAATGACATAAAACCAGCATGGCTGGTTTTATATTTGACTTTCCAGTGAAAGTCATTTTCCTGGTTTCCCTGATGAAATGCTGTTTCGGAGGTACAGTAGAACAGGGCGTCACAGCCCCCAGTCTCCGTTTGCCACTTTACCATTTACATGATTTCAAGCCTAAACCTGCTCTCCTTCCTGTGTTATAACAAAAAATTGCACAGGATGGAAACACAAGCCCCACCACCCGTGTTCTAGGGCATTTGCAACAACCATCGAATGTAAGCTAGGAAAAAAATCCAGAACTCTGAACAGATCACCCAGCTGCTAGTGTAAATTTATAGCAGCCTGTAAGCCTTAATAGTGTTCACAAAATTATTGAGCAGTGCTTGATAACAGAGTGCTATAACAGTGCAAACTACAGTCAGAAGAATAGGATGTGGGTTGGGACCCTTGAAATCAACCTTCATTTTTTGACCTCATATTTGATATTCTGCTATAAAGCCTCCAATTTTAATGTTATACTTGTCAGAGTCAATGAAACTGAAAGGAGCCATAGACAGTATCTATGACTCCATTATTATAGCTATTATTATAATATCATCCATTTAATATAATATCATCATCATTATATAATATTACAAGTATTCATGGTGCAGAAACAGAATGCTGTAGGACAAAATAACTTAGCTGCTGACACTTTACTATAATGAATAAAGCAGTAAGCATTCTTACTAATTTTAATAAGACAGAAGTCTTAATGCAAGCTCCCCTCCCCCACCCCCATTTTTTTCCTAAATTTTATTTTTAACCTGCTTGGGGTCCAAGAAACCATTTCCTAGCCTGGAGTGACAGGCATTTGCTAATGACCTTTCCAGCAGGGCTCGTAGTTTGAGTGGCTTTCTCCAGCTCCCTCACAGACTCAGAGACTCGGGGTGGCCCTTAACAGCCCATTTCTACCTGAGGGTCTTTATATTTAACTGAATTCTTTAGTGACAGTGATCTATGGAAGAAAGAATGCTGCTTGGGGTAGGAATGCACACACGTGTTTTCAGCTCTTTTATATTCAGAACTGCTGTGACTCAGCTGGCAAGTTCAAAGTTATAAAGTCATTTTTTATTTCTTGGGGGAAATCAGCTCTGTAAAAGTAAGAAAACTGAAGAAAATCCAAAACCTTTTCTTCGAAGGGAGATGTGGGATAAACTTTCAAAATGATTTCAATTTGTCTAAGTAATGGTACGGATCACGAAATGACAACCATGAAGGTCCATTAAGTGAATCTAAAATAACAAATAAAATAAATAAAATTCAAAATAGTATGTAAATTAATTCCTTTGATAAAGTACATAAATTGGCTGTGTATTATTATTGTACTTGTCAACCTTCACGGAGCATATCTCTAACATAACCTTGTACTATAATTTTTTCCCAGGAGTTTTAGTGAGGAAATAAAATTCCTCCAATGGAGAGTTTCTTTACACAATTGATTTAGTTCTTGATAGTAGTTCATTTTTAGGTCATAATATTGAATCAACAAATTCATATTCAGACTTTGCCTTTGGAGAAAATCCCGTGGCAGTATAATTAGTCCTTTGTACCTGACGCCAGAAATGTGGCAGAAAATTGGCACCATTTTAAGTATTTATTGGTAGACGAAAGTTCGATGATAAAGTGGGAAAGAGAAAAGAAGAATAAAAAAGAAAGGTCCAATACACGAAGTGACTGCTGTTTTATTAGAACAGTGATTATAGGTATGAGAAAATATTTAAAAGACAAGTAAATAACAGTGAAATCACTTAATTTTGGGGGTTTTTTTTGTATGGATTTCAAAACTGAAGTCATTGGAGAAAGATAAAACTGAGTTTTTAAGTGTTGAGAGTAATTCTGGAAAACATTTGCCCACACAAATCCTAACTGGGCCTATTCCAGACGATGTTCCTACGTGGAGCTGCCCAAGTAGGTTAATTTGGGCCTTATCAAATCCTGAGGTACCCGAAAGGTCTGAGAAATATCAATGCAAAAAAAAAAAAAAAAAAAAAAGACGTGGAAAAAGATGAACAGATGAACATAGCCTCTTTTCTGATCAGAAACAAGCCTGCCCACTACCCATAAGAAAGCACTTAATGCTTGTAGGTCTCAAATTTGCCTGAATTTATTCTGGGACTTCTGGATCTATCTGGAAAAATCTAGATGATGTGCCTCAACTTTTGTAAGAAACCTACAACAAGCGCAACAAGCAGGAACATCAAGTCTGGTCCTTATTTCTGGATGTGCCTGCGATTCGGTGCATACTTTACAAAAGTGCTTTTGCAATTTACTCTTCAACATAAATATTCTTTCACAAGCAAGTTATTTAAATTGGATCTAAGCTTTAAAAACCAATGTCATATTTGTCACCCTTCTAGTTTAGCTTTGGTATGATTGGAAAATTCTGCACAGCTAAGGAAGTGTGCCAACCATAAATTAAAATAAGGTCTGAAGGGGCAGCATGTAACTACATGGTTTACAAGCCTACAAAGGATCTAATGTCATGAGGTGTAGAAGTAAGCAAGGATCTAATGTCATGAAGTATATGAGTAACCAACCTTGGTAACAGTCATTTTCCTCAGCTGAAACTCTCTATTAACTAAAATAATCTGTGAGACGTCCTATTGCATCTTTAGATTTCTCATAAGGCTTTTAGTACTTTCAAAACTCAATTTCTGAAATTTCCCGCACGTGACCTCTCCAAATGCACCTCCTCCTGGAATTTCATGCTCATCACAACTGACTGGGTGTGAGCATCCAAACACCCCCTCCCTGCAGGAAAGTGCATTAACCTCTAGCCGCCTGGCTGTGCCATGTCCCTATTGGTTAGGCTCAAGCATTTAAAACAGCTGTTCCAGAAGTGATTGATGACTGGAAATGTGCAACCCTTTTGTGTCCCCGAGGACAGGTCACCCCAGACCCTCTGTCACTGCCACCAGTCAAGATGTCCTGCTGAACCTGCACACCACGCATCTCCTCTTTTTTTTTTTTCGTGCATCCTCTTTCCAACCAGTGCTCGTTTATCAGTCAAATCTGCCAGAATGATTCTTTTCAGGTGTGCATCTGAGACACAAACAAGAGAGACCCCTGTTTAATTGCCCATGAATTGCTTTATAGTCTCCAAGAACTCAAGAGAACTTTTGCAAAGTAGTTCCAAATTCAGAAGCTGAGAAGAGTATTTCCACTAGAGTTGAAAAGCAGCATCTGGATGCATGATGTTCAAAACCTCTCTGGAAGGCACGATGATTTACAAGTACTGAAAAACTAAACTTAGCAGAGAGGATGTTTTAAATATATAACAAAAGTACAACTATTCTATTTTCTATTTGTTTCTATTTGTTCAGGAAACTCCGTTCTCAAGGTCTGCTGCCCTCAAAAGTTGAGAAAATTATTTAATTCAAGCTTTCAAACTGCTCATGTAAAATGGTATAATTCCATTTCTCATCCAGGCAGTGGTGAGATGTATAATCATCAGGCAGTTACATGAAAAAAGGTTTTCAGGACAAAGCTACTGGGAAGAGGTATGAGAACAAAAGCCCTGTGGAAGTATAAATTGGGGGTTATTCCACATTGAATATGTGGCTTTGTCTACTGGTAAGTCGGGCTCAGGTGTCAGTCCCACCCCTTCCCACCCAGGGCACACCACACCTTTGCTATTTCCATACCTTCCCACACCACCCCATGACTCCCCTGGGGTGTTACACTCTGGCTGGGTGTTCTCTAACAGACTCAGGCCATAGGACAAATAATTTATAGGTAAAATTTCAGAACAGTCATTCCAAAAATTATCACTCAAAGGCTGAAAACACACATTCACCAAGAATGGGGGGAGGCATATTTCTTAAAAGACTTCTTTTTTTAATTTCCAAAAAAAAATGCATCTTTAAATGTTCCAACAGTATCTGCTACATAGGACATATAGATATTGCATTGGTATATTGAGTTTTTTTAAAAAACATGAATGATATATAAAGTCTGGAATCCAAAAGTGAATTTATTATCATCAGATTTTACCCTTGAGTTAATTAAAAGATGTAGCCACTAGTATTAAATGCACACACAAAAAATAAATAAATAAATGCACACAAGAATCTGCATAAAATTGTTACCAAAAAAACCAAAGGAAAGAAAGAAACTTGGCATTGTACTGGCAGCTTGAAATTTCCTAGACAATTTTCATTACTTTAATTTAAAATATTTACCAAATGTTCACAGATTTCCTGGCATTGTACTACTCACTACAGTATAGTTTTCATAATTTGGGTTTGATATAGATCAGTGGTTCTATAAATTAAATCATGATCTTACAGGGTGAGACCTATGCATCAGAATGTTTAAAAAGCTCTCCAGGTGACTCTCATCTTCAGTGGTTGAGAACCACTGGTGCAGAGCAATGATCTCCAAGACCTCTTAGGAAAAGACAGATGCAATGATGAAGAACCCAGGAGAAATAAGGACACAAATAGAACATGCTAATTGTGCAAATAAAATACTAATTCTGTGCACAGAAGTAAAAGTAGATTGGAATGCATGGATGTGTGATGTGGTAGGTGGTTTAGGGTCTATGGTGGAGGGGTGGCAACTTCTCAGGAAAGATACACTATAAATCAAATTATAAAGGTCGACAGAGCCACTGAATATTGAATAAAGAGGCAGGCATTTCAAGACCACCCGTCAAAACGATCTGAGCATTCAAGCCACTAAGCAATAATGGCTGTGATGTGACTTATCTTTATATCATTGTTTAAAAAGGAATGCTATTTAAGACTGGGATTTTTTTTCTCTTATGGAAAGTTTTTTATTTTGGTTGATTCTCATAACTGTTCTGGAAAATATTTCACCCCAAAGAGAACTGAACTCTTTGTCTAGCCTAAGAGTGAATGAAAGAGAGCTAAGCAGAGCAAACAGAAAATAACCAATAACTCAAAATGAAGACAAGCACATAAACGTTGACTGAACACTACTTTAGTTTTCTTTCTTTAAGGAAGGGAGTTATGTTGAGAGTCCTAAGAGTTTTCATAAGATGCATAAAGAGAAATTACATGCTTATTCACATAAACAGTTTTGTAATATGAGGACACCAAAAACACTTGGAAAGCCTGTGTCTAACCCCCTTCAGGAACTCTGGCTAATGACATTTCCTGACAGAATAATTTATCCTGAATTTCACACCCTGCAAGCATAATCAAGGATAAATACATCTTAGTAATAGATATATCATATATATACCTCGTTTCCTATCTCCAGGAATATTTTTCCTACCTATTATGATAATACTTCACTATCCCCGTGTTCTTCAAGATATCAAAAATAGTTGTGATGGAACAGTCTAGTTTACTTCTTATATTTAAAAAGGTCTCCTGTTTTTGCTTTTACTTAGGCATGTATAAAAACCAGTATGTGACCTACTTTTTACCCACAGCGCCTAAATCACTTTCTAAGGCTCCTTGCTCTTCACTATAGTTTTGGTCTTTTCCATCCCTACCTGGCTCCAAACCACCCTCGGGGTATTCCTGCCAAACACTATTTTACTGCGTCGTCCTCTGCTCAGGAACCAACAAGTGTTCCCTGTTGGATCAAGACCTGAATACTCAGCTTGACCCTCCAGAATCTGATGATGCTGCCTGTTTAACTCTGTGTCCACCTCTCCTCAATTTTTCATTCCAATCCAGCCAATATTTGAACTGCCTTCCATGGAAATCATATTTTCACTCATACGTTCACTCAGTTAACATTTACTGAACATCAGCAGCTGAGTGCCAGGTCTGGTGCTCATTCCTGGCCCCATACTTTTGCTCATCCTTGCTCCTCTCTGTATATTCACACCTCACCCATTCTTTAAATTCTGGCTCAAATGCCCTGTTCTCCACAAAGCTCTCAACTCTGCTCACCTACCACTTGGCTCCCTTATCCTCAGGATCCCTAAATCAGCATTTCGCAATCTGGGTTTAAACAACACTGTCCTAGAACACTTTCAAAAGTTCCATTCCTCAAATAAAATAGGAAACTCTGGTTTAAACAAAGTTAAATATGTTTCTCTACTATAGGAATTCTCAGAGCCTTTAAAAAGTTAACACCAGTTGTGAATTCCTAAGAGGGGTATATAGGAGTCAGCATTCCAAAAACTAACTTGGGCATGGAGGATAATTTTTTTACAGCTTAACTACTGATATCCCAGGGAAATTTTGTTTGGGAAATGTTGTTCATCGGTATTTAAAATTGGTACCACATGATTTACCACTTAATTGTGCTGGCTCTCTGGTATTATCCTGTTACTCCTCTGTCCTTTCTATGCATCTTAATCCTCTTCACATATCCAAAATATTGTCCTTGCAGCCTTTCGACTAAAAGCAAATGATTAAAGCGGAAAATACTGTTTGTCTCAACCCCTGGTAAACATTTTCTAAAACGCATTAATTTACATCCTGCCTTAGTAAACAGTATAATGAATGAATCTTTGATGACTGAGGCAGGATGAGACAATAAAAAGACAACAGCACCACTTTTAAAAATGACCTCACGCAGACCACCTCTCTGGGCCTCCATGTCTTCATCTAAATAATAAGGGGAACCTCCCAGTTCTGAGGGTCTAGCTTCCTGCATCTCAGTATTATCACCCCTTAAATGAGTATTCACTGTATAGCCCTATAAAGGTAAGGACAAAACAATCAGATAGTAGACTGAATTCATCATTCCCAGAACATTCTTAAGAAGTCCTTGCGCTTTGTGCTCTGCTTTCTTATTATTCTAATATTAACTTATTTTCTTATTATTTGCCTCCTTTGAATAAAAAACATTCCTGTTACCTTAGGTTTCTTGTGATTTGGATTTGAGTTAACCAAGGTTTCACTAGACAGAGAATGGGATGCCTCTCAGCTATAATAGTAACAACAACATTCCTAGTACTCTAATTCACAGTATGCATCTCTGGTCATTGGTCAGGTGTAGTCCCAGAGGGCATTGGCCATGGTAAGGAAAACTTGTTTAAGGGGGAGGGTAGGCCTGAACCTGTGAAAAACAGCTGAAGTAACAGCTCTAGTTCTAGTAGTTTAACAACTAAACAAACAATGCATTTCAGAATTTAGGGATTTCTAAGTTAATAAATACTAAATTTCTTATGGTTCGAGAGTCCATTTCAAAAAAATCGTACCATAAATCCAAGATTCCAGAAATGGTAACTGTTAATCTCTATTCCACTCTTCTAATGATTTTTGCAACACTGATATGCTTTTCTCACAATATTTAATGCAAAATGATAAGCAACTCAAATTTTCATATTTTTCTTTTAATCTTATGTTAAAAAGGGGTAAATATCACATTTAGTTCAAGCTATAATGAATGGAAAAATGGACTATTTCTTTCAAGAAGATTTAAAGTGTGTGACTTTGGGCAAGTTAACTTCTCTGTGCCTCAGTTTCCTCATTTCCTCATTTCCGCCCCTCCTCAAGGTGGGGATTATAATAGTACCTACTTCATAGGGTTGTCATGAGTGTTCAAGAAAATAATGTTTCAAAACACTTGACACATCATTGTTGCTGTTGTTATTATTGTTATTTTTATTATCGTTGTTATTGTTTGATTGTTATTATCCTAAAAAAAAAAATGACAGTTAGAAAAGATTCTAGTAAGCCTCTTGAGGAGATTATATCACTTTGATTTGAAAGTCAAAATCTTTTTGCCCTGCTCTAAATCAACCTACAAAAATAGCTAGATCCAAGTTGGAAAAACCCAGAAAATCCTTTTCGTGTGATTTCTTTTGCCTTTAATAGTTCCCGCCTCTCAAGCACTAAGCATCTGTCTCCCCCAATTCATGTCATCCAATACAATTAAACAGGGAAAAAAAGTAAAATAAAATTAGATGAAACTAGATTGAAATGGTCAGCTCAATTCTTGACACACAGATTGGAGGATGAATTAAGGGCTAAAAAGAAGTTTTTCCTCCCCAGGCAGGAGGCACAACTTGTACCCCCATAAATGTCAAATAACCAGCTGTGTCACTGTGTGTAGGCGGAGAAACCACTAGATTAGATGACCTCCATGGTTTCGTTCCAACTCAGAGTCAGCCTCAAAAGCCACACTGTTGCTTTCTGGAAAGTCAAGTCTGAAGAGAAGGATCAGTCTAAATATTACCATTTAAAAAAGAAGCCCAGGGCTATTTAACAATGAAGCATAACTCAGTTTTGAGGACTACAATCTCAACTAATTTACTTAGATAAATTTTCCAATGCAGATTGAGATAACGCAAAGTAATGTTTGGGTTAAAAGGTAATTCTAAATATTTGCTACATTCAGAGTTAGTACACTGTCAGTCATATATTTTAAACTTGTATCTGTGTTTAACCGAAGCAAATTCTACTTATATAGGACTAAGTGATGTTGAAATAAAAATCTACTGTGGATTTTATACATGCAGATTAACAATCAGAAGATTTCATTTACCTAAACCCTTCCTTCCATTTTTTTTTTCTTAATCTTGGATTCTACTTATCCAAGAAGGCTTCCTTTCTGCTGGATTGAATTTAAATAACTTCAGAAACCAAAGGAAAAGTAAACTTACCTATTGATAATGATATTGCTCAAACACTTTTTTCTAAGTCTTCAGCACATTTTTTATTTGTTATAACATTTAATAATTATTAACTAATGGAAGCTCTTCAAGCAGATACTACCTTTCTTTGGATTGGGTCAAACACAACTAACTTATTAATAACAAGAATATATTAATCATTAACTATATGATGTGCCAGTTGTTTTGGGGGAACGAGGCTACCTAGAGTCCCCACTCACAGCGATTTACAATAATTAACGTAACCTGGATGATGTAGACGAGAAATGCAATGGAGCTCAGAATATTCCATTCTCTCTAACTTCACATGAAAAGAAACATCCTAGAGGTTACTAAGGACATTGCATTATTGAAAGTACAGTTTCTGGGCTCCAGAAGCTCACCTAGTAGAGGGGTATAAATGTCAGATTCCAGATACAAAGACTTTCTCTCCTGTAGTTATTGCCCCAAAGATAGAAAAGTTCAAAAGAACAGTAAATGAGAATACTGGATGCCTGAAATACTACAACTGAAGAGGAGCTTTAAATAGATCATCTACAGAGAAAAACTCTACAGAGAAATCCAATTCAGTCTGCCCAGAGAAAGCCCCTTCGGAAGTTTTAAAAGAGGAGGCAAAAGCGAATGTTCTCTCAGACACAGCAAGTGTATTCATTTTTCACCCATCTCAAGGCCTGCAGGCTCACTAGGGCTAGTTCACAAGGACACATCAGTCAGGAAGACCTGTGACCAATGGCCCTCGTGACTAATGGACTAAACAGGGAACAAAACTCCCCGGCCCCCAAGTATGGTAACTGATAAATGACAAGGAAAAAACTTGTCTATTCTGACCATGGAAATTCCTTTCCTTTAAAGCGAGGTTGTTTGCCCAAAGGCTTAAAGGGGAATCATGAAACCGCTCATGTTCTGGAAAAAGACACACTAGCTGATAAAAAGATGGTTTCTCCAGTAATACGTGAAAAACATCCAAACCTTTATAATCACGTGCTATTGCTTAAGCTGGCATTCTCTCTGTCTCATCAGTTTCATCAAAGTATATCAGGGTATGAGAGTTTATAAAACAAATACAGAAAAATCCCAAGGAAATTACATGTCATCTGTGCTCCCCAAACTAAAGTTTCCCCAGCACCTGTTTTCTCCTTGTTAGCAACGTGAGAAGGGATACTGTCTATAAAGAGATTTAAGACATATCATGAACTATGTTATATGAGAACTTGTCCTTCTGGAAAACAAATTTAAACATATAGGAAATCTTTTTTTAAGGGCCTTCATGGATATAGACCATTCCCCCCTCCCCCACAACAGTTGCCTTTTAGGCCCAAAAATACTGAACTAGACCTATTATGTCAAAAGAGCATTTCTATCCTAGAAATTTTTTTAGAGAAACAAGCCTCAAAATAGACATCTTCTGTTCAGCTGCAATCACCAACCAATTCTTCTGCTGATCTGACATTCCAACAAGACTGACAATCTATTCATTCATTCATTTAACAAACATTTATTGAATTCACCGACCACAAAGCCCATGTTGTAATCCTGCTCTAGAAACCTTGGCTCTGAAACTCAAAACCTGTGCAATCTTGAATAAATTTCTTGAACTCTCAAGTTTCAGGGTCTTTATCTCTAAAATGCTGGTTGCTGGTATGTAACTACTTTTTATTTATTTTTTTTTTTAAAAGGTGTTTCTTTCATCTGTTTATTTTTTGGCTGTGCTGCGCGGCACGCGAGATCTTAGTTCCCCAACCAGGGACTGAACCCGCGGCCCCTGCAGTGGAAGTGTGCAGTCTTAACCACTGGACCACCATGGAAGTCCCTGCAACTACTATTTAAAAGCCAAGCTAGAGGAACACCATCCTCCTTCCTCAGATGGACCCCTGGGAGGGGAGGTACATGGGTCAACCTAGAGGAAGACTACGATATATTTTATTTTGGGATAGGACTCACAATCTCAGGCAGGTTGCTCTGGATCCTTCCACTGGTCCAAGAACAGGACCACTCATTGAGACACTAGAAGCAACCATTTCCATTGCATACGGATATATGTAGGTCTAGACAGCAGCTGAGATGAAGAGACCTCTGAAGGTATCAATCACAGCCAGTGTTCAGGTGAACCCTCACTTCGTTTCTGGAAGTTGGTCAGGAAGGTGGTAAGATGCAGAAACTGAGTACAATATGACAGAATTGCCCCCAAATGCCAGGAACTTCTGAAAACAGTAGCTGTTTATGAGGGTGAATGGAAGGCAGGATTATGTCACTCTTGGCCTGTTGCTACCAGCACACTCCCAAATGGAAAGGTCTTGTGGTAGGACTTCTGTGCCTTTAAAGACAGAATTGCCTTGATTGGCTTGGAAAAAACAGCTGGTCCAAAACTTTCCTGATAAGTTTTCCCGATAAGTATGTCAGGTCATCTCAAATCTTTGTTTGTGCTGCTATAATGATAGGTCACCTGGAGAGTATTTACTCATTTTCCAAGATTAATTTCCTATATGAAGCCTTCTTTGCCTACAATATTTTATAGCATGTAATTTTTAAGTCACACTTGTTAGTTCCTTTCTTAAGAAGCTTACAGTCCATGTCTTATTTGTCTTTATGGCTTCAGAACCTAGTCCATTCCGGACACATTGGAGATGCTTAATTTTCTGGAATGCTTAAGCAGTTCTGATGAAGAATCCCAGTGTGAAATTAGGGAATGCGGGGCAAGCAGTGCTTGAGCTGTGTTTAGAGGCAGCCCCCGATATTTCACCTGTAGGAGAAACAGGCTGTGAGCCAACAAGGCTCAATGTCACTTTCCGTCTGGGCTACTCAGGATTTCTGGGGAAGCAGCATCCAGGACTTCCACTATTAAATAGTTCAGACAGCTAGATCTCTTCTTTAGTGTCCTAATACTCAAAATCATGATAGGATGATAGGGAGCAAACAAGGGGGGGGGGGACGTGCAGAATGCATTTGGGATGGATATTTTCCATTTGCCCTTAGAGATCCACTCTGTATCCTTCTCTACCTGCTGTGTGCCCTGGGAGGCTGATGCGTAGGGGTCTCCTTGTCCTGTAGCTTCCTGTTGGATTCAGCCAATAGGAGGCATCAGCAGGAGATTAAAGGGAAGGAAGAGAGTGAGGTCAAGGTGTTTATTTCCTATATCCCCACTGCGAGGTCACCATGGGTTGGCAGCATCCCTCAACAAAGGCCACAGCTCTTGTCAGGAAGCCCCTACCCTCTGGTTTCTGGTAACCTCTCCCTCCCCTTATCCTTTCTGGCAAGAGTGGAAATAGGAAGGTAACACTTGTAATCCCGTGGTGTTGCACCATCCTTTGTTGGTTTCACTTTCTTCTGCTCATATCTTTGTAAACAGTCTCTTTATTAAATTCTCCTCAATTATCTTATTTGAGAGTCCATCTATTTCCCATAGAGACTCCAACTTACAAACATTCAAAACTCAAATGCCTAAAATGTAAATGTTGTAAGTGATTCAGTCTTCTTCAACAAGCACAAACGACAAAAGATTATCTGTAGTCTTATTATTCCTATGCTTCCAGTTTTTCACCATTTTCAAGTGTTTTAGGTTGTGTATGGGGGGCCCATATTTGGTCACACACACACAAATGCAAAACACTTACACACTTGAAAGTGCAGAAAACATTAGTATTCATCTTAGAATGAAGACTTATTTAATTATCTCCCTCAACAAATGTATCTTCTCACTATCATTTTGCTTAAAATTAAATTATTTAGAATATCTAAGTATATAGACCAAATAGTGATGGGATGGAAACCAAGAAAGTTTGAGTGAACAATAGCTAGACCTGAGTGAACAATAGGTCCAAATTTTATAATTTATCACAGATAATCCGTAGGCAATTGATACTAACCAAAAAAATATGCATAAGCATCTCTTCTTAGTTCCTAAATATTCCTCCTAAAACAACTGTAATGCATACTAGAAAAATGAATTTTACACCATTTTCCTGGGGACTCATACTTTAGAAAAATATACAGTCTAAAGAGGTCACAGAGAAAATTTACAGCATATAAAAAATGACCAAAAGAAGTGTTCAGCCAACTCCTAACTTTTTAAAAATGTTTAATTGATATGAAGCCCAAACTCTGTAAATTTGCAGCGAGAATGTTAATATTAGAGAATAATGTGATTTCAGTTGATTCAACTGAAGAAATTTGGTAGCACTTGAGAACACTTATAAGTGCCTGTCACTCCTAACGTTTAAAAGGTAGTTGTCATGGAAATAAGCAAAGAGGCTCAACAGCACAATTTCTCTACCAAAACTTCAAGAATTTAGTTCATTAATACTAATGAAATAAATCTGATGGATCGGACCTTGGAAACCCAAAGTTAAACTGCAGTACTTAGGACATAGGTGGCTCGCCTGGAGCCGACAACACACCCTTACCCAGGTCAGAGTTCACATGTCACAATTAAATCTGGGAGACTCACTTATCAGCTACCAGGTCAAGAGTCACCATACAAGATTTGGTGTACCCTTGAATAGCAGTTTGTTAATAACTTGCTAAAACTATCACTTTTTACAGCTTGAGTTGATATCGATATCAACAATATCAGTTTTGAACAAAGCTAAAATACCCACAGCATCTCAAAAACCTAAGCTTCCTACTGAAGGGAGGAGGATGAAAAGGGTTGGTTACCTTCACGGTTCTTCGCGGTGACATCTGAGCCTTGCAGTTAATGTTCCAATTAGCTACAGGCCAATGGGAGAAGGGGGCTTGAGGGTAGTAATGTCAGAAACAAGGCAGAAAAGTAGGAGAACAAAAAATCAGCTATGTAAATTTGAAACATAAGTCATGATTCTATTCATTGCACAACAGTATTTTTTTTTTCAAATGGGCATGAGCTCATGGAAAGACTACACACCACATTGTTCAAACAACTGCACCCCAGTCCTCCCCCACCCCCACTGCTGCCCTCCACCTACTTTGGCCACGCACCCCATGCTCAGATCAGTGCTCCAAGAAAGAAGTCTTGACCACAGTCAGTACTCAAGTATTTGTTAAATGAATACTATACTGTCTTCTACTACCTATTTAACAAGTGGGTATTTAAGGCTTACTATGTATAGAGCAATACCTGTGCTGGATACTACTGAAATAACACGGCTATCTTTTAGAGGCTCACCCAGCCTAGAAGGGAGAAAAAGACACACACAATGTCAATGTAAGCCAGACTATGGAAAGTGTTATAAAACAAATACAAACTAAGTCCTTAAAAAACAACAAGGTACACTCAACAACAATAAAACACCAATCCAAATAAAAAATGGGCAAAAAGACTTGAATAGACATTTCTCCAAAGGTATACAAATGGCTAATAAGCACATGAAAAGATGCTCAATATCACTAATCACTGGGGAAATGCAAATCAAAACCACAATGAGATACCAGTTCCCACACCCATTAGGATGGTTATTATTTTAAAAAAAAGAAAGAAAGAAAATAACAAGTGTTGGTGAGGATGTAGAGAAATCGCAATGCTTGTGTATTGGTGGTGGGAATGTAAAATGGTGCAGCCACTGCAGAAAACAGCAGTTCCGCAAAAAATTAAACATACGATCTAGCAATTCCACTTCTGGGTATATACCCAAAAGAATTGAAAGCAGGGACTTGAACAGACATTTATATACCCATGTTGATAGCAGTATTATTTACAATAGCTGAAAGGTGGAAGCAACCCAAGTATCCACTGAAGGATGACTGGATAAACAAAATGTGGTATATGGTATATGTATATACACACACACAGTGGGATATGATTTAGCCTTAAAAAGAAAGGAAATTCTGACACATGCTACAACATGGACGACCTCGAGCACATTATGGTAAGTGAAATAAGCCAAACACAAAGGAACAAACACTGTATGTTTCCACTTACATGGGGTACATAGAGTAGTCAAATTTAGAGAGACAGAAGGTAGAATGGTGGTTGCCAGGGTCTGGGAGGAGGGAGAATTGGGGAGTTATAGTTTAATGAGTACTCAGTGTCAGTTTGGGAAGGTGAAAAAGTCTTGGAGATGGATGGTAATGATGGCTGCATCACAACGTCAATGTGCTTAATACCACTGAACTGTGCACTTAAAATGGTTAAAATGCTAAGATATTGAAAGGGTACAGCATGGTGATTTGATACATGTATACATTGTGAAAGGATTCCCACCATCCAGTTAATTAATATATCCATCACCTCACATATCTTACAATTTTATTTGTCAATTATACCTCATCAAAGCTGAAAAATGATAAATTTTATGTTACATATATTTTACCACCATAAAAAAAAAAAACCAACAACAACAATAGCGGAGAGAGATTGCTTCTGCCTGGAGTCTTACAGGAAGGCTTGACGCAGAAGAAGGATCTTGACCTGGCTGTAAAGATTGGGGAGCACGGGACAAAAAGAAGAAGGAAATGGGGGATAGAGAGGGTGCCACCAAAGGCACTGAGTAATTAGTCTGAAGGTGTTTGGGGGGAATTTGGTAGAGAACTCCATGTCTAGTATAGAGATATATATTCTACAGATCAGATGAGGCTGAAAGGAGAGTTGTGCATATTCCAAGGGGCTGTGAATGCCAGGCGAGAACATCTGTACACAGAGGAAGGGAGGACATGAGTTTGAACCCTAAAAAGATGCCTTTGTTAGACCAGACTAGAGCAGGGAGTGCATGGAGGCTGGGGAGCCAGTGGAGAGTTTGTTATAACAGCTCAGGTGGGAATGTAAGGAAGGAAAAGACTTCAAGGGCACAATGCTTTGTCACAACGCTTCTCACCCTTGAGTATATTACACAGGCTGCTTGTAAATGATTTTTCAAATTAAATTATCATTATCATAATGTTACTTAAATGTGTACGACACAGAATTAGGTATAAATCCCTTACACCTATAGCTCCTATGAAACTAAATACCATAACAAAGTTACCAACCTAGACAGTCTTGTTCCAAAGCTTGTCCTTTTGTGCAACTGGACATACCTCAACGACGTCCAACACCCTTCCTGGGGAATGAATAATTTTCTGAGGGTGTGGTGCCTGGAGCAGAGGACCTGGGTTCAAATCCTGACTCTGCCACTTACTAGCTGGAAACTTGGGCAAATTCTTAATCAATGTGAACTTCAATTTCTTCATCTATAAAGTAAGCAAACTAACCTACCTCACATGGCTTTTGTGAGCATCAAAAGAGATATGAGGAAAGCACCCTGCTATCTATAAAGTAGAGAATCATCAAAGCTTACATTTTTCTGGGAAAGAGGTAATCACTTATTTTTAACTCCTTATACTCTGGAGATCTTGTATTCCTCCATCTCATGCCCTTATGTACAGAAGAGAAAAGGCAGACAGGTTGAGGGCCCACTGCTGCTGGAACGTTGATTAATTTGCCATATGGCAAGAGTACTGACTATGTTCTTTGAACATAAAACTAAGCATGTGGGTACATTTCCACTGTTTAAATATTTATGTTATATTATTTCACTCCATCCTATTAAAAAATGAGGACTCTATTAGCATTAGTTATCAGGTTACCATTTTAGGCAATGAAATATCAATGCAAATTAACGAATATTCTACACGGAAATTTGATTCTTATTTCGGCCTCAGCAGACATGATAATCTATTCCTTTAATCAACATACCTTATACAGCCAAACAAGTCTCCCTAAATTATCTATAATTACAAAATAATCTGTTGCATTAAAGTATGATTTTTAAGTTAGATATAGCAATACTTAGTTTATCCCAAATAATCGAATTCCAAAATCTTGTTTGTATTTGACTGCTTCCTATTCAGGAGTTGTATTAAAGTCAATGGATTCTTCAGGCTTCCCTGGTGGAGCAGTGATTAAGAATCTGCCTGCCAATACAGGGGACAGGGTTCAAGCCCTGGTCCGGGAAGATTCCACATGCCACGGAGCAACTAAGCCCATGCGCCACAACTACTCAAGCCCGCGCACCTAGAGCCCGTGCTCTGCAACAAGAGAAACCACCGCAAGGAGAGGCCCATGCACAGCACCAAAGAGTAGCCCCAGCTCGCCGCAACTAGAGAAAACCCGCGGGCAGCAACGAAGACCCAACGTAACCAAAGATAAATTAAATAAAATAAACAAATTAATAAGAAAAAAAGTCAATGGATTCCTCAAAAAGCTCAACATAGAGCTGCCCTATGACCTAGAAATTCCAACTCTAGATATAGACCTAAGAGAACTGAAAATAAATCCAAACAAAAACTTGTATACCAATGTTCATAACATTATTCATAATAGCCAAAAAGTGGAAACAGTGCAAATGTCCATCAACTGATGAATAAACAAAATATTCCACACATTGAAATATTTTTTGGCCATAAATAAACTGATACTTGCTACAAAATGGATGAACTGTGAAAACTATGCAAAGTGAAAGAAGCCAAACACAGAAGGCCACATATAATATGATTCCATTTATATGAAATATCCAGACTATGCAAATCCATAGACAGAGAAAGATTAGAGGTTTGGGTGGGGGCTGGTGGTAAGAGTGACTGGTGACACTTAATGTGTACGGGGTAAGAGAAATCTTCTGGTATTTGATAGCAGTGAAGGATGCACAACTCAGTGAATATACTAAAAACTACTGAACTGTACACTTTAAAAGAATGAACTTTATAGTAGGTGAATTACAACTCAAAAAAGCTGTTAATTAAAAAAAAAGCCAAGGGCCTTTCAAATGGTTTCTGAAATTTGTTTGTCTCACTTAGCTCTTTCTTATTTGCTACTGGTTTATTTCCTCATATATAATAAATAAAAATCCATTACATGAATAAATCTGAATGCTTTGTCAGTGTATGCAACACTATAATATTCTGATTCTGGAATTTTTACTGCAAGTTTATGTCCAAAATTGGAATGCTATAGTGTAGAAAATTCAACGTCATTGGGTCCTCTTATGAAAGCAAGAATTTAATCATAATTCTGAAATGTCTTCTAAATATACAGTATCTGAGGCCAAAAATTATTTCAAAACATGAAATAACACAAGTCTATTTGTGACCTCCTCCTTCCATTCCTGCCCACCATTCCGACAGAACCTGCACCCATCTATAAGGAAAAGAAAAATGGCCAACTCCCAACCAACTGCAAGGGCAAGAATGACCAGCCTGCCTCAGAATCAAGAGAGGAAAGAGAGAAGGAGGGGCCCACATCTGCCCTGACAGCATAGCAGCAAGTAAAAACCAGCAACACTTCTATCCTCAGCTTGGGCCAATCAGCTTAGCAGCCCCATCTCCCTCAGGGGAAAATGGAGTAAAAAGAGGGGCAGAATGTCCTTGGGTTCCCTCCCTCTTGCTAAGCATGGAATAGAGGAAGGACAGTCTGCTCCCCGACAGAAGGAAGTGCTCATAAGTGTCAGCAATTTTTGTATTTTCTTCACCCCAGACACCAGGCAAATGGAGCTTACTGTGGCCCTTTTAACGACTTTCAAAAAGTAGTTGAACTCATTGAAAAAGTTTAAACTAATCAGAAAAAAAAAAAAAAAAAGAGAGTGAGAGAAGGGCTCATTGGATATTTATGATATTATAATAGTTTTGATGGAATATAAGCCAGTGGATTGATTCCTTGATTTTAAATCCTACAGTTAGATTTCTTCTAGCAGAAAGTAACGTTGGTGATATTTTAGCAAAGTTAAAACACTAATCTAAATGAAAAATGGCTGATAAAAGTCTTTAAAACATACAGTACAGAAGTAACAACTTACTGGTTTAAAACAGAAGATTATTTACTTAGAGTAAAATTTTATTTATTTGGAATAAGAAAGCTGAAAATGAATCTTACATAAAATTTTAACATCTGCATCCTAAATCCTAGTGAATTTTCCTGTTTGAAATACACACCTTAATCCAAAGGCAATAATTGAGAAAATGAAGACTTCTCTAGTGAAAAACATACAAGATTGTTGGTATGCAAACTAGGGACTTCAAAATACTAAGGAGCTAAACATTCCCCTTGGAATTTTTTCTCCTATTTAACAAACTCTCTTTCAACATATAGAACAAGGGTAAACTTCCAGTTAAGCTATATCTAAGTGATGAGATGGCTAAATAACGGGGAAGCTGAGCTTCTGCTACTAATTTTGACTCTTTTGAGCCTGGTTTAGTGAATGTAAAAATTTCCTACTTAAATCAATCCCAGGTTGTTTTGTACAATCTTACTACTTGGATATTTTTCATACTAAGACCTAATTACATGATTACTCTGAGAAAAATCTGAATAATATGAAGATGAGAAGACAATTCCAAGTGGATTTTGCTCACTCACCATTAGCTTCAAGATGGTATATATTTTTCTGAGCACCGTTGGTGAAAATTCATTTGGCCCAAATTGCTGAAAATGTGACAATCTAGACTCAGAGCACTATGGATTTGGTTACAGATGTCAGAACTAATTAACTTATTACCTTATTCCTTCCCTCAAGTCACACACCAGAGAAAATTTGACTCTGTGAGGGATATAGCTTCTTAACCATAAATATTAATTTTTAGGTCATATCTAGTAGAGTTCTGCCCAACTGGAAATCACTCTTTTTTTCCCACTAAGATTGACTGGTTTAACATTACTTCAGGTTATAAAAATATTATTTAATCAGCCATTCAGAAGCCTGCTCTCCTTCATTCCATTAACACCTTCTAATACAGTGTAAGCATTGTCAAGGTTATAGTCTTAGGCCAGTATGTCTTTGAAAAATTATTAGATCGCCCTCTGAAGGATACTGTAACCCAAATGAATGAGTCACAGGACTAACTGGAAGAAGGGTGGTATCCACTTTTCAAAAATACTGCTAACTATAACATTGAAAGACTTTTTATTTCATGTTCAACTGCTTACTCTCTTTCTGGCTGGAGTGGGGGTGGGGAAAAGGGTGTGAGGAGGGGTGAAGGTCATTATTCAAATGTACTAAAGCAAAAAATTTAGGCAAGTTGCATTATTTTTTAATTTTAATAGTTATACTGGTTAGCAGGAGTCTAGATGTGCCATGCCTAGAATAAATTTAATCATCTTAAAATATTAGCTATAAATACTAAATTCAATCAACTCTATTCCAGTTTTTTTTTTGTTGTTGTTGTTTTAAATTTATTTATTTATTTATTTATTTTGCGGTACGCGGGCGTCTCACTGCCGTGGCCTCTCCCGTTGCGGAGCATAGGCTCTGGACGCGCAGGCTCTGGATGTGCAGGCTCCGCGACCATGGCTCACGGGCCTAGCCGCTCCGCGGCATGTGGGATCTTCCGGGATCGGGGCATGAACCCGTGTCCCCTGCATCAGCAGGCGGACTCTCAACCACTGCGCCACCAGGGAAGCCCCTATTCCAGTTTTTTAAAAATTTACAAAAGTTGAAAACCCAGGACCTAAAAGGTCCTTTAGAAGATGAATTATCAGGAGGGTCCCAGTATCTACCCAAAAAGGAAAAGGAAAGATTTAGCAGGTAAGATGCTTTGAAATAACAGATGTTTTGAAAATTAAAGATGTGTAGTCATACACCCTGCGACTCTTTTCTCAATTAATTTGCATAATATTACTCAAAGAAGAATAATGAAGTGGATACATTAATAGGCTGTGAGGTGTTCTCCAGCCTTCCATACTGAACACTACAGGGAAATTAAATCAACTTCCTCAGTTAGATAGGGATGATTATCTTAATATCCAGCACTGGACTGTAAGGTTAAGAAAAATCCATTATGTTGTAGGAAAAATACAATATTGATACAATTAATGCTTGTATTAACTGACTTTCTTAAAAAGCCTATTAATTGATAATAAAATGCAAGTGCTATTAAACAGTGCTTAGAAAAGCAAAACAACTCCCTGCCAATTGCAAATCTGGTTAATGGCATAAAAGAAGAGGCCATAAATCAAAAGACGGCCAAAGGATTACTGTCTCGTGTTCAGTATATTTTCTCACTGGCAAAAACCTTATCCAGCAAAAATAAAAAATGACATACTTAAAACATAATCTTAGATAACATCCTTACTAAACTCAGGCAAGCTCTCTTGTTCAAATTTGCTTTGATAAAACTAATTCTGCCCAAAACTTGAAAGATTCGTAAAGTGTAAAGATCCCTTATAGGTCTACATCTTGGTTCTCAAATCCCCTAAACGCCATATAATAGTGACTAAATTTAATACAACTCGTTACCACTTGAAAATGCATAGATCACACTACTATACCCATTGGTGCAGAGTTTTTCAACAAAACCTATAGTTCCACTAACACGATGAATCCTAAATACACCAACAATAACTGATATCACAACAGAAGAAATTTACTCCCCAGTGTATAAATAAATATATACAGTTGACTTTGTATCTCAATAGATACAAATAATCTCTATATCTATCTGTTTATTTGTGTTCAAATCTAGGATTAATATATCCAACTTGATACTCGGTCCAAATTAAATGCTGCTATAAAGTAAAGGAAAGGTAATAAAAATTCACTCTTTAGGTCTCTATGGTAGCAGTACTTATATTCAAATCAAAACAATAGGAACTGTACTTGGCACACTCATAATACATCCTTATAAGATTAGGAATGAAAATGGACTAAACCATTTTCATTGAAGGTAACTTGAGCAGAAGTAACAATGTGCAATGTATTGAGAGAAATAAGGTATGAAACAAAAGGGGCTGCAGAATTAATTTCCACGATAAAACATTGTCCAAGGGGAGATAAAAAGGGAAACAGACAGAAGTCTTAAAGGGATAACTAGGTTTTAAGAATGTTTCTTAAGGCTTTATTCACTGATCCTACGCTCTATTTAAACTCTACTTCACTGGCAAGAAAAGAATTTTATGGAGACAGATATTGTGCAATGGAATGTAACAAAGCATTGTTCAAACGTATTGTCTATTAATTTCTGTCACTGATTTTTGGATCCATTCCTAATGGTAGCTAAAAGCTTTTTGAATTGAAAACATTAAAGGGCTGTTAAAAGAAACAAATGCAGAGAGCAGTGCAGCCATGAAATAACCTGCCAGGGTTGGGGCAGGGGAAGGGGCTTCACGTTTAGACAGCGCTGGCAGAAAGCAGGGTTTTTTGCGTTACTAAAATTATGTCATTCTTCAAAAACTAAAAAACCATTCAGCAATAACAGTTTCACCTGATACAATTTATTCCATTTAGAAAAGCAAGCAATTAAAAAAGGGTGGGGCATATTTAATGTCAATTTGCAAAAATCTTTATTTATGTTCGAAAAGAATTAGAATTAAGAAATCTGTTGTAATTTAGGCTAAATGAGCACATTTTAATGGATTTTTAAAATAAACATATGGGTTCCATCAGATCTATATAAAACTGGTCAAGAATCCATCTAGTCGTCTAATTTATTACAGTCAATCAAAACCTCAGCCCTAGATGAACTCAGACATTAACCTGTAGCCAAGGAGCTGAATATTAGTAGACTATTAATAGGGAAAAATCAAACCAAGCAGATGTATTTTGTTTTAGTTTCGTGATTGCTCACCTCAATGCTGCCCAGAAATCCTGCTATATTTCTCTTAAGCGTACACTCCCAGCTCAGACAATTATTTCATTCCTGCTCCTCTCTCCATCAACTATCTCAACACACACCTGGACTCCAACCTCACCTGATGACCTCAGACAACTTTGCTGGGAAAACTAACACCTTTAGCAAAGAGCTCTTGAAAGTCCCACCATCAGGTTACAAACCTCTGCCTCGATTCCCGTTTTCCCTTTCCCCTTCCTATTACCAAAGAGAGGTGCCCCTCCTCCAACCAAGGCTAAGTCCCCCACATGTGCCCTTGACCTTCCACAAAGCATCTATGACCCATTCAAGGGGAGAAAGTGCAGAAATAACTTCCCTCCTCTCTATCTTTGAAAATACTTCCCCCCTCTCTACCTTTGAAAATAAAACCTATTTGTCAAAAGTAGCTATTTCTTCCCCCTTGAATATAAGCTCCTAAGAGCAGAAATGTCTTGTTCACAATGGCTCTCTAACATGTGCAAGAGTGCTCATCTATAGTAGGTGTGCAATAAAAATTCCTTGAATATTTGTTGAAAATTATATCTTTTTCTACCACCACTCCCAATCAATTAGCATGACCCCCAACTACATCCAGGGAAAATTAATTGCTCCCATAACATCTGTATCCCTCCTACAACATAAGAGGGACTTTTAAAAAATATATTCTCCCTTACTTTGACTCTCATTCCACATTATAAAACAAGGTACTTAAGAGGAAAGACCGTGCTTGATTACGTACCACTTATTGGATTCTAAATCAATGCCTCGATTGATCTAAAGTTTCTTTAACTGAACTGGGGGAAACGTCCAAAATTGCTTTATGAATTAATTTCCAAATTTCATCGCATATTTTTTCACAAAAAAAATATGTAAGATAAAATACCTATTTAATGAATAACCAAAACATTACTTTTCTTTGTTTGCAAAAGTCATCTAGACATAAAATTGACAAGTAGAGTACCACTTAATTTGATGAAAAGATAGTCTAAGTCTGTAATGTCAAAACTAAAAACTGAAAATGTTTTCCCCCCAAAGTCATAGACTAACTCCATGGCAAAGTCAATTAACTTCACTTTATCTCACCGACACCAAAAAGAGCTTTCATTTTCCACCAATCCACATCCTTAGATTTCAAGATTTTTGTTCTTATGGAGGTAGTTGATAATTTTCGTTTGCCTACTAACAAAAGCAGAGTAAAGTTTTAACTAATTAATTGTACTAAATAAAACACAGGGTAGGAAGCTACTAATAAGAACAAACCAGACTTTTTTCTGGGCCATACCACACAGAGCTAAACAAAAGCCACTTTTTAAAAAACCCCTTCAAAGCACAATAGCTATTTTTCTGTGTGGATTCCTACAAGATAATGATTATGCAAGAAAAACACCTAATTTCCTTTTTTCTTGAATTCTTGTGTTTCCCAAGAGAGGTTACATTCACAATGTGGAAACTGATGCTCTTAGAAGAATCACACATACTTACTAACTTCAGTAAACTTAAAAATTAAATAATACATCAGCTGTTTGAAGCTTCTGGTTAATCATGAAGGGAATAAACAGTGAAACACGAAACTCTATGTTAATCAACTCTATTGATCTATCAATTCATGTTTCCTCAAAGTGAAAATGGCAGGTTGCACTGAAAAGTAAAATAAGATAAAGCTATGTCTGTGTGACTAAAAAGTTCAGCCAGCCCTGTTCCTGGTACAATTAACACGTATGGTAGAATGACATGGCCAAGACTTAGAGAGACTAACATTGTCTATAAATCTGTAAGCTTGCAATTTACAAGAAGTCGTTTTAACGGTAATTTAAAAAAGATAAGAAAAAGTTCCAAATAAAGTTATTATTATTATGATTTCAATACTGTTATTTGCATGAATGATTCCGGAACTATTTTTTACTCCATTAGTTCTGGCATTCATATATAGGAGCCACAGGAATGTCAAAGATGCAACAATTAAAGTACCGATTGTTTTACTTTATTCAAAGTGAAAGTAAATATCCATATGGAACATTTTATAAAGTAAAGGGTTTCAAAATAAAACATAAAGACAAAATGGCCAGTTAAACCATACTATCAAAGGGAATGAAACACAAATTTTCAAATTTTTCAAACTAAATATACATAGTCTCTCTCATTTTCAGTTGAAGATACAGTATTGAACATCGGTCAATCATGTGTGATTTTTAGGATGCCTTTGGAACTGAAGTCTGAGACCACAACTAACAAAAAGCAAGCACTTGGCTGCTTCACAGCAGGATGCAGATTCCTTTTTCTCAGCAGAATTCCAGACATTCCATGTGTTTCCTATGAAAATAGCAAATGTCCATCTTAAAGTAGGCCAGCCTGAACTCAGGCCAGCATAAAATGGCCAAGAAATGCACTTATTATGAGAAGGTTTACGTTAGCTCTTGTAAGCAAACTACAGATTTCCACTCTTCACGTCCGTCCTACTCTTCCCCCAGCTGTTCCTTACAAGACACCGGATGCTGTAAAGAGATGAGCTTTGGGTCCAAGGAAAAACATTAGATTAGGAGAGTTTTTAGGAGAAAAAGTGGATGAAGTGCTTGATCTTCCCTCCCCTTAAAAATCGAGTCCTTAAAAAAAAAGAAAAACTGGTTTTAATAATAATATTCAAAATTATCACTTCTCAGAATTCAATGACTTGATTAAGGAAAATAATTTTTTAATAAATCAAAAGTACCGTACTTTTTTAACCTGACATGACAGCATACACTAAAATATGAAGAGTACCAGGTTTAAGCAAAGATCAGAATTTTTTTTTAATGGCAGACATCACAGTGAAGGCTTGGTTCCTAGTCTTTGTGGTAGCAGATGTACAGCTTCATGTGAGTGGGATTTACACTGGCACATATTCATCCTTAGATGGCCCCAGAAGTGAGGTGTGAAGCACAGGCTGGTCAGCAGAGGATTACGTGAGCCTTCTAAATGCTTCATTCAAGAAGATTCAACGAGTCCCTACTCTGTGCCAGGACTGTGCTTGGCAAATGTGATACGAGTTATTGCCCTCACGGAGCTATAGTCTGACGAGGGAAGTAGACAAGCACACACACACAAAAAACTTGTAACTGAGCAGGACCCTATGGGGCCTTCCCGGGACAGACCCCTCCCCAATATCCTCTGCTCTAGCCCCTCTGAGAAGTACCTAGATAATAGTACCTGATGCACATTTCCTGAGTTGTTTTACAGATGCTAAAACAACCACCAAATGGAAGAAATTAACAACTTGATGATCATGAGCACATAGCCCCCAGACCTGCTGGCACCTAAGGATGGATAATGTTCACCCCTGTGACGCCACCCTGTCACCTCACCATCAACCAATCAGAGAATTGTGCCCCTCATCTGGCCTTTAAAAATGCTTTGCTGAACACCTGGAATTAGCTAATGAACTAATGAGCAAACAGAAAGCATTTGATCCCCCATGTGGTGTTATGATCCAGGCATTCACGTGAATGTCACTGTGAGGCTCTGTATTTTTGATCTGTTTGGTGGATAAATGTCTGGAAGACTGGTCCACTGTCTGAGCATTGTGCTCTGCTTCCCTCCTGCTCTCCCAGTCTAACACTGAGAATGTAAAACTCATCAGAATTGAGACAACTACTTTGTCAACTAATGGCTAAACCGACAAAAAGCAAAAACGCAAGCAGCTGAAGTTTAAATGAGTAAGAAAACGAGTGGAAGTAAGTTACTTCCACTCCAAGAAATCAAGCCCACAGCATTGAACGAATGAACTGGAGCCTCTAAGTTATTGCCTTTGGTGTTCTAGACTGCCCCCTGCTGGACATGGACATTCAGCACCCATGGTTCTGGTAGTTTCACTGATTCCACAGAAGAGGACTTTTCAAGATGACACTATTTTCTTACGTTTAAACCCATACCATCACCCCATATGGCTTGAGCGTCCCAGTCTTCACGGGATTGAAAGTAGAAATGCCAAAATTGCCTCCTCCATGGACTTTCCCTTAGTTTAATCACTGAATGGGTCATTTAATAAATTTTTGCAGAATATCCTGCTCCAAGAGAACTACAATAACATGCAAAGGAGAAGTGGAATGGCCTCCACCCTATCCATTTTCGCAATGTGGGGAATGACTGAGTCAAGATTCTAGAGGTCACAGGTCACTTCAATTCTCCTCCTCAGAAAAAGCTAAGCTTAAACCATTGCCAAATTTATATATATTCCCTTGTCAAGAATTTAGCAAAAAAGGCACAGAATTGCAACAATTTAATTTACGTCTTCAAACTGAAATAAATTTTAAGAGCTTTAAAAAAAAAAATGCTTTGCTGAAACCCTTCCAGGAGTTCAGCCTTTTGCACCTTCCTTCACTACAACCCAGCGTCAGTAGACTGGCTTGACTGCACATGCATGCAGGCGAGCGGACCCGAATTTGGTTTGGCAACAAACATGTTATTACCTGCTATGATCAGTTCTAAAACAGAGCATTAGAGAAGAGGAAGAGGGTGACCCAATCTAGTCTAGGTATTAGCGAAAGCTTTACCAAAGGAAGTAACGTGTACACCAAGTAGAAGCTAACCGGGTATAGAAGGAAAGGGAAAGAGCAGTCCAAGATTAGGAACCAGGAAGGGCAAAGGCCTGAACCAAGAGGGGCAGAGCCCGTTGGAGGAGCTAGTGAGGCAGAAGGATGGGGAGAGGGAGGGGCACAGGTTGCGGGGTTTGGGTTTGGAAATGTAAACAGTAAGTGGTGAAGTTGGTGGCTCCAGGCAACAGTCAGTGCCAAGAGCTGGCTTGGCCAAAAAGTTTGTTCAGGTTTTTCTGTGACATCTTAGGGAAAAACCCGAACGAACTTTTCAGCCAACCCAATATTTTGGCCTTTATGAAAGTAATGGGAAGTAGGAAATACCGGGATCAGAATTTCTGTAGCGTGAAGAATGGGTTGAAGGTGGGCCTACAGTAGATAGGTGGAAAATTGTTGCCAGCCTACTTCAGTAAACTGAGGATAATAATGGGAGACTAAACCCAGCAGGCGGCTGTGGGAAAGGGACAGGTGGGCAGTCTTTAATGATCTCAGATCTGTTACTTTCATTAATCTCCTAATGAACTATATCATTAAAATTTTAAAAAGGCCTGGTCCCCAATAAGCATCCCCACAAGTATCTATTGATTCAGCCAATCTTTTTCATTCCATGCTTCTTCCTCTCCTTTTTTAAAAAAGTGCCCTGATGCATCTGTCTAGAATGGCTCCACATTGCAGAAGCAACTTCTCTAGAAAAAAAAAAATCTGTTAATTCATTTCCTAATATATCAACACTAAAGGCATAAGAGAGAGACAAAAAAAAAAAAAAATAGGGAGAAAAAGTTCTCTCCGACTTCAAATCTTCATTCCTTTAACAACATTTTACAGTTCAACTTGTTTTGGGTATTTAAGTAAATTAACGTGTACTGTGTGTGCTCCCTGCTATGAACACTAATACTATGTACTTTCACCTACACTATTTAGTCAATGCGCCAACTTCATTCCTTTTATTAACCAATCAGAACCCCAAAGGTCAGAGTGACCAGGGACTTATCTGTCACAGAGCCAGAGAGAGCATGAACTGGGAGGCCAAGTCAGCTGGAATCTAAACCCTGGCCCTTTCTTGGTCACCATGCCAGCTCTTGAGTAGCTATGATTTCTTCTCCTTGCTTTTTCCTCACATACACTGACCACCCATTTAAAAATAATATGTCCATTGTAGCATGAGGTCAGTTTGCTGAAGGCTAAGAGAGCAGGACACACAAGTTACTCTTTCTAGCTTTGCCCAGAATTATCCACAAGATCTTTTTTTTTTTTTTTCCTTGCGGTACGTGGGCCTCTCACTGCTGTGGCCTTTCCCGCCGCAGAGCACAGGCTCCAGGCGTGCAGGCTCAGCAGCCATGGCTCATGGGCCCAGCCGCTCCACAGCACGTGGGACCTTCCCGGATCGGGGCATGAACCCGTGTCCCCTGCATCGGCAGGCAGACTCTCAACCACTGGGCCACCAGGGAAGGCCTATCCACAAGATCTTAAGCAAACTGTTTCGCCTCTATTTTTCACTGGTCAGATGAAGATAATGATATAAGTGTACAACAGATAAGTATCGCTGTTAATAATAATTATGAGAGCCCCACATGGTAGAGCTCAGTCCCTTCAAGAAGGACTTTCCGCCCAGCTGTGGCGAGTGTGGTCGGCAGACAGCCTCCAGCAGACAGCTCTCTGGGCAGCCTCAGCTGCTCAGAGCCTGGAGGCTCGCCAAATCTGCAGGCAGCTCAGCTTCTCCCTCTGCCCAAATATGCTTCCTCCCCCTCCCTTTTACAGCTGAGGCTCCTAATAAGCATTTTGCCTCCCAAACTCCATCTCCACACCTCTGCCTGAGAATCCAAACGGCCACACTCTACCGACTTTGGAGATATTAACTAGGTCTACATAAAACTTAACTACATATTTGAAATGCCAAGAGCAGCCCCGTGGAGTAACGTGATTTGAGATTACTCTATTAATTAACAGAAGGATACTTTTATTTCATATTTTAAGTAAATCAAGTCCTAGCTGATACTTTAAAAAGTAAAATCTCAAGTTAATTGAATCACAGGCCAAGTTTGAACACTGGACTTTTTATTCCAATAACTTTGGAAGAAAGTGATGAAGCTAAAAATAAAAGGGTAAAACTAAAGTAACATGTCTAATGGAATGACAGTGTCTGCAGTGACTCTGCCACAGCACCACTATATGGCAGAGATCTACGACGTTAAATATAGACGATATTCCTTCCATAACCAGAACGGAAGGCAACTTTTGGCCTCTCTGCTCTCTTCATATCTAATTCATATATTTAGGGATTTAAGTGAACATTTCCCTTCACATCAAAACAAAAATGTATACTTCAAAAAAAGCATGAAAACATGTATTCTCATTATAATAGATTATTTCAGGTTATCATTCAAAGGACTTGTCATTCTACTCTTACAGAGCACAAACTTTCAACTCTATCTCGGAAGGTAAATTCTGAAATATAAAAAGTGAATTAATAACATCAATAGGCTTATTTTTATATGCGCGCATGCAATTCCACGATGTAAAAGAGAACAAAAACAAGTACAATAATCCAAACGTGTGATACCCTTCAGTCTAGTTTTCAATGCATTACATAAAACTGGTTCTATAACTGCTTGGTATCAATAAATTAACAATCATTTTGCCAGCAAAGCACGTATATAAAACCAACAAGGGAGGGATGATCCACTCGTGAGTTACTGCCAAGTCTTAATGCAACTAGAGCCATTTATTTAATTTTAGTTCTTAATTAGAGTGCAATCATGCTCGTTCTAGGAAAGTCTTTTTTCCAACCCTCTTAGAAACCAGAAATTAATATATTTCCCTGCTTACTTATAGCCAATGCCATAATTTTACTTTTATCTAAATCTGAAGGTAATATTTAAAGACTGGAATTTTAAACCATTCAGGTAAGGATAATTTTTAAAACATTACATATGGGCTTCCCTGGTGGCGCAGTGGTTGAGAGTCCACCTGCCGATGCAGGGGACGCGGGTTCGTGCCCCGGTCTGGGAAGATCCCACATGCCGCGGAGTGGCTGGGCCCGTGAGCCATGGCCGCTAAGCCTGCGTGTCCGGAGCTGGTGCTCCACAACGGGAGAGGCCACAACAGTGAGACCACAAAAAAAAAAAAACTTTACATAGATAGCAGTGATATGAAAGGAAAAGTTCACTGTAAACCCCTAAATACATGACCACTGAATTACACATGCAGAGAGGCCCAAAGGTCCCTGCATTCACTGTCCAGCATTTATTCATTCAAATATTATTTACTGAGCACCTACCACATGCCAATCAATGTTTGGATGAGTAAATCTATTCCAATAGTGATTAATTACCTCATTTGGTGAACAGAAGTAGGAATTCAGAAAACAAACTTGGCCCCAAAACACATAAAAATTTCAGAAAATGTACTTCCATATATTGGGAGTAAATTAAAGAACGAAGTATTGGATGTAAACTAAAGAGTAGCGATTATTACTCTGTTAATGATGTACAAAAGAATACTGAAGAAAGGTCAATTGATCAACTGGTTGAACTGGAATGTTGAACCCAACTTCTTTCATAGGCAGAAACAGCCGCTCTCTTAGGCTGTTTAACTGGAAATCCTAATAGGATTGCCATGTTATACTGCATTTTATTCAATGTTACCAATAACTTAAATACACTATAAATGCTGAATATTGAGGGATGCCATAGAAATTCTCAGGAGTCACAAACTTCTAAATGTATTGTAAGCACATTTGCAACCTTTTTATAAACAGAATCTGAGAGTTATGATATTATTTTTCATTTTCGAATTCAGTCATATTCTTTACTGAATTCAAAACCAAGCCACATACACACTGCTTGAGCAAAAGGGAGGCTGCAAAAATAACACTTTGACAAACTGACAGAAAATTGTTACCTCCTGCAGAGAAACAGAGGTGTTGAAACAAATCAGGTTGATTCTAGTTTTTATTCTTGTTTAATCATTTACAGGACATACTTCATTTGCAATGAAAACACTTGTTCATCAAGTTGAAAGATGAATGATGACTGCTTCTTGAGCATTTTAATATTAACTGGATCAAGGTAGGGAACTAGCAAAAGGGCAAAAAATAAAATGTAACAATTCTTCCTAAAACTTTGTGTCACTTTTTTGGTGTGCTAGAGAAAGAAAGACTTTTAAGTGGAAATTTTCATCCTTTTATGCTTTCGTTAATTATGATTAATTACTTAGTAAAACTAGAAGAGCAAACTAACGTTTTAAGTTGAATTTCTTTTTCAAAAAATAGGCTGTCAGTATGGAATGAAGGAATCAGGGCTTCATTCTGTAAAGACTATGTTAATGCTTCACTTGGTTGTGTTTAAAGAACCCGAAGGCTCCTGCAGACTGCTTTCCTTCTATGCCGCTACCCTAGTCCTGGGCATAACCACCAAATTTTAGTGCCACCACCATAAAAGCCAAGGGAGTAAGTTTATTTTTCCCAAGGTTCAACAGAGATCTCTTGTGCTTAGTGTGAGGGCAGTGGATTCCTGCATTAATGCATATTTTTATGAAGCTCTCACTTTATTTCAGCATGCTACAGATATTTTCCAAAGGCTTTTATAAACCCTCTAGTTTTCTGAGTTAAAAATCCAAAATACTGCCATGAAGGTCACATATCTAAATATTCTTACCCGAAGTGGATAATGCAAAATCTCTCAAACCTACCAATCCCAGCATTAACTCATTTTAGATTGAATTTTTAATAGAAAATGGTCAACTAGCCTCCAAAGTTTCCAAAGCCTCTCTTGCCTCAGGAGGGGCTGGCTTCCCCCAAATGGCACAGAGAATCCAACTATCACCCACTCAGCAGATCCCGCTAAGTTCTGGGCTCCACACACTTTCAAGTCAGAATCCAGAAAATGGGATATAAAGATTCTCCAGGAAACAGCATCTGCATAGGCAGTGGATATGAGTGTGGATTTTGGAGTCAAGAAGATCATGGGTGGCCCCTGGTTTTGAAAATTACTAACTGCATGACACTGGGCTAGTTACTTTCCAAGCCCCAACTTCCTCATGTTAAGATGAAGGTGAAAGATCTGCTTTGGGGGATTGGGTGAGAATCTAGTGAGATGCTAAGGGTAAGGCATTCAGTACAGTGGCTGCTGCACAGATGCTCGGTACAGGAGCAGTCGCTGTTAATATTGTTCCCAGCATTGAGATAAGCCCGAACACCTCCATTTATCAGCGGTGCTTAGAAAGGGCCTGGCTGTAAGCCACATGATTGCCTGTCTCTCCCCTGTCTCCAGAACTAGTTCAGACAGAATAGAAAAAAATCACTGGTTGAGAAGTAAAGATAAGGATATTTTGGCACTGTGGTTCTTTTCAGAACTTCGGGAATAAAACAACTGGCACTTTTAGCACACTTAAGGGAAAAACCAGACCAGTAGCTTGAAACTGCATCCACTCTACTTGGAGATTCAAAAGTTAATTATATATGATGGTGATATGACAATAATAATAGATGCAGTTTAACACCCACAAAGACCTTGGAGAAGATGGCACGCAAATTTTTCAGATAACTGATGCTCAGAGTGTTTATTAAATTTTCTAAAGACCACACAGCTGGAAAGAGAAGAGCCAAGGTTCAAATTCAGGTCTGTTTCATTCCAAATGTTCACAATCACCATAATACATTCCAAGTATCCTCCCCATAAGCTACAAACCTCATACAACAGCACCACATGATGAGATGGATGGGATGGGGGTAGGATGGAATTTCACAGCATATTTCATACAGAAGTGTGTGGCCTAAGAAACCAAAAGAAAAGAGTGAGGCCCTCTATACACTACAGAACATCGTGTACAAAGTGTCAACCTAAAATGAGGGCCATTTAATCATCGAGCAGTTTGGGGACTAAACAATGGAGAACACAGGATAGTCATAGAACTTACCACTCTTTGGAGGTGTAGACCCTAAAGTACATATGAGTCCATGACATTAAGTCTCACAACCAAAAACTGCTCAAAAGGTCTCTAAAGAAGAGGAACTTAACCAATAACAATGAAGAATACTGGCATGTTTAAAAGACTCTTCTTACTAACCCAGGAATAAATGCAACAGTCTCATAAAGAAATGTAAATTTGTTATTTTAACCACAGAACTGTATTAATTATAATTCTTAGTTCATAACACATACACTTATCTTTCCTTAATGGTCCATTCATGATCTGCTTTGTATTTAATCATTTGTGTTTTTATGCATATATTTGTATGTTTTAGATAATGTACTATACTCTCATGAACTTACCACCTGACATGAGAACTAGAACATTAACAACAATTTACATCTATCAAGTGATTTTCCCCATCCCACCTGGGTTAACTGTTCTGCTAAGTCATGTACTTATCATTGACTTGTTTTTTTAATATGTAGTTTATCATATGTATACCTTAAAAGCATATTGTTTAGTTTTAGTTATTTTTAATTTTAACACATTAGAAGTTTAAAGGAGGAAAACCGGTATATCAATAGATTCAGAAAAGCTCTTGGTAAAATTTGTTGTAAATTCTTGATAAAAACTCTAAGTAAATTAGGAATAGAGAATGGAATATCCTTAACCTGATTTAATTTTTTAAACCCTATAATACACATCACACTTAGTGGAAAACATGAAAAGCATGGCCTTTAAGATCAAGGACAAGAAAAGAATGCCCATTATTGTAACTTCTAGTCAACATTGTCATGGAGTTCCTAAACAGTACAAGGAAAAAAGGCAAAAAGAATGGAAAAGAGGAGATAAAAATGTCAACTATGACGTATACATAGAAATCCCAAAAGAATCTACAAATAACATTATTTTTTCAAAGAGAGTTTAGCAAGATGGCTGGATATAAGATCAACATACAAAAACTAATCACACTTCTGTACACCAACAATAAACTACTAAAACATAATTTAGAAGACATGATTTATAATTAGCATTAAAAATATCAAGTAACTAGGAATAAACAGATGCCAGATTCAAACACAGGAATGTTTTAAACTTTATTGGGAGACATTAAACAATACCTAAATAGATTGAGAGATATACCAGGTTCCTAATTAGGAAGACCTAATATCATAAAGATGACATTCTCTCCAAATTGACCTAAAAATTCAATACAATGCTAATTAAAATCCTAAGAAGGTTCTTCATGGATCTTTAGAAGCTGATTTTAAAATTCTCATGGAAGAACAAAAAGCCAAAAACAGCCAAGACACTTCTGAAACAGAAGAGCAAGGAGGGGAGTTGTGCCCTATCCAATATTAGGACTTCTTCTTAAGAACCAACTAAAAGAACATGACTCTGGGCAGGGATAAACATATTGACCTATGGAATAGAAGAGAGCTCAGGAAAAAGTCTCACACACATATATGACTTTAATATATGACAGAGATGGTGAATTAGGTGATAAAAATGAAAACTGAACCTCTGCTTCACATCATATGAAAACTAATTCCCGATGGATCAGGACTAAATATCAGAAGCAAAAATTTTTTAATTTTAGTGGAAAATATTTTTTAGTTCTTTCTGACCTTGAAAGGAAAGGTTTTCTTTAAAAGACAGGGAAGTGTTCATTATAAAACATTAATAAATTTGACTCTGTTAAAATCAAGTATGTCTCACCATTAAAAGTCACCTTAGGAAAAGTGAAAAAAACAAATTACAAACTGGGAGAGGATATCTCCCATCTATAAAATCAGCAAAGGATTAGTATCAAGAATATATTAAAAACTCCAATAATAATAAGAAAAGCCCAGTCAATCCAATTTTTAAAACTAGGCAAAAGACATGGACAGGCATTTTTCAAAAGAAGGAATACGTATGACAATAAGTATTTGAATAAATATTTAACTGTAATAGTGATCAGAGAAATGCAAATGAAGACCATTATAAACTCACAAACTGAGCAAAAATTTTAAAGTCTGAACTACCAAGTGTTTACAGAGAATATGGATAAACAAGATTTCTTAAGTATTGCTGGTAGGAATGTAAATTGCTACAACCACTTTGGAAGGCATGACTGTATTATCTTATAAAGCTGAACATTCAGATACCCTATGACTCAGGAATTCCACTCCAAAGTAAAAACGAGAGGAATTCTTATATATGTGTAGCAGATGACATAGACAAGAATGTTCATGACCAGGGCTTTCATAGTAAAAAAAAAAAAAAAAAAAAAAAAAAAAAATGTCTGGAAATAACCCAAATGTCTATTTACAAGAATATGTATTAAAAAATGTAGGTACATTCCCACTGTGGAATGTTACACAGTCCTCAAAAAGAGTGCACTACTGATACATGCAAAAATATAGATATATCTTGGCAACATAATATTGCCTGAAAAATTTAAGTCCCAAGAGATTACCAATACCAAGATACCTTTTATCAAATATAAACTCAAATATAAAATTTAAGGATATATGAAACCAGGAATCCAAATAATAATCAAACTGAAACCCCTACCTCTCTAAAAACTTGTCCTAAAAGTACAAATCTTCAGAATTTCCATGGTGTAATATGCAATCTACTTCACTTATTTTATTTGCTAAATAAAAGTATGCACTTCATCAAGATCAGATGAAATACAAATGGATAAAACTATAAGTGTGCAGTGGTAGAAGTTATACCATCCCTCATTATTTATTAAAATAGTTTGTTTACCCATTTAAGGACGGAGGTCATACGCACAGTCATAAAGACAGTCTTGGAGAATTCCAGTGGACCAGAAAAACATTAGCTATATTACTGTGAAAAAGTATGTTTTGGAAAACATCTCAGTCACATAATTTATCTTGCCACACTTGGTACAGTGTCCACCTGGAGCCATTTTTGAGTGAATGGAGAAGGCCATACATTTGTTCAAAGATCAGTGTTGAGCCCTGTAAGGAAATCTCTTTAGCTCCTAAATTAGAAGCCAGAGGAGCTTGGCAGCCTTCACATGTGGGAAATCTATCCAGTGGTGAACAGGATAATTATTCCCAAGGACTGGGTGTTCTGGACATGGAAGTGCAGCTCAGTGCTCCATGAAAACCACATTTGGACTCCCAACTCAGACAACACTGAAACCACGGGGGTTTTCCCCTCCTTAATGTCACTAGTCTATTCTGATGACAAATAATTGCCTTTGACTGCCAGGTATTTAATATACTAGTTATATGAATACAACCCATCAACTTACTGTCCTGAAAACTGGGAAATCTGCTGTTTTTGTCCTGAATTATTAAGGCAGTGCTTAAAAGGTACTGGAGAATCTGCAAATTAAATATAATAGCATTATCATGAGTTTTCACTACTAGAGGTATTTAGGTTCCACTCTTACATGCCTTGTCCATATTTATAAAGAACACATATAAAATAAGGGTCTTTCTCCTTTGAAAAGGAGAACAAAATCATAGTAAGATAGTTTTAAGCAAACGAGTCTTTATCAACCATTCCAAGTGTAAGTGCAGTGTTCTACTCGGTAGTGTCAGCGGCAGAAAGTACCAAGACACTGGAAGAACAAGGTAGGAAAGACCTTGTAAAGCTCTGGAAATGAGAACACAATACAAATGTAGACGAATGCCTTGTTAAAGAAATGAAGATACTGAAATGAATTAGGTTTTCTAAATCACTAATGTCAAAAATTATTAGGTATGTGATTCATGATATGTACTAATCAAAACACAAATATTTTATTTCCTATAAAGTATTCCATGATGCCCGAATTCAAAAGAACACACATACACATTCCAAAACTACTTGCATACATTGACAATGTTAGTGACATGTAAATTAATACAACCTCTCTGGAGAGCACAGACTTGAGCTTAATCATACCTATGTCTGTCCCCCAACTAGACTGTGAGTTGATGGCAGAGACTGTCTTATTCATCGTTGTATCCTGACAGCACCACATATTATTGGTGCTTAGAAAATATTTTTTGATTGAATGAATGAATTTGGCATTACGTATCAAGAGCCTTTAAAATTTTTTCATACCCGTTTAAGCCAGTAACTCTATTCCTAGGAATTTATCCTAGGGAAATCATGAGGGCTACAAAGATAAATATATGGGGATGTTTGCTGCAGCATTTTTTCTAATAGCACAACATCTAAATGTTCAACAACAAGGGAACTGGTAAAATGTGGTATATCACACAATGTATTGTGGTACTAGGCAGTTATTTAAAAGTTATTTATTTAAAAGTTATTCACAAAGTATAATTATTGACAAGGGGAATTTTTACAATATAACATTATTTACACAGTATATATTGTATATTTATATATGATATATATATTATATATATGTATACAAACACATTATGCACACACACTTAGATTCTAATTTATTATATAGGTATGGGTAATTTGTATACATTGAAAAAGAACTTGTAGAAAGAAAATACACTGAAATGTTAAAAGTACGTTTTACTAATAAATAAAACTTAGTAATATATTTAAAAGCTTACAAAAATAACTAAAACTGTTCTTTATAAATGAAATATAAATGTATTTATTTAATAATAAACATTCTTTTTGTGTGTGTGTTCTATCTGTAAGCTCTCCAACAACCACACAAAAAAAGCATTTGGTATTTAGTCTTATGTCAGAAACAAGACATTCATAAGGAACAGGAAAATATGTAAATATAGTTTAAACACCACAAGAGCAACTCCACCAAAATGAGCACATGCTTTAAAAATAGTCGTGCAAATAAAATATCTCATTGGAAAGGTAAATATTAGTGAATATTTTGTTTAAAATATAGAAGCATTCATAGTAGAGTAATGATAACAGTGAAACACACATTACAAAAATACTTTAAAAACTTTTAAAATAATAAATACAGTTGTTTCCAAATTTTGCTTTCTAAAAATAAAATTCTGCTACCAACTATTACCAAGGGTGTGGGATTTTCTTTCTTTAATGCTGTTTTATGTTATCACTATGTAAAGTCAATGACAGTAACAGAATTCTGGACTCATCCAATGGAAACGCTGCATCCCTACAGGAAGGCAACATGAAATCACAAAGCCCGAGTCTGCCTCCCTGTAAAATCACACCAAGTCCTAAAAACAGCTAATGTTAAACAGTAGAAACCAGATTCACTGATTGACTGATCAAAAGGCTGTTAGCTTTTTCAATTCTTTGAGTATTGTTTTGTTGTTATCTTTTTTTTTTTTTTTCAATCCAGGAAAAGTCTTCACTGTGAAGGTCTCAAAACAGAATCCAAAAGCAAGGGAGGATCTTGTTTGGATGTTGGGCTATTCATAAACACAGGTTCATTCTTCAGCCGAGTTTACTAAGCTGTTTAATGTCTCTGAATCAGTTTTTCTCCTTGTTAATTAAAACAAGCTAAATCAATTTTCATGACATTTTAGGAAGTTCTATAGGTTTTTAAGAAAGATGGAGAATAGTTCAGTGTAATTACTGCAGTAGCCCAGAGTCCTAACTAGGCTAAAAGCTAAGCAACCAAAACCCCTGAATATCTTAAATCCAGCTTTAGAAACCAAACAGATCTGGACAAATATTGTAAGTCCATGTACATTTTCCTGAACTGTTGCCCTGGCAAACTGACATGGGGAAAAGAATGTCTGCCCCAAGTAACATCCAAATTTTGGTCATAGTCTCAGCTACTATTCAGCTAAGACAATCATGAAGTCTCATTTAAAAATAAGAGTTTTGCTATATCTGAAATGACAGATGGAAGATACACGGGCCCTCCATATCTGCAGTTTCCACATCCATGGATTCAACCCATGCGGAACCTGTGGATATAGAGGGCTGACTGTACTACATCATTTTAAATAAGGGACTTGAGCATCCACAGATTTTGGTATCCATGGGGGGTCCTGGAACCAATTCCCCATGGATACCAAGGGAGAACTGTATACAAGCATCAAGGTACAAAGAACCTGGTCCTTAGTAACTGTGGAACCACAGTCAGCCCCGGGCCTTCTATCTAGACATAATGTGGGAAAGAAGTAAACTTCTATCTTGTTTGCACATAATTATTTAGAATTACTCTATTAAACAGCAATCAGTAATTAGTCAAAATATCACTAATACAGCAGCTAACATTTATTTAGCCTTTACTACGTACCAGACACTGTGCTAAGTGCTTGATATACAATCTTTCATTTGTTCATAACAACAACACTTTAAAACAAGTATTACTATCCCCAGAAAACCAGGCCTTATAGAGGAGAGATAACTTGCCTGGAGTCACTCAGCTACCAGGCCTTGAACACAGGCCTATCTAATGCCAACGCCATGGCCAGGCTGTTAACCGCCACCCCCTACACCTTAAATTCCATTTGCCCAGGGCTTCCCTGGTGGCGCAGTGGTTAAGAATCCACCTGCCAATGCAGGGGACACGGGTTCGAGCCCTGGTCCAGGAAGATCCCACATGCTGCGGAGCAACTAAGCCCGTGCGCCACAACTACTGAGCCTGTGCTCTAGAGCCTGTGAGCCACAACTACTGAGCCTGTGTGCCACAACTACTGAAGCCCACGCGCCTAGAGCCTGTGCTCCACAACAAGAAAAGCCACCGCAATGAGAAGCCCGCGCAATGAAGAGTAGCCTCCGCTTGCTGCAACTAGAGAAAGCCCGCGTGCAGCAACAAAGACCCAATGCAGCCAAAAACAAATAAATTAAATAAATAAACTTCTTTAAAAATTCCATTTTCTTGGTGTGGCGAGCAACCATGACCCCTCCTACAAAGCATTCCTAGAATACTGAGTTGTATAATCCTCATATTTGACTAGCACATCTTCAAGACTGTGAAGACGAAGGAGGGGGAGGGGGAGGGGGAGGAGAGGAGGAAGAAGAAGAAGAAGGAAAAAAATATATTTATCAGCATAGAAATAAGAAAATGTTATATAGCCAAGATTCACAGAGGAAAAGAAGTTTCCACTGCCACTCCAATATAATACAACTTAAAGTCATGCCATAGAGCTATACACCAAATAGTTAACAGTTTGGGGTTTTGCTTTTTGAGTTTTGTTTCTGTTTCGGAAGGAGGAGATTCTAGAAGACCTTTATTTGCTACATTGTATATTTCTATGATGTCTGAAGTTTTTATAACCAGTTAGCATTACTTTTATTATCTGAAAAGGCAGTAAAGATTTCTTAAAATATGTCCCAGGAATTTTCCTGTTTGGAATTTTATCATTTAAGAATATGTAATTGTCTAAGTTACAAAAAAAAAAAAAAAGGCAAACTGCTAGGAAAATGTAATGATATGGATGAAGTGATCAAAGAAAAAGAAATCAGATTTATAAAAATCTATTTCCAACTATATAATTCCAATATGGATATACAGTAACTTATAACACTAACTACAGCATAACAAGGGAAGAGAGTTAAGTAAAAAAAATTAGGCAAAAGAAAAATAAAGGTGAAAGAAATAAGATGAAAATGACAGTATGCCAAATGCATAGGCTAAAAGTTCTGTAGTCTTGTTAGAAATGGGCTGAAGAATCTTTTTCTGAGCTTCCTAGAAGACAGGACAAGAGGAGCTCAGCATGTCAATCAGATGATAGAAATGAACCTATGAGAAGGAAACACAACTGATTTAGGGACCAGAACCTACTGAGATGCTTTCTCTGGTGAGACCATGGAAAGAAGGTACTTTTTCACATAATGAATTATGTCTCCAAACACAGATGGGATTTTTGAAATTTTGGGACCCAGTTTCAAGTACAAAGGTTTAATAATTTTAAGGCCAAAATTTAAATAACTTAAAGCTGAAAGACATGCATATTATATAAAAGCTGAAATAAAATGGTCTCAATATGGTTGCTGAACTAGTTTCCAACCACCTTCTCCTTTATATAAATGATATATTGTCATTTACTTTCCATAATTTACTTTCTTTGCAGATACTAACATCTTAGGTATTAGTGACCCATTTTTTAAATATGCAGCACTAAAATCATTATGGTCTGACATTTTTATATGCTTATAAAACATATTTTGTTCCAACTGTTTTTATTAGAAGAAATGTGGCCTGCTGAAAACCAAAACCTACATATTTTACTTTGAAAAAAAAAAAGGCAGCTGGAAATATAAACCCCCACACGTTTGCTTTTAACACTGCTTGGGAACTAAAACCTATAATGTGAATTTGACATCTATTAATGGTTTGCTCAAAGAAACTGAGACTATGTTTTAACAGAAAGCAGCACTCTGAGTTCACACCACAACCCATGGCATCCTCACTGCTTCCCAGGAAGGGGGCAAGCAGGGAGGCCATGCACTCCGAGCCTCCCTGGATGAGGGCTTGCTTTCACAGGGATCTCTGCATCGCTGTACTGTCTCCAGACTCAAGAATACAGAAACAAATTCTTTGGAATTTAGCCCCCGGGGAGGCAAGCAAATTATGCTAACCACATGCAAACATTTATATTACTCTCTGGTTTGTTTCCATGACCTTCCAAAATAAATTGCAATTTACAATCAGATCTTAGAGGACTACATATGACAAGACATCCATATTGTTTTCTTGCCTCATGAAAGGACCAAATTAGTGAAAACAATTACTTAATATCATTTAAATTTGAATACTCTAATCACAGATGTGTTTATATTAAAATAAATGTTTGTTTCTTAAAATACAATTTATCCCCAAACTCTTCTGCTATAAATTAAATACGCCAAGCACAGACGGAGGAAGTAGATGCCTAGAAGTGGCCAATAGATAAAAGGTTCTGGTACAGTACAGGCAAGGAAAAAGAACAAAACCAAATATATGTACATAGATGGGGGTAGAAGTAAAGTATATAAGCAGCAGAGGCATGGCTGCTCACTGGGTGGGTTCTCAGGGAGCAGGACAACAGAAGTTAATCGGGTGGTTAACAGCCCAAATAGCCAGCTGATTTCCAGTATAAATATCAGCCCAAACACAAGTCTACATGTTCTCTGCTAGTCGATCCCTTATTAGACATCTCCAGCTGGAACTTCAAAACTTGACGTGAACCTCAACCAAGTAGGTTTATCATGGGAACGCAAGACTAGTTCAATAGGCAAAAACCAACCAATGTAATCTACCAGAGTAGCAGTCTACTGGAAAAATGATAAAAATAATAATAACAATCACATCAATTGATATAGAAAAGCATTTGAAAAATTTAACATCCATTCTTGATTTTAAAACTCTCTCAGCAAAGCAGGAATAAAAGGGAACTTCTTCAACCAGATAAAACCTGCAGCTAAAATCATACTTAATGGTAAAAGATTGAATGCTTTCATCCCAAAATTAAAAACAAAGCAGAAATGTCCACTCTCACCACCCCTATTCAAAACTGTACTGGAAGTTCTTGCCAGTGTAAGAAAAAAAGGCAAGAAGAAGAAATAAAAGGTATACAAGATTGGAAATTAAAAAATAAAACTATTCCTATTCACAGACAAGATGACTAACTATGGAGAAAGCCCCATGGTACCAGGAAGGAAACAAAAAAACCCACCTGGAACTAGTAAGTGATTTTTAGCAAGTTCACCAGATAAAAGTCAACACACAAAAATTAATCATATTTATATATATACTAGCATGGTATAACTAGATCCCAAAAAACGTACCATTTATAATAGTTCCAAAAAACTAAATACTTAAGTATAAATCTAAAAATGTATGTATAGCATCTATATACTGAAACCACAAAATGCTGCTGAAAGAAATCAAAGAAGACTTAAATAGAAAGGTGTACCATGTTGATGGATTGGAAGATTCAACATAATAAAGATGTCTGTTCTCACCAAACTTATCTATAAATTTGTGCAACCTCAATCAAAATCCTAGCATGATTCTCTATACATATAGACAAGCTGATTCTAAAATTTATATGAAAAGACAAAAAAGAACTAGGATAGCCAAAATAATTTTTATAAAAGAAAAATAAAATTAGGGAAATCACATGACCTGATTTGAAGACTTACCATAAAGCTGCAGTAATTAAGACAGTGCAGTACTGGCAAAGGGATAGACACAATAGAGCAACAGAACAGAATAAAGAGTCCAGTAATAGATCCACACATATATGGCCAGGTTACATTTGAAAAGAGTGTAAAAATAATTCAATGGAAAAAAACCAGTCCTCAGCAAATGGTGTTGGAACAAATGGACATCCATATGCAAAAACAAAGGAACCTTGACCTAAACCTTATATCTTTTATAAAATTTAACTCAAGGTCTATGGTCGGCCCCATAGCGGCCAGCTGCCCCAGACCAAGCTCAAGTGTACGGCGCCGCAGGAACCGGCTCCAAGGCCCCAATAACAGGCCTCCCCCGCAGCTCCAGACACGGGGTGAGGCTCATACCATCCGAACTGTGGAAGGAATTTCGGTGGTAGGAGTCTCTGTGATTGTAGGGTCTCCTCTGGTCTGAGAATGGCTACCCCTCGATATGAGCCAGTGGCTGAGATTGCTGTTGGTGCCTATGGGACGGTGTATAAGGCCCATGATCCCCACAGTGGCTACTCTGTGGCCCTCAAGAGTGTAAGAATCCCCAGTGGAGGAGGTGCTGGAGGGGGCCTTCCCATCAGCACAGTTCATGGGGTGGCTTATTGCGGCGGCTGGAGGCTTTTGAGCATCCCAGTGTTGTCTGACTGATGGACATCTGTGCCACAGCCTGAACTGACCGGGAGACCAAAGTGACCCTGGTGTTTGAGCATGTGGACCAAGACCTAAGGACATATCGGGACAAGGCACCCCCACCAGGCTTGCCAGTGGAGACCATCAAGGATCTGATGCACCAGTTTCTAAGAGGCCTAGATTTCCTTCATGCCAACTGCATCGTTCATCAAGACCTGAAGCCAGAGAACATTCTGGTGACAAGTGGTGGGACAGTCAAGCTGGCTGACTTTGGCCTGGCCAGAATCTACAGCTACCAGATGGCACTTACACCTGTGGTTGTTACACTCTGGTACCGTGCTCCACAAGTTCTTTTGCAGTCTACATATGCAACCCTGTGGACATGTGGAGCGTTGGCTGTATCTCCACAGAGATGTTTCATTGAAAGCCTCTCTTCTGTGGAAACTCTAAAGCTGACCAGTTAGGCAAAATCTTTGACCTGACTGGACTGCCCCCAGCGGATGACTGGCCCCGAGATGTGTCTCTACCCCCAGGAGGCTTTTCCCTCAGAGGGCCCTGCACAGTGCAGTTGGTGGTACCTGAGATGGAGAAGTCTGGAGCACAGCTGCTGCTGGAGATGCTGACTTTTAACCCACACAAGTGAATCTTTGCCTTCCGAGCCCCACAGCACTCTCATCTACATAAGGCAGAAGGTAACCCAGAGTGAGCCAAGGAATAGTTGCAACAGAACCAAGAGAAGAGAAGCCAACATTCCCTTCCTTTGAACATTTGAGTGGAGAGTCCCCCACTAAGAAGGCCACCTCTGCCTTCATCTCTGAGGCTATGGAGACTCCCCCAACTTTTTACAGAGAATATTTTGCTGCCTTAATGACATTCCCCTCCCACCCCTCCTTTTGAGGCTTATCCTTCTCCTGCCCCCTCTGCGTCCTTACACCAAGGGGTATGTCCCTTGTTCTTCCCCTTCCCTATACCTTGATATTGGGATCCTTTTTTATACGGGAAAAACAATGAAACAAAACAAAATTAATTCAAAATGGATCATATATCTAGTGTTAAAATGTAAAACGATAAAACTTTTAAAAGAAAGCATAAAAGAAAATCTTCATGACCCGGGGTTAGGCAAAGATTTCTAGACATGACACCAAAAGAAGAAAATGATAAATTAAAACTACCTCAAAATTAAAATTTTCTCCTCTGCAAAAGGCATTGTTAAGAGAATGAAAAGACAAGCCAACAAAGTGGAAGAAAATATTTTGCAAAAAAGATAAATCAGTCCTTTATCTGATAATGGACTTGGAAAGAGAATATTTAAAGAACTCTCAAACCTCAACAGTAAGAAAATAAACAACCCAACTTTAAAAAAAGGGCAAAAGACAAACATTTCACCAAAGGGGATGTATACATGGCAAACAGGCTCATGAAAATACATTCAACATCATTAGCCACAGGAAAATGCAAATTAAAACAATGATGATATACCACTACACACCTACTAGAATGGCCAAAATTTTAAATTCTAACAATGCCAAGTACTGGAAAGACTATGGAACAATTCAAACAATCATATATGACTGAAGGGAAATGCAAAATGTATAGCCACTGTGGAAAACAGTTTTTGCAGTTTCTTCTAAAGGTAAACATATACTTACCAAACAACTCAGCAATTCACTTTTGAGCATTTATCTCAGAGAAATGAAAATTGATGTTCACACAAAAACCTGGTTCTATTCATTACTGCCAAAAATTGCAAATAGCCCGAATATCCTTCAACAGATAAATGGACAAACTATGGTACATCCATACAATGGAAAACTATTCAATGTATTTCATACAATGGAATATAGCAATGAAAGGGAAAGAACTATAGATACATGCAACTTGAATGAATTTCAAAGGCATTATGCTGAGCGAAAAAAAACAGACACAAGAGTATATGCCACATTATTCCATTTATATGGTGTTCTCCTACAGATGTGGGAAGAGTGTAACTACAAAGGGATAGCATGGAGAGTCTGGGGAAGCAATGGAACTGTTCTGTATTCTTACATGTGTTAAAATTCATGGGACCTTACACCAAAAAAGTCCACTTTTCTGTATGTTAATTTAAACTTAAAAAAAAAGTAAATATCTTTGAGATAATTTAATATTAAAGAATTATTCTTAATTTTGTTAGGTGGATAATGGCACAGTGGTTATATTTCTGAAAAACCCTTACCAATTAGAGACTCATACTGAGTATTTATGGGTGAAATGGCATGATGTCTTGGATTTGCTTTAAAATAACTCCTACAGGCACAGGGTCAGGAAGGGGGTCATAGATACGATAAATGTTGAAGCTGAGGATGGGTAATGGGTACCTGGGTTTTCATTAGACTCCTCTGACTATGTTGTTGTATGTGTTTGAAAATTTTCACAGTCAATGGTATTTTTGTTGTTGTTGTTGTTGTTGTTTTTTGCGGTACGCGGGCCTCTCACTGCTGTGGCCTCTCCCGTTGCGGAGCACGGGCTCCGGACGCGCAGGCTCAGTGGCCATGGCTCACGGGCCCAGCCACTCTGCGGCATGTGGGATCTTCCCAGACCGGGGCACGAACCCGTGTCCCCTGCATCAGCAGGCAGACTCTCAACCACTGCGCCACCAGGGAAGCCCCAGTCAATGGTTTTTTAACATAAAAATTTTTTAAAGTTGAGCATGAGGAATCCAGAAAGCACACTGAGGCACGTGCGGAAAATTATTTAAAAGGTTGGAGAACAAAAACTACAGCACTGATTCTTGTCTGCCTCCCCCCCGCATTGGATTCCCCAGTGCCAAGCAGAGTGCCTGGCACATAGGACATAGTCCATAAATTGGTGCTCAATAAATGAAAAATGAATGATGAGCAAACAAGGGGAGAGCTTACTTTTTGTCCTTAGCCCTATAGAAGGACACAGCATCAAGAATCATAATTCTTTGCATTTAATTTTTGATAGGTTGATTAATAGGTGTCTTGGTGTATTTCTCCTTGGATTTAACTTGTATGGGTCTCTCTGTGCTTCCTGGACTTGAATAACTATTTCCTTTCCCAGATTAGGGAAGTTTCCAACTATAATCTTTTCAAATATTTTCTCAGTCCCTATCTTTTTCTCTTCTTCTTCTGGCACCCCTATAATTCGAATGTTGGTGTGTTTAATATTGTCCCAGAGGTCTCTGAGACTGTCCTCAATTCTTTTCACTCTTTTTTCTTTATTCTGCTCTGTGAAAGTTATTTCCACTATTTTATCGTCCAGGTCACTTATCCGTTCTTCTGCCTCAGTTATTCTGCTATTGATCCCTTCTAGAGAATTTTTAATTTCATTTATTGTGTTGTTCATCGCTGTTTGTTTGCTTTTTAGTTCTTCGAGATCCTTGGTAAACATTTCTTATATTTTTTCCATTCTATTTCCAAGATTTTGGATCATGTTTACTATCATTATTCTGAATTCTTTTTCAGGTAGACTGCCTATTTCCTCTTCATTTGGTAGATCTCGTGGGTTTTTACCTTCCTCCTTCATCTGCTCTGTGTTTTGCTGTCTTCTCATTTTGCTTAACTTACTGTGTTTGGGGTCTCCTTTTCGCAGGCTGCAGGTTCGTAGTTCCTGTTGTTTTTGGTGTCTGCACCCAGTGGGTAAGGTTGGTTCAGTGGGTTGTGTAGGCTTCCTGGTGGAGGGGACTAGTGCCTGTGTTCTGGTGGATGAGGCTGGAGGCTTCCTGGTGGAGGGGACTAGTGCCTGTGTTCTGGTGGATGAGGCTGGATCTTGTCTTTCTGGTGGGCAGGTGCACGTCTGGTGGTGTGTTTTGGGGTGTCTGTGGCCTTATTATGATTTTAGGCAGCTTCTGCTAATGGGTGGGGTTATGTTCCTGTCTTGCTAGTTGTTTGGCATGGGGTGTCCAGCACTGTAGCTCACTCATCATTGAGTAGAGCTGGGTCTTGGTGTTGAGATGGAGATCTCTGGAAGATTTTCGTTGCTTGATATTACGTGGAGAGGGGAGGTCTCTTCTGGACCAATGTCCTGAACTTGGCTCTCCCACCTCAGAGGCACAGCCCTGACACCTGGCTGGAGCACCAAGAGCCTGTCATCCACACAGCTCAGAATAAAAGGGAGAAAAAAAAGAAAGAAAGAAAGAAAGAGAGAGAGAGAGAGAGAGAGGGAGAGAGGGAGGGAGGGAGGGAGGGAGGGAGGAAGGAGATAAAATAAAGTTATTAAAATTAAAAATAATTATTAAAAAAATTTTTTAAGTAATTAAAAAAAATAAAGAAAGAAGAGAGCAACCAAACCAAAAACAAATCCACCAATGATAACAAGCACTAAAAACTATATAAAACAAAAACAGACAGACAGAACCCTAGGATAAATGATGAAAGCAAAGCTATACAGACAAAATCACACACAGAAGCATATACATACCACTTACAAAAAGAGAAAAAGGGAAAAAAAAATATATATCTTTGCTCCCAAAATCCACCTCCTCAATTTGGGATGATTCGTTGTCTATTCAGGTATTCCACAGACGCAGGTACCTCAAGTTGATTGTGAAGACTTACTCCGCTGCTCCTGAGGCTGCTGGGAGAGGTTTCCCTTTCTCTTCTTTGTTTGCACAGCTCCTGGGGTTCAGCTTTGGATTTGGCCCCGCCTCTGCGTGTAGGTCACCGGAGGGCGTCTGTTCTTTGCTCAGACTGGACAGGGTTAAAGGAGCAGCTGATTCGGGGGCTCTGGCTCACTCAGGCCGGGGGGAGGGAGGGGTACAGAGTGCGGGGCGAGCCTGCGGCGGCAGAGGCCAAAGTGATGATGCAGCAGCCTGAGGCGCGCCGTGCATTCTCCCGGGGAAGTTGTCCCTGGATCACAGGACCCTGGCAGTGGTGGGCTGCACAGGCTCCCGGAAGGGAGGTGTGGATAGTGATCTGTGCTCGCACACAGGCTTCTTGGTGGTTGCAGCAGCAGCCTTAGCATCTCATGCCCGTCTCTGGGGTCCGCACTGATAGCCGCAGCTCACGCCCATCTCTGGAACTCCTTTAAGCGGCGCTCTTAATCCCCTCTCCTCACGCACCAGGAAACAAAGAGGCAAGAAAAAGTCTCTTGCCTCTTCCGCAGCTCCAGACTTTTTCCTTGACTCCCTCCCGGCTAGCTGTGGCACACTAGCCCCTTCAGGCCGTGTTCTCACAGCCAACCCCAGACCTCTCCCTGGGATCCAACCTCCGAAGCCAGAGCCTCAGCTCCCAGCCCCACCCCCTCACCTGTCCCGGCGGGGGAGCAGACAAGCCTCTCGGGCTGGTGAGTGCTGGTCAGCACCAATCCTCTGTGCGGGAATCTCTGCGCTTTGCCCTCTGCACCCCAGTTGCTGCGCTCTCCTCCATGGTTCCGAAGCTTCCCCCCTCCGCCACCCACAGTCTCTGCCTGCAAAGGGGCTTCCTGGTGTGTGGAAACCTTTCCTCCTTCACAGCTCCCTCCCACTGATGCAGAAAATTATAAGACACTGATGAAAGAAATTAAAGATGATACAAACAGATGGAGAGATATACCATGTTCTTGGATTGGAAGAATCAACATTGTGAAAATGACTATACTACCCAAAGCAATCTACAGATTCAATGAAATCCCTATCAAACTACCACTGGCATTTTTCACAGAACTAGAACAAAAAATTTCACAATTTGTATGGAAACACAAAAGACCCCGAATAGCCAAAGCAATCTTGAGAAAGAAAAACCAAGCTGGAGGAATCAGGCTCCCTGACTTCAGACTATACTACAAAGCTACAGTAATCAAGACAGTATGGTACTGGCACAAAAAGAGAAATACAGATCAATGGAACAGGATAGAAAACCCAGAGATAAACCCACGCACATATGGTCACCTTATCTTTGATAAAGGAGGCAAGAATATACAATGGAGAAAAGACAGCCTCTTCAATAAGTGGTGCTGGGAAAACTGGACAGCTACATGTAAAAGAATGAAATTAGAACACTCCCTAACACCATACACAAAAATAAACTCAAAATGGATTAAAAATCTAAATGTAAGGCCAGACACTATCAAACTCTTAGAGGAAAACATAGGCAGAACACTCTATGACATAAATCACAGCAAGATTCTTTTTGACCCATCTCCTAGAGAAATGGAAATAAAAACAAAAATTAAAAAATGGGACCTAATAAAACTTAAAAGCTTTTGCATAGCAAAGGAAAACTTAAACATGACGAAAAGACAACCCTCAGAATGGGAGAAAATATTTGCAAATGAAGCAATGGACAAAGGATTAATCTCCAAAACATACAAGCAACTCATACAGCTCAATATCAAAAACACAAACAACCCAATCCAAAAATGGGCAGAAGACCTAAATAGACATTTCTCCAAAGAAGATATACAGATTGCCAACAAACACATGAAAGGATGCTCAACATCACTAATCATTAGAGAAATGCAAATCAAAACTACAATGAGATATCAGCTCACACCAGTCAAAATGGCCATCATCAAAATATCTACAAACAATAAATGCTGGAGAAGGTGTGCTTGCACTGTTGGTGGGAATGTAAATTGATACAGCCACTATGGAGAACAGTATGGAGGTTCCTTAAAAAACTAAAAATAGAACTACCATACAACCCAGCAATCCCACTACTGGGCGTATACTGTGAGAAAACCATAATTCAAAAAGAGTCATGTACCACAATGCTCATTGCAGCACTATTTACAATAGCCAGGACATGGAAGCAACCTAAGTGTCCATCAACAGAGGAATGGATAAAGAAGATGTGGCACATATATACAATGGAATATTACTGAGCCATAAAAAGAAACGAAATTGGGTTATTTGCAGAGACATGGATGGACCTAGAGTCTGTCATACAGAATGAAGTAAGTCAGAAAGAGAAAAACAAATACCATCTGTTAACACATATATATGGAATCTAAAAAAAAAAAAAAAAGGTCATGAAGAACCTAGGGGCAGGATGGGAATAAAGACGCAGACTTACTAGAGAATGGACTTGAGGACACAGGGACGGGGAAGGGTAAGCTGGGACAAAGTGAGAGAGTGGCATAGACATGTATATACTACCAAATGTAAAATAGATAGCTAGTGGGAAGCAGCCGTATAGCACAGGGAGATCAGCTCGGTGCTTTGTGACCACATAGAGGGGTGGGATAGGGAGGGTAGGAGAAGGGAGATGCAAGAGGGAAGAGATATGGGGATTTATGTATAACTGATTCACTTTGTTATAAAGCAGAAACTAACACACCATTGTAAAGCAATCATACTCCAATAAAGTTGTTAAAAAAAATCATAATTCTCCACAACTGAAATCTGAATAGGAAAAACTGGCTTCAGATCTTTTTTTTTTTGAAGTGTTCAAAACTCAGTTCTATTCCTATTTCCTCCCTTTCTAAAATATCTTGCTCATACTGGTTTGTCTTTTGTGAACCATTCTAGTAAAAGGTCCTACCAATTTCCTACTTGATCAAATACAGTGTTGAAGTGTCCTCTTGTGTATGATGCCTATGCTTTGGCTTCCTCACCAGATGATGAGATGAGAACACCCGATGTGGACTGAGTCCGCATATATCCAGGCACTGTTCTAAGAACTTTCCATTCAACCCTACAAGGTCAGTTCTTATTATTTCCACTCACAGAGGAGGAAACTGAGGCAGAGAGAGGTCAAGTAACTTCTCAAAAGTCACACTACTAGTAAGGGGCAGAGCAGGGACTCAAACACAGACAATTTGGCTCCACACTTGTCTCAATACTGCCTCTTACTAGGACCTTGAGAATACAGACTCCATCATACGTACTTTTGTATTCTGCTCAGCAATGACCCCCATGCAGTAGACATTTTACAGTCTAAGTGACTGGTGTGTTATCTGGGCTGTCTTTGCAAATCTCAGAGAGCATCTTTCAGGAAGTTTTTAGCTAAAGTCTACATTGGTCTGAAGAGCTCTCCTGTTCTTTCTTTAATGTTTTATTTAATTCCACCATGAGAATTTCCTTGACAAAAAAAAAAAAAAACTTCATGTGTAATAAAGACAAAATGTTAGTACCTAATCAGATGTTAAGATTCTTTGTGCAAATACTGCCCAAAATAGATACCAAAACAATACTAATAAAGTAAAAATCATCCTGAGAAAATTTATTTTATAACCCAGTAAAAGTCCTTTACTGCAAACGTTCCTCCCCAACCCCTAACTCCCTCCCTGCATCATACACACGAACAGAGGAACTTTCAAAGATTACTCGTCACTGAGGAGATAATATACACCTCTGGGAATTTTGACCATTCTTAAGATCTCTATCACTAGCACTTTGTTTTGAAAAACTTCAATATTGGACATGATTCTGGATTACCTGTGGTTTAAGGGTAAAGAAAAGAAATTAGTACAATCAACTGTCTAATAGTACAGGCTATCTTTCTAATGAGGTGTGTGCTTGCTGAACACAGCTAATCTGAAAAAAAAATTTTAAAGATGAGTTTTCCCATTGATCTTTTTCTTCTATGGAATTATTCTAAAGACAGATTAATCCTAAAAGAAGAAGAAAGACTTTTAATGAAATTTCACTGCACCTGGCCATCATCCAGACTTCGGTTAGGTCCCACAATACACTCCAGACACACTACATGTCTTCTGTATGTTCACGTGTGAGATCATTTCAACGAAATGGTAAAAAATCACGAAGCTATGATTTTCAAGTGTAACTCAAATCTTGCTGGCATAGTTAGTTAACACTAGCAAAAAGGATAACAAAAATCAGCCAGCTAATAAAAGTTATTTTAAATAATGAATTTGGAGCAGGATAATTTTAGTGACCATAAAACAAAGGGAAAAACATTATCCTATCAAGACAACAATATGCTAATCGCTTCACCACTGACATCGTAAAGGGATTCTCGAGGAAACCCCAACTCGACTAAGCAACCCTCCACTGACTTCCAATTACCACTGGCAAGAAAGAGAATACAGACACGAGGATGTGACCACTAGGTGGCACCTCCACACCGTTTCTTTCATCTCAAAATCTTATTTCCTCCTTTATTATGGCTTTCCCAAAATATTAGCAGTGCAAAATACAAAACCAGGTGCCTCACTTCAATAAAGAACACAGACAAAAACAAATTTAGAAAGCATGTTTTTAATTAAAAATGCTTCCTGTAACTTTATACATATAATGCTTTGGTTTACAGTCATCAGACTATCTCACCAAACTGTAAATATGAATTAGTATTCTGTATTCTTCTCTCTTTGGTAACATATCATTCCAATATCACAATATAGAATTGGGATGAATTTCTTTTCTTTTTTGTCATAAATACCTTTTAAGGCAAACTTCTGCATAAAAATTGCTGTGTGGGAGATTATTGGTTCAATATGGTGGAGTAGAAAGATGTGCACTCACTCCCTCTTGTGAGAGGACAAGAATCACAACTAACTGCTGAAAAATCATCGACAGGAAGACACTGGAACTCACCAAAAATGATACCCCACATCCAAAGACAAAGGAGAAGCCGCAATGAGATGGTAGGAGGGGCACAATCACAATAAAATCAAATCCCATAACTGGTGGGTGGGTGACTCACAAACTGGAGAACACTTATACCACAGAAATCCACCCACTGGAGTGAAGGTTCTGAGCCTTACATCAGGCTTCCCAATCTGGGGGTCTGGCAACGAGAGGAGGAATTCCTACAGAATCAGACTTTGAAGGCTAGCGGGATTTGACTGCAGGACTTTGACAGGACTGGGGGAAACAGAGACTCCACTCTTGGAGGGCACACACAAAGTAGTGTGCACATCAGGACCCAGGGGAAGGAGCAGTGACCCCATAGGAGACCGAACCAGACCTACCTGCTAGTGTTGGACTGTCTCCTGCAGAGATGGGGGTGGCTGTGTGTCACCGTGAGGACAAGGACACTGGCAGCAGAAGTTCTGGGAAGTACTCCTTGGCATGAGCCCTCCCAGAGTCTGTCATTAGCCCCACCAAGAGCCCAGGTAGGCTCCACTGTTGGGCTGCCTCAGGCCAAACAATCAACAGGGAGGGAACCCAGCCCAACTCACCAGCAGACAAGCAGATTAAAGTTTTACTGAGCTCTGCCCACCACAGCAACACCCAGCTCTACCCACCACCAGTCCCTCCCATCAGGAAACTTGCACAAGCCTCTTAGATAGCCTCATTCACCAAAGGGCAGACAGAAGAACAAGAAGAACTACAATCCTGCAGCCTGTGGAACAAAAACCACATTCACAGAAAGATAGACAAGATGAAAGGGCAGAGGGCTATGTACCAGATGAAGGAACAAGATAAAACCCCAGAAAGACAACTAAATGAAATGGAGATAGGTAATCTGCCAGAAAAAGAATTCAGAATAATGATAGTGAAGATGATCCAGGACCTTGGAAAAAGAATGGAGGCAAAGATCGAGAAGATGCTAGAAATGTTTAACAAAGACCTAGAAGAATTAAAGAACAAAGAACTAGAAGAATCAAAGAACAAACAAACAGATGAACAATACAATAAATGAATTGAAAAATAAACTAGAAGGAATCAATAGTAGAATAACTGAGGCAGAAGAACAGCTAAGTGACCTGGAAGACAGAATGGTGCAATTCTCTGCCGTGGAACAGAATAAAGAAAAAAAAATGAAAAGAAATGAAGATAGCATAAGAGACCTCTGGTACAACATTAAACATAACAACATTCGAATTATAGGAGTCCTAGAAGAAGAAGAGAAAAAGAAAGGGCTGAGACAATATTTGAAGAGATTATAGTTGAAAACTTTCCTATCATGTGAAAGGAAATAGCCACCCAAGTCCTGGAAGCACAGACAGTCCCAGGCAGGATAAATCCAAGGACGAACATGCCAAGACACATAGTAATCAAATTGACAAAAATTAAAGAAAAAGAAAAATTATTGAAAGCAGCAAGGGAAAAACAACAAATAACATACAAGGGAACTCCCATAAGGTTTACAGCTGAGTTCTGAGCAGAAACTCTACAAGCCAGAAGGGAGAGGCATGATATGGAGTGATGAAAGGGAAGAACCTACAACCAAAATTACTAGAGCCGGCAAGGATCTCATTCAGATTTGACGGAGAAATCAAAAGCTTTACAGCCAATCAAAAGCTAAGAGAATTCAGCACCACCAAACCAGCTCTGCAACAAATGCTAAAGGAACTTCTCTAAGTGGAAAAAACAAGAGAAGAAAAGGACCTACAAAAACAAACCCAGAACAATTAAGAAAATGGTCATAGGAACATACATATCAATAATTACCTTAAATGTGAATGGATTAAATGCTCCAACCAAAAGACACAGGCTTGCTGAATGGATACAAAAACAAGACCCATATATATGCTGTCTACAAGAGACCCAGTTCAGACCTAGGGACACATACAGACTGAATGTGAGGGGATGGAAAAAGATATTCCATGCAAATGGAAATCGAAAGAAAGCTGGAGTAGAAATACTCATATCAGATAAAATAGACTTTAAAATAAAGAATGTTACAAGAGACAAGGAAGGACACTACATAATGATCAAGGGATCAATCCAAGAAGATATAACAATTGTAAATATATATGCACCCAGCATAGGAGCACCTCAATACATAAGGCAACTGCTAAGCGCTATAAAAGAGGAAATCGACAGTAACACAATAATAGTGGGCGACTTTAACACTTCACTTACAACAATGGACAGATCACTCAGAAAGAAAATTAATAAGGAAACCCAAGTTTTAAATGACACAATAGACCAGATAGATTTAATTGGTATTTATAGGACATTCCATCCAAAAACAGCAGATTACACTTTCTTCTCAAGTGCACATGGAACAATCTCCAGGATAGATCACATCATGGGTCACAAATCAAGCCTCAGTAAATTTAAGAAAACTGAAATCATATCTAGCATCTTTTCTGACCACAACGCTATGAGATTAGAAATCAGTTACAGGGAAAAAAACAAAAAAACACAAACACATGTAGGCTAAATAATATGTTACTAAATAACCAAGAGATCACTGAAGAAAACAAAGAGGAAATCAAAAAATACCTAGAGACAACTGACAACGAAAACATGACGATACAAAACCTATGGGATGGAGCAAAAGCACTTCTAAGAGGGAAATTTATAGCAATACAAGCCTACCTCAAGAAACAAGAAAAATCTCAAATAAACAATCTAAACTTACACCTAAAGGAACTAGAGAAAGAAGAACAAACAAAATCCAAAGTCAGTAGAAGGAAATAAATCATAAAGATCAGAGCAGAAATAAATGACATAGAAACAAAGAAAACAATAGCAAAGATCAAGAAAAGCAAAAGCTGGTTCTTTGAGAAGATAAACAAAACTGATAAACCATTAGCCAGACTCATCAATAAAAAGAGAGAGAGGACTCTAATCAATAAAATGAGAAATGAAAAAGGACAAGTTACAACAGACACTGAAGAAATATAAAGCATCCTAGGAGACTACTACAAGCAGCTCTATGCCAATAAAATGGACAAGCTGGAAGAAATGGACAAATTCTTAGAAAGGTATAACCTTCCAAGACTGAACCACGAAGAAATAGAAAATATGAACAGACCAATCACAAGTAATGAAATTGAAACTGTGACTAAAAATCTTCCAACAAACAAAAGTCCAGGACCAGATGGCTTCACAGGTGAATTCTACCTAACATTTAGAGAACAGCTACCACCCATCCTTCTCAAATTCTTCCAAAAAATTGCAGAGGAAGGAACACTCCCAAACTCATTCTATGAGGCCACCAGCACCCTGATACCAAAACCAGACAAAGATACTACAAAAAAAGAAAATTACAGACCAATATCACTGATGAATATAGATGCAAAAATCCTCAACAAAATACTAGCAAACAGAGTCCAACAACACATTAAAAGGATCATACACCATGATCAAGTGGGATTTAACCCAGGGATGCAAGGATTCTTCAATATATGAAAATCAATCATTGTGATACACCATATTAACAAATTGAAGAAGAAAAACCATAAGATCACCTCAATAGATGCAGAGAAAGCTTTTGAAAAAATTCAGCAACGATTTATGATAAAAACTCTCCAGAAAGTGGGCATAGAGGGAACCTACCTCAACATAATAAAGGCCATATACTACAAACTCACAGCAAACATCATTCTCAACAGTGAAAAACCGAAAGCATTTCCTCTAAGATCAGGAACAAGACAACAATGTCCACTCTCACCACTATTATTCAACATAGTTTTGGAAGTCCTAGACATGGCAATCAGAGAAGAAAAAGAAATAAAAGGAATACAAATTGGAAAAGAAGTAAAACTGTCACTGTTTGCAGATGACATGATACTATACATAGAGAATCCTAAAGATGCCACCAGGAAACTACTAGAGCTAATCAATGAATTTGGTAAAGTTGCAGGATACAAAATTAATGCACAGAAATCTTGCATTCCTATATACTAATGATGAAAAATCTGAAAGAGAAATTAAGGAGACACTCTCATTTACCACTGCAACGAAAAGAATAAAATACTTAGGAATAAACCTACCTAGGGAGACAAAAGATCTGTATGCAGAAAACTATAAGACACTGATGAAAGAAATTAAAGATGATACCAACTGATGGGAAATATACCATGTTCTTGGATTGGAAGAATCAATATTGTGAAAATGACCATATTACCCAAAGCAATCTACAGATTCAATTTAACCCCTATCAAATTGCCAATGGCATTTTTTTACAGAACAAGAACAAAAAAATCTTAAAATTTGTATGGGGACACAGAAGACCCCAAACAGCCAAAGCAGTCTCGAGGGAAAAAAGCAGAGCTGGAGGAATCAGACTCCCTGACTTCAGACTACACCACAAAGCTACAGTAATCAAGACAGTATGGTACTGGCACAAGAACAGAAATATAGATCAATGGAACAGGATAGAAAGCCCAGAGATAAACTCACACACATATGGTCAACTAATCTATGACAAAGGAGGCAAGGATATACAATGGAGAAAAGACAGTCTCTTCAATAACTGGTGCTGGGAAAACTGGATAGCTACGTGTAGAAGAATGAAATTAGAACACTTCCTAACATCATACACAAAAATAAACTCAAAATGGATTAGAGACCTAAACGTAAGACTGGACACTATAAAACTCTTAGAGGAAAACATAGGAAGAACACTCTTTGACATAAATCACAGCAAGATCTTTTTTGATCCACCTCTTAGAGTAATGGAAATAAAACCAAAAATAAACAAATGGGACCTAATGAAACTTAAAATCTTTTGCACAGCAAAGAAAACTACAAACAAGATGAAAAGACAACCATCAGAATGGGAGAAAATATTTGCAAATGAATCAGCGGACAAAGGATTAATCTCCAAAATATATAAACAGCTCATGCAGCTCAATATTAAAAAAACAAACAACCCAATCAAAAAATGGGCAGTAGACCTAAATAGACATTTCTCCAAAGAAGACGTACAGAAGGCCAAAAAAAGCTGCTCAATATCACTAATTATTAGAGAAATGAAACTCAAAACTGCAATGAGGTATCACCTCACACCAGTTAGAATGGGCATTATCAGAAAATCTACAAACAACAAATGCTGGAGAGGGTGTGGAGAAAAGGGAACCCTCTTGCACTGATGGTGGGAATGTAAATTGATACAGCCACTATGGAGAACAGTATGGAGGTTCCTTAAAATACTAAAAATAGAATTACCATATGACCCAGCAATCCCGCTACTGGGCATGTACCCAGAGAAAACCATACTTCAAAAAGACACATGCACCCCAATGTTTATTGCTGCGCTATTTACAATAGCCAGGTCATGGAAGCAACCTAAATGCCCATCAACAGACGAATAGATAAAGAAGATGTGGTACATATATACAATGGAATATTACTCAGCCATAAAAAGGAATGAAATTGGGTTATTTGTAGAGACATGGATGGATCTAGAGACTGTCATACAGAATGAAGTAAGTCAGAAAGAGAAAAACAAATATCGTATATTAACGCATATATGTGGGACCTAGAAAAATGGAACAGATGAACTGGTGTGCAGGGCAGAAATTGAGACACAGATGTAGAGAACAAACGTATGGACACCAAGGGGGGAAAGTGGCGGGGTGGTGGTGGGATGAATTGGGAGATTGGGATTGACATATATACACTAATATGTATAAAATGGATAACTAATAAGAACCTGCTGTATAAAAAATAAATAAAATAAAATTCAAAATTTCAAAAAAAAAAGATCATTTATTTAGACTGTTAGGACCTGACCCATTCCAGATTAATATTTCTTACTTTAGGTATCTTAACTCCAAAAGAGCGCAATGATTTACAAAACATATTTTAGTCTGACAGTTTTGGTATATAATATGATATGTCAAGTATGATAAGAAATAAACAAATCTAATATGCAAAAAAAAAAATCCTCCCTGGTTGGGACACATAGTTTTTCGAGGCAGGAGCCTGCTGTGTCCCCTTTTGCCTGGCAAAGCGAAAAAGCTATCCTTTTCTACTTCACCCCCAAAACAAACAAACAAACAAAAAAACCCAGCATTATATTAGGCTCTCAGGGTTGGATTCAGATGGTTTGCAGTAGAGTTTTTCTGATGATTTAGAAATTCCTGTCTTGGCCCAATCTAAAAGACCCTTGGAGGAAGTTACCGTGTGCAAAGTGCACAATTTCATGTTAGCTGAGACTTGAATGGATCCATGAAAAAGGCCTTTTTCTAAACAGAACAGGGCACAATCCTGCCCTATTGTGCCATGCCCTAATCCAAGCCCCAGGAGAGCTGACCACTGCATGGGGACAGAAGGACATGCTCATCAGCAGGGTAGGAAAGGGCACCACAGAGCCAGACCACAGGCAAGAGAAGAGTTATCCAAAGCCCACTGCCACTTACTCCAGGCCACCTGTGGAGAGAGCACAGCTCCTGAATCTACCTGCCTCCTGATGAGAAAGATGGATGAAACAGAGAGAAAGAGGAAGGAGGAGGGACCAGGCCAGCCCTCTTCCCATGCCAAATAAGTCACTCCCACAAAACTCCAGCCAGTGGAAGAAAGAAAGAGAAAAACGGCATACAGTCACACATGAAAGCTTCAGCCCTAGAAAATGTGGCCTAGTCAGGCTTTCAAAGTAAAACAGCATTCCTCCTCTTTGGGAATGGAGTAACTTGCCCTAGATTGTAAGATGGAGCAGGCAAGAGGCCTTGAATTCAGCCTTGAGGACAAATCTATCTAGCATGATTTCAGAGGTCCTCGGGGAGGCTTCCTTCCTACCAAACACTTAGCCTCCAAATTCATTCTTCATTTCACAAAATTAATAGACTCTACCATTGCCAGGCATGGGCCAGGTATCAGGTAAATTCATTCTGAAATGAATAAGTAAGACATAGTCCCTGTCCACAGCCTCACGGGAAAAACAGACATGTGGAGAGAAAAGTTTGAGAAAGGATGTGACATTTGAATAAGCCTTTAAGGATGAGAAAGTGAAAAGCAGGGGGAAGAATAAACTGTGCTAAGCACTCACATGAAAAAGATTTGTATGTTTGGAAAATGGCTAGTAGTTCATAGCAGTGGGTACACTGGAAAGACAGGGAGCTACTGCAAGAGATGGGCCGGAAGAGAGGCTCTGACCAGGGAGTGAAGGTCCATACACACCCAGCCAAAGAATCTGGATTTTATCCTAAAGGTTACAGGGCCACTATAAGATGTTAAGCAGGGGACTTCCCTGGTGGTCCAGTGGTTAAGACTCCGAGCTCCCAATGCAGGGGGCCCGGGTTCAATCCCTGGTAGGGGAACTAGATCCCACGTGCCACAACTAAGACCCAGTACAGCCAAATAAATAAATATTTTTTTTTTTAAAAAAAAGATGTTAAGCAGGAATGTAACATACCATATTTGCACTCTAGAAAGACCATTCTTTTTTTTTTTTTTTTTTTTTTTGCGGTACACGGGCCTCTCACTGATGTGGCCTCTCCCGTTGCAGAGCACAGGCTCCGGACGTGCAGGCTCAGCGGTCATGGCTCACGGGTCCAGCCGCTCCGCAGCATGTGGGATCTTCCCGGACCGGGGCACGAACCCGTATCCCCTGCATCGGCAGGCGGACTCTCAACCACTGCGCCACCAGGGAAGCCCTAGAAAGATCATTCTTGTAGAGTGTGGAAATGGCCTGGAGAGACTGGCCATTTAATGTGGTGAAGCAGAGAAGAAGGACTGGAAAGACAACGAGGAGGAAGAATCTCCTGATATGGCTCCCTTCACAACTGTGGGTAAAGAATATAGTCCCATCTCTTACTTTTCCATTCATTGTTTCTGATATCACATCAGCCACAGTATTAGCAGCAACTTCACTATCTCCCTCTAGAAGCTACTCCCCAATCCCTAACCCCAAATTGTTCAGAACGTTTGTGGCCTGTCCTGCTTCCAAACGTCAGCCTGAAAGAAACTGGAAAGTCTAATCAGTTTAAGATGGGTCCAGATTTCTAGCTGCCATGGCTCCTGGTAAAGCCACAAATGTGCCATTTTTGTTCACTGCTGCCATGAACCCTGATGTAGATCCCTGCACAGAGTACAGCAGTGCCTCACACAAGGGACCCCAGGGCATTGCTGTTTTACCTTCACTCACATGCTCTGTCCAAGGACTGGTGCTGTGCCACGGACCCAAGCTCAGCCATCAGAACCTCCCCCATGAGCTTCCAAAAGCCCTAACGTTAAGCCTGGGTCACCAAGCCAACCTCCTCCTTCCTCCGTGGTGAGTTTCCCTTTGGACCCCCTGGAATTCTTTCCTTCAAAGGTACCTCACCTGGGGCAACATCAATCTATCAGAGAGGTTTTGGTAAAAGTGAATCGAAAGAGAAAGGGGTTAGAGTCTGGTTCCCTTCCCTCCCGGACACTCGCTGGTCCCTGTGCCAGCAGTCTGCAGCGCACACAAAGGGATACTAACAGCGGCGATGTTGTCCGGCCACAAATTTCCTGTCACTCTTCTCCCAGAATAGTGGTTACTTATTTGCCTTATCTTTGCATAATTAATAGGGTCTAGTCAAGTGTTTAGGAAAGGGAGACTTTCTATGTCCACCTAAAGAGCAATGTGCCTGAACAATTCACCCAAGTTAAAAAAGAAAAGAGAGAGTGGAAGATGTGAAGTGTCCAGCCTTGGTGACTAGGTAGACGGTGTTCAATTGCCCCTGCCCTGAGTCTCATCAACAAGCAGCACCTACACAGAATGCCTTTGGACAAATTGGAAAAGGTGCCCCTCCAGGTAGAAGCAACCTCACTGAGGTGCTTGGCCAGTGACTAGAGCCTTTCACGTAAGGAGAAAGTCTCTCCCTTATCGTGGTGATCATTGTGTGATGTATGGAAATATTGAAACACTATCTTGTGCACCAGGAACTAACACAGTGCTGTAGACCAATTATACTTCAAAAGCAAACAAACAAACTCACAGAAAAAGAGATCAGATTTGTAGTTACCAGAGGTGGACTGGGGAGAGAGGGGAGATTGGATGAAGGCAGTCAAAAGGTACAAACTTCCAGTTATAAAATAAAGTACTAGGGATGTAACAACATGACAAATACAATTAACACTGCTGCATATTATATATGAAGGTTTTTAAGTGAGTAAATCCTAAGAGTTCTCATCACAAGGAAACAATATTTTTTCTTTTTATTTTGTGTCTATATGAAATGATGGATGTTCACTAAACTTACTGTGGTAATCATTTCACGATGTATGCAAACCAAATCACTATGCTGCACACCTTAAACTTATACAGAGCTGTATGTCAATTATATCTCAATAAAACTGGAAGAAAGAGAAAGTCTCCCCTTCCTCCAGGTGAACTCAGCAAGTGCCAATGAGCAGGACTTAGCAAATGGAGCCCAGTGGATTTCAGCCCCTTCTTGTCCCTTAGCCAGTGATCTCTGAGCAGTGCCCAGTGACCAAGTAGCTCTGCCTGAGATTGCCATGGCTGAACACTCTCCTTCAAGAAGTTAAGCTCCAGGATGAGTCTCTGACCTTGACAAGTCAAGGTCGTTTCCACCCAGTCTCATCTATTAAAGAGGAGAAATCCCAATGAGGTAAGATAGCAGAATGGATCAATGGGTGTACAGTTTTTTCATGGGGGGAGGAGGGGACACTGGACAGGAAGTTGATATATCTCTCAATTGATGTGGTTCTTACCCAGCCCTATTGTGAAGACAGAAAGTCTCTGTAGTTCTCTTAACCACTCTGAATAGCCGATTCTCAAGGGGATAGTCATCAGACTCTCTTCTTTATAATTTTCTAATGACGCTTAAAACCCTATGATACATATTTTTTAAAGCATAATTGTTTTAAGAAACCAGAATAGCCGAAGAATAAAAACTACGGTTTCTTACTTTATGGTGTGAGTAAAATGTAAAATTTTGCAGAATGTTCACAGGTGGTTCTCTTTAAGTGGTACAAATTGTGATGATTTTCTACCAAGCCTGATAAAAATACAAATAAAGAACGCTGATAGGTAGGATCATTTCATCAGGAACTTTATAAGTATGTAAGTTTAACAGTGGGGGGAACCTCCAGTCAAGAAGCAGCATACAGTGGGAGGAAAGAACTCCCCAAAGCACGATGAGTCTTCCATTCTACGCTACCAACTAACTGTGTGGCCTGCAGCACTCACCTCATATGAATCCCTAAATCACCCATGTTGAGGGTTATTTAAACAACAAACAAGATAATTTACATGGGAAATGCTTTGCAACTATAAACCATTATTCATCTGCATTATAATTATGTCCCTACAAATTGTGGTTATTTGTTCACATCTCAAATCTACCTAAGCATCAAACACCATTTTACAAATTGTAAAAGGACATTATAAAGTTTTGAATTACACTCTGGCTAGAAGAAAATACCGAGCTCTTTAGGAAAAAATAATAATAATGCATCATCCACATCTTCAAGTCCTAAAGGGTCTAACCCCATCACATAACACAGCAAAGCCTGTTATCCCATAAAAGGAAAGTACTAAACCCTCAATTTAAGGACTAGTTACAACTGATTAAAGTAAGGATACTTATAATTTAGTGTGTAAGAATGTATGCTGAAATATAATTAGTGCCTCTGAATTAAAGCAGGATGGATTAGGCTTATTCATGGAATACTGCTGGAGAGACGACGCTGGGTTAAAAAAAAAAGAGAGAGAGAAAAAAAGAAAGAATGATCCTTGTGTTTGCACAGCAGCTAAGCAGCTTAATGTTCCTCTAATCAGTCTGAGTGGAAAGAAAGGGGAGGTGGAGCCCTCTCCATCGCATGGGCCCCCATTCTGCCTGCTTGGCACTGCAGCCCTTGCAAAGTGGGTATAAGCAGAACGGGCCGGGCTTTGTGCCCTCCGCTCATTTCCCAGCTTAATTTATATGGTAATTAGAGCTCTGCTGCCAGAAGGGAGAGCATCTGCCAAAAGTAAAGTCCTCACAATAACAAAACTGACATCTGCTGTGATGCCGCCAAAATGCTGAATAAGAAATTTCTTTTATCTCCTTTTGAAGCCATAAAGTACTATTCGTGTTATTACTAGCTGGGAATTTTTAACAGTCTTGAACTGACAGCAATTATTTAACACATGCACAAAACAATAGAGCTTCACACCACTTAATAAACCTTTGAGCTCTGGGACTTCCAATGCTCTCACTGGCTGGATTTTATGGTCTAGTAGCTCCTGAACAGTCAAGTATATGAGCCACAAAAACAGTATGAAAATTATTTGAAACAACCTCTCTTTGTGCCCTTGCAGATCTAGGAAATGAATGAGGTAAGCTCCATGATCAAGGGCTAATTAAAAGATTTGTCTGCCCACTTGATTCTGCACGCTTAACCGCTGCAATAAATCTCTCCGAAGGAATCAAGCTGTGTGTGTGGCTGTTGATCTACCCCTATATCTAATTTTTTTCAAAACATCTGCCAGAGTAAGGCAGATTTTAACAATCTATTTAAGGTAGGGCTGTATTATTACCTTCCTTGGGAAAAAGAATTCATTCAAATAGTTGAATGCCTACTCCACTAAGCCTGAAATAGTATGGCACATACAAAGAAGAAAATCAAAAGTACTGCCTTCCTATACCACCCGATTAGGGAGCTATGATCAAATAATAATGATAGAGCCTATACATGTTTAAAGAACTTTCCCGGAACTCAGGAGATACGGGTTACAAGCAAGTCACCTAAGCCCCATGTCTTGGTGTCCTCATCTGTAACAGTAGAGGTAGTGATGACTGTAACTACCTCCAAGGCTGTCATGAAGATCAAGTCAAACAGCAGGGACAAGCACTATTTGTCCCTTGGAAAGTAATACTTTCCAAACTACAAAGCACTACAAAAACAAGGGGAATAATGATGCTCTGCAAGTGACACTGAGTGGTCTTTTTGTTTTTCACTCTGATTCAAAGATTTTAATATGTAGCCATCTTGACCACTAGGCCTTGTGATCTCACCCTATTTACTCTGAGTTATCATCATGACTTCCCTAACCCAGTGTCAAGAATATAGAAGTCAGAATATCAAAGTTTTAAGAATTATGAAATTTGTCTAAATGGACTATATGGTTAAAAATGGATGGTTAAACCCCAGCAAGCACTATAAAACAAAGCCAAACTTTTAAAAGATCCAAATTATATACACAACATTCTCAAAAACTACATAAGTTTATGTCTTAATACATTATGTACAAAATTTGAATTACACTATGACCCAGTTTTCAAAGGTATTTTTAGTCAGCTAATCAAATAATTTAAAATATACGTAATGTGAGTTAGGTACCATAGAAAAATCATAATGAGTTACACAACCTCTCTTTCTTAGCCCAATTCTTCTCCCTTAAATTTGTAGTAGAGATTCACTGTCAGTGAGGGTTACATTTTCCCAGCATATAGACTCATAGAACCATAGGGTTTTAGAGCTCTCTGTCTTGCTTTCACATATTAAGAAATCTAAGAAAAAAGATTGCTTGCAATCTTGTCATGCAAGCCACTACTTTGATAAGGTTCTAGCTGACTACCTAGGGTTAGTCCTTGACCCCTACATCAGGATCCATTCCTGGAGCCTGCCCTCCATGGCTGCCAATCCTCATTTGTATCCTTGTGGCATCCAATTGTTCCTCCACCACTTGTCCCATTCCCCTCCTTCTCTCTGAGTAACTCAAGCCCTACCTATAAAGTTTTCTTTCCTATTTGCCAAGGTATCAAACCAAAGTCCTTCTATACTGTATCCTTCAAAATCTTGAAATTATTGTTTATATTCTCCCACTATTTATGTATTTATTTGCCTTGTGTCCCCTATTAAAAATTCTTAGAGAGGCTTCCCTGGTGGCGCAGTGGTTGAGAGTCTGCCTGCCGATGCAGGGGACACGGGTTCGTGCCCCGGTCTGGGAAGATCCCACATGCCACAGAGTGGCTGGGCCCTGTGAGTGAGCCATGGCCACTAAGCCTGCACGACCGGAGCCTGTGCTCCACAACGGGAGAGGCCACAACAGTGAGAGGCCGTGTACCGCAAAAAAAAAAAAAAAAAATTCTTAGAGACATGAATTTAATATATTAATATATTAGTAGCTTTCATAGTCAAATTTAATATTACCATGTTACTTTCATACCCAAAAGTGTAACAGTAGCTAAAAACAGCAATTAGGGGGTAGACTTTCCAAACTATGAAAAGCCCTATTTTTTACTAAGTATTTCAAAAGTTTTTGGTTCCCCAGCTTTACTGAGATATAATTGACATATAACATTGTATATGTTTAAGGTACACAAATGTGTTGACTGATATATGTTGCAAAATGGTTCCAACCATAGCATTAGCTACCACCTCCATCCCATCACCTAGTTAACATTTCTTTTTTGCATGAGACCATTCAACATTCAAGTACGTGATACAGTATCGGTTAACAGGTCTGTCAAATCTTAATACGTTGTTAAAGACTTTACTAACTGCTGTACGTTGCTTGAATAACCAGCTCAGAAAATATTCTGAAGGATAATCTCAGACCATTGATGTTGATTATGTGTGTTTTCATATAATGCAGAGATAGAATAAATAAAAATAAAAATGGTGTTGGCTAATTCCGTTTTTAACATTAAATTAAAATATTAAAAGTACACTTAAGAAAATAAATTACATTCTTCTATGTCTTCGCTTGCCACTGCTTATCTAAAACTTAGATCCAAAGAAATGTAGCTAAAAAGAGATTAGCAGCAAACTTCAAAGTCAATAACAGACACTTTAGCAGGAACATAATTAGGTGGTGATTTCCTTGACACAACGTATTCAAAACATACTCTAGAAAGGATGCAGGGCTTCAACATGAAAGGATATAAATACTTTTGATGTATCATTTCAAGAAACACAAAGCAAGTTGCAACAACCCACATATACTTCTCACAAATGACTCCACATGATAATAAGCTAGAAAAACAGCACCTTGCAAACTGTTTTAAAAACTGGAAAACAGCAAGTATAATTTAACATTTTGGAAATAGGTCTATAACATGTAACAAAGAGTATGTGTTCTAAATATATAAAGATAGCTACATAGTAAAAAGAAAAGAAAAACACCTTAATTCTTAAAAATGAACAAATATATAAATAGAAAATTCACCAAAGAAGAAATACAAACTGCCAATAAACATTTGAAAACATGTCCAAATTCACTAGTAACCAAAAAATGCAAACTAAAGCAATGACACCATTTTAAACTAACAGATTGGCAACAAATTTTTTTAATGATAACACTATAGGCATAGATCTAGCACTCCAGAACACTGTTAGTGCATGTATAAATTAAACATCATCTTTGGAGGGTAACTTGGCAACAGAGAGCCAAACTCTTTCTACATATACTCTGACTCAGCAATTCCACTTAGGACTTTATCCTAAGAAAATAATTCAACAAATGCATAGACAAGGACACGGGTTCATGCCCCAGTCCGGGAAGATCCCACATGCCATGGAGTGGCTGGGCCCGTGAGCCATGGCCGCTGAGCCTGCACATCCGGAGCCTGTGCTACGCAACGGGAGAGGCCACAATAGTGAGAGGCCCGCGTACCGCAAAAAAAAAAAAAAAATACTGACCATAACTAGACATGAACAATTACAGGACTGGCTCAATAGACACACTCATATACTCATCATAGTAGCATACTATTTAAAATGATGAGGTGGGTATATACTTTATTAACATAGGAATGTGCCCACAATGAATGTTAAAGGAAAGAGCAGACTATGAAATATCTGTAGAATATGGTCTCAGTTTTGTAAAAAGACAAAGAAAACCAGAAGGAAAGAAAGGAGACAAGAGGGGAGGGGATGTGTGTGGTGGTAGAGAGGAGCATGTGAACAGGAAAAATGTCCAGAAGGATAATGGCCACAGGTTAACTATGGCTGTATTATAGGCCACCTTTCCAAGAAGTGACATTATGGGTGATTTTTCCTTTCTTCTTTATATTCTTCTGGGTTGCCTGAATTCTCTAAAAAGTCATTTTTGCTAACCAGGTTTACATAATTACTTTATAATAAAAAATCTTCCAACGAAGTCTCCTTCTTTATCTTTAGAAGCAGTCAACTCTCACAGACATAGAGAACAGCCTTATGGTTGCCAAGGGAGGAAGGGGCTGGGGGAGGGGTAGATTGGGAGTTTGGGATTAGCAGATGTAAACTGTTATATATAGAATGGATAAACAACAAGGTCCTACTGTATAGCACAAGGAACTATATTCAATATCTTGTGATAAACCATAATGGAAAAGAATATTAAAAAAGAATATATATATGTATATAACTGAATCACTCTGCTGTACAGCAGAAACGAACACAACATGGTAAATCAACTATACATCAATTAACAAAATAAGAATAAAATAGAAGCAGTCATCTATTATTTCTAGTTGGGCACCAGAGAATCCTTTGTCTTCACAAAGTGTATTTCTAGTCATACCAAAACAAAACAAACTAAAAATCTTCGTGCATGTCTGCAGAAACCTTTTTAAATGTTCTCTAGTACTATCAGCAGGAGGCACTTTGGTGGAGATGGGACCTGCTGAGACATCAGACTCTTTGCTACTGGTAAACAGAGTATCTGATGCTGGTTGGCCAAAAAGAAAGTAAAGAGTTAAATACCCTTCGGAATATTTGGTTCATTAAATGAACTGAGATAAATAACAATTACATTAGCAAATATTATGCCCAAATAAAAATGGTTGAGATATTCTAACTTCAAGAATCAAATACAAACTGAGTTGACGTGAATCTCAATGACTATAACAATGAAGTAACAAAGCCTTTTCTGTGTTCCTGAAATTTGTCTTCTCTCATCCCTCCCAATTTAAGGAAGGAAAAGGCTGTAACAGCAGAATGGTTATAACAAGTTAAATTCCCAACATTTTAGCTAGACATTGTGAATAATCTCCCAAAGACACAAATAGTTTCTTACTTCTTAATATACTCAAGAGGTGTTTCCAAGATTAGACATATGGTTTCAATAAATCTTTTAATTTTCACTTCTTGGCCATCTTTTTTTTTTTTTTTTAGATCATATCTAACAACCCAGGTCAGGCTCACTTTAAAAAGTGACTCTTTAAAAAGATGGCTGGGGCTACCCTGGTAGCGCAGTGGTTGAGAGTCCACCTGCCGATGTAGGGGATACGGGTTCGTGCCCGGGTCCAGGAAGATCCCACATGCCGCGGAGCGGCTGGGCCCGTGAGCCATGGCCACTGAGCCTGCGCGTCCGGAGCCTGTGCTCCCCAATGGGAGGGGCCCCAACGGTGAGAGGCCCGAGTACCGCAAAAAAAAAAAAAAAAAAAAGATGGCTGGACATTTTCCATAGGACTTTTTCCTCATCATTGTTAGATTCTCCTAGAAGTTAACTTATGCATATTTCTTCTACAACTCTAGACAATTAGAATTGTGGTGAAAATTTTTACTTTTTTCTTTTTTTAGAATAAACCAATGTATCTGTATAGCATATAAATCACTTTGTTCTTCTCTAAAACTGCCCTGTCCAATACAGTAGTCACTAGCCACATGTGGATACTGAGCACCTAAAATGTGACTAGTCCAGACCAAGATGTGATACATATATATATTAGTTCATTAATAATTTTATATTGATTATACATTAAAACAATAATAGGCAGTGTGTTGGGTTAAATAAAACTTCACCTGTTTGTTTTTATCTTTTTAAAGTGACTATTACAAGACTTGAAGTTATTGATATATATGATGGTTGTACTGTATTTCTTTGGATGGTGCTGATCTAGAATGTTAGTCCATCGTGCCAGGATTCTTATTACCATTTCTATTTACTCTGCAAATACTCTCTGGGCCATCACCAGTGGCATTTTGCAGGCATTTTGCTCCCTCCATTACAGCCTGCGAAATGCCTGTCGCTAATCACTCGCTTACCCGCAAAGTGACTCCTGTCTCTACTGCAAGTTCCTGCACTACTTTGAGCACTCTGTGCTCCTCGTGATCAGAGTTCTTCCCCTTGATGTTTGCCCTCTGTGCCATCTGTATTCACTTTAGCAACAGGGAGAGGTTATAACCTGCTTCCACGGGGGGAAGGTGTAACTTTCAGTTTGGGGTTGAAACTCACATCCCACAAGGAAGACACACTGAAGTGCCACAGAAATTCCCCTGCAAGACTCATTGATTCCCTTAACCCCACTGATGCACTAGCATGAAATGTTAAACATTTTATATCTGACTGGAAGTAGGCTACCGTATCAATGAGTATTACTTTCATTAAAAAAAAAAACAAAAAACCCACAAGACCTGCCTGACATAGCCAAGGTTGGTTTTTCTAACTTAAGAGATAGGTCAGGGCTTCCCTGGTGGCATAGTGGTTAAGAATCCGCCTGCCAGTGCAGGGAACACAGGATCGAGCCCTGGTCCGGGAAGATCCCATGTGCCGTGGAGCAACTAAGCCTGTGCACCACAACTACTGAGCCTGTGCTCTAGAGCCCGTGAGTCACGACTACTGAAGCCCGCGCTCCTACAGCCCATACTCCGTAACAAGAGAAGCCACTGCAATGAGAAGCCCGCGCACCGCAACAAAGAGTAGCCCCCACTCGCCTTAACTAGAGAAAGCCCGAGTGCAGCAACGAAGACAAAACGCAGCCAAAAATAAATTAATTAATTTTTAAAAAGAGAGAGATCGGTCAGAGGTCAGCAGATAAGGGGTGATGCAGTGGCTTCATGGTGGCATCACTGCCCCATCCTCCTTTATCTTTCTGCTCTGCCCTCGTGTTCTCAAGATGCCTCCTGAGGTTCAAGAAATATTTCTATGCTCCAACCAAGAAGAGAAAGGATGAAGGGCAAAGGGCATATGTCAGCTGAGTCTTTCTCTTTTTATCAGAACATGCCTGCTTCTACCCCATTGGCCAGAACTGGTGCACAGGGCCACCCCTAGATATAAGGGAATCTGAGACTGTGAGTATTGTAAACTAGGCATATGGCTGTCCCAGAGTTTTATCAGTAAGGAAGAAGTTATAAATGGGGTAGGCAATTGGTAATGTCTACCAAAGACATGTTATAATCATTTTATTACAAATATGATTGCAGTTCTTCTAGAGAGATAGAAAAACTACCTAGAGAGATGGAGATTACAGAAAAATCCAACACAACCTACAATCTTCATGCAGGGTACAAAATTGGGAGAACAGAAGCCTTGAGAATAAAACATCTATTATGTGAATCATTTCATTTTACTGAACTTCTACTTGTTTGAACAGTCCTTATAGTAACCTTCAGCATCGCCTTTGTTGATAGGATAAGTTTAATTAACACACCAATAAAAACGTTTCTCTAAGTTCAGTAAAAACTGCTCATACAACTTTATCAGCCTGCCATATCCTGCATTAAATATGGCCTTAGTCTACTTTTACAATTTTATTTTCCTCTGTTCCCTTCCAGTCAAACTGGATACAAGCAGACCCTTGATCATAGAAAGGCTTTGTCGCACGTCATTTGCAAAATTCCAAACTCCTGTCACCAATCTGATCGAATAACAAATTCAGCATTCCACTTCTACATTTATCTGAAGCAACTGTCATTGTTACTAAGAACCAATGTCTTTGCCCTCTTTGCAAATCTCAATCACCACCACTAGAAGAGCTTTTTTAATAATAATTAAAAAAAAAACCATAGAAACATAGCTTTTAATACCCACAAGTGTTAAGGTCCATGTGATGCCAAGTTGAGACTAGGAGAGCTGTTGGCGGTAGATGCTGGGCTGGCAGCTGGGGTGCACACTCACTAAGTGACCCTCTCCCAAACAAGAGCACTGCAGAAAGCCTGGTTCACATTCTTGCTTCAGAAAAGTTCAAGTTTCCAAAACGTCATGTATCTCTGTGTCATTAGCATGAAGTCAAACCTTCATATTAATCCATAAAAGCCACTGATCTTGCCTACTATTCCCTAAAATGGCCCAAGCTTTCCCGTATCTAGCCCTTTTCTACAAAGTATCTTCTTTCTATAATACCCACTCCCATCTACACAAAGGAAAGCCCTACACATTTCCCAAGATTCAACTCAGATTTCACATTTTCCACATAGCCTTCCCAGATCCCTCCGCTATAATCCTGCTCTATTTTGAACAAATTATAGCACTTTCTTTGCACTTCTCTCATGTCCCTTGTTTTTTCTGCTTTATATTATCATATTTGTTACCTATCCTCTCCCACTAGATCGAAGCTTGAATCTATACTCCACCAAATGCTGACAAGGATGTGGACCAATAAGAACTCTCATTCCTCGGTGGTAGAAATGCAATGGTATAGCCACTTTGGAAGACAGTTTGACAATTTCTTACAAAGTTAAACATAGGTTGCCATAAGATTCAACAATCGCTCTCCTGGTATTTACCTAAATAAGCTGAAATTTTATGGCCACACAAAAACCTGCATCCAAATGTTTGTAGTAGCTTTATTCATAATTGCCAAAACTTGGAAGCAACCAAAATGTGCTTTGGTAGACGAATGTGGTAGATCCACAGAATGGAATATTTTTCATCGATAAAAAGAAATGAGCTATTAAGCCACAAAAACACATGAATAAATTTTATTTTTTTCTTTTTTTTTTGAATTTTATTTTTTTTATACAGCAGGTTCTTATTAGTTACCTATTTTATACACATCCGTGTATACATGTCAATCCCAACCTCCCAATTCATCACACCACCCCCCACCCCCGCTTTCCCCCCCTGGTGTCCATATGTTTGTTCTCTACATCTGTGCCTCTATTTCTGCCTTGCAAACCGGTTCATCTATACCATTTTTCCAGATTCCACATATATGCGTTAATATATAATATTTGTTTTTCTCTTGCTGACTTACTTCACTCTGTATAACAGTCTCTAGGTTCATCCACAAAAAAGACATGAATAAATTTTAAATACATATTGCTAAGTGAAAGAGATCAATCTGAAAATTCTATACACTGTATTATTCCAACTATATGACATTCTGAAAACTACATGACAGTAAATATACGACATTTTGGAAAATTATGAAGGCAGTAAAAAGATCAGTGGTGGCCAGGGATTCATGGGGGGAGAGGGAGGGATGAATAGGTGGTACACATGGGATTTTTAGGGCAATGAAGCTATTATTCTGTATGATATTGTAATGATGGGTACATGTAACACACTTGTTAAAACCCGCAGACTGTACTACACAATTATGGACTTTAGTTAATCATAATGTATCAGGGGGCGTCCCTCGTGGCGCAGTGGTTGAGAATCCGCCTGCCAATGCAGGGGACACGGGTTCGAGCCCTGGTCCGGGAGGATCCCACATGCCATGGAGCAACTAAATCCATGTGCCACAACTACTGAGCCTGCGTTCTAGAGCCCACAAACCACAACTACTGAGCCCACGTGCCACAACTACTGAAGCCCACGCACCTAGAGCCCCTGCACCACAACAAGAGAAGCCACCGAAATGAGAAGTCTGCACCCTGCAACGAAGAGTAGCCCCCGCTCGCCACAACTAGAGAAAGCCCGCACACAGCAACAAAGACCCAACACAGCCAAAAATAAATAAATAAAATTAATCTATTAAAAAATAATAATGTATCAATATTGTCTTATCAATTGTAAGAAACACACCACACTAATGCAAGACATTAATAATAGGGGAAATTTTAGGGCCCCAATAGTGGTGAAAAGATACATGGGAACTCTGTGCTTTTTGCTCACTTTTTTTCTGTAAACCTAAAACTGTCCTGAAAAATAAAGTCAATTTTAAATGTTTTAATGAATCAGGGAGTTCATTTCTTTATTAAATCTGGTGTGTGTCCCAATTAAAACTGTTCAATGTAAAAAGTTCGAGTATAAAGACCTAACACTGTAAAAGCTAAAGCTAAGAGAGGCAGTAAGAAAGGCAGATAAGCAATTGGAAAAAATCCATTTTACTGGGGAAAAATAATAACAGTGGTGTATTCTTACAAATGTAGGTTGTGTGTGATTATAATATACCTTTTTCTTTCTTCTGCCCTGGAGTTCAGAGACTGATGTGCTATTCTAGAAAAGCTACATAACTTTTCTCTGGCTGATTTGAAAATACTGGTGTTCTCACTAGAGGGATGATGCAAAGATTTAGAAAAGTTACAGAAAGATGTGGGGAAAATAAGTGTAAGTTCCAGGATCCTGTGCAGAGATCAAGGAAGGTCTAATTCCAAGAATTTCCACTTCATATTTTCATTTCTATGAGTTCTAATTGGTTCCATTTCAAATCTCAAAAGCCCCTTTGATTTCTTTAAATATATTAGGCAGACTTATTTTACACTCTGAAATATACTGTTCCAAACTGCAGTCTATGTGGAACTGATTCTGCAGTGTGTTTTTTCTATTAACTCTTGCTTATGGTGGCTTATTTTCTTACGGTTGTTTTGAGGGGGAAAGGGGATCTTTACTGTGAATTCATGGTCCTTAAACTTTATTTGTGGGAATTCTATAAGGATTTAAATTGTCTTTTTCTAGAATAGATTTCCCTTTCTATCAGGAGTCAGGAGTACTCTAAGTTCTCTAAGACCACATTCAACTAAACATTCAACCTGGGGTTTCTCAGGCTCTGCAAGGAGTGTGAATTCAAACCCAAAACCTACCTTCACGCAGACTTGTAGTTAGAAATTCTCATGGGAGACTTTTTTTCCCATTTCACCCACAACCAAAGCAGAGATAGATACATAGATAGATAGACATACACATACTTACATAAATGCATACATAGGAACATACATACACACATATACATACATACATATATACATACATACATACATGAGAGCACAAGGTTTCTACCACTCCCTCTCCAGAGCAGGTTTTTCCTCATCCACTGAGGTTTTAATCATATGGTTGCCAACTCCTCAGCCTCAGGCTCTATCGCCTGAGCCCCCTACACACAGCCTGTTAAAACCCAGGCTTGGGGCCATTGGAGATCATTAGATACCTCAGGGACAAAAGCTGGCTCCAGTGGCTACTTACCCCTCCTGCTTCATACTGCCTTTTCATCTCTGTCCTCCAAGAGATTCCCTTATGTTTCTGCCAGCTCAGCCATGCTTTAAAAATTACTTTTCAAAAAACACATTTTATCCAGCATATTTAGGTTTTCCTTACTAAGGGAAGTTTCTCTAAACTCTAGTTGCCCCTAGAGCTAGAAGTAGAACCCACCTACTTACAGACCTGGCACAAGGGCTGGCTGAAAGGCCACTGTTTTCTCTTATTTCTAAGTATGAAACTTTATATGATTCATAATTCCAGGTAGTATTTTTCATTTTGTTTCAGCTTTTTCAACTTCCTTCCATGGCCATGTTCCACATGGCCCAACTGGTCCCACTCTGGCCCCAGTTCCACACAATGAGTGTGGTCTGGTCCCCAACCTGACATGAGTCACTCTGGCCTCGCCAGCAGAGGTGAGGAATGGACCCGCACTCAGTGCTCCTCCAAGAGTTGCCTGATGGCAATGCCAGGCCTCAACCTGATTGTTACTGGTCTGCTATGAGATAAAGAGCCACGCCAGCATTTAAATCAGCCACATCATTAAGCAAGCTTTTCTTGATGAAGTAAAGAGTGTATGGATTTACGTTTTGGTCACATTTCCTTACGCCACAGGTAACACACAGTTCTCTGACCATCTATGCTGATATCACTGCTTTAGATAATCCCTGCTTTGGCCAGAGGGAGCCTGAGATGGTAACCAGAAGTAGATCTAGGGTCTGAAGGTCTAGTTAAAAAAAACTGGCTGTAGCTGGTTGAAGAGGTAATAAAAGGATTAAAGACTACATAGGAATATTAATAACTAACATTTCCATTGGGAAAGAATCATTCAAGAATTTAATATACAGGGCCTTCCCTGGTGGCGCAGTGGTTGAGAGTCTGCCTGCCGATGCAAGGGACACGGGTTCGTGCCCCGGTCCGGGAAGATCCCACATGCCGCGGAGCGGCTAGGCCCGTGAGCCATGGCCGCTGAGCCTGCGCGTCCGGAGCCTGTGCCCCGCAATGGGAGAGGCCACAGCAGTGAGAGGCCTGCGTACCGCAAAAAAAAAAAAAAAAAAAATTTAATATACTAAAATAATGATGCTAACAATGACCTCAGGTGTTGAAAAAGAAATTAAACAGTATTCCTACCCCATGTTAACATCCAAATAATAGGCTTAATTTCAACCTCTAAAATTGTCATCATTTTTATCTATGCATTCTAATTTTATGTTGATAAATGCTATAATGGTTAAATGTGTTTTATGTATATGCATTATAATTTTTTATAATACTTCTTTCACTTTATATAATTATATTAATTATATTCTTCAATGTGCTATTATTTGCTTATTTCTTGAAGCATGTCCATGCACTTGTTCCAGGTAATCACATCCATGGCACATGGCCTCAACCAATGAACTCTGAAAATCAATTCAAAGAGCAAAATTTGAGTTATGCTAAAATCTAACTAGCTTTATTATATATTTCTAGAGCCTCTGCTCAGCAATAAAGCTTTAAGGAAAAACAAGTAGTATTATGAAACAAAATTGCCATCAAAATCCTCATTCTGAAGATGACTTTCAAGATATGGCACATTATCATTCAGAAATAGCCCAATACTACACCCAACAACAATATCAGGTCCGCATTACCATAATACATGTGAAGAATCATAGTCCAGAAGACAATATCCTTAATACTCATAAAAACATTTTTATTGTGTAAGCAGAATACAAGGTATATTTATATCTCCTTTTGTTCCAAATTGGATTTAAAACTGAAATCTACTAACATATTTTATAAATGGATTAAAAATGATAGTGGAAACAAAATAAGTCAATGAAAAAACATCTAATTATCCTTAATATCTCATTTCCAAAGCACTATAGCTAGCTGTGTTTTCAATTTATCCTACACTATATTCAAATGTCACATGTAACCAATAACTTTTAAAAGGTTACTGGCTCATTTATTCATTCCACAATAACTCCTGAACACTAGCCACGTACCCGTAACTGCTACATGCTGTTTCTCAACCAGTAAATGATACTATTCAGTTGCAAGAAGTTTTGTCAAACTTCTGCATCAAATTATACATATATATACATACATGTGAAATTTTAATGTTCTACTTACTTGTTTCAAAATGTGTTTCTTTGCCTATGACTAAGAGAACAAATTTTGTAAGGTCTGTTTACCTACCAACGTGTAAATCTCACTTTCAAAATTTCACAACCAAATATTTTTCATCATTATTGCATACACCTGCCATCACCTACAGAAGAAAAAAAAAGAGGTCTTTGTATACTCTATAAAAAAATACCAGTTTTAGGTGTCAATGTTATTTTATCCAGCTTCCTAAGAGCTGTTACAAATGAAAAAATAAGATTAAATAACTCCTACAGTTCTGAACAATGGCACCAAAGAAAGAGTACAATTACTTTTCCAACTCAGGCCTTAGTTAATGTATGAAAACTAAAGGATACTAGTTAGTCTTCCAGTTTAACCACAAACATGTCAGGTTTGTTTGGAGTTCTGTTGAATTTGTAAAAGATGTATAACAGTTAGTAACAGCTTAACAGTTTTAGAATAAAGCCGACATTTGTGAGTAGCCCCAAATCTTAGCTGAAAATGGGCTGAACTATACAGGTGTGACCTAGAGAGGTTGGATTTAATGAAACGTCCACAGGTTGAAGTGTCAAAAGAATTGGGGATTGGCCCAAGTCTATCAATAACTAATTGTGAGTCCCTGAAAAATCATTTAACTGTCCAAGACTTTGGTTTCTGATCCATGGAACTGGCTCACGTGACCTCTAAGGCCCCTTCAGCTCTCACATTCTATAATTCCAATTCCAATTCTGGCATGTTTAGCAATTGAAGGTAGACCCTCCATCCATTCACTGAGCAGAAGAAACCCTCCAGTCTTCTGATTGGGGTCCATGTATTCTTATACTAGGTTAAATGGCAAGAGCATGTCAAAATAAGAATCAGAACACAAGGATTTATCATCCTTTGTGAACCACATTCTTATCCACAATGCTCAGCAACAGGCTTCGAGTGCTAAACATTTTGATGCAATCATGACAATGCAGTTCACCAAACAAGGCCAAGCTCAGTGGTTTCCAGGAAACCGAAAAGGGAAAGAATGTAGAAAGAAATAGTAGAGACTTCAAATGATGAAAAAAATGAATTAAGTTCAAACAGAGAATCAAAAAGAGAGAAGAGAATCAATAAAGACCTAAAAAGTACGGTCAGTGCATTTAGAATGAATGGAACCGTGGAAAGCTTTTCCCACCAATACTAACAAAACATCTTTGAGAATATTTTATCATTAAAGGAGTCAATGAGATAGATCATATTGACGATTCTTTCTTGGAAAATGCAAAAACTAAAATTGAATTCTTTTGATTTGTGAAAGCTAGAATTATTATGCAACTTCATTAATGGCATTTTTACGTAATCCTAGAAGTTAAAGATGTTATTTGTTTTTTTAAAAATCCCCTTAGTTTTATTATCGCAATGGAATACTCAATACCTCAGAAAAATTAGACCAAACGTGAATTATTATTTCTTTACATTACCCAAAAAGTTCCATTACACTAAAGGATTAAAATGTGTATAAATAAAACAAGGAAATAATAGAATTGCCTCAATTATGACTCCCCTTTCTTTAGGAATAATGGAATTTTAATAAAAAGTAGAAAAATAAAGCTAAGCTATTAATACATATTCTACTTCCCTTCAGGTTGTTGTCAGTATATATACATAAATACATTACATAGTTATAGTCGATACTTAGAATCTGTCTAGAATTTTTATTTTTATGTTTTGTATCACTCATTCCCAATTAAAAGTCCTTTCTTGACAAAATTCATATACTTGTCACTTTTATTATCCCATCATAGTATTAAATGGGTTAAGACGCTATAAATGCTTTGACATTCTATTTGAGAGCATTTAAGTTGTTTCTTGCTTGGTTTGGTTTGGTTTTGCTTGGGTGTTATTTCTTTGGAAATATTCCTAAAATATTCTTTGGAATTAAGCAGGTCAAAAATATAAAAAGCGTAAGGGCTGTTGCTATAACATTGACCCGTTGCTTCCCAGAGGGAAAGATAACCAATTTAAAGAGCTACCAGTAATGTTCACATATCACTGTCCACACCTCTCCTCCTAGCATATAATTATATCACATTTATCATTGTTTTTGCTGGTCTGGTAAATGTACAGAGTGCCTAAACGTTGCTTGAATATGAATTTTAATCACTGGTCTGGTGAAGCTGAACATTATTCCTTGTGACCCACTCTATTTTTCTAAATGCATAAACACCACTTATTGAGAGACAATAAGTAGCAATCTTTTGTATGCATCAATGCATTTCATATTTTTAAACATTAATTCTGTTTACAAATGCAATACATGTAGATTACTGAAAGTAAGAAGATAAAGAAAAGTATGAGAAATAATATAAATATCACCCATAATCCCAACACACTTTTCCCTTTAAATAGAGTATGTTATAAAAAGTGAATTTTCTTTTTCACCTCCCCATCCATCCTATCCCCACTAAAAGTAAGCACTCTTAAGCATTTGGTACATATTTTTATCCTTGGTACAGGAATTTTCTATGACTTTTTTTGTTTATAAAAATGGTATAATACTGATCATTGTCTTATGCAAAAGGCACTTTTTCCTTAATATGATATCACAGACATCTTTCCAAGTTACACAGATCTACCTCATTCTTTTGATGGCAGTATGGGATTCTATTATGGTATATATGTTATGAAACCAGGTCAAAGAAGGGCAAAGGGGTCCCAGCTGCTATCTGGGGTATACATATCACATTTGTTCTTTTTTTAATTTTAGTTATGGCCTCATACGTACCACCAATTCCCTTGCCTCTTTGATCTTCCACTGCAATCACCCAACCTCTTCTCATCCCTGCCTCAACTCACAACCCATTTTCTCCATTTTTGGTGGACTGCTGAGGGCCGTCAGAGAAGACTCCAAGTCTTACTGGCTGGCACCATTTTATAGCAGGGGTTTCCAGCCTCAGCTGGGCAGTCTTCATTGTTTACCACGGTTTCTTTCTCACCCTCACAAGGTCTATTCCCGTCCTTTCCTACCCTGCTTCAAGGCCCTATCCCCACTCTACCTCTCATTCTGATCATATGGCTTGACCTCTAATTTACAGAGTAAATAGAGAACATTCAGGCATGACCTCTCTCACCTTCTCTTCATCTCTGAACCTGCCCTTCTAGGCCATCCTTCCTTTCTTTCATCCTGAGTCAGGAAAAGGGCATCTTGATTCTTCTCCAAGGCTTATCCCTCTGTCTTCAATTTCATCCTCTATACTATACCCTTCCCTTTCCTTATCATAGAAACAAGCTTATGTAAATGCCATATTAATAATGTTAATAACAACAATAACAATTTAAGTGCAATTTACATAGCACTTAAAATGTGTCAGACCCTGTTCAAAACACTTTATGTATGTTAACTAATTTAATCTTCATATCAGCCTGTGAGGTAGGTATTAATTACAACTCTCCCCATTTTTCAGATCTAGGAACTGAAGCACAGAGAGGTCAGGAGACCTGCCCAAGGTCACACAGAGAGTAAGTACAGAGTTGAGATTCAAACCCAAGCAGTTTGGCTCTTAACCACTATGTCCCACGTATAGAAGCTTACATAACGGAACTATAACCCAGGGAGGTAATAAAAAGCAGAGTGGGGTTAGAAGACTGAGTGGGCAGAGAAGCCTACAGAGCACCAAAACAAGGGAAAGTGACTCTCAGAGCTAGATGGGATTAGAGATACCAGAGGGTACTGTATGGCAAACGATGGAGAGGGTATTTGTGGGGTTTGTTGCCAACTCTATGAATATGGCTACTTCCATTTTCTCCTAATTCTATTATCTCAAATTATCTCCACACAAGTAGTTAGCCTGACAGATCATGGTCAAAGCCAATACTCCTAACCCCATGGGAACCAACTAGGTGAGAGGTGAACGGCTCAGCACAAATCCTCCCCCAACATGTGAAAAACAGCTCAAAGCACAGCACCTTCACATGCTCACCATACACAAGCTGCCTACTTGTGCTGGAGAAACTGACCTACCATCCAGCCACTTTTTTTTTATTATTGGAGTATAGCTGATTTACAATGTTGTGTTAGTTTCAGGTGTACAACAAAATGATTCATATATATATATATATATATTCTTTTTCATATTCTTTTCCATTATAGCTTATTACAAGATACTGAATATAGTTCCCTGCGCTATATAGTAGGTCCTTGTTTATCTATTTTATATATAGTAGTGTGTATACGTTAATCCCAAACTTCCTAATTTATACCTCCCTCCCCCCTCCCTTTCCCCATAGTTTGTTTTCTCTGTCTGTGAGGCTAGTTCTGTTTTGTAAATAAGTTCCTTCATATCATTTTTTAGATTCCACATGTAAGTAATATCATATGATATTTGTCTTTCTCTGTCTGACTTACTTCAAACTACTTCTTAATTACTAATATTACAAATTAATATTAACTAATATTACTTCTGACTAATACTTATTTAGGATGATAATCTCTAGGTCCATCCATACTGCTCCAAATGGCATTATTTCATTCTTTTTCACAGCTGAATAATATTCCATTGTATATATGTACTGCATCTTCTTTACCTATTCATCTGTTGATGGACATTTAAGCTGCTTCCATGTCTTGGCTATTGTAAATAGTGCACTATGAACATTGGGGTGCGTGTATCTTTTCAAATTAGAGTTTTCATCTTTTCCAGACATGTGCCCAGGAATGGGACCTAATACTTAAAACCCTCCCTACAGCTACCTAGCAAGTGTCACTCCAGCCTAATTTGAAATCCTTACCCCTGAAAGATCACTCCCACTGAGATCATTCTAACTTTCTTCCTTAGTATTTAGCAGAAATCTGTTGCTTTGTGGCTTCCCAATCACCATGCTTTTTTCCCTATACTATAAAGAATAAAAATAATACTTCAAATGTTAGTCCTTCAGATCTCTTCGGGAAGTTTTCATGAGTGATTTTTCTACCAAACCATCCATCCCCTCCTTCCCCACAACACACACACACACACACACACACACACACACACACACTCTTACACACACACTCTCACACATACACACGTGCATGTCCTTTCTTCACCAGGCTGAATAAACACACTCAGCCTCCTCAACAACCCTTCACATGAGCTGGTTTTCATACCTTCTTTATCCTTGTCCCTCTACTATCCAAGTACGATCAGCTTTGCTCACCTCTTCCTTCATGTGTAGCACATCAGCTACATTATAGTTCTGACTCATTCTGAGTGAATCCAAAAGATTTGTTTCACATATGCTGCTTCTAGTAGCCATTACTCATTCTGCCTCTACTTATGCAGCTGGTGCTCAGGCCCCTGGCATGCCCACTGAATTTCATAGTATATTTTGAGCCTCACCCGCATTTCAGTGTGCCTACTTCCCCTAGCTCCTGAAAGCAAGATCCACTGACACCAATACCACCACCACCTCCAGATTAAATCAAATCCCACTTCTTCCACCAATCTTGACCAATGCAAATGTGCATCCACAGCCTCAGGCTACCATTGGAAACATAGGATTAAGTCACTTTTCCAGCCTTTACTCACAAATCAATCCTGGGATCCAGGTGGCTCCAGGAGCACCCCACAGGGCTCCTGCATTGCCCCTTAGCTCACTCTTTCCTCCTTCTATCCCTAAGAGTAGTTGTATTTAGATTTGATCTTTAATCACCAATTCAATGGCCACAGATTACTTCTTTCACCCAAATCATTGATCTGGAAACAATGCTCCATTGCAATAGGGAGAAGAAGACAAAATTAGCCATTTCTAGAAGCTATATCATTCAGAAAACATAGTCTTTGGTCTGTAGGCAACAGGTTAACTTTTCTATATATATAAAAGACAATGTCATATTCTCCTGAAAAGTGTTACTAAATTTCCAAAAGTAATTTTCAACAGAAGATTTAAACCAATTAATACTAAATATTTAGGAAGCACACAAACTGAGCCTTAGATACTATAAGTAACACCATCTCTCACCAAAAATAAGTACGCCAAGAATCACAAGCAAAAGGACAGAGGTCATCTAGTCTCACTCCCTTGATTTCAAAGTTATAAAACTAAGTGTCTAAGAGACTGAGTGACTTATTCAAGGTAACAGAGCAGGCTACTGACATCATTGAAACAAAGACTGGGGTCTCCAGTTTTCCCATCCACAAAGTACCTAGAATTCTATGAGGTACAAAGGGCTTTACAGAGTTTGAAGCAGACACAGGATCGTCCCTCAAAAGTACACACACAGTACACAGTCTATTCCATAGGCCATTATGAAACAATAAGCAATTAAAACATAAAGACAATACAGATCATTACTCATGGGCCTGTATCTACCAGATACCAGGTTCTGAAAGTGCTGACACACAAAAATGTGGAATTATCATTTATACAAGGGATTCCAAACACTTTCCAATGAATATTACTGGTTATAACAAATTTACCACACTTTAACGAAAAGACAATATTAATCAGAAAAGAAAAGCCAGTAAGTACCAGAAAGGCAGTATAGCATGGCTGTTAAAAGCGAATCATTTAACCCCTATCTCTTCCTCTCACTAGCTGTACAACCCTGAGGAAGTTACTCAGCCTCTCTGTGTCTCCACCTCCTCATCCATAAAATGAGGATAGTAGTGTCTACCTCACAGAGTGGTTGTAAAAATCAGGTAAGTCAATAAATCGTAAACTATTTGCAACAGTGCCTGGCACATAGTAGATACATAATAATTGTTCTCTACTTTTTTTTTTTTTTTGCTCTTCTGTATTTATATTATTCTTTTCCACTTAGACAACAACCAACTCTTGATATTTATCATATCTCTTTAAGTCTAGCCAACCATCATATGACACTGGAATAAAATGTAAGATTTTCTAAAGGACCCAGCTTTCGAGTCAAGAATTAAATAATTTATAGAGACATGGTAGAAAAGAATGGATACATGTCCAAGGCATAGGACAAATGACCAGAAATGAGGAGAAGTGAATTATGGAGAATGACCGGCTTTGCCTACCTGGGATTGGTAGGGCTGGGATGAAAAGTGCCAACAGTTTTCAAAACCAGTCAAACCAGAAACATTGTATTTACCACATCAAGTTTTCAATGCCTCACCAACCACCCCACAACTACTGGCCAAGGGCAAAGAACCCCTATGCACTTCCTAACCATTCCTACTTCTTCCCCATATCATCACACTCAAGGAGAAAAAAAAAAAAAAACGCTGAGAAAATAAGAATAGAGGTCTCTCTGAAATATAATTCCATCAAATTTCCCATGAAAAGTAAGCAAAAATGAATGATAAAGAGAAGCACAATGCATTTATTCCCTATAGATCTGTTGCCTGACTCTCATTAGGTAGATCTAGATACCCTTTAGGCCCGAGTCAGTGCTGTTGTCCATGGCTGGCAAGTGGGAAGAGAAATTCGGCTGGACGTGACCATGAGGGGTGAAGAACCTCAGTCAGGAATGATGGGCACTCGTAGAAAGCTCTGAGGAGACCAGAATTTAATCAAAAGTACTTACCTGATGCTAACTCTCATGGGGCAGCATACAAAACGCAATAATGAGAGAAGAGAGTGACCAGGTTATAAGCAGCTGGACAGGAGGTGACAATGCTGAGAGAAGGGTGATACAAGTAGGGACAAGAAAGAAAAGATTTTCAAAGAGTCATAAGGAACAGTTTTAAGATATGCCCACAAATCAGAAGTACTGGTTAAAACGTCACGAGGCCTGAAGATCACGCAAGAGAACAGGATTTAGTAGGAGACAGAAAGTAGGGACTGCGATTATGACAAGACCAGCCCAAGGAGAGAGGATGTAGGTAGAATCACAAGGTCAGCCTCATCATGTTTAATTTTAGGTAAACACCAAAATTAAATATGTAGCCAAAATTTAGAAACATTCTCTGGGTAGCTGGAAAATCATAATATTATAGAGCATTTCTAATAGGTTCAGAATATCAACCAGCTCACAATTTAGTTGATTTGAGAGTTTTCTCTCATCAACAATAATACGTCTTTAAATGGCAAGCAATTAAAACATGAAATAGGCTCAAGATGGATTTAGAATGTATTAATATTGAGTAATAATATATTATGAATTATGAACCAAAAATGGGAGTATTTAAGCTTTAAGACCAACATATAAAGATGATTTTATAGAGAATAACTACCAAATTTCTCCACACAAACAAAGAACATATATCTTTCAGACACAGAATATTAGGCATATGGATGATTATTCTGACTTCAGATCACCTTTCACAGGTTTATTATGTCATATAAATTAATTATAATACTACTTTAAGTTCTAAGAGTTCTACTTTTAGCCTTTATTCAAATCCTTACTGGCAAATACCCACGTTAGCTTTCTTGCCTGATGCAACACATAAAAACAGTCATAAATCAGTCAAAGAAAATTGGAACATTTTTAACACAATCACTGGTTACTTTAAATTAAAAAAAGATTTACCACATTTTCCTTCATCTTTCTTAGCTTTTCATCTATCTCTCTCAACCGATTCTGCTGATCCCGTTGCTCTTTGGTATTCTGAAGTACCTTTTCTCCTGGAGTTATTTCTGTATTTCTATCATCACCATTAAGGTCAGGCTCCTAAATAAAAAAAAAAAATTTCATGCACAGGCTAAAACTATACCATCACACATTGTTCCAGAGCAACTGAGCCCTGAATGCTGGCTTTGCTTCTCAAACAATATTTCTTCCCTTCAATATTTATAATTCACTAAACTCTTCCTACTTGAGGGAGAAAAGGTCCAACTATACTAAACAACTAAGGAAATAAACTCAATCACCTGGAAAGCAGGAAGTTAGAGTGAAAAGAGCAGCGGCTGGGAAGCAGGGACCTCGGCTCTGATCCCTGCTCTGTACTTATCAGCTTGGAATCTTGGGCAAATCAGTTTTTCTGGACTTCAAGTTCATCATACATAAATAAAATAAAATAAAATAAAAACATGCCCATCTATGTTATGAGAGGCAGCTATGTAACAGTGAAAAGAGAACTGAGCTTGGTAAAGTCAGGAGTTTTGAACCCTGTCTCTACCTGGTTCCTGACTGAGATGGCCTTAGGGGAATCAATGAACCTCTCTGAACTTCAGTTTCATCAGCAAAATGATAATAATAATATCTAGCCCAAAAGTCATCACAGTACATCGCAGGCATGCAGCAAATCTTTTTTTTTTTTTTTCTTTTTTTGCGGTACACAGGTCTCTCACTGTTGTGGCCTCTCTCGTTGCGGAGCACAGGCTCCGGACGCACAGGCTCAGCGGCCATGGCTCATGCGCCCAGCCGCTCCGCGGCATGTGAGATCTTCCCAGACCAGGGCACGAACCCCTGTCCCCTGCATCGGCAGGCGGACTCTCAACCACTGCGCCACCAGGGAAGCCCTGCAGCAAATCTTAGTACCTAACAAATATGAGGGACTTCCCTGGTGGCGCAGTGGTTGAGAATCCGCCTGCCAATGCAGGGGACACAGGTTCGAGCCCTGGTCCTGGAAGGTCCCACATGCCGTGGAGCAACTAAGCCCGCGTGCCACAACTACTGAGCCTGCGCTCTAGAGCCTGCAAGCCGCAACTACTGAGCCCACGTGCCACAACTACTGAAGTCCGCACGCCTAGAGCTCATGCTTCACAACAAGAGAAGCCACCGCAATGAGAAGCCCGCGCACCACAACGAAGAGTAGCCCCCATTCGCTGGAACTAGAGAAAGCCTGCGTGCAGCAATGGAGACCCAATGCAGCCAAATTAATTACTTAATTTTAAAAAAATGAGCTGAATATGTCCTTGGAAAAGAATAAGCACTATATAAGGAAAGCATCTCATTATTATCAGCAATATTTGAATTGACAGAACCATATCCTCCCAAAGTTAGTATTGTTTCTAGGTGATTTAAATGGGTATTTCTTGACAGTAAGCTGGCCCTCTAACTATAACTAAACTTCCTACATTTCCTCCACAGATTTCCTACTCTGTTGCTATGAGGTAACTGGTATAAATGACATTTTTAAAGTTGCTTAAGCAGAATCCTCCCACATTCTCATTCCTTACATAGAATTGATCAAGAATAGGCACCGTTTCACTTTTAATACATCTTTAATCAAGGCCCTTCTCTCTTTCTCACTGCTTCTTCACTTCAACTAGTAGTTTTCAAACTCCAGTGGGCTTCAGTCTCACATACAGAGTCTGTGAAAATATTCAAAGGCCCAGCCTCCACCCTGGAGACTCTGACTCAATAGGTAAGGAGTGAGGACTGACCACCTGAAGCACAACTGCTCGAAAATTTGACAACTATCAACTTAAAGTTCATATGTTGGAATTTAAGTTCTCACCCCTTCCCAGCCCTTCAGGCTCATCTCCCATTACCTAGGTCTCTGACCCAAAGCTTCGGCAATATTCACCACTGCTAGTTCTCCACCCTCTATGCCTCCTCCTTCCAACTCCTCATAGAGACTCCTACTCTTTTTGAGCTCAGCACAAAGACGTTTTCACTATAAAATATTCTCTGACATACCCAGGAAGGGCAATTATTCTGCAGTCATGCCACAAGTTCCCTCACTGCACTTACCACACTGTCACGGCCCAGACATGGACCCAGACTGGTCCCACTCTGTATCCCAACACAGACTACAATCCTGAAGCTGGATAAGCGCTGGCCAACAGACTGTAATTTTGGTTCTCAGCAATCACACCAATGAAATTCATTTTGTATAAAATTCTACTGAGGAGACTATTAAAAGAGTATCTCAGTTTCAAGAAGTGACTCTTTTACATCTTATTTTCCCCAAAAGGGGACTCACTTCCGTAGCCCTCAATCTCTAGAAGCAACCAGAGGGTGAATTATGATCAGCAATATCTTGAAGAAGGAAACCTAATGTTGGGAGGAGTTTGGAATAGATGGTATCAAGGTCTCCTTGCAGCTCTAAGCATCCAGTATTTTATGGCCCACTTTGAAGTAGGATACACACTGTCTCAGTCTGTTTGAGCTGCTATTACAGAATACCACAGACTGGGTGGCTTATAAACAACAGACATGTATTTCTGACAGTTCTGAAGGCTTGGAAGTCCAAGATCAAGGCTCAGGCTGATTCTGTATCTAGTGAAGGCCTGCTTCCTAGTTCCTAAATGGCCATCTTCTGGCTCTGTCCTCACATAATAAAAAGGACAAAGAAGCTCTCTGGGTCTCTTTTATAAGGGCACTTAACACATTTATGAGGGATCCATCCCCATGACCAAATTACTCCCAAAGGCCTCCCCTCCAAACACAATCACACTGGGGATTAAATTCCAACATATGAATTTGGTAAGCACACATTCTGTCTATGGAATATAGTGACCTGAAAAACACTCAAATTGTATTTCATTTTTAAATAGAAATCTTTTTTTTTTTAAAGGACATTTTAAATAATCTACAACTATGGTCTTTGAAATCATTGGCTAGGCACAAAAAAGAAAAACAGAAAGAAAAAATGTGTAAACCAGACTTCATCAATATTTTTTAATTTTACTTATCCAAAGCCACCACTAAGAAAACAGAAAAGCCACAGACAGAGAGAAAAATATAGCACACAAATCTGACACAGGACTCGTAACCAGTATATACAAGGAACTCACACAGTTCACTAAGTTCACATAGCTCACTTAGTTCACTAAGAATCAATAATACTTAAAAATCCAGTTCTAAAATGACTTGAACAGATATTTTATAAAAGAAGATAATATAAGTGATAAATAAGCACATGAAAAAGTCCTCAACATCATTAAGTCATCAGGGAAATGCAAATTAAAATCCCAATGAGGTATCACTAGCCACTAGAATGACCCACATGAAAATGTTTGTTAAAACTAAACGTTGGAGAAGTACAGAAAAAGCAAACTCTCACACGTTGTTGGTGTCAGTATACAATGGCACAACCACTTTGGAAAACTGTTTGACAGTTTCTCAAAAAGTTAAATGTTTGTTCATGTAGCTCAGTATCAAAAAAAACAAACAACCCAATCCAAAAATGGGCAGAAGACCTAAACAGACATTTCTCCAAAGAAGATATACAGATGGCCAACAAACACATGAAAGGATGCTCAACATCACTAATCATTAGAGAAATGCAAATCAAAACCACAATGAGGTATCACCTCACACCAGTCAGAATGGCCATTGTCAAAAAATCTACAGATAATAAATGCTGGAGAGGGTGTGGAGAAAAGGGAACCCTCTTGCACTATTGGTGGGAATGTAACTTGATACAGCCACTATAGAGAACAGTATGGAAGTTCTTTAAAAATCTAAAACTAGAACTACCATACGACCCAGTGATCCCACTACTGGGCATATACCCAGAGAAAACCATAACTCAAAAAGAGTCATGTACCACAATGTCCATTGCAGCTCTATTTACAATAGCCAGGACATGGAAGCAACCTAAGTGTCCACTGACAGATGAATGGATAAAGAAGATGTGGCACATACATGCAATGGAATATTACTCAGCCATAAAAAAGAAACGAAATTGAGTTATTTGTAGTGAGGTGGATGGACCTAGAGTCTGTCATACAGAGTGAAGTAAGTCAGAAAGAGAAAAACAAATACCATATGCTAACACATATATATGGAATCTAAAAAAAAAAAAATGGTTCTGAAGAACCTAGGGGCAGGACAGGAATAAAGACGCAGACATAGAGAATGGACTTGAGGACACGGGGAGTGGGAAGGGTAAGCTGGGACGAAGTAAGGGAGTGGCATGGCCATATATACACTACCAAATGTAAATTAGATAGCTAGTGGGAAGTAGCCGCATAGCACAGGGAGATCAGCTCTGTGCTTTGTGACCACCTAGCGGGTGGGCTAAGGAGGGTGGGAGGAGACGCAAGAGGGAGGGGATATGGGGATATATGTATACAGAGAGCTGATTCACTTTGTTATACAGCAGAAACTAACATAACATGGTAAAGCAATTATACTCCAATAAAGATGCTAAAAAAAAAACACCAGCCAAAGCCTTCATGTTCCTGGGTGTCAATGTTTCCTATTTATTTCATTTTCTTAGTCTTAATAAAAAGAAATAAAAATGAAAAAAAAAAAGTTAAACGCTTGTCTATCCTATGACTCAGAAGTTCCACTCCTGTGAATCTATCCAAGAGAAATGAAAATGTATGACTCAAACTTTGTATACGAATGTTCAGAACAGCTTCATGCACAGAGCCAAATGCCCACCGAGACAAGAATGAGAAACTGTCATGAACATCTGATGTAAGCTGGGACAATTACTCTTTCTCCTTGACCTCTGTCTTGTGGTTAGGTTTAGTCAATGAGAGGGGAGGAGTGTTAGGAGATTGGAGTGCAGGAAGAAGAAGAGTTTGGGGTATCTTCCCCTTCCCCTCACTGCTTTGGCATTATGGTTTGGGCAGCAATGTATCCCTGAGGTGCCCATTAAGGGGAGTTTTCTTAGATTCAACTGAATATTCATTTTCAGAGGCAAACAGAGGCCACACTTGGAGCCAGTCTACTCAGAAGAATGTAAGACAGGAAACACAGCAGAGCAGTGTCAGGTATCCCTCTTCAATAGGAGTTTTTGCTGCAGTCCATGTCATAACTGTATAGGTACAAGGGGCCAAGGAAGCTACCCTGGAAGATTATTCTACCACAGCTCTAGCTCTCCCTAAGCTCCAAAACACTTTTTCTTCTCCCTACCCACTGTTGCTAGTCCTAAGTGTCCCAACATCTCTTACTGGCTCCTTTAAATCTGTAAATAGTTCCTTCACCTCATTATCTTCAAAATCCAAGTTGGGTGTTTTTTCTGTTCCTTGCCCAGAACTCTAACTGGTATACTGTGTATGTATGCATGTATTTGTATGCACCTGTAGAGAAATAGACCGGAAGGAAATTTAACCTGATGGTAAAAACCTTGATGATTTTATCTTATTTTTCTTAGATGTTTTTGTATTTCCTGAATTTCTACAGTAAACATGTAATGATTTCATAAGCATAAAAAGTCATTCCTTATTTTTAAGAAAACAAAAAATTATTCTACCAAGGCTATTTTCATTCTGCTCTGACAATGTGACTCTCTGTACCCAAAAGATACTGGCCTAAAGGTGAGATTTTAGCCCCAGTTCTGCTGGTATAAGCAGCTGAGTACTTTTGAGCAAGTCACTTTTTCTTTCTGGGTCTCAATTTCTTCTAAGAAAGTTGCTTTCAACTCTGAAAGCTTATGAGTCTGCAATTCTCCACAATTAAATCCAAGGATATATAACGTCTTTCCTCAGTCTCAGTCTCTGATAGCATAACCATATAGTACAAATATTTGAAGGACAGCATGTGATGAAAACAGAGGCCAAGAGGGAGCAAGAAAAGGCAATCACTGGTTCTGGCAAAGGTTGCTCATTGGTACATTCAAGAAGCTCCGTGGGGCCAGGAGAGGTTCTATTGCCACATCAAAGTGCCAATCAGTACCATCTGTTTTCCTGATCAGCAGAAGAAGCTTGATTTCCTCTGGTAGAAAGTTTGAGCAGATTCTCTGACCATCCATATTGTTTATATATTTCTGAGTCATACAGAAATGCTTTTATTCAGTTAAAGTAAAATTCAGTTCCGTAAAAGCTCTCCATGATATGCACAGAATATCTAAGGAGCGACAAGAAGAGAAGAGACCCTGAGGTCAAGAGGTATTTGTTGATTTGACTAATTGATTGCCAAGGGATTCTAAGTTCATCCTTAAAAAAATATTGGTGGTGTTGACTGAGCCAACAGGTGTCTTTGAAGCTAAGTAAACTCATTTCTAAAAGCCAAATACAGAGGAAATTACTCATGCCTCCATAAGTTATCTGATATGAAAATAAGGCATGAGTTAAGGGCCAGAAAAACACAAACCTGCCTAAATGAAGCCAGCGTGCCCTGTGTTTTCAAGCTAATGGTATACTTTTCCATAGGCTACTGCTATTTCCTGGTATCAGATGGATCATTTGCCTGGCACTACTAAAAGTAAAGAAAAAAATCTTTCAGCCAGATTGTTTTTATCATTTTGAAATACTTCCATGAAATGAAAGAAACCTTGACTACACAGGAGGTTTAACACAGAAAAACCAAGAAATATAAACAAAAACTGCAAAGTAATCTGTAAAACATAGGTGGCAAGAAGAATTCCCCAGATTTAGTTGGGAACGTTTGCCAGGTTAGCATCAGAGGCAAGGACGTCTGAAGTAACTTCCTGTCTATTCCTCAATTCAGAAATCCATGCTCTTGTGGCCTACTTCTATAGTTTTTTGAAATGAACAGATGGTCAATAAGATTCTGTGCTTGTGACTAGCGTACATAAAAGATTCCTCAGTTCCTGCCCTTGACCAGCATAGTAAGTAATGTGAGGTCAAGTGAACAGCATGGCTGTTACTGGAACTCTACAAATCCCTGAACTCAGTAGTAAAACATCTTTCAAGATTACATGTCTAACCATGTTTTATATTTCCTCAAGTTTAGCTAACATTGAAACAAGAGACCAAAACACAGTTAATTGTTGGTCGGTATTCTCTTGGCAAGAAAAGAGATAAATACACCTACAATTTTCCTCAAATGTTTGTTAATTTTTGTTGGTCTTACCAAATCGTATACAACTAAATCAATATTTTAAGAACAAGAAAATACATCAAGTGAGAAGGACTTTTATAGTCAATTAAACTAGTTGACTTAACAAAGAAATGCCTCATGACAATAAGAGCCATTTCTGAAGACTCTCTCCCAACCAGGAAAACAACATCTAATGATGAACTGGAATTCTAGATTTAGTAAGACTGATTGCATGAGATGAATAAATTACACTTCTTCATAAGAGCCAAACTGAATAGAATTTATTATTGAATCCAGTTGCTAAGGATTTACGAAACTTAGTGCTTACATAACTCCTATATCTTGGATATTTTTGGCGAAAGCTGGAATCTAACACAGCTGCAAATAAGAAATACGGTAACTAAATTATAGAACATCACTCAATTTTATGGTGGGATTTACAATACGTGGAAAGAACTACCTGATTTGTTGGAGGGTTAGGGGATGGATACAGAAAGGTATGCACAGTTAAACCACAGATCCTAAGAAAAAAATTGCTTCAATTAGTTCTCTTTCGCTAAGATGAAATGAAAATAAAAAGCAGATGTAAAACTGCAACCACATGACATTACTCACATTACAGCAATAGCAGTAACATGCCATTCTTTCTTCTGAATGTGACCACATGCTTTGTTTTACGCTAAAGAAATCAGATATATAGAAGCCAAATGCTGCTTTTAAAACATCGCTATGAAGTTAAGAGCGAGGGCACCTCATGAGAACATTGTAATCAGCAAGCTCCTAAGGAAAAGATTTCTTACCTGCCGCTTTCACAACCAATACTTCCTTAATCTGAGTCACCTCTCTGGAGTCCCTCAAATTATTCTGACTCAGGTACGTTTATCATCCCAGGCTTACCGTGCCTACTAGTTTATCATCTTAGAGTTGCCATAGTCAGGTAAGTCAGAAAGCCTGAATGTTTCGACTTGTTTGGGAAACTATTTTCTTGACCAAAATTTTAAAACTTCCAAAGGAATTTTTAAAATATCACTCCTTCATTATATAGCCTTTCCTTTCTCCGTGCTTCCCCAGCATATGTTTTCTGTACTTCTCATAATATCAGTTCCCATATTGTGGCACTTCGGGTTTCCTTGTATGGTCGGTCACGGCACAACCTGGTCTATGTTTACATCCTATCCTCCAGGATCCTATGAGCTGCTTTCAGGTCAGAGGTGAAGCCACATATTAATCTGGATACTCAACATCAACCACCACACCATCTCTTGTGAAATAAGCAGGAATTCAAAGATATTTTGATGACCTGTGCAGGGGCTGGGCAAGTTACATAAATGCATGAAGTAGGCCCATGTATTGCAGGCAATGCAGTATGGCGTGAAGGATGGCATAGCAAGCTGGAGAATTTGTGCTCCATTGAAAGCAGCAGTTGCTACTTAGCTCAGTCCTGTAGTTTGCCAAGCAAGGCTTCAAGCCTAATTTGCCAGATGTTCTAACTTTTCAAGAGAAACTAGAAATTTGGATTTTTATAAAAGTTCACCCAATTTTTAAATGTTTGCTAAAAAAAAAATTGTAAACCCTAAGTGGTCTAAAGGAACCCTACCTGTGAACCCAATTTGCCCTGCAGACCACCAGTTTTCAACCTCATGCTGTGTGATGGCAGCCTTCTCAGGGCCTTTGAGCCCCTCTGCCTCACTCACTGGTTTCTCTTCCTCCTCCTATCTCGCACTTGTAGAAATGAACTTTCTTGATATTCCTTCTGGATGTGCTTTCTCTCTCTCTGAACCAGCACAGCACTGTGCTCATAGCCTTCTACTGTTCTTACCTATAACGTCTTGTACTACAGTTGTCTATGTGCATTCTGTGTCTCTCATAATGAAATAAGTTCCTTAAGTCACTTATTATAATAACGTCTTGGGTTGAGTTTTGAGTCAGATACCATGCTAAGTACTCTATACATATTAACTCATCTACACTTTAAAAGAACACTAAAAAAAAAAAAAAAAAAGAACACTAAAGAATAATATTATCATTACTGTTTTACAGATGCGGCAACTGGGGTTTAGAGTGCTTCTAATTAATGCCCAAGTCCTCAGCGCCAATAAGTGGAAGGGTCAGAACCTGAAGTGAGGTTGTCTGACTCCACAGTTCTATATGTGCCTGACTCGTCGTTATTTATTTTTTAAACATCTTTATTGGAGAATAATTGTTTTACAATGGTGTGTTAGTTTCTGCTTTATAACAGAAACTATACGTATACGTATATCCCCATATATGTATCAGCTATACGTATACGTATATCCCTATATCTCCTCGCTCTTGCGGCTCCCTCCGACCTTCCCTATCCCACCCCTCTAGGTGGTCACAAAGCACCAAGCTGATCTCCCTGTGCTATGCGGCTGCTTCCCACTACCTATCTAATTTACATTTGGTACTGTATATATGGCCATGTCACTCTCTCACTTCGTCCCAGCTTACCCTTCCCACTCCCCGTGTCCTTTATTCCTGTCCTGCCCCTAGGTTCTTCAGAACCTTCTTTCTCTTTTCGTAGATTCCATACATATGTGTTAGCATACGGTATTTGTTTCTCTCTTTCTGACTTATCTCACTCTGTATGACAGTCTCTAGGTCCATCCACCTCACTACAAATAACTCAATTTTGTTTCTTTTTATGGCTCAGTAATATTCCATGTATATATGTGCCACATTTTCTTTATCCATTCATCTGTTGATGGACACTTAGGTTGCTACCATGTCCTGGCTATTGTAAATAGAGCTGCAATGAACATTGTGGTACATGACTCTGTTTGAATTATGGTTTTCTCCAGGTATATGCCCTGTAGTGGGATTGCTGGGTCGTATGGTAGTTCTAGTTTTAGTTTTCTAAGGAACCTCCATACTGTTCTCCATAGTTGCTGTATCAATTTATATTACCACCAACAGTGCAAGAGGGTTCCATTTTCTCCACACCCTCTCCAGCATTTATTGTTTGTAGATTTTTAGATGATGATCATTCTCACTGGTGTGAGGTGATACCTCATTGTAGTTTTGATTTGCATTTCTCTAATGATTAGTGATGTTGAGCAACCTTTCATGTGTTTGTTAGCAATCTGTATATCTTCTTTGGAGAAATGTCTATTTAGGTCTTCTGCCCGTTTTTGGATTGGGTTGTTTGTTTCTTTGATATTGAGCTGCATGAGCTGCTTGTAAATTTTGGAGATTAATCCTTTGTCAGTTGCTTCATTTGCAAATATTTTCTCCCATTCTGAGGGTTGTCTTATTGCCCTGTTTATGGTTTCCTTTGCTGTGCAAAAGATTTTAAGTTTCATTAGGTTTCATTTGTTTATTTTTGTTTTTATTTCCATTTCTCTAGGAGGTGGGTCAAAAAGGATCTTGCTGTGATTTATGTCATAGAGTGGTCTGCCTATGTTTTCCTCTAAGAGTTTGATAGTGTCTAGTCTTACATTTAGGTCCTTCATCCATTTCGAGGTTATTTTTGTGTATGCGGTTAGGGAGTGTTCTAATTTCATTCTTTTACATGTAGCTGTCCAGTTTTCCCAGCACCACTTATTGAAGAGGCTGTCTTTTCTCCATTGTATATTCTTGCCTCCTTTATCAAAGATAAGGTGACCATATGTGCGTGGATTTATCTCTGGGCTTTCTATCCTGTTCCACTGATCTATATTTCTGTTTTTGTGCCAGTACCATAATGTCTTGATTACTGTAGCTTTGTAGTATAGTCTGAAGTCCGGGAGCTTGATTCCTCCAGCTCCGTTTTTCTTTCTCAAGATTGCTTTGGCTAATTGGGATCTTTTGTGTTTCCATACAACTTGTGAAAATTTTTGTTCTAGTTCTGTGAAAAATGCCATTGGGAGTTTGATAGGGATTGCATTGAATCTGTAGATTGCTTTGGGTAGTCATTTTCACAATGTTGATTCTTCCAATCCAAGAGCATTGTGTATCTCTCCATCTGTTTGTATCATCTTTAATTTCTTTCATCAGTGTCTTATAGTTTTCTGCATACAGGTCTTTTGTCTTCTTAGGTAGGTTTATTCCTTGGCATTTTATTCTTTTCGTTGAAGTGATAAATGGGAGTGTTTCCTTAATCTCTCTTTCAAATTTTTCATCATTAGTGTATAGGAATGCAAGAGATTTCTGTGCATTAATTTTGTATCCTGCTACTTTACCAAATTCATTGATTAGCTCTAGTAGCTTTCTGGTAGCATCTTTACGATTCTCTATGTATATCATGTCATCTGCAGATAGTGACAGTTTTACTTCCTCTTTTCCAATTTGGATTGCTTTTATTTCTTTTCCTTCTCTGATTGCTGTGGCTAAAACTTCCAAAGCTATGTTGAATAACAGTGGCAAGAGTGGGCAACATTGTCTTGTTCCTGATCTTAGAGGAAATGGTTTCAATTTTTCACCATTGAGAATGATGCTGGCTGTGGGTTTGCCATATATGGCCTATATTATGTTGAGGTAGGTTCCCTCTATGCCTACTTTCTGGGGAGTTTTTATCATAAATTGGTGTTGAATTTTGTCGAAAGCCTTTTCTGTATCTATTGAGATGATCATATGGTTTTTCTCCTTCAATTTGTTAATATGGTGTATCACACTGATTGATTTGCATATATTTAAGAATCCTTGCATTCCTGGGATAAATCCCACTTGATCATGGTGTATGATCCTTTTAATGTGCTCTTGGATTCTGTTTGCTAATATTTTGTTGAGGATTTTTGCATCTATGTTCATCAGTGATATTGGCCTGTAGTTTTCTTTCTTTGTGACATCTTTGTCTGGTTTTGGTATCAGGGTGATGGTGGACTCATAGAATGAGTTTGGGAGTGTTCCTCCCTCTGCTACATTTTGGAAGAGTTTGAGAAAGATAGGTGTTAGCTCTTCTCTAAATGTTTGATAGAATTTGCCTGTGAAGCCACTGACTCGTTTTTAAATGACCTACAATTCCCTGCATGCAATGAGCACTTGATTAATATTTGTGGAATTGATTGCTGAAGAACAGAAATTTATATTTCATTTAAAAGACATTCTTTCTAAGGGAGCATGGAGAAAAGCTACTGGTGAGTTAATGGTTTGCAGAAAGGTTAAAAATAAAAATAACATGACTATGCATTATGAATATTTGTGGTTCAGCAGTAGACTGGAGGCCATTTGTCAACTGAATAGATATGCAGGGTTTATCCGAGATACTTTCAGTGTATTATTCAAAAAGAATTCCAATCCAAAAATAATATTGGGGGATAGCTTCAAGATAGCGGAGGAGTAAGACATGGAGATCACCTTCCTCCCAAAAAATACACCAAAAATACATCTACATGTGGAACAGCTCCTACAGAACACCTACTGAATGCTGGCAGAAGACCTCAGACTTGCCAAAAGACAAGAAACTCCCCAGGTACCTGGGTAGGGCACAAGAAAAAAGAAAAAACAGAGACAAAAGGATAGGGACGGGACCTGCACCTCCGGGAAGGAGCTGTTAAGGAGGAAAAGTTTTCACACACTAGGAAGCTCCTTCACTGGCAGAGACGGTGGGGGGGTGGCAGGGGGGGAAGCCTCGGAGCCATGGAAGAGAGCGCAGCAACAGGGGTGCAGAGGGTGAAGTAGAGAGATTCCCACACAAAGGATCACTGCTGACCAGCACTCACCAGCCTGAGAGGCTTGTCTGCTCACCTGCTGGGGAGGATGGGGGCTGGGAGCTGAGGGTTGGGCTTCGGAGGTCAGACCCCAGGGAGAGGACTGGGGTTGGCTGCATGAACACAGCCTGAAGGGGGCTAGTGCGCAACAGCTAGCCGAGAGGGAGTCCAGGAAAATGTCTGGAACTGCCTAAGAGGCAAGAGAACATTGTTTCAGGGTGCACTAGGAGAGGGGATTCAGAGCACCGCCTAAACAAGCTCAAGAGAGCAGCATGAGCCGTGGCTATCAGCGAGGACACCAGAGACGGGCATGAGATGCTAAGGCTGCTGCTGCAGCCACCAAGAAACCTGTGTGCAAGCACAGGTCACTATGCACACCTCCCCCTCCGGGGAGCCTGTGCAGCCTGCCACTGCCAGAGTCCCGTGATCCTGGGACAACTTCCCCAGGAAAACACACGGTACGCCTCAGGCTGTTGCACTGTCACGCTGGCCTCTGCTGCCACAGGCTCACCCCGCATTTGATACCCCTCCCTTCCCCACTCCCCCACCCCCTGCCCCACCTGAGTGAGTCACAGCCCCCTAATCAGCTGCTACTTTAACCCTGTCCTGTCTGGGCAGGGTACAGATGCCCTCAGGCGACATACAGGCCCCTCAGGTGGGGCCAAATCCAAAGCTGAATCCCAGGAGCTGGACGAACAAAGAAGAGAAAGGGAAATCTCTCCCAGCAGCCTCGGGAGCAGCAGATTAAATCTCCACAATCAAATTGATGTAGCCTGCTTCTGTGGAATACCTGAATAGACAACGAATCATCCCAAAACTGAGGCGGTGGACTTTGGGAGCAACTGTAGACTTGGGGTTGGCTTTTTGCATCTAATTTGTTTCTGGTTTTATGTTTATCTTAGTTTAGTATTTACAGCTTACTATCACTGGTACATTAGTTTATTGATTCGGCTGCTCTCTTCCTTTTTTTTTTAATATATATATACTTTTCCTTTTTCTCCTTTTGTGAGTGTGTATCTGTATGCTTCTTTGTGTGATTTTGTCTGTATACCTTTGCCTTTACCATTTGTCATAGGGTTCTGTCTGTCCGTTTTGTTTGTTTGTTTGTTTGTTTTACTATAGTTTTTAGCACTTGTAATCATTGGTGGATTTGTTTATTGGTTTGGTTGCTGTCTCTTCCTTTTTTTTTAAATTACTTTCTTATTTTTAATAATTTTTATTTTTTTATTTTAATAACTTCATTCCCTCCCTCCCTCCCTCCCCCCTCCCTCCCCCCCTCCCTCCCTCCCTCCCTCCCTCCCCCCCTCCCTCCCTCCCTCCCTCTCTCTCTCTTTCTTTCTTTCTTTCTTTTTCTCCCTTTTCTTCTCAGCCGTGTGGAGGACAGTCTCTTGGTGCTCCAGCCAGGTGTCAGGCCTGAGCCTCTGAGGTGGAGGAGCCAATTACAGGACACTGGTCCACCAGAGACCTCCCAAATCCACATAATATCAAAAAGTGAAAGCTTTCTCAGAGATCTCAATCTCAACGATAAGACCCAGCTCCACTCAACGACCAGCAAGCTACAGTGCTGGAGGCCCTACGTCAAACAACAAGCAAGACAGGAACACAACCCCACCCATTAGCAGAGAGGCTGCCTAAAATCATACTAAGTTCACAGACACCTCAAAACACACCACCAGACACGTTCCTGCCCACCAGAAAAACAAGATCCAGCCTCATCCACCAGAACACAGGCACGAGTATCCTCCACCAGGAAGCCTACACAACCCACTGAACCAACCTTACACTGGGCGCAGACACCAAAAACAACAAGAACTACGAACCTGCAACCTGCGAAAAGGAGACCCCAAACACAGTAAGTTAAGCAAAATGAGAAGACAGAGAAATACACAGCAGATGACGGAGAAGGGTAAAAACCCACCAGACCAAACAAATGAAGAGGAAATAGGCAGTCTACCTGAAAAACAATTCAGAGTAATGATAGTAAACATGATCCAAAATCTTGGAAATAGAATGGAAAAAATACAAGAAATGTTTACCAAGGATCTCGAAGAACTAAAAAGCAAACAAACAATGATGAACAACACAATAAATGAAATTAAAAATTCTCTAGAAGGGATCAACAGCAGAATAACTGAGGCAGAAGAACGGATAAGTGACCTGGAAGATAAAATAGTGGAAATAACTACCACAGAGCAGAATAAAGAAAAAAGAATGAAAAGAATTGAGGACAGTGTTCTAGACCTCTGGGACAACATTAAACGCACCGATATTCGAATTATAGGGGTGCCAGAAGAAGAAGAGAAAAAGAAAGGGACTGAGAAAATATGTGAAGAGATTACAGTTGAAAACTTCCCTACTATGGGAAAGGAAAGAGTCAATCAAGTCCAGGAAGCACAGACCATCCCATTCAGGATAAATCCAAGGAGAAACACGCCAAGACACATATTAATCAAACGATCAAAAATTAAATACAAAGAAAAAATATTAAAAGCAGCAAGGGAAAAACAACACGTAACACACAATGGAATCCCCATAAGGTTAACAGCTGATCTTGCAGCAGAAACTCTACAACCAGAAGGGAATGGCAGGACATATTTAAAGTGACGAAAGAGAAAAACCTACAGCCAAGATTACTCTATCCAGCAAAGATCTCATTCAGATTTGACAGAGAAATTAAAACCTTTACAGACAAGCAAAAGCTAAGAGAATTCAGCAGCACCAAACCAGCTTTACAACAAATGCTAAAGGAACTTCTCTAGGCAGGAAACACAAGAGAAGGAAAAGACCTACAATAATAAACCCAAAACAATTAAGAAAATGGTAATAGGAACATACATATCAATAATTACCTTAAATGTAAATGGATTAAATGCTCCAACCAATAGACATAGACAGGCTGAATGGATACAAAAACAAGACCCGTATATATGCTCTTTACAAGAGACCTACTTCAGACCTAGGGACACATACAGACTGAAAGTGAGGGGATGGAAAAAGATATTCCATGCAAATGGAAATCAAAACAAAGCTGGAGTATCAATTCTCATATCAGACAAAACAGACGTTAAAACAAAGACCATTACAAGAGACAAAGAAGGACACTACATAATGATCAAGGGATCAATCCAAGAAAAAGATATAACAATTGTAAATATTTATGCACCCAACATAGGAGCACCTCAATACATAAGGCAAATACTAACAGCCATAAAAGGGGAAATCGACAGTAACACAATCATGGTAGGGGATTTTAACACCCCACTTTCACCAATGGACAGATAATCCAAAATGAAAATAAAAAAGGAAACGCAAGCTTTAAATGATACATTAAACAAGATGGACTTAATTGATATTTATAGGACATTCCATCCAAAAACAACAGAATACACTTTCTTCTCAAATGCTCATGGAACATTCTCCAGGATAGATCATATATTAGGTCACAAGTCAGCCTTGGTAAATTTAAGAAAATTGAAATCATATCAAGTACCTTTTCCAACCACAACGCTATGAGACTAGATATCAATTACAGGAAAAAATCTGTAACAAATACAAACACATTGAGGATAAACAATACACTACTTAATAACCAAGAGATCACTGAAGAAATCAAAGAGGAAATCAAAAGATACCTACGGGCTTCCCTGGTGGCGCAGTGGTTGAGAGTCTGCCTGCCAATGCAGGGGACACGGGTTCGTGCCCCAGTCGGGGAAGATCCCACATGCCGCACAGCGGCTAGGCCCGTGAGCCATGGCCGCTGAGCCTGCGTGTCCAGAGCCTGTGCTCTGCAACGGGAGAGGCCACAACAGTGAGAGGCCTGCGTACAGCAAAAAAAAAAAAGATACCTAGAAGCAAATGACAATGAAAACACGACGACCCAAAACCTATGGGATGCAGCAAAAGCAGTTCTAAGAGGGAAGTTTATAGCAATACAATCCTACCTCAAGAAACAAGAAACATCTCAAATAACCAACCTAACCTTACACCTAAAGCAATTAGAGAAATAAGAACAAAAATACCCCAAAGTTAGCAGAAAGAAAGAAATCATAAAGATCAGATCAGAAATAAATGAAAAAGAAATGAAAGAAATGATAGCAACAATCAATAAAAGTAAAAGCTGGTTCTTTGAGAAGATAAACAAAATTGATAAACCATTAGCCAGACTCATCAAGAGAAAAAGGGAGAAGACTCAAATCAACAGAATTAGAAATGAAAAGGGGGAGGTAACAACTGACACTGCAGAATTACAAAGGATCATGAGAGGTTACTACAAGCAGCTCTATGCCAATAAAATGGACAATCTGGAAGAAATGGACAAATTCTTAGAAATGCATAACCTTCCAAGACTGAACCAGAAAGAAACAGAAACTATGAACAGACCAATCACAAGCACTGAAATTGAAACTGTGATTAAAAATCTTCCAACAAACAAAAGCCCAGGACCAGATGGCTTCACAGGAGAAATCTATCAAACATTTAGAAAGGAGCTAACACCTATCCTTCTCAAACTCTTCCAAAATACAGCAGAGGGAGGAACACTCCCAAACTCATTCTATGAGTCCACCATCACCCTGATACCAAAACTAGACAAAGATGTCACAAAAAAAGAAAACTACAGAACAATACCACTGATGAACATAGATGCAAAAATCCTCAACAAAATACTAGCAAACAGAATCCAAGAGCACATTAAAAGGATCATACACCATGATCAAATGGGGTTTATACCAGGAATACAAGGATCCTTCAATATATGCAAATCAATCAATGTGATACACATATTGACAAATTGAAGGAGAAAAACCATATGATCATCTAAATAGATGCAGAGAAAGCTTCTGACAAAATTCAACACCTATTTATGATAAAAACCCGCCAGGAAGTAGGCACAGAGTGAACTTACCTCAACATAATAAAGGCCATATATTACAAACCCACAGCCAACATAGTCCTCAATGGTGAAACAGTGAAACCACTTCCACTAAGATCAGGAACAAGACAAGGTTGCCCACTCTCACCATTATTATTCATCATAGTTTTGGAAGTTTTAGCCACATCAATCAGAGAAGAAAAAGAAATAAAAAGAATCCAAATTGGAAAAGAAGAAGTAAAGCTGTCACTATTTGCAGATGACATGATACTATACATAGAGAATCGTAAAGATGCTACCAGAAAACTACTAGAGCTAATCAATGAATTTGGTAAAGTAGCAGGATACAAAATTAATGCACAGAAATCTCTTGCATTCCTATACAATAATGATGAAAAATCTGAAAGTGATTTTTCAGATCACTTTTGAAATCATTTCTTGCAATAGTTTCAAAAATCTGAAACCATTGCAACAAAAAAAGAATAAAATACCTAGGAATAAACTTACCTAAGGAGACAAAAGACCTGTATGCAGAAAATTATAAGACACTGATGAAAGAGAGATGATACAAATAGATGGAGAGATATGCCATGCTCTTGGATTGGAAGAATCAACATTGTGAAAATGACTATACTACCCAAAGCAATCTACAGATTCAATGCAATCCCTATCAAACTACCAATGCCATTTTTCACAGAACTAGAACAAAAAATTTCACAATTTGTATGGAAACACAAAAGACCCCTAATAGCCAAAGCAATCTTGAGAAAGAAAAATGGAGCTGGAGGAATCAGGCTTCCAGACTTCAGACTGTACTACAAAGCTACAGTAATCAAGAAAGTATGGTACTGGCACAAAAACAGACACACACATATGGTCACCTTATCTTTGATACAGGAGGCAAGAATATACAATGGAGAAAAGACAGCCCCTTCAATAAGTGGTGCTGGGAAAATTGGACAGCTACAAGTAAAAGAATGAAATTAGAACACTCCCTAACACCATACACAAAAGTAAACTCAAAATGGATTAAAGACCTAAATGTAAGGCCAGACACGATCAAACTCTTAGAGGAAAACTCAGGCAGAACACTCTAAAACATAAATCACAGCAAGATCCTTTCTGGCCCACCTTGTAGAGAAATGGAAATAAAAACAAAAATAAATAAATGGGACCTAATGAAATGTAAATGCTTTTGCACAGCAAAGGAAACCATAAACAAGACGAAAAGACAACCCTCAGACTGGGAGAAAATATTTGCAAATGAAGCAACTGACAAAGATAACCTCCAAAATTTACAAGCAGCACATGCAGCTCAATATCAAAAAAACAAAAAACCCAATCCAATAATGGGCAGAAGACCTAAATAGACATTTCTCCAAAGAGGACATACAGATGGCCAACAAACACATGAAAAAATGTTGAATATCATTAATCATTATAGAAATGCAAATCAAAACTACAATGAGATATCAGCTCACACCAGTCAGAATGGCCATCATCAAAAAGTCTACAAACAATAAATGCTGGAGAGGATGTGGAGAAAAGGGAACCCTCTTGCACTGTTGGTGGGAATGTAAATTGATACAGCCACTATGGAGAACAGTATGGAGGTTCCTTAAAAAACTAAAAATAGAACTACCATACAATCCAGCAATCCCACTACAGGGCATATACCCTGAGAAAACCATAATTCAAAAAGAGTCATGTACCACAATGTTCACTGCCGCTCTATTTACAATAGCCAGGACATGGAAGCAACCTAAGTGTTCGACAGATGAATGGATAAAGAAGGTGTGACACATGTACACAATGGAATATTACTCAGCCATAAAAAGAAACGAAATTGAGTTATTTGTAGTGAGGTGGGTGGATCTAGAGTCTGTCATACAGAGTGAAGTCAGAAAGAGAAAAACAAATACTGTATGCTAAACAAATATATGGAATCTAAAAAAAAAAAAATGGTTCTGAAGAACCTCCTGGCAGGAAAGGAATAAAGACACAGATAGGGCTTCCCTGGTGGTGCAGTGGTTGAGAGTCCACCTGCCAATGCAGGGGACACGGGTTCGTGCCCCGGTCTGGGAAGATCCCACATGCCGCGGAGCAGCTGGGCCCTTGAGCCATGGCAGCTGAGCCTGCGCGTCCGGAGCCTGTGCTCCACAACGGGAGAGGCCACAACAGTGAGAGGCCCGCGTACCGCAAAAAAAAAAAGACGCAGATGTAGAGAATGGACTTGAGGACACGGGAAGGGGGAAGGGTAAGCTGGGATGAAGTGAGAGAGTGGCATGGACATATATACACTACCAAATGTAAAACAGATAGCTAGTGGGAAGCAGCCACATAGCACAGGGAGATCAGCTCGGTGCTTTGTGTCCACCTAGGGAGGCTGGTGGGGAGATGCAAGAGGGAGGAGATATGGGAATATATGTTTATGTATAGCTCATTCACTTTGTTATACAGCAGAAACTAACACACCATTTTAAAGCAATTATACTCCAATAAAGATGTTAAAAAATAATAATAATATCCGTAAAATAATTTGCCATGTTTTCATTTTTGGCTTGAAAATTCAATATGCAATCCTGGTTTTAGTTAGAAATGAGGAAATGCCAACAGGAAATTGAATGAAACCTCAAAATACACTCTTTTTTGCATACAAGAAGCACTAATTATTTCTTTTCAACAACTACGATGTTACTTTTCTGTTTCTGCAGCCAGTGGGAGTCCCAAAATACAGTTTTCTCTTTTCTCTAAATATACTGTTTCACACAAAAATATATAATATCAGTATGTAACAACTAAGTAATGTACTGGTTTTCCCTTTGATTATTTTTTTAAGTATTTTGTTTAAACCATAAATGTGAACTCTGAAAATGTGACGGAGATGACAATGACCACAGTCATACTTTATCAGAAGTCCTAATGGTTAAACAAATCTCTAAATTCTCAGTCTCTCTTTCAGGAATAACATTTGATGGTCACAAAGTAGACATTTTCTATCTTTAGGACCACTATCCAGCTTTGAGATCTCAGCGAACCTTGATATCTAACAACAATAACAGCAACAACAACAAAACTCAGCTGTAACACAAAAAGAACAAAGAATATCCCTGAACCATTTTACTCCCCCATCCTGGCTTCCTCCTTTTGGGAAATGGCACCCAGTAACATAAATAAACTAGCAGCATACCTGTTGATGCATCAAAGTCCTGTGGTATATTTGGGTAGGGACAGAGATTCCAATTCTCTGTCTTCCAAGAACTCTGATCTCAATCCAGAAAACAGTGGTTCCCACTCCCACCATACTGCTGTGTAAAGGGCTCAGAGACAGCTGTGCCTGGCCCTTAGGAACATAATTTAAGGAAGCTGCGATGGCTCCGTAAGGTTCCATCACAACCAAACTTTCTTTGGAACATCTTAACACTGCGCCTTTCCTCTGAAGTAGCTTCAACTGATCCAAACCCAGATCCCTAATCTTCAATTGACAGGTTGGAGAAAAGACTGACTATAAAGCAGAATTATTCCCTATAGGCTACTGATATTATTTAAATCTTCTTAAAAACCAGGAAAATCACATGCATCTAATATTGTACAGAAAATGATTTGGTGATATGTTTACAAAACTGGTAGAGGGTTAGTGGAATAACAAAAGACCAGCCATTTTCTCTTCAGGCAAAAACTACCACCCAACCCCAAACTAGATCCCACGAAGTACTGAAATATTAGGGGGAGAAAGGAATTTTACTGCTCCAAAGCTGTGGTTACCCTTCCATTTTTCTTCACCCTCTGTTAGTTTTGTAAAAGAATATTTGAGGGAACTATCAAGAAAGGAAACATACTCATTTCAAAATTCTCACAGGAGAGAAGTTATCAACAGAGTGAACTTCACTGCTTGCTGGTAAATCAAAGGAGCTAGAAGAATGTGTCAGAGTAAGGGACAGGTGACTGCCACCGCTAACACCTAGAACCAAAGGAACAAAAAGAAGTAAAGCTCTCAAAGGACTAAGGAGTGCTGTATCTATTCTCTTCCCTCTCCTCTCTCCTGATCATGATCAAGCATAGCTTATATCATAAAGATATAACAATATTAAAATAAATATTTCACCCCATCTCAGCAAATTACCAAGTGAAAAAAAATGAATAGAAAGTGGAAACTGGCAAAGGAAAATAGACACTGTTGTAGAAATCACTATCACTGCAGTTGCAGTCACTGAAAAGGCAACTGGGATGAAACCTCTTTAGTTAACAAGCAGATTGTCATATTATGTGAACTAGCTTTAGCACACATAAACCTGAACAGCCTATGGGCTCTAGAGTTAAACATACCTCATCATTCTGAAGTTCAGGTCTTGGAGAAGAGCTGGAAATTGTTGGGTAAATGGCAGAAAGTTCTTGGAGTTTTGTATCAATTTTAGCAAGCTGCTCATGCTGGGTGACTGCAGGTGTGTATCCTTCTCCCGGGACCAGCCAGCCAGACTGATCTCCCTAAAAGGAAACAAGGATCACCAGGTCATTCTTATGCTACATTTTTTTTTCCAAAATATACCTTTCAGACCGCTACATCAGTGCTCCTCACAAAAACAAATAAAAAACAAAACAAATATTAAAAAAACAGAATTAACTTGGGATAGTGCAAGAAAAAAAATTCAATAGTTTAAGGTTTTATTATCTGCCAACTCTGCGTAAAGTATCTGCTTACCTTTTGTGGGCGCTCTACCCTACGGAATAACTCTCTTAGCCTCACAGTCTGGGTCTCATAACATTCTCATTTCTCCACTTTGAAAAAAGTGGTTTGTGACATGTTGAATAAGGAAGAAATCATGTTTACCCTGTAACGGACATGTTACTTTCAAAATTTGTCCCTGAAAAGTAACATAGACTCGGTTGTTTGGGTTTCATGATCATAACTGGTCATCTAGGGACTTCCCTGGTGGTCCTGTGGCTAAGACTCCACACTCCACATGCAGGGGGCCCAGGTTCGATTTCTGGTCAGGGAGCTAGATCCCGCATGCCGCAATTAAAGATCCTGCGTGATACAACTTAGACCCGATGCAGCCGAATAAATAAATATTTGAAAAAAAAACCCTGTTCATCTAACTCGTTATTGAACTAACATTAGTTTCTTAATGGGTTAAAAGCCATTCATAACATTCATTCAAAATCCTCGTACTGGGCTTCCCTGGTGGCGCAGTGGTTGAGAGTCCGCCTGCCGATGTAGGGGACACGGGTTCGTGCCCCGGTCCGGGAAGATCCCACATGCTGTGGAGCAGCTGGGCGCGTGAGTCATGGCCGCTGAGACTGCGCGTTCGGAGCCTGTGCTCCGCAACGGGAGAGGCCACAACAGTGAGAGGCCCACATACCGCCAAAAAAAAAAAAAAAAAAAAAAAAAATCCTCGTACTGAGTGCCTCCTATGGGGAGGCATTACACTGGGCACTGGTGATTCAATATGAATCTCACACGGTCCTGCCCTCAGGAGTTCTCAGTCTCTGGACAGCAAAGATTTTAACAAGGTGTGAAAAGTGCTGGCAAACCCAGGGTTCCATGGAGAACAGGGAGGGTCAACTAACCTCTGTTAACAGGAAGGGGCAAGGAGAAAACGTGTTTGGAGAATGCTTCCTAAAGGAAATAATCTTAGTAGCATCTTAGAGAAACAACACAATCGGCTGTGCACTTTAAAACTGGAGCAGGTGAGGGTGAGACTGGAGGCAGAAAATCCAGTTAAGAAGCAAAAGCCGTAACCTACAAGAAAAGTGATGAGCGCCTGAAGTCGGAATGTTTCCTGGGAATGAAGCACACAGGACCAATTCCAGAGATACTTAGGAAGCAGAGTTTACAGAATCTGGAGACAATTTGATGAAAGAATGAAGGGAGGAGTAAGGATCAAGGATAAAAACCAAATTCCTGATTTTATCAGCTAGGGGGATGGTGGTCATAAGGACCAAACTAGGGAATACCAGAGACATGGTAGGTTTGAGGAGGAAAATGATGATGATGAATTCTGTTTGGGGCCTTCTGATATCCACAGATGTCCCCAGGATATCCACAGATTATGTTAGGTAGTTAAATATGTTTGTCTGAAGTTCAAGATAGAGACCTGGATTGGAAATAAGCACTTTGGACTCACCCATAATTCTATAATGGTTCAAACCCTTAGACCATGGGAATGGGTGAGGTCACAAAGGGAAGCATGTAGCACAAGGAGGATCATGAAGAACACTAAAAATAAAGGGGCAGATGGAGGGCAACACACACTTTGGTTTCATGACTCTAATACCAGGGATCAAACCCTAAGTGGTAACCAGAAGAAGTACATGCAAAAACTTATGCAGAAAGACTTACACTGTCTCTTCCTGGCCCCAGCATCCAATCTCCCTTTCTGCTTCAGTGAAACCAAATACTGCATGAGTCTCTCTAGGGAACAGGTACCCACCAGACACTCCTTCTCCCTACCCACTGGCATCAAGAAGACAAGCAAATGACCTAGATTCAGCCAATCAGAAGGGAACACCCTGGACTTTGACTCTTGAGGGAGAGAGAGAGATTCAAAGATGCAGGGAAGGTGGGGAAGTGATTAATGGTGACAGCAGTAGCAGTGAGGATCCAGTGTTGATAGCAGTGAAGGTGGCAGCAGTGATCATTATCGGGGGTGTCTGGTGGCCTCAGTGCAGCCCCGAACCAGACTGATTCTCAGGAGTTTCTAGGGCCATTTTTCTGCCTACCTTGATAACTGCCTTGTTTACAAGCCCGGTCCTCCAAACTTCCCACTTATGCCTGTGAGCTACTCAAGTCTTCCAATAAATTCGTTTTCTGTTTTTTTAACCAAAATCTGCCTCTGTTTCTTGCAACCTAGAACCCTGACTAAAATGGTTTTTGCCATGTTACTTACAAAAAAGAGTAACTGCAAAAAGCCCAAATGTCTGAAAATAGGGAGAAAGGGAGACGACACTATATCCATATATGGATATGATACAGTAATAAACATGTTAAATATACTTGCAAGTTGGCATATGAAAGTTATACATAATTATTAAAAAAAATACCTAACTACTCACAAATAAGAAACTCTGATTAATTTTTCCTAAATAAAAGTGATATAAATACTGTATGACCTAAAAGAGAAAAAAAGAATCAGACGAAAAAAAAAAAAAACAATGGAATCAATGACTAAATATTGGTTAATAAATTTTAAATTCGTGTTTGAATGGAATTCTTTTTAATGACACTGGAGGTAAAAGAACATGGCAGATTAAATTCAACAGAAATTTAAATGTTTCATGCTTTATGCTGTTACAGAAGCAAATTATGTGTAACATGTAGTAGACGGTATGTGTGTTTCTGTCTAGACTTGCAATGTGTAGGAGTCTTGTCTCCCTAAGACAGAACCCAGGAAATGCTCTGCACCATCCTGCTTTACAGCTAGGGTTCACACCAGTATTGAGGGTCCTCAATCACACTCACCCATTCAATACTGATTTAGACGTGAGTAATTTAAGATCTGATGCAAAATCCATTTTGTTGGGAAGGGTGACAGTAGAGGCTTCCAGCGTTGGGGAGAGCCATTAGTTGCAAGTGTGAGTTCCCTAACTAGGAGGAAATCTGTAAAAAATTCTACCTATCCTAGAGAAATTTAAGAGAATATTACATCCATACAGTCAAACATACCACTGCAAGGAACAATCAGCGGAAATGAGTTCTGTGGAATTCAAACATAACTATCATGTTAGTCATCCTCTTTACGTTGGATCTGTCAGAGACGAAGTGGCGGAGCACTCCATAAAGAAATGGGCACACAGACGCTTGAAAGACTACAGCGAATGTGAAGCGTGGCAAGAAGTTTCGTACAGTTTGAGAACAGTAGCTCGGTCCCTTCCTCAAAGTGTTCCTAAATGCTTCCTGCCATATTCACATCTTCCTCCACTACATCTCTATTCCAACATGTGCCACCACCTATATGGCTTCATAGAATCGCCATATAAAATGTCTATCTCCCACATCACGTAATAAGAAAGGACACTTTCTCCTCAGAGGACTTACAGAAAGAACTCTCAGCAAATATTAGTTTAAAAACAATAGTAACTGTAAAAATAACAACAACAATCTCAAAAGAGGGCTGCATAGCTAAGTAGCAGAATAGAGATGTTTGAAACCCAACTAGGAAAACCGTAAAATGAACTTATATGAGCAAAATGACAAAAAAGATAAAGATTATGAGAAAAATATTTTAAGACCTGGAGGAGAGATCCAGGAGATTCTATACCCATCTATGGGCTGGTACATTGACTGACCTAGTCCCCTTTTCCAATCTCCTCCTTTCTTGCCTTCCTCTGCCACAAAAAAAGAGAAAATAAAATACTTGAATCCCCAGTCTCGCTTGCAGAGCTGTATGAAACAAATGACTACGTGACAGCTTGGCCAGTGAGATGCAGGTGGAAGTCGTGGGGACACCACATCTTCCCAAAGGAAAAGGCAAAACTACAGAGGAGTCTCTTTTCTCCTTCCCCTTCCCCCTTTCTTTCTGCCTGGAAAATTAACACATTACATACAGATATAGCAGCAATCTTGCACACCTAAAAACAAAACCACACTACAAACATGGGTCAAGAAGATCAAAAGACATGAGGTACTTATACCTGGATTTCTTGTTACTGAAAAAAATAAACTTCTTGCTGAAGTCACTGTTTATAAAGTTTTCTGTTACCTGAAGTCAATCCCATTCCCAACTGATATCCCACTTTATAGGAAGCCCAAAAGGAAAGAAAAAGAGATGATAGAAGGGAAGAAATAAGATAATTTTCTGCACAGAAAAAAAGACTTGAACCTTCAGATAAAAAGGGCCTACCTACAAGGTACCATGCAGGAACAAAAATGTTTTTAAAGACACACATAAAATACATTCTGATAAAATCTGTGAACTCAAAAATAAAGAGAAAATCCTAGATGCTTCCAGAAAGAAAGGATTTTGCATCTAGGATTTACCTACCACCATTTGAAACTATCATTCAAATGAGGGAAAAATAAATTTTTGAATAGGCAAAGACTCAAAAAATTATCTACACACCATTATTATTTCAGGGAAATTTTTTTTTAATTCCAGAAGAATGACTCAGGAAAAACGATTTGTACAAATAAACAATTAGTTGAGCTTAAATACACAGGTAATGACGTGATTTAAAAATTGGCTACTATTGAGAAAGATTCCTAAAATATAAGACGCATACTGTTTTTAAAAGGAAAAACTTGGGGGCTTCCCTGGTGGCACAGTGGTTGAGAGTCCGCCTGCTGATGCAGGGGATGCGGGTTCGTGCCCTGGTCCGGGAAGATCCCACATGCCGCGGAGCGACTGGGCCCGTGAGCCGTGATGGCTGAGCCTGCGCGTCCGGAGCCTGTGCTCCGCAACGGGAGAGGCCCACGTATCGCAAAAAAAAAAAAACAGGAAAAACTTCTGGGCTTCCCTGGTGGTGCAGTGGTTAGGAATCTGCCTGCCAATGCAAGGGACACAGGTTCGAGCCCTGGCCCGGGAGGATCCCACATGCCACGGAGCAACTAAGCCCGTGCACCACAGCTGCTGAGCCTGAGCTCTAGAGCCCACGAGCCACAACTACTGAGCCCACGTGCCACAACTACTGAAGCCTGTGCGCCTAGAGCCCATGCTCCACAACAAGAGAAGCTACCGCAATGAGAAGCCCGTGCACCGCAACAAAGAGTAGCCCCCACTCACCACAGCTAGAGAAAGCCCGCGCGCAGCAATGAAGACCCAACACAGCCATAAATAAATTTATTAATTTATTAAATAAAGGGAAAAACTTCTAACATCCTGGAACTAAAATTCCAGGTGATTTCAATACATTCTGGAGGCGAGGAAAGGGGAGAAGAGGGAAATAAAAGCATACCAAAGATCCTTTCCTGTTAAGATATAAGATTTTGGAGACTAATTAATTACTGAAGGACCTCCAGAGAGGAATGCAGCCCCCTGCCAACACTGATCCTAGGCCAGTGAGACCACTTTAGATTTCTCTCCAGAACTAGGGGGAAACTGAGGTGAAGAGAAATAACTTCCCAAGGTGACAGAACTGAGAAATGATGGATCCTGCATTCTAGCCCAGGTGACAACAGACTGCCAAAGCCAGCACACACAACCACTCTCTGCTACCACCTGCAGTGTCTGGAGACTCCATTTCTACAGACCACAGTGTCAGCTGTGAATACATAACCTGGAGGAATATATACCAGTACAACACTGGCCTTTCCTGGAGTAGGAATGATAGAGAACTGTTATTTTTTTTCTTTTCATCTGAATTTCTAGCTTCTCTTGACGAATTGGAGGATCCAGGCAGCCCTGGGCAGCATTTCCATGCAGCAGCAGCCACGGACCAGCACACTCTCCCCCACTGGCTACAGATATTGCTGCACATGCTCTGCTTTTTACCCAGAGCAAAAACTACCCTCTGAACCTACACGTCTTAGGCTGGGTTCCCTAGATCTGGAACCTGAGGCAGAGATTCTTGTTTAAGTGACTTAGTGGGGGGATGCTTTCAGGATTAGGGGTGTGAGGGGAGCAGGCTAGGACAAGGAAACAAAGCTAGGCGAGGATATGGTCTCAGCTGAAGACTGGGTGACCCCTGGGGAAGAGGTGGAGGACAAACTGCAGGGCACAGCTAATCCCATCTCAAGGTGAGGGGATGTGAGGGGAGGCAGGGGCTGCTGTCCTGAGCTGGTCAGCTCCCATTTAGCCCAGGGCAATTCTCCAGGGAAGGAGGCAGCTGTGCACCCTTGGCACAGGGCAGGGGGATGGATGCACACATGTGCCAGGTAAAAGGGATCTGGGCAGGGTGCCAGCAGCATTTATCACATCATCTCTATTAAACATAGGGGAATAAAAACTAGACGACAAGGCTAAGAGCTTCAAGGCACACAGGAGAATGTATTTCTTTGTAGAAGTAAGAATATTACAATAGCCAGGTCATGGAAGCAACCTAAATGCCCATCGACAGACGAATGGATAAAGAAGTTGTGGTACATATATACAATGGAATATTACTCAGTCATAAAAAGGAACGAAATTGAGTCATCTGTTGAGACGTGGATGGACCTAGAGACGGTCATACAGAGTGAAGTAAGTCAGAAAGAGAAAAACAAATATCGTATATTAACACATGTATGTGGAACCTAGAAAAATGGTACAGATGAACCAGTTTGCAGGGCAGAAATAGAGACACAAATGTAGAGAACAAACGTATGGACACCAAGGGGGGAAAACCGCGGTGGGGTGGGGATGGTGGTGTGCTGAATTGGGCGATTGGGATTGACATGTATATACTGATGTGTATAAAATTGATGACTAATAAGAACCTGCAGTATAAACAAACAAACAACAAAAAAAACCCTAATACTAAACTTTCTTTGGGTTATTTGTATGGAAATATGTTAATATAAATGTTTCAGATATTACATGAAATTTCTAAAAATCTTATATGTTCTGATATAATGTTATAAGAATTCTAGTTATTACTTTAAAATGTATATCTCAGAAATAACTTTAAAAAATAAATAAATAAAAAGAATATGGCTATAAGTTTAGTATGCAAACAAGCACAAACGCTGAGCCACTGCACTCCTTATGTGCTTGTCTGGGCCCTATAAATACCTGCATTCGCACCCTGGATTCACGCTTTTCCCCTCCTTACACTCAGTCTGTGCTCGCCCCAGACTCTTCACGGAACTAGATGCCCAGTGGTACCTGGGCAGGAGCAGGATGGTGCTCTTCAGGATTACTGAAGACTTCGCTAAAATATCATGGAACCAGTTTAGGGATAATAAGAAATGTCCAAAATAAAAGGATCCAGAGAAACACAATTCTGTGTCATCAATGACCAAGCCCATCACATCATAGGCAGAGGTTATTATTGTGAAAGCCAATTGTCGTCACTCTTATAATGACATAGGAGAGTCAATAATGAATCGGCAAGAATAAATTGGAAAATTTAGATAAAAATAAATTTGTAAAACGGGATTTTTTTTTTTTTTTTGCGGTTCACGGGACTATCACTGTTGCAGCCTCTCCCGTTGCAGAGCACAGGCTCCGGATGCGCAGGCTCAGCGACCACGGCTCACAGGCCCAGCCACTCCGTGGCATGTGGGATCCTCCCGGACCGTGGCACGAACCCATGTCCCCTGCATCGGCAGGTGGACTCTCAACCACTGCGCCACCAGGGAAGCCCAAAACGGGATTTTTTAAAGTCAGAAATATTGTTCCATAATTTGAAAAATTACTATAAATTTATGCTAATGGGTCAATAACATGATTAAAGAAATAAAAATTAAAAGTGTAGAGCTTGTGGAATATCAGAGTTTACTTACCTCAGAACTGGACAGCCCCGAATCACTGTTATCCAAGTCCTTCAAAAGTTCAACCAGCCTTTTCTTCTCTCTGTCAATCATAACTACTGGTTGTCCTGAATTCTTGGCCAACTACAGAATGTATGAATGGAAAATGTTAAATACTCAAAGCAATTCATAGTTCAGGAAAAATAAAAATGGGACCTGAGGCTTCTACAATACAGAAACACTAAGGTAAAATTTGTGAGATTAGGCATTTTCATTTGCTAGGTAATTTTACTTTATGCCAAATTTTTGATAGAGGTCCATTCTCCAAGCAAAGATATTCAACCATTTCAACAAACATTTTATTTAAAATTAAAACATGGGCAGTTTGCAAACCTCTCTTTATATAATATGTATCAATGCAAAAACATATTTGCTGAGACATTTGGAAGGAATCTTACCACTTCCTATGTGGCATATATTCACTAAATGAAACTGCTTTTAAATTTCAAGAATATCATATCAGGAGTTTAAATAAGATTCAGTTACTATTGTTAAAAGGGAAAAAGGGAAATATATGGTGGAGCTGCTGTCTGTGTCAGCAAGAACTTGGATATGGGGAAAACCTTACTTCTCTTGGAAAATTAAACACTAAATCAACATACAATGAGCCAGAACAAAGAGACAGAGCAAGCTGGAGAAGGTCTCCTTCAGATCATACAATGATGGAGCACAGAAAAATCGAGAGTCCCAGAGGTCAGTCCTCACAGCAGCAGGCTGACCCAGAATCCAGTCTGCCTGGAAAAGACGTGCTAATTGTGGAAAAAGCATCAGGCTTGAACTATGAAGAATTACTTAACTCTCTCCTCTTAACACTTCACACTCACCAATGTAGCTTTCTAGTGACTTAACTGCCTGAGTGGTTTGCCATGAGCCTCTGTCCCATACTTACATTTCTTGCTATAAATTAATTCGCATTCTGGTCTAATACAGGAGTTCTTGTGCCCTTAGTTAGTCTAAGTCTGCCTTAAGGACAAACCAAGTGAGACCGCAGGGCCTGTAAGACCAAGGTTGAGCCCCTAAATCAGGGAGCTAATCAGAGCAAGAGACAAGTGACAGGCTGCCAGGAAGCTCTGCTAGAGTTGGGCGGAAAGGGCAGGGGGAGTGGGCAGACAACCAGTTGGCCTCTCCAACTCTGCCAGGAGAATTTTCCATTCAAATTTCTAAATGCACCAGTTATAAAATCAGTCTCATTACTTTAATAAAACAATTTTAAAATTGATTTTAAATATGCAATTTAAAATCTGGGAAACACTGTCCAAAACTATTTTCTAAATAAATGTTTTTCAAACTGCAGGAACCAGATTCATTTCTGCATAATGAAACAAATGTAGTAAGTTGCAGCTAGCAATTTTAAAAGGGGTAGGATGGGATAGAATAGGATAGGATGGAGAAGAAAATAGTGAAGTTAAGTACTGGCTCATAAAACTTTTCTATCAGTTGTATATAGTGTTTCAGTTACATACACGTGCATCATGGTCAAAAAAATATTTAAAGACAATGAACACAACTATTTCCATGCTTGCAGCTCACTTCATCCCACATTCTGGCTTCTAAATTTCTAAGTACATACCTCAATGTTTCGCTTAATAAAATCCTGGCTGTGTTTACCCCTGAGCTCAATCTTTTCTGTATTTGAGAAAGGTTTCTTTTCTGCTTTGATCAATGACTCATTTCTTTCCACACCATACGTAAAATCTAATATTAAGAAAGTTCAAAATTTTTTCAGAATTATAATTGGCCATTATGCTAAAATTTTACCTTAAGCATATATTAGGATATATAAGAAATAAAACACACATAGAAGTACTTCTAAATTCCAGATCCAGAAACTTAATACATACAGAGATTTTTTTTTTTTTTTTGGCTGTGCCACACGCCTTTCAGGATCTTAGTTCCCCGACCAGGGATCAAACCCGTGTCCCCTGCAGTGGAAGCGCAGAGCCCTAACCACTGGACCACCAGGGAATTCCCCAGAGATTTATTCTTAAAAAGATAAATGTGTTCCCATAATTTGCCATGAAGTTCTCATAAAACTTCTTTTGTTATTCATTATCCTGTATCAAACTTCTTATGCTGATTCCTTTGGAATCACGGGAAACACAAAAAGAACTTCAAGTGATATATGTAAAGGAGAAATCTCTGATGTCATGGGAATTTTAAAATATATTTTATTTTAGTCTTTATGTGAAATAAAACTTTCCATAAGGCTAGAGTCATTACCCGCTACTCTGTTAATTTGCCATCACCCTCTCAGAATAAACTTTTTGTTCAACCCTGTCTTTTAAGCAAAGTCTGGGCATAAGTGTCCTGGATGTTGCACATCCTATCTGCACAAACCCCTAAAACCCATTTCAATTTATCAGTTTTTCTCAACCTTTGAAAAGAGATTTGAGTCAACCTCTGAGTTGTGCAGACCTTGAGTACTCAAGACAAGAGTAAGAAAAATACTTGTGGACTCTTATCCCCTTTATAAAATATCTTGTTTTCATTGTAGTCACATTTAAAGCATTTTTTAAAAAATTATGTGAATCCTTCATTAAAGCTCTAAAAATACACAGAAAGAAGAGTCCTCTTAAATGAGAAATGGAGTCCACCTTACAAAACAGGATAAATTGCCATATTAAAGTCCAACAGAAAAAAACACTAGCCAGTAGCTCAATGTAGACAAGGCTTACTTAAAAGTTACCTTTGTTTTATGAGAGAGGTTACTTCAATAAAAAGGATTAAGGGAGCTAGTCAATTGGTGTATTTACAGCTTATTATCAAAGATTCAGTATAAATTTCATAATTAAAGAATAAATGTTGATAACACTAGCTGAAAAGAACAAGGAAAAGGGTGAGATCTCTGGATTTAATTTCTTTTCAGACAAAAGAAAAGTTTTACTTTTCTATCCTTTATAATTGGGGTTTTATTCTTTAATCAATAACATGATTTTTTTAATAAACTATCAATAGTTAAAGTATGATTTACTTTTTTGGAGAGTGGCCTTCTTAGATATAAAATATATAACTTTTTCCCATAATCCAAATTGTATACAGTCTTTTAAGTTGAAATATGAAGTCTATGCATTCAGCTGAAGTTTCATATTCTCTTAAACAATACATTAAAATAAATCAAATTAAATGCATCTCTGTCTACATTTATAATAGTTTCTTTAAAATATACTTTTAATAAATTATAGGATTAAACCTTAGATTGTCTGGTAGGAATTATCTCCCTAGAAATGTCCTCTTCTCTCCATCCTGGTAGTGATCCAGGGTAGAAGCTGCCATGTTCCTATAGTGACCCCAACCCTTGCTAGGTTGGATGAGTTGGTTGAACCAAGGGTGGGCACCTAACCCAAGACAGATCAGTTGGTCTCTTCTCTAGGATTTAGGAATTGAATTGCCCTCTCAATGACTAGCCACAGGATATGCTCTTGGGAATCAAAGAAGCTGTCTACCAGCCGGATTCTTTCCATAAATTTTCTTTTTCACTTAAAGCTAGGTTTCTATTACTTGCAGCCAGATCTTCTTTAGCTCTTTATTATACAAAATTTCAATCCAAAAGTAGAAAGACTGGTATAATAAACCCTCAACAACTAACTTCAATAATGACCAATCTTGTTTCATCTATAACCTCACCTACTTCCACTCACCACTGAATTAAATCACATCAAGTCGTTTCATCAAGTCGTGAATATTTCTACATACTGCTAGTATCTTCTTGTGACAGTATGTAAAATCACATACCTTTATTGACATTCTGTATACAGTTTTCATAGTCTTCTGGAGGGACTTGAGTGTGAAACACAGAGAAAAAGGTATCTTCGTGCTCATAGCAAGAAGGATCTATTGATTTAAAAATCACGTGTTCAATACACACAAAATAAATAAGGAATTGTTTATGTGAACAGTTGTTTTAAAAAAGATAAGACCTAATGTTCTCTGCAATATTCCTCAATTCCCTCCACACATGTTTCTTAACACAATGTCACTTTCAAAAAAAAAAGACAATGTCACTTTCAGGTAGAAATGATAATCATCTTTGTACACATGAGCCACTCAAAACAGAGCAATCAAGGTAATCAACAGAATTTCCCTAGAACTTCTGTGCAAAGAGGATGTACAAGGTTGCACTAAAATATCACATTAATTAACTGGAGATAATGTACCCAAAGTCTAATATTCTTAATACGGAGAATGTGCACACTGCATAACTTTGTGTTTTTATTTTTTATTTTAGATCCCCAAGGTTTAGATTTCAGATATAGGGTCAGTCATTAAAATAACAGAATGTGTTTCAGAGAGAAAACTGGGGAGACACTTAGCAGTTAGCCTTCTTTTCTTTTATTTATTCTCTTGGGATAATATCCCTAAAGAAATTAGGAAATTGTGGTTTTTAACTCTTTTTGTTTAATGTAATTTGTTTCATGTTCTACTAGCTACTTCAGACACTGTATATTTACAAGAAACTGCTAACATAAATAAATATCACTTTGCCTTAATATGAGAGAATCTGCCAGGTTATGGCACAGAAATGTTTTTGCTTAAGAAAACATGACAAGTCTTGAAGACACTACAGGATTCATCACCTACCTCTGAAACAAACCTGATTCAAGCATCTACTTGGAGACAATACAGGCAAGATACAGTCACCCTAACACACAAACACCACCAAATTCATAACGTACAACTTCTGACAGTAAAAAAAAATTCATCAATCCAATTCCCTAATTTGGAATTCATAATAATCTGGCATCACCAGGATTGACATTACAACCATAATCCTTGTACAATCTTTGATGAGTTAATCTAGCAAATTAGTGGTATAAGCCTTGCAGGGAGAGGGGTAAGCTACTCAAAAAGCAAAAAGGTTTAAAGTTCTTTTCAAACTTTAATTGTTTTGCAACCACTACTATTAGGGGTCTTAAAATATTCATTAAAGCAGGCTCATCGAGTCAGCAATTTGGCAACGTTCTGTTATTGGTTTAAGTTGCATCACATATCCAAAGTGGTAATATATTTATTTTTGATCACATAATTCCTCTTTAATAGCAGTTTCACTCAATTTTAAACTAAAGTACCTAGAAAGACACAAAAATATGAAAATTTGCAATACTAAAAACTATTATAGCAAGGTGATACTGAAGCTTTTAAACCCAGGGGTTTTTCCTAGGCTGAAATCATTCGTGTGACCCTGTGGCTCTTCACCCATAGTCGCAGGGTAGCCATTGCCTCAGACAGAAGATGGGTACAGCCTAGAACAAAGGCCTCATAGCTCAGTCTTGAGTTTAAAAGACAATAGTTGTAAAAGGCAGACATTCAACTGCAGGAGCTCAACTCCTTGAGAGAGAAAAAGCATTTTCTAAATTCCAAAAGTCCTCCATTAGAAAGCTCTTCCTTATAGTCAAAAAACATTCTAATTAATGTAGAAGAAATGATGGAATTAGAAAATAACCATTTGGTAACCATCATAATAATAATTGATTCAGGTAGGAATCATCAATGGATAATAAAACTCATGGGTGAAAGTTTGAAGAATAACAGGATAATAGCCTCATAGCATCCTTCCATGAGATAACTTATTCAGTACAAAAAGAAAAATGGTAACTTTACAGTGCAGAAACCTGGCAGACACCACCTTAATCAAATGATCAAAGTTAACATCATCAGTGATGGAACAATCAACATCATGCATTTCCTGATATGATTCATGGAGAAGAACACAGTACCACTTCTGTGGGATTTCTGCCAAAAATGCATAACTTGAACCCAATATATGGAAACATAAACAAACCCAAACTGGGCAACAGTCTACAAAATAACAGGCCTATAATCTTCCAAAATGCTAATGTCATAAAACACAAAGAATGACTAAAGAGATATGACAATTAAATGCAATGCACTATATTGAATTTTCTTTTGCTAGAAAGGATTTTAGTGTGACAACTGGCAAAGCATGAAGAAAGTCTGTCAATTGGATAGTAGTATTGTATCGATACTTATTTCCTGATTTGTGTGCATGTGTGTGTCCTCTTGTGGACAGGAAGACAGAGGATGTGGTAAATGTTAACACTTGGAGAATCTGTATAAAGGGTATTTGAGAATTCTTCATACTTTTCAGACTTTAAGTCTGAAATTATATCAAAATTAGAGGTTAATAGGAAAATTTTCAAATTTCCTCATTACAAACATTCTTCTGGGGGAAAAAAGTCTCCCTTGAGAGATCAAGGGCCAGACCTTGAAAGACTGAGCACAATTGTTTTATTAACATTTTTTTAATTGAATGAAAGACTCTTTCAATTTTATAGTGCTTTACAATTTTCAAAAGTTTTCAGCACAATTTTTAACAAGAGTCTTAAAAGAGGAAGATTGCAGGATTGATTTAAGTTGCTTCCTGCCACCTAGAGAAGAAAGCCCATCCCAGACAATGGGAAGGACCTAGAAGAACATCAGAGGGGATGAGTTTGCAGAAGACACAAGTGACACACACGTGAGGCTGCTCCCTGGCACTCATCCCATTAGAGGTGAAATCTTGGAGTTGGATAGAGATCACCAAAGAGAATGGGAAAACCAGAGCCCTGTGGGCTCTGCCTCACTGCATACCTGGAACTTGGGAGGAGACTCCACACACAGTGCTCCACACCTACCCCTGACAGCTCCAAAGCAGCAATGGCAGTGTGGCATATTTAGAGGAAGACAGGGCCTAATATATTCACCCTTTCTTTCTCCCTCTCTCTCTCTCCTCCCGACCCCAACACACACACAGAGAGAAACATATGACATACAATGGCATGACTGGCCTGTGGCATAGAAGAGAACCAGAAGTTCTCACTTGCCCCGATTAGGTAGAAACTGACCTCTTCCCACTGCACATGATGACACCAACCAAAAATGCACACATCCAAATGTCCCCTACAATTAAGAACCACCCTATTAGCCTACAGAGGAAATTTCAATTAACTCAAAATATCAAAACAATGCCCACAGTGTTATAGATTTCCACATTGACTTTTAAAACAGAGGGCTTAAAAAAAATCCTGGAGAACAAGGGAAAAGCACCATTTTCTAATTAACTATAAAGTCAATGAAGAAATAAGAGTACAATAACAACCTGTAGAGAATAATGATGATACCATACAACAAAGAATGTAGTACAAAGCTAAATCTATATGCAGAAACAAATTTATAGCAATAGGGCTTTTATCATATTGTTATGGACTGAACTGTAACCCCCCAAAATTCATACATTGAAGCCCTAACCCCCAGTGTGGCTGTATTTTACGGAGGTAATTAAAGTTGAATGAGGTTATTAGGTGGGGTACTAATCCAATAGAACTGGTGTCCTCACAAGAAGAGGAAGAGGCACCAGAGATATCTTCACCCTGCTCCTCTTCTTCCCTTGTGCACAGAGAAAAGGTCATGTGAGGACACAGTGAGAACGTGGCCATCTGTAAGCCAGGAAGAGAGACCTCACCAAAAAACAAATTTTCCAATACCTTGATCTTAGACGTCTAGCCTCCAAAACTGTAAGAAAATAAGTTTCTGCTGTTTAAGCCACCCAGTCTGTGGTATTTTTTTTATGCAGCCCTAGCAGACACATATTTTAAGAGAAAATAAAATGAGCTTAACTAGTTTAACTGAAGAAGCTAGAGAAAACAATAACAAGTTCAAGAAAAGAAATATAGATAATTGTTAGAATTAGCAAAGAAATTCAAAACTGGCTCACAAAGGTATAAAAAGAAAAATCCTCGGCTGGGAAGTGAAGGCGCCGGGCCTTAGCGCAAAGAGTTCTTTGGCGGAAGATTTCTAGAGAAGCACCGGGACAAAGTCGGGGGAAGGGCTCACGAGACAAGCTTCCAGGTGTCGGGCCAGCCGGGGGAGCCCAGCGTCCCGTCGCGTCTGTTCCGGGAGTAGAGGCGCTGGGCGCACCAGGAAGTGACTCTCCCCAGCGGCTGCGATGTGGACCTTTAGCTGATTTTGTCGTTAACCGCCTCCGGTTTGTAAGAAGATTTATAGGTTACGAAGGCATCACCAACTGTGAATTCCATACTGGTCGAGCAGAGAAGATTTTGCCACAGCTACTGAAGTCAAAGGAAGATAGGCAGTTAATTGTTGCTGTAGTGAACCCAGCCCGGGCCGGGACTGCATTACCAGGCCTCACCGGAATAGAAGCTTCTCCTAGTCTCTCCAGTTTCTGTTGACAGTCAGCTGCCTGAAGCAACTCTCAAGATGTACCTTCAAGCTTGAAGGCAGAGAGGGAAGGAAACAGCTGAAGACCCATCATAGCTACCTACACACTTCTGAGACAGGCTGAGCCAAGAAATTGCCTTAGACTCTTCTTTCTGCTTTCAGAAACAAAGTCTCTTCCAACTTTGTTCACTTACGTTCTGCTAGATGGTTGAAAAAGATGGGTTTGTGACATGGCTCGTTAAGGTTCTTTTTTATGTTTTGAACAGATGAATATCTATTTTCCCTACTACCATCTCCCTCATTGTCCATTTCCCTTCACTGGAGTCAGTCACTGTTACCAGTTTCTTGTGTATCCTTCTTGAGATATTCTATGCATATTTGTATATGTACACCCCTAATTTTTATACAATTGTAGCATACCATAAATGCTATTCTGCACCCTACTTTTTTCACTTTTTACATAGAAGGCTGTTTCATATCAGTACATAAAGAGCTTCTTTATGGCTACATGGCTGCACAGCGTTCCATAATTATTAGAGATATACCAGAATTTATTTAAGCAGTTCTTTGTTGATGGATGTTTAGGTAGTGTCCAACCTTTGGCTGTTATAAACATGCTTATACATATTATATTTCACATGTGAGAGTATATCTCTAGGAGAAATTGATTAGGACACTTTGGTCATTGGCTTGTTCAGTTGCTTGGTGGCGATAAAACCACAGTACTACGTGTGGAATCAAAGATTCTAGGAGGCCTAGCCATACCTAACTACACCGATGTCATGGGATGTTAAGCTAGACAGAATCTTGGAGATCCCAGAGAGGACCAAGATCACACAAAGATTTAGAAGCAGATCCAGGATTAAAACCCACAGTGTTTTACTCCAGTCTATAATGTAGCTCTTTTTACTACACCACACTGCTGTGGGTCAGAGAGATTTGGCATGGCCTGATTTCTGTCCTGCCAGGCAGGACTGTGCATTATCTGGCCCACGGTGATCTCACTACCCTGTCTTTACATGATTTCTCTTCCCGGGATCTGACTTTGCCAACCTAATTTATCCTACTTTTCCCTGCTGCTCTGACTTCTGCCACTAATAATAACTCCATCTTTTTTAAAAGTTAGAACTGAAGTCCTTGACAATTGGGGGACCCTTTAGTAGTAAAGCCAAGTAGGAGAGGCAGGAGTACTGGGAAGGATGTCTGGTAATGGTGTAAGATTTATGATCTTACACAAGCTTTCTACTCTTAGTTCATCCGTTGAGTCATCGTATAGTGTAGGAGGAGTCCCTTTCTCCTCTTGGCACGGCTGGAATATCTCCTTTCCTTGGCCATAAGGTCAAACACCTTAAGGTCCAACAAGCATATAATGTGCCCAATAGGAAAGAATATGAAAGTGTGTGCGGATAGTTTAATTCTTACTGAATTGTGCTAGGGAGCAAACTACAGGTGATATTCTTCGTGGGCAGCCCAAGGAAATCAAGGACCCATGTGTGGACTGACTCTTAAGTCTATCTTCACTTTGGCTCAGGCCACAGAGGGGTCAACTGCTGCCAGTATTTATGAAATGCGCACTATGATGATGGATAAAATTGTTTTAGGAGCAGATTGTAGAGCTGTCCCTGGGACAGTTTTTCTCAAGTTATGATCCTCTGAGCACTTGCATTACTCGAAGGATGGGGCCCTGGAATCTGCAAGTAGTCTTCTTTCCCAAATAATTCTTATGTGAATGTAACTATGAGAACTACTTCCTAAGGAATGGTAAATTGAGAAGGTGGTTGTGAGCCTTTGAATTTGGGGTTGCCTGTAAAATTAGTGAGAAGAGCTGACCAGCAATTCCAGGTAGCATATGGATATTTCATTTGAGAGGATATAAAGACTGGGTTAGGTGCCTCCTATGTGCTTCCACAGATTCTGTGCTTCTATCATAACCCTTGTCACACTGTATTGTAGTTGAATGTTTTTGTCCCTTCCCCTATAATCCAGAGGGTTCTTAGTTGTGAGCAACAGAAATTGATTGGCTAATTTAAGCAGAAAATGCTTGTCTTAAAAGCATATTGAATAGCTCCCAGAATCACAAGTTGGACTGGAGAACCAGACTCAGGGCTACACAGCCAACATCACAGCTGTCACCATTACTACCGCCATGCTAGCACCATTAGTGGGTTGGCTTAGGTCCTCAGAGATGCAGAAACCAAGCTGGGATTAGATATGCAGGAGATTTATTGGGGAAAATGTCAGTGAGAGAACATAGGGAGGAAGCTGGGAGAGATGTTAAACTGCAGTGTAAATCTGACCTTTATGGATGAGAGAAGGAAAGAAGAAGGTTAGGTAGGAAGTGTCGTAGACTGAAGTGCAGTGCTAATAAAGTTTGACCAGGCTGATGGGGAGTTCTGTTGCCACAGTCACAGGCCACATAGTCCTGTGTCTCCCAGAAATGGGGCCGACTTAGTATCCCTGCTGTGCTCAGTCACTGGCTGGGAGCAGTGTGGCTTCAGAACAAAGCAGCAAATATTGGGGTGAATTTAAAGCACAGCAGCTGGGGCAAAGGTCAATGACACTTCCCACATTGGAAGAACCAAGAGGCACATTTTCATGACTGTCTGAATTGGAGAAGATTGTCCACTTCTTTGGGTCACTGGCTCCCAATTCAAGGGATGGATCCTTGGATTGAGGGAGCCTAAGTCACATGCCTGTGCCCCAACTACAAGGGGGCCCTGCTTCTTAGCAAGAGTCCTGTGTCCTCTCCCCCAGATAAAGGGTTCAAATGCTGCACAGCGACACCCCTAAAAGGACAAATGTCTATTATACCATTACACTCTGTGAACCCCTTGAGAGCAGAGATCTTTGTCTTACTGCTATTACAAATAAATGTTTATTGAAATAAAAAAAAAAAAAAGAAAAATCCTCAAGTATAATTTTAAAAAGAGAAAACACTCACTGTAATCAAGATAGCATGGTATTGGCAAAAGAATAGCCACATAGATCACTGCAACAGAATAGAGGATTCAGAAATAGACCTGCAAAAATATAGGCAACTAATCTTTAGCAAAAGAACAAGACAGTTGAATAGAGAGAGGATAATCTCTTAAACAAATGGTGCTGGAACAACTGGATGTCCATGTGCAAAAAATAAAAAAAGAAGAACATAGATACAGACCTTATACTTTTCACAAAAGTTAATTCAAACTGGATTATAAACCTAAATGTAAAATGCAAAACTATAAAACTTCTAAAACACAGGATAAAAATCTATATGAGCTTCAATTTAGTGACGAGTTTTTGTATACAACACCACAAGCATGATCCATGAAAGAAAAAATTGGTAAGTTAAGCTTATTAAAATTTAAAACATCTGCTCTGCAAAAGATACTGTTAAGAGAAGGAAATTACAAGCCACAGGCTGGGAGAAAATATTTGCAAAACACATATCTGACAAAGGAGTTGTATCCAAAATGTACAAAGAACTCTTAAAACTCAACAAGAAAACAACCAATCCGGTTTTTTTAAATGGGCAAAAGACCTAAACAGACAACTCAGTAAAGAAAATATATATATGACAAACAAGCACCTGAAAAGATACTCAACACCCTTTGTCATTAGGGAAATGTAAATGCAAATTAAAACAACAATGAGATATCAATATATACCTATTAGAATGGCTAAAATCCAAAAAACTGACAATACCAATTGCTGGCAAGGATGCAGAACAATAGGAACTTTCATTTTTGCTGGTGGGAATATGAAATGGTAGAGCCATTTTGGAAGACAGACAGTTTCTTACAAAGTTAAACACTTATTGTATGATCCAGCAATCCTGCTCCTACATATTTACCCCCCAAAATGGAAATTTTATGTCCACACCAAAATCTGCACACTAATGTTTAAAGCAGCTTTATTCGTATTCATCAAAAACTGGAAGCAATCAAGATATCTTTCAATAGATGAAGGGAAAAACAAACAGTGGTACATCCATAGAAAAATATTTAGTGACAAAAAGAAATCAGCCATCAAGTCACAAAAAGACATAGATGAATCTTAACTGTATATTGCTAAGTTAAAAAACCCACTCTGAAAAAGGCTACATACGGAATGATTCCAATTATACAACATTTGGAAAAGGCAAAACTAGAGAGACAGTAAAAAAATCGGTGGTGGCTAGAGGTTTGGGGGAAGAAGGGAGAGTTCAATGGCGATTCACACAGGGGATCTCTGTTTGTTTTGTTTGTTTGTTTTAACATCTTTATTGGAGTATAATTGCTTTACAATGGTGTGTTAGTTTCTGCTTTATAACAAAGGGAGTCAACTATACATATATCCCCGTATCTCTTCCCTCTTGCATATCCCTCCCTCCCACCCTCCCCATCCCACCCCTCTAGGTGGTCACAAAGCACCAAGCTGATCTCCCTGTGCTATGTGGCTGCTTCCCACTAGCTATCTAATTTACATTTGGTAGTGTACATATGTCCATGCCACTCTCTCACTTTGTCCCAGCTTACACTTCCCCCTCCCCGTGTCCTCAAGTCCATTCTCTAGTAGATCTGCATCTTTATTCCCTGCCCCTAGGTTCTTCATAACCATTCTTTCTTTTTTTTTTAGATTCCATATATATGTGTTAGTATACAGTATTTGTTTTTCTCTTTCTGACTTACTTCACTCTGTATGACAGACTCTAGATCCATCCACCTCACTACAGATAACTCAATTTCATTTCTTTTTATGGCTGAGTAATATTCCATTGTATGTATGTGCCACATCTTCTTTATCCATTCATCCACAGAGGGGATCTTTAAGTGTGGTAAAACTATTCTGTATTATACCGTAACAGTGGTTACACGACACTATACATTTTTGGAAACCTATAACTTCACAGCACAGAGAGTGAACCTTAATGTATGCAATTTTCAAAAGATTATTTAGGATGTCACAGAATCCCAGGATAAAATACAGAATTTGATAAAACAATCTGTGTTATCAATGTATGAAATAATTTCACTGGAGGGGGTGAAGGGAAAAATGTTCACTCTAAGTAACTGCGGAAATGAGTAGACTCTGCAAGACTAAAGGCAACAGAAACTGCACGTGAGCTCTGTACTCCGGTTGATGAGGTTATGTCCTGTGGGGTACAGGTCAACAATTCTGATATCTCTACACACATACAGTAGAATTGAACAATTAAGTAAATGGATGGCCTTTGATGACAGCCAGGTGTTTCACTGTTGGAGTGGTGGTTACAGATAAGCAAGAGAAAAGGCTAGAATGATCCATGGGGTAATAAAGTCAGAGACCTAAGTATGAACCTATGTTTAGCCTAATACAGATACAGATGGTTACACATAGAAGTATTTATAGATAAGTGTGTAACAGGTTAGCATACACACAAATACTTCCTTTCTCAGAAGGCCTAGAGTCAACAACTCCCCAGTAACAGCAAGCACACCTAGCATCCAGATCTGGTTTCTAGTATCATTCTCCAATAAGAGGAACCAGCTGATCGGAGAAACGGCTGATTCTAGGACTCAGGTAAGAAACATAGAGGATGAGTCTGAAGCCAGAAAGCGAGGAAGTGCTCACAACAACAGCAAAATAAAACACACAGTGGAGGAAATATGACAAAAGGACACAAGAGTCAACTGAACAAGTTCCCAATGGTCAAAGCTGTAAAATTTTGAGCAATGAAATAATCCAAAGTATAAACAAATATCCACAAGTCAATAGTGAAATAAATAAATAAGGAGACTAGATGAATCCCCCATGCAGAATAATTCACAATGGGACTGCCCTGGTGGTCCAGTGGTTAAGAATCTGCCTTCCAACGCAGGGGACAGGGGTTCAATCCCTGGTCGGGGAACTAAGATCCCACACGCCGCGGGGCAACTAAGCCTACGCACCACAACTACTGAGCCCGCGCCACAGCTAGAGAAGACCAAGAGCCACAACGAAGACCCAGAGCAGCCAAATTTTAAAAATAAATAAATAAAATGTAAAAATAATAATAAAGAATAATTCACAATAGTTTATGTAAATGCTCTGCCATCAAGGAAGTGATGCATAACTCCCCACTCCTTAAGTATGGGCTGCGCATAGTAACTTTCTTCTGAAGAAGACAGTACGGAAAAGGTGAACTATTGAGAAAATTTACAGTGGAGAAACCTGACAAATACTTCCTCAGCCAGGTGATCAAAGTTAACATCAACAGTGATAAGTTATACTGATAGTATGATGGGATGTAATGAAAATGGCACTTTAACTCTATGGTCTTCCTCCCAAGAATATACAATACAAATCGAATCATGTGAAAACCATGACATAAGTCATAACTGCTGGAAATTCTACAAAATACCTGACCAGTACTCCTCAAAACTGCCAAGGTCATCAAAGACAAGGGAAGTCTGAGAAAGTGCATAGCCAAGAGTAGCTTAAGGAGACATGAGTAAACGTACTGTGGTATACTGGATGGGATCTTGGAACAGGAAAAGGACATCAGGTAAAAACTAAAAGCCTGAACAAAGTATGGACTTTAGTTAATAATAATGTATCAATATTGGTTCATTAATTATAACAAAGGTACCATACTAATCTTAATAAAAGGGAAACTCGTTGCAGGTATATGGAAAATCTCTGTACTTTCTTCATATTTTTCCTGTAAATCTAAAATTGTGCTAAAATTAAAAATTAACTTTACAAAAATTCCAGATTAAAAAGAGAAACAAACAACTAACAAAATTAGAAATAAGAAATGGGACATATAAACAATAAGAAGGAGAATTATCATTTTTGAATGCTATATGAAGTTTTATTAGTAAAATTTTAAATCTCAGTGAAATGGATACTTTAAAATCTCAATGACGTGGACATATTGCCAAAATTGACTCCAGAAGACTAGTAAACTGTAATACAATAGTAAATATGAAAGAAGCTGAGAAAAGAATCAGAGAATTGCCTCCAAGAAATTATTTGAACCAGATGGTTTTTCCAGTGAAATCTTTCAAATTTGGGGGAAACAGATAATCCCCATGTTATATAAACTGTTTCAAAGCTTAGAAATAAATGGACAGCTAGCCCCATTCATTTTATGAAGCTAACACAGACTGACAAAGCATACACACAACCACCACCAACCCCACCTCTACCTGCTACACCATGACATACATGCACATGGGCACACGCACACACACAAACACACAGCTAATTTCACTTATAAATACAGAGGCAAAAATTCTGAATAAATTCAGCCATTCAAATCTGGTACTAAATTAAAATAATAATTCTCCATAATCAAGAAATACATTAACCTAGGAATAAAAGACTAATTTAGTATTTAAATCTATTAATTTTGAAACATTAATTAAGTTTGTCAAGAAGAAAAAGCTTTACAATACGTTAAATAGATATTGAAATACATTGAATAAATTTCACCACTATGTCCTTATAAAGTTCTCAGAATAGGAATAAGTGTTGAAAATTAATATTATTTCCAGGTGATCATAAACTAACAAGACTCAAAGCAAACAACTAAAGGTAATTAGAATAAATAAAATAATTATTACTGAGGGCCAGAGGAGATCAATGTCCCAACTCGAACAGTCAGGCAGAGAGAGGGCCAATCCCTCCCCCCTCTACATTTTAGTTCTATTCAAGCCTTCAAAGTATTGGATGATGCCCACCCACAATCAGGACAGTATTCACTTCACTCAGTCTACCAATTCAAATGCTAGTCTCTTCCAGAAACACCCTCACAGATACACCCAGAAATAATGCTTAACCAGACATCTGGGCATCCTGTGATCCAGTCAAAATGACACATACAATTAGCCATCACAAAGACTGGGTGGATGACGAAACCATTAACCAAGATAGCGAAAATATACAAAAGAAGAAATAGGTTTCAACCATGGGAAATAAGGAGGGGGAGAGGAGAACCAGCAGGAAATAATGAATCCAGTAAAAAAAAAAAAAAAAAGTTACTATTCTATGAGCGGTCAACTGTGTCAGATGCAACAGAGGCATCAAATAGGATGAAAACTGGGAGGATGTCACTAGATATAGAATTTAGGAGGACCACTGATGAAGTAGTTTCTGTAGTGTGATAGGAGAAAATACAGTTGGGAAGTTGGGAAGTAAACGGAAGTTGACCAAGTAGCACTAGTAGGTGCGGACTATTCTCTCAAGAAGTCTGACCTTTAAGGAGAGGAGGGAAACCGAATGGTACCTGTTTGGGAGTAGGGTGACGAACCGAGGGAGGAGGTTTTATTTGTATGTTTTGTTGGTTTGATGGCTCTTTGATTCTGTTTTACGGCCAGAACATTTAAGCCTGGTTAGCTGAAGGGAAGGACCCAGAGGAGACAAGAGAGATGCTCTAGGTAAGAGACAGAAAAACTGATGGATCAGGAGGCAGGAGTAGAGTGAAGGGGATGGGACATTATTGACTTTGGCCTTGGAGAAGAAGAGCACCTGCCCTCCATCTAAGGGAAGAGGGTAGAGGAGCACAGTCAGAGTGCAATTTGGAGACAGAAAGCAATAATTTGGAAGGGACTCCCAACCAGTTGGTGCATTTTCTCTGAACCCTAAGACTGCCAGGGTAAAGGACTTGCATAAGAGGATGGGAGGTTAAATACACAGTAACAATTTGGAAGAACCACTTTGGAGAATGTAAGAGAAATTGCTAAGCAATACTGAGAATATAACAGAGGTTAAAAATCAAAAATCCTTAGCTGTACCAGTCAGCACAATTACGTGATTTTCTCCCCAAGTCCTCTGCAAATCACAGCAGAAATAGACTACCAAATTTTCTTGGAATATTTAATCTTAACATGCAAGAGCAGAAGCAACATTTTCCTAAATTTCACAGAAAATCATTTTGAAAGAGGTATTTGCAAATTTTGAGAAATCTGATTGATTAAAGTGCCACTGTTTTGTGCTTACATGTACTTATACATTGGAGCTGGAAACACAAGGGCAAAAGTGACAAAGGCAAAAAAGAATAACCTCTATCCAAAACACCAATAACAAGCAATCCTATCACTAGATATATTCGTCTCAGAGAGTAATGAATTCTACCTCTATCCATCAGATAAATGCTAAAAACTAAGGGAAAACTCCTGGTATGGTAAATGATTTTCACATTTCTCTAGAAAAGCTTTAAAGTGATCCCTCAAAAATGTGGTGAGACAGACTTTTAAAATACTTCTGAAATCTCTAGCAAGTGCAATACTGTCCATTTTGAAACCTCAGTACTTGAGGATATTATCTCTGGTTTATGAAGTCAAAATGTGGTTTAAAAAGAAATCAATTTAATGTGGTGTTTATCTTTCTCATAGAGTCAACGCCCCATTTGTGTTTAGTTCCTATAAATAAAACTAAATACACAAGTATCTTTTCTTTTTTTTTTTTGCTATTGTTTATTTGTGATGTTATAAAGGGACTATAACATCCCCAAGGGATGCATTTTGTGTTTAGAGGGTGGGAAAACATATTGGAAATTGCCATTCTGCCACTAGCCCAAAGTCCCTCAAGTTACTCTTAAGAAAGTTAAGGAAATGACTGGGAGAAATAAAGAAGAACACTCATCCTAAGATTTCTCCCTTTGTTTAAAGGAAAAAAATAAGAACAGCAAAAGGTAGGTTTGGGTATTTATAGATTTGTGTTTAAAGTTCAAGTCCAAATAAGCCTGGCTCTAAATTCTTCAAGAGATGCTTTTAAAGTACTATTTTAACTAGATGCCGCCACCTACTGGACAGTTTACAAGGACTTTGCGCTTTCCAGGGAACAAAGAAAAAAATGATCATGGAGGAAAAGAGAGCAAAAGATTTCTGTTTTCATAATAGGCCTTATAAGAAACACTTTACTTTAAAATTTATGGCTATCCATAGGCTTGATCAAAATAATTTTTAAAATTTTTACATTTTTAATTAAGAGGGGTAGTTGAAGTTCAGTGAATAACCTGGGAAAGAAACTAATCTCAGGACGCAACAGATATAAGCAGTGTCACAACATTTCATGATATGTGGCTATGCTGTAATAGTAGAAATATGAGACTATCAAAAATCAGTGCTAGGTGGTAAAATTGGACTCTTTCATTTCTATGCCTTTCTTTCATACATTTCTTTCATACTTGCTAATAACACATTTCATAAACGGAAGATTCCAAAAGTTACCTCTTTTGGAATAAGGTAATAATTATGTTATGTCAAATGTAAAAAAAAATGTATAATTAGGCTAATAATGTAGTTTATAGTAAATGCTATCTCTTTTGGGTTTTAAGATTTTTAAAGACCAGATATATATGACTGTTGACATGCCTAGGATGTGAAGAGCCAGCAAGACATTCCATTAAGGAACCTGTCTTCTATGAAAGGCCAGCCACCAAAAAAGTCTAATTAAATCTGAAGAACCAGGAGTACAATAGTGCTGTCTCTTCATTCTGGTGAACTAGTCAACCGTGAGCTAATCAAGACAGACGGCAGCAAGAATGAAGGGCGACAGACCCTTGATTTACCCAAAAGCATCTTTGATCCCCATTTCCTTTCACACTGACCCTACTCTCATATCTTATCTGCTCTGCACACGATAAACACTGCCAGTACACAATAAGTAACTAAGAATTCGAAATCTAAAAATTGAAACTCTGACATGGTAATGTTTAAAGCAATGACTCTCTCTGGCCAAGCCTCTGGTAACTCCAGCTTCCAGATCATGAAGTCTAAGAAGTTTCCATGTTAGAGTATTAGTACTAATCTAGCATGAATGTAGATGTCTACAGGGCCTACAGTAGTCACGTGACTCCAGAGATACAACTCTGAGCTCCATAGATTTAACCAAATGGACCTGTCATGGGCTTTTAAAATTAAATATATCTGATGGTTCATATTTGTTCGTGAAGAAAGGCCAGCTGAAAACAAGTCTTTCCCTCTGAGGCCTAAAGTTCACTCAGTAGTGAACTCTGTGACCAAAAGGCTAATGTCAAAAGGCCACCATGGATCCCTTTACAGAGTGGCCTGTTTTAAAGTCCTTGCTCCAGAGTCAAGCACAGCAAGTGTGGCCTCTTAGAAATGCCTCAGTGGTGAAATTAGCACTTAGCTCCTGCATTCTAGAATACAGATGCTGAACGGCAAAGGAAACCATCAACAAAACTAAAAGACAACCTACAGACTAGGAGAACATATTTGCAAATAATGTGACCAACAAGGGCTTAATTTCCAAAATAAATGAATAGCTCATACAACTCAATAACAAAAAAACAAACAAACCAATCAAAAAATGGGCAGAAGATCTAAATAGACATTTCTCAGAAGAAGACATACAGATGGCCAATAGGCACATGAAAAGATGCTCCACATAGCTAATTATTAGGGAAATGCAAATCAAAACCACAACAAGGTACCACCTCACACCATTCAGAATGGCCATCATCAAAACGTCTACAAATAATAAGTGCTGGAGAGAGTGTGGAGAAAAGGGAACTCTCCTACACTGTTGGGATGTAAATTGGTGCAGCCACTATGGAGAACAGTATGGAGGTTCCTTAAAAAACTAAAAACAGCTACCATATGATCCAGCAATCCCACTCCTGGGACCCCTACTTAGAGCCAGTCTAATGCCCAAGAGATACCATATGACCATTTAGATGATGTTAGTTAAAGGATTTCAAAAGTGTCCTGCCAAAAAATCCATGTCTTACCAATCACTAAAACATTCATTACTAAGTAAGTAAATTAAAATAAGTTATATGATTCCACAGTACTTCCGTAGAAGAAGAAAAAGAAAGAAAAGAAGGAAGAAGGAAAAGAAGAAGGAGGAGGAGGAGGCGAATCACAAATATACAGTTGACCCTTGAACAACGTAAGTTTGAATTGCACAGGTTCACTTATACACGGATCTTTTTCAATAAATGCATACTATAGTACTACACAATCCTTGGTTGGTTGAATCCATGGATGCAGAACTGCAGGGACAGAGGGCCAACTATAAAGTTATACCTGGATTTTCAACTGCACAGGGGCAGTGCCCCTAACCACCATGTTGTTCAAGGGTCAACTGTTACATACACACAAGTGGAGGAAGTAGAAACATATGCACAGAATTAACTGGCTGGTCTCATAAACCAGAACTATGAGAGAACGGGGAAAGGACAAATCAGTAATGGATTTTTATGAAAGGGTGCAGAGGTCTGAGTGAGACACCTCATGGGACAATCCCAGGCAGTTAGGGGACTGCACAAACTGGGTGTGTAGAGGCACCTAAGAGTCACAGGAAGTAAAGGCAAAGACACACTTTGTCTATTTCCTGATTTTTCACTGCCTTATCCTCCTCACCCTTGAGGAGACACAAACACTAGAAGACTCTGAAACATACCTAACTTCAGAGTAGTTCCATATAGTCCTATCCAACGTGATCATTTCCTCTAAAGAATTAAACTCACAAAGAAAAAGAAAAGATAACTGAATTGGGACTTTTACTTTAATCCAAATATTCTATGACCCTGAGATAAAAATAAAGACGAATCAATTTTACTCACCAACAGTTTCTTCTGATGCAGCAGTTAAAGCTAGAAAGTTTTTTGTACTTTCCATCTCCTCATTACTTTGTAAAGCTTCACCATTTTTTGCAGACTAATAAAAGAGAAGTAAAAGTGTAAACATGGGAAAAGAAGGCAACTATATTCATCGATATTTTTAAAAATTCCAACATGGTTTCCAATCCTGTACATACAAACAAGAAAGTCAGATCATTTTTATTCCTTTAATTAGGGAATCGGTTAATGTTTCCTGTTCCCTCAAAATTCTGTCAATGAGTATTCCCAGATAGAGTTGGACTATGTCTATCATTATATAATTACCTTGCTTAAAGTTTCTTAAGTTTCTGTTTAATGTTTCTATAACTAATGAGTAACCTAAAGATACATCATCAAATTACAGTTTCAGATATTTCAAAATTGATACTGTATTTTATTATGATTCCAGTTATAATTTATATTTCCAAGCAAGTAAAATTTGCTTTGAGATCCAAGAGAAATAACAGACAGACTAAATTTTCCTGCTAAAATTTACACAAATTACTCTAACTTTAAGCACTGCATTTATTTTTATAAATTTATTTTATTTATTTATTTTTGGCTGCATTGGGTCTTCGTTGCTGTGCATGTGCTTTCTCTAGTTGTGGTGAGCCAAGGCCACTCTTCGTTGCGGTACGCAGGCTTCTCATTGCAGTGGCTTCTCTTTGTTGTGGAGCATGTGCTCTAAGCTTGTGGGCTTCAGTAGTTGTCGCTCATGGGCTCCACAACACAGGCTCAGTGGTTGTGGCACATGGGCTTAGTTGCTCCACAGCATGTGGGATCTTCCGGGACCGGGGCTAGAACCCATGTCCCCTGCATGGGCAGGTATATTCTTCCCACCAGGGAAGCCGCAGCACTGCATTTTATACATTGCTTTTTTCCATCCCAGTGGTCTTCGTGGGAACCTTGTAAAACTGTATTCTTAATCACTTTATTATTAATTCATATCATTGCCTGGGAAATTTCCTAGGAAGTCAGTCAACTAAACAAGGAGGAATTTTTCAAAAACAGCCAATCTGAAAGTAGGCATAGAGGGAACTTTCCTCAATATAATAAAGGTCATATATGAGAAACCCACAGCCAACATCATCCTCAATGGTGAAAAACTGAATCCATTCCCACTAAGATCAGGAACAAGCCAAGGTTGCCCACTGTCACCACTATTATTCAACATTGTTTTGGAAGCTTTAGCCACAGCAATCAGAGAAGAAAAAGAAATAAAAGGAATCCAAATCAGAAAAAAAGAAGTAAAGCAGTAACGTTTGCAGATGACATGATACTATACATAGAGAATCCTAAAGATGACACCAGAAAACTACTAGAGCTAATCAATGAATTTGGTAAAGTAGCAGGATACAAAATAAATGCACAGAAATTTCTGGCATTCCTATACACTACTGATGGAAAATTTGAAAGTGAAATTAAGGAAACACTCCCATTTACCACTGCAACAAAAAGAATAAAATATCTAGGAATAAACCTACCTAAGGAGACAAAAAACCTGTATGCAGAAAACAATAAGACACTGATGAAAGAAATTAAAGATGATACAAATAGATGGAGAGATATACCATGTTCTTGGATTGGAAGAATCAACATTGTGAAAATGACTATACTACCCAAAGCAATCTACAGATTCAAGGCAATACCTATCAAACTACCACTAGCACTTTTCACAGAACTAGAACAAAAAATTTCACAAGTTGTATGGAAACACAAAAGACCCCAAACAGCCAAAGCAATCTTGAGAAAGAAAAACTGAGCTGGAGGAATCAAGCTCCCTGACTTCAGACTATACTACAAAGCTACAGTAATCAAGACAGTACGGTACTGGCACAAACACAGAAATATAGATCAATGGAACAGGATAGAAAGCGCAGAGATAAACCCACACACATATGGTCACCTTATTTTTGATAAAGGAGGCAAGAATATACAATGGAGAAAAGACAGCCTCTTCAATAAGTGGTGCTGGGAAAATTGGACAGCTACATGTAAAAGAATGAAATTAGAACACTCCTTAACACCATACACAAAAATAAACTCCAAATGGATTAAAGGCCTAAATGTACACCAGACACTATCAAACTCTTAGAGGAAAACATAGGCAGAACACCCTATGACATAAATCACAGCAAGATCCTTTTTGACCCACCTCCTAGAGGAATGGAAATAAAAACAAAAATAAACAAATGGGACCTAATGAAACTTAAAAGCTTTTGCACTGCAAAGGAAACCATAAAGAATACAAAGAGACAACCCTCAGACTGGGAGAAAATATTTGCAAATGAAGCAACTGACAAAGATAACCTCCAAAATTTACAAGCAGCACATGCAGCTCAATATCAAAAAAACAAAAAACCCGATACAAAAATGGGCAGTAGACCTAAATAGACATTTCTCCAAAGAGGACATACAGATGGCCAACAAACACATGAAAGAATACTGAACATCATTAATCATTAGATAAATGCAAATCAAAACTACAATGAGGGCTTCCCTGGTGGCACAGTGGTTGAGAGTCCACCTGCCGATGCAGGGGACACGGGTTCGTGCCCCGGTCCGGGAAGATCCCACATGTTGTGCAGTGGTTAGGCCCATGAGCCATGGCTGCTGAGCCTGCGCATCCAGAGCCTGTGCTCCGCAACGGGAGAGGCCACAGTAGTGAGAGGCCCACGTACCGCAAAAAAAAAAAAAAAAACTACAATGAGATATCAGCTCACACAAGTCTGAATGGCCACCATCAAAAAATCTACAAACAATAAATGCTGGACAGGGTGTGGAGAAAAGGGAACCCTCTTGCACTGTTGGTGGGAATGTAAATTGATACAGCCACTATGGAGAACAGTATGGAGGTTCCTTAAAAAATTAAAAATAGAACTACCATACAGCCCAGCAATCCCACTACTGGGCATATACCCTGAGAAAACCATAATTCAAAAAGAGTCATGTACCACAATGTTCACTGCCGCTCTATTTACAATAGCCAGGACATGGAAGCAACCTAAGTGTCAATCGACAGATGAATGGAAAAAGAAGATGTGGCACATATATACAATGGAATATTACTCAGCCATAAAAAGAAACGAAATTGAGTTATTCGTAGTGAGGTGGATGGACCTAGAGTCTGTCATACAGAGTGAAGTAAGTCAGAAAGAGAAAAACAAATACCATATACTAACACATATATATGGAATCTTAAAAAAAAAAAATGGTCATGAAGAACCCAGGGGCACGACGGGAATAGAGACGCAGACCTACTAGAGAACAGACTTGAGGACACAGGGAGGGGGAAGGGTAAGCTGCGACAAAGTGAGAGAGTGGCATGGACATATATACACTACCAAACATAAAGCCCATAGCTAGTGGGAAGCAGCCGCATAACACAAGGAGATCAGCTTGGTGCTTTGTGACCACCTAGAGGGGTGGGATAGGAAGGGTGGGAGGGAGGGAGATGCGAGAGGGAAGAGATATGGGGATATATGTATATGTATAGCTGATTCACTTTGTTATAAAGCAGAAACTAACACACCATTGTAAAGCAATTACACTCCAATAAAGATGTTGAGAGATTGATTCAAGATGCAGAGTAGAAGCACGTGCTCTCACTCCCTCTTACAAGAACACCAGAATTACAACTAACTGCTGAAAAATCATTGACAGGAAGACACTGGAACTGACCAAAAAAGATACCCCACATCCAAAGACAAAGGAGACGCCACAGTGAGACGGCAGGAGGTGTGCAATCACAATAAAATCAAATCCCATAACTGCTGGGTGGGTGACTCACAAACTGGAGAAACATACACCACAGAAGTCCACCCACTGGAGTGAAGATTCTGAGACCCATGTCAGGCTTCCCAATCTGGGGGTCTGGCAACAGGAGGAGGAATTCCTAGACAATCAGACTTTGAAGGCTAGTGGGATTTGACTGCAGGACTTCGACAGGACGGGGGAAACAGAGACTCCACTCTTGGAGGGCACACACAAAGTAGCGTGCTCATCGGGACACAAGGGAAGGAGCAGTGACCCCATAGGAAACTGAACCAGACCTACCTGCTACATTAGGAGGGTCTCCTGCAGAGGCGGGGGTGGCTGTGTGTCACTGTGAGGACAAGGACACTGGCAGCAGAAGTTCTGGAAAGTACTCCTTGGCGTAAGCCCTCCCAGAGTCTGCCATTAGCCCAACCAAAGAGCCCAGGTAGGCTCCAGTATTGGGTCCCCTCAGGCCAAACAACAAACAGGGAGGGAACCCAGCCCCACACATCAGCAGACAAGTGGATAAAAGTTTTACTGAGCTCTGCCCACCAAAGCAACAGCCAGCTCTACCCACCACCAGTCGCTCCCATCAGGAAACATGCACAAGCCTCTTAGATAGCCTCATCCACCAGAGGGCAGACAGCAGAACAAGAAGAACTACAATCCTGCAGCCTGTGGAACAAAAACCACATTCACAGAAAGGTACACAAGATGAAAAGGCAGAGGGCTATGTACCAGATGAAGGAACAAGATAAAACCCCCCAAAAAAACTAAATGAATTGGAGATAGGCAACCTTCCAGAAAAAGAATTCAGAATAATGATAGTGAAGATGATCCAGGACCTTGGAAAAAGAATGGAGGCAAAGATCGAGAAGATGCAAGAAATGTTTAACAAAGATCTAGAAGAATTAAAGAACAAACAGAGATGAACAACACAATAACTGAAATGAAAAATATACAAGAACGAATCAATAGCACAATAACTGAGGCAGAAAAACAGATAAGTGACCTGGAAGACAGAATGGTGGAATTCACTGCTGCAGAACAGAATAAAGAAAAAAGAATGAAAAGAAATGAAGACAGCCTAAGAGACCTCTGGGACAACATTAAAAGCAACAACATTCGCATTAATATGGGTCCCAGAAGGACAAGAGAGAGAGAAAGGAAACAAGAAAATATTTGAAGAGATTATAGTTGAAAACTTCCCTAACATGGGAAAGGAAATAGCCACCCAAGTCCAGGAAGTGCAGCGAGTCCCATACAGGATAAATCCAAGGAGAAACACGCCGAGACACATAGTAATCAAATTGGCAAAAATTAAAGACAAAGAAAAATTATTGAAAGCATCAAGGGAAAAACGACAAATAACATAAAAGGGAACTCCCATAAGGTTAACAGCTGGTTTCTCAGCAGAAACTCCACAAGCCAGAAGGAAGTGGCATGATATATTTAAAGTGATGAAAGGGAAGAACCTACAACCAAGATTACTCTACCCGGCAAGGATCACATTCAGATTCGATGGAGAAATCAAAAGCTTTACAGACAAGCAAAAGATAAGATGATTCAGCACCACCAAACCAGCTCTACAACAAATGCTAAAGGAACTTCTCTAAGTGGGAGAAGAAAAAGACCTACAAAAGCAAACCAAAAACAATTAAGAAAATGGTAGAGGAACATACATATCAATAATTACCTTAAACATAAATGAAATAAATGCTCCAACCAAAAGACACAGGCTTGGGCTTCCCTGGTGGCGCAGTGGTTGAGAGTCTACCTGCCAATGCAGGGGACGCGGGTTCGAGCCCTGGTCTGGGAGGATCCCACATGCCGTGGAGCAACTGAGCCCGTGGGCCACAACTACTGAGCCTGTGCTCTGGAGCCTGTGCTCCGCAACGGGAGAGGCCGTGACAGTGAGAGGCCCGCACACCGTGATGAAGAGTGGCCCCAGCCCTCCGCAACTGGAGAAAGCCCTCTCACAGAAACGAAGACACAACACAGCCAAAAATATATAAATAAATTAAAAAAAAAAAAAGACACAGGCTTGCTGAATGGATACAAAAACAAGACCCACATATATGCTGTCTACAAGAGACACACTTCAGACCTAGGGAAACATACAGAATGAAAGTGAGGGGATGGAAAAAGATACTCCATCCCCTGAAGTAGCTATACTCATAACAGATAAAATAGACTTTAAAATAGAGAATGTCACAAGAGACAAGGAAGGACACTACATAATGATCAAGGGATCAATCCAAGAAGAACATATAACAATAATAAATATATATGCACCCAACAGAGGAGCACCTCAATACATAAGGTAACTGCTAACAGCTCTAAAAGAGGAAATCGACAGCAACACAATAATAGTGGGGGACTTTAACACCTCACTTACACCAATGGACAGATCATCTAAACAGAAAATTAATAAGAAAACACAAGCTTTAAATGACACAATAGACCACACAGATTTAATTGATATTTATAGGACATTCCGTCCAAAAACCACATTTCTTCTCAAGTGTGCACGGAACATTCTCCAGGATAGATCACATCCTGGGTCACGAATCAAGCCTCAGTAAATCTAAGAAAACTGAAATCATATCAAGCATCTTTTCTGACCACAACACTATGAGATTAGAAATCAATTACAGGGTAAAAAACGTAAAAAGCACAAACCCATGGAGGCTAAACAATACATTACTAAATAACCAAGAGATCACTGAAGAAATCAAAGAGGAAATCAAAAAATACCTAGAGACAAATGACAATAAAAACACGATGATCCAAAACCTATGGGATGCAGCAAAAGCACTTCTAAGAGGGGAGTTTATAGCTATGCAAGCCCACCTCAAGAAACAAGAAAAATCTCAAAGAAACAACCTAAAACTACACCCAAAGGAACTAAAGAAAGAAGAACAAAACCCAAAGTTAGCAGAAGGAAAGAAATCATAAAGTTCAGAGCAGAAATAAATGAAATAGAAACAAAGCAAACAATAGCAAAGATCATAAAACTAAAAGCTGGTTCTTTGAGAAGATAAACAAAACTGATAAACTATTAGCCAGACTCATCAAGAAAAAGGGGGAGAGGACTCAAATCAATAAAATTCGAAATGAAAAAGGAGAAATCATAACTGACACTGAAGAAATACAAAGGATTATAAGAGATTACTACAAAAAACTCTACACCATAAAAATGGACAACCTGGAAGAAATGGACAAATTCTTAGAAAGGTATAACCTTGCAAGACTGAACCAGGAAGAAAGAGAAAATATGAACAGACCAATCACAAGTAATGAAATTGAAGCTGTGTTTAAAAATCTTCCAACAAAGTCTAGAACCAGATGGCTTCACAGGTGAATTCTATCAAACATTCAGAGAAGAGCTAACACCCATCCTTCTCAAACTCTTCCAAAAAATTGCAGAGGAAGGAACACTCCCAAACTCATTCTATGAGGCCACCAGCACCCTGATACCAAAACCAGACAAAGATACTACAAAAAAAGAAAATTACAGACCAATATCACTGATGAATATAGATGCAAAAATCCTCAACAAAATACTAGCAAACAGAGTCCAACAACACATTAAAAGGATCATACACCATGATCAAGTGGGATTTATCCCAGGGATGCAAGGATTCTTCAATATACGCAAATCACTCAATGTGATACACCATATTAACAAATTGAAGAATAAAAACCATATGATCATCTCAATAGATGCAGAGAAAGCTTTTGACAAAATTCAACAGCCATTTATGATAAAAACTCTCCAGAAACTGGGCATAGAGTGAACCTACCTCAACATAAAAGAGGCCATATATGACAAACCCACAGCAAACATCATTCTCAATGGTGAAAAACTGAAAGCATTTCCTCTAAGATCAAGAACAAGACAACGATGTCCACTCTCACTACTATTATTCAACACAGTTTTGGAAGTCCTAGCCCCAGCAATCAGAGAAGAAAAAGAAATAAAAGGAATACAATTGGAAAAGAAGTAAAACCGTCACTGTTTGCAGATGACATGATACTATACATAGAGAATCGTAAAGATGACACCAGAAAACTACTAGAGCTAATCAATGAATTTGGTAAAGTTGCAGGATACAAAATTAATGCACAGAAATCTCTTGCATTCCTATACACTAATGATGAAAAATCTGAAAGAGAAATTAAGGGAACACTCCCATTTACCACTGCAACAAAAAGAATAAAATACCTAGGAATAAACCTACCTAGGGAGACAAAAGACCTGTATGTAGAAAACTATAAGACACTGTTGAAAGAAATTAAAGATGATACTGACAGATGGAGAGATATTCCATGTTCTTGGATTGGAAGAATCAATATTGTGAAAATGACTATACTACCCAAAGCAATCTACAGATTCGATGCAATCCCTATCAAACTACCAATGGCACTTTTTACAGAACAAGAACAAAAAATCTTAAAATTTGTATGGAAACACAAAAGACCCCGAATAGCCAAAGCAGTCTTGAGGGGAAAAAACGGAGCTGGAGGAATCAGACTCCCTGACTTCAGACTCTACTACAAAGCTACAGTAATCAAGACATTATGGTACTGGCACAAAAACAGAAATATAGATCAATGGAACAGGACAGAAAGCCCAGAGATAAACTCACACACCTACAGTCAACTAATCTATACAAAGGAGGCAAGGATATACAATGGAGAAAAGACAGTCTCTTCAATAAGTGGTGCTGGGAACTGGACAGCTACATGTAAAAGAATGAAATTAGAAAAACTTCCTAACACTATACACAAAAATAAACTCAAAAAGGATTAAAGACCTAAATGTACACCAGACACTGTCAAACTCTTAGAGGAAAACATAGGAAGAACACTCTCTGACATAAATCACAGCAAGATCTTTTTAGATCCACCTCCTAGAGTAATGGAAATAAAAACTAAATAAAAAAATGGGACCTAATGAAACTTAAAAGCTTTTGCAAAGCAAAGGAAACTACAAAAAAGACAACCCTCAGAATGGGAAAAATATTTGTACATGAATCAATGGACAAAGGATTAATGTCCAAAATATATAAACAGCTCATGCAGCTCAATATTAAAAAAACAAACAACCCAATCAAAAAATGGGCAGAAGACCTAAATAGACATTTCTCCAAAGAGGACATACAGATGGCCAAGAAGCACATGAAAAGCTGCTCAACATCACTAATTATTAGAGAAATGTAAATCAAAACTACAATGAGGTATCACCTCATACCAGTTATAATGGCCATCATCAGAAAATCTACAAACAACAAATGCTGGAGAGGGTGTGGAGAAAGCAAACCCTCTTGCACTGTTGGTGGGAATGTAAATTCATACAGCCACTAAGGAGACCAGTATGGAGGTTCCTTAAAAAACTAAAAACAGAATTACCAGCAATCTCACTACTGGGCATATACCCAGAGAAAACCATAATTCAAAAAGACACATGCACCCCAATGTTCATTGCTGCGTTATTTACAATAGCCAGGTCAAGGAAGCAACCTGAATGCCCATTGACAGAAGAATGGATAAAGAAGATGTGGTACATATATGCAATGGAATATTAGTCATAAAAAGGAACGAAATTGGGTCATTTGTAGAGACGTGGATGAATCTAAAGACCGCCATACAGAGTGAAGTCAGAAGAGAAGAACAAATATCGTATATTAACACATATATGTGGAACCTAGAAAAATGTTACAGATGAACCAGTTTGCAGGGCAGAAATAGAGACACAGATGTAGAGAACAAATGTATGGACACCAAGGGTGGAAAGCAGCGGGGGTAGGGGTGGGGGGGTGTGATGAATTGGGAGATTGGAATTGACATGTATACACTAGTGTGTATAAAATGGAAGACTAATAAGAACCTGCTGTATAAAAAAATAAATAAAATAAAATTCAAAAAAAAAACAAAAAAAGCTTTTATAGTTTTGGCTTGCACATTTGGTGACCCCACCTGGAGTCTAATTTTGACTTTGATGTGAGATAGTAAGCTAAATTTATCTTATGTCCCTGCACTATTTAATTAGCCCATCCATTTGTTGTAATCCCACTTCTGCAATAAATAAATGTCCACTTAAAAAAAAATACCAATCTGTTATTATAATGTTCCTTACCTTAAAAGTGCTCTCCTTTGAGGGGCAAAGTTCAAATATGAGCCAATGGCTATGCATCAAGTCAGTGCCAACATGTGGTCAACTTCCGCCCCTCAATACCACAGAGAATCAAAGGTCCAAGAAGGCCAAGGAGAGTTCATTGAGACAGAAGCAAATACAGCATGGTCACAGGCCACAAGCATTTTACAGCTCCCCAAAGACAGCCTGACCAGCATGTGAAATAGTCAACTTCCTGCTTGTTTGTCACAAAAGTTTACTCAAATAATAATGGTAACCAGGGGGGTTAAATTTTTGTGTATTTGTGTACTTATCCGAATTGTAAGCTCGCTGAAGAAAAAGCAGACACATATACTTGATGAAGGTAGGCACCAGATCCCTTTCTATTCCAGAGATGGAGGACCCAGGCCTGACACTGGTGACAGAGGCCTATGGTGATGTCTGTCCACTGTCCATGGGGAATGAACATGCCCAGTGCAGTGCCTGAAATCCGGAATCCTGCAAAGTCACCTTCTCCAGTTCCAGAAACCTATCTCCCTCACTACCCCCCTGCCCCATACACACACATATACACACCACTGCCCTACCTCCACAAAATAAATTAAGGCAGACCACACTAACACTACCAGAGTCCATGCTTTTCTTACTCATCTTAGAGGAAGTTGTTTCTCACATGTCAGCATAAAATTATACAATTCTTACCTTAAGTTTTTCAAACAGCTTTATTCTCATTTCTAGACCTTGCTTCTTGATTTCTTTTTCTCTGTGTTGTCTCTTCATCAATATCTTATCAAGCCTCTTCATCTTCTGAATAGCGTCTTGAAGTTGAGAATCTAATTCTTTTATTTCAGATTCATCTATATATGTTGAAAGTAGGAATGAGCTTGAAGTTTAGTAAAATCATAAAGCCTTTTCCTTCTTGTTTTGTTTTTACTATTTGTTCTTTCATTCAACAAATGTTTATGGCTGATGGTAATAACTAACACTGGTGTCATGTATCTTGGTTTACAAGGTGCTTTCACATATTTTTTTCACATAATTGTCTAACAACCCTGTGAAACAGACATTTACCTCTATTTTACGGTTGAGATAACTGGGTCCTTTCAAATAGCTAATAAATTATAGCACTGAATTCAGAAGTGGATCTCGTATGATTTTAAATCCCAAATTCTTTCTCCTTCATTCTGCTATACTTTCTATATTCATAACTAACAAATAAAGAATAAGACAAAGACCCTATCCTAAAGCTGCTTCAGACTAACTGAAAGAGAAGTCATGTACACAAATAGCTACAGTAAAATGTAGCATGTCATAGAGACAAAGAGCGATTCCAACATGTTAGAAACAAATTCAGAAAAGTACACAGTGTATCTTAACACCTTTAATCTATGCCTCTCCCATTTGTTCTATTTTCCTAAAGTACCTAAAAATGTTCTTGAATTGTGGATAATTGATAGTAACTTATTTGAAATTAGGAACTCTTTAGAACTTCTGTCATTCAAGTTTTAACTTACCATTATGAATAATAATATTAATAATTATCATTATGATTAATGATAATATTAATAATAGCAGCTAACATTTATAGAGTTACCTGATAGGCACAGTCTTAAGTGCTTTTTTACATTCATTATCTCATGTAATCTTCACCGTAAACCAGCAAGATGGTATATTGTAACGGAGTTACATATATGTCCGAGATATATCATCTTATAACTAGTAAATGCCAGAGTCAGTTTCCACCCAATCTGTCTGACTGCAGAGCCAAAGCTCTTCACCACGAGGAGATACTTCCTCTGTAAGGTCTGATGAAAGATGATAATCTGGCAATGAGCATAAATGCTCAAGTTCTAAAGTCTCAGCCACCCCAGCTTAGATCCTTAGAAATGGCATATTATGCAAAGAAAAGCCAAGTTTTGCAACTTTTGAAAATACAGAGCCCAGTGATGTTTCCCTATAATGAATATCACTTCTTCTTAAAAGAAAAGGAGATATGTTTCGAGGGAATAAGCTTAGCCAAAAACAATACTAATCTTACTAATAAGGAGACCCTACGAATCATATGGCTCACGTACATCGAATGCAACAGCCTCTAGTTCTAATTCCCAACCACCAGCCCTAGCATTCTCAGGCCCCATTGTACATGGGTGGTCTATCCAGCAGGCATTTTGAAGTAACTCTTGCAGTACGGAAACAGTATAAACAAATACACTGTAAATGGGGCCAATAGCTAATCTCAACTCTAATACCTTGTTTCCTAATAACTGTAATCCTGAGTCACCTGGCCCTAGAGCTGATCTCATCCCAAACATACTCTAAATCAGCAGTTCACAAAGTTTATGAGCTCAGCTTCCCTTTACAGTTTATAAATTATGGAGAACCCAAAGTACCTTTTGTTTATGTGAGTTACATCTGTTGATAATTACCATATTAGAAATCAAAACTGAAAAATATTATATGTGTTTATTTATTCATTCAAAAATAATTAACATGGTATTACTAATTACATGCTAATATAAATACAGCACTTTTATAACAACCAAATTTTCCAAAAAAAATATTGAGAAGAATGGCAATATTTTAAATTTCTAGTATCTGGATTAACAGAAGACAGCTGGATTCTCATCTCTGCTTCAAAGCCAATCTATTGTAATCTGTTACTCAGTTAAAGTATTGACTGTATGAAGAAAATCTGGCCTCGCACAGTAGTTGGAAAGGGGAGGAGAAATTTAATACCCTTTTCAGATAATTGTGGATATTCTTCCTTGATACTAACATCAAAACTGGACAAGGGGTAGTTTCTTAAAGGTTAGTTGTAATGTGAAATCTGTAACCCTATTGGTGAGCTTTTTGTATTTGTTCCATAAATCCATGGATCTATCTTTCATTTGAATGGATCTTTTATCCTGCATTGCTTATTTGGAAAATAGTGGTTCACTGAATTATGCAGACCTTCAAATATTAATGATTTCAGTATACAATATGAAAAAATCACATGTGTTAATACTGTCACCAATTTTTATCAGAAAAGTCTAAGTACTGGGAAGCTGTAAAGCTCATGTTGACATACACAAATTTTCCAAGATTCTAATTTTTCACTTGAAAGCTGAAATTTTATCATTGACATAAAATACTGTCAGTTGTTTTCCTTGAAATAACAGGCCCAGTTCATTTTTTTTTAAATGTCTGCCAAATATCTAAGTCTGAATGATAATAGATGATCTGTCACTCATTCTTTCTAGTAAAAATGGTGTCCCATTAAAAAGTGGCCAGTTCAGCTCTCAACTTAAATTATCACACCAGTACTTTTCCTCAACACAAACTTCACATTTTGGCACACAGCAGAATCGCTGTATATGTACCTACCATTTCACCACACAGGATATTAAAAAGATGTGTACTCAAAGGTCAAGATTAAATAGAATTTAAATTTTTTACTGCTCCATCAAGGACATTCTTGCGTGACACTGGCTATTTCTTTTCTCTGCCCATGCCAGGTCTTGAAGAACACAATGACTATTAGTACAATTTGGTGCCATTCATTGCCTTGATTCATGCTAAAGCACAAGCAATTTTACCCACCATTGCTTTTGTACCATCAGTGAAACCAACAATTCAGTGGGCAAAAAGGCAAACAGCATTATTTCAATATTACAATGAATCATATCACTGATATATCAGTATTATGATGAAAGTAGTTTTGACTTTGCAGAGTTCCTAAAAGGGTCTCAGGGCCCAGGGCTCTTTCAGTCCGTGTTTTGAGAACTGCTGTTCTAATTCACTCTGACCAGTATTAATTAATACCAGTATTAATACCCATGAAATAATGGAGTCTCTTAAAATCCAGAAGTTATTAAGATCAAAAGGGATTATCCCTTAAAAGGCATTTATAAATTACAGGATATATTCTACTGTACAATTTTCAAAAAGATCAATAAATCATGTCATAAAATGCAGAAATACTTCCTACTTGATTAATGTAAAATGATTACAATAACAATTTTATTAAATGACATATTTTATTATTTTTCTAAGTGTATTTAAGAACTCTTAATATTCTTATAAATGAAAACTGGTGATTTGCTTGCTCACAAAAAAGTCTTTTTTTATTATTTCTACTTAGCAGATAAAATAAATATGTAATTCTAATATTTTAACTATAGCATCAGTAATTATCATTAGCCAATCACCAAGTGATTATCCTACCTGAACATTCAGGGATTATCTGATGCTGAACCAAGTTCGAATTTTCATCTGATCCCTCTTCAGCCAGTTTTATTTTCTCAGAGTAGTTTTCCCCTTTATCATCATTACTGTTTCTACCTTCCTCTGTACTACTACTGCCTTCTGAGTGGCCTTCTTTACCACAGTTCAGATTGATTGCAGTATCAACCTAAAAATTATTTCCAAAGAAACAGTTTTCAAAAGTAAAAGTAAAAAAAAAATTTTTTTTAATTTTAAATTTCTAGACTATTTTAACTCTAATGTAAGTATATGTGAGGACATATATATATATAGTAGCATTAAATGATTCTAGAAATATGACACTTAATTAAATGTAATTTAAATACACAATTAAATTTAATAATATTTGCACCAAAGTAATATGCACCACTCTCCAGCAATTTCTAGCAATAATAGAGAAGGGTCAGGAATCAGTCCCAAAGAGAACTGCTCTCTGCCAAGCTCTGGGGTTGAAGCATGATGGCCCCTGCTCTCTGAGCTTACCCTCAGATGGACAGTGAAGGGTCTAGAGCTGGGCTGTCCAATACAATAGCCACTCGCCACACGTGGCTACTGAACAGCTGCAAAGTGAACAGGCTGAACTGCGACATGCTTCTAATGGAGTTCTTCAAATCATAACCATGTGCTTTGCTGAATAATTTATTTTTACACTATTCACAGTTTTTCTATTTCATTTTGGTTTCTCTTTCCATTTTAGCAAAGTTCATTTTGAATACACCAGTTTGGTGCAGCTGTGTTTTCCTGAGAGAGAACAAGAAAAGACATCCATGGCTGCACCAGGAAAAAACAGACATCATAGGGCCCTGAGGGCTGTGCTTGGCAATATGAGTCACAGTGGAGGTGAACACAGCCCATGGGAGAGGCAAAACCTCAGGGACAGCAGGTCAGCCACTGCTGAGACGAGTACCTTTCTCCTCCAACGGAGGGACTGCCTGCTCCAGCCCTTCAGGGGTCAGCCCTTGGAGGCTTTTATGGTCATGGTCCACACCCCACCACTGTAATCTGTGCGCCCTTGTGAATCTCCAGGACAGAAGATAGACGGTGCTGAGAATTAAACTGTCAGGGACACAGGACTGCATGAGCACCTATGTTCACCTGAACTAGGACATAAGCCCCAGCAGAAATGAGCTGAGCCAGTGGTATAAAAATCATAGCCGACATTGACTGAGGCATTACTATTAGCCAGGTCCTGTGCTAAGTACTTTAGACACACTACCTCGTTCACGCCTCACAATGATACAGGCATTACTATCCGGATATAACAGAGAAGAAAACAGATCCAGTATGGAATGAAACTAGTGGAGACCCAATTTATAATAAGCAAAACAATGCTTACTTTATATGATCTTGGAGGTGTTAAAGAAGGTTCCCTGTTGAAAAATATTCTTCTGTCAAGGACAGGGTAAAGCCTAAAATTCCATAATATCCAGTAAATCCTTAAGGCTATATAGTTCTGTGAAAATGCTGAAATTGCTAGGAGAGGTCACACGAGCCCTGCCAGTAATTTATATCTTGGCATAAATGAATCTAGCTGACCTTTCCCTGAGAATGGGTTTTTATACAGGGGAAACATAAGTAGACATTAGCAACATACTCGGATATCACACTTCAGGATACACAAAGATCTTTCATATATATCATCCCATATGACCCTAACTCTTAGGATGAGCGGGAAGCAATGAGGCAGAAAAAGATGAAACTAGAGAACAAAAGGCAAATATTGCCCATTTCACAATTTTACCCATAGTTCCCCACCCCACTAGCACCAACCATCTCCCCCATCCCGTTGCCCACTGGCCTCTCTATTCCCAGCCCTCCTGATCTTCTACCCTGTGGCCTAAGTGTATGATTTTTCTTTCTTCTTCATTCTCAAAGCCACATTCAATCTCCATTTTTCATTGCTCTGTGTCCCCCACTTCATACCTCCATGTTAGTCCAGGAAAGGTAAATAGCCTATAAAAACCCTTCCTAGCAATTAGATCCCTACCTGAAAGCCATGAGATTTTTACACCAATTCCAACTATTGGCTCATTCAAGAAAAATATTCAGAAGTAAAAATAAACCAAAATTCTTAGAATGAGAAATATACCATTACTACAGAAATTTCATTAAAACTCTAGCATTTTAAACTCACTTTCTGCTATACAGAAATTTGGGGTAAGAAATTAATAAAAGACAAATGAGCAATAAAATTAATCAAAATACCAGGATTTATTTATTATTTAGACAATGTAAAAGGTTTTATAGACATTGAATCATTTGCAGTCAGCAGTCAACCTGCAGCATACCTGTGGCTTTCTTCCGCAACCTAAGGTGAAACTTACTGATTTTCCATGAATTTGATTAAGACAAATCACAACTTTTAGGAAGCCTTGCTTTTGCTCTAAGTATCAAAGTCCCTGTTGGTTAATAAATATGCTAGAGTTTGACCTATAGCTTAGTGGGTTCAAATAAAATCCGACTTGAAGTGATTGCTGATATTTCACTTTTAAAAAAGCCTTGAATGAAGTAATATTAATCTATGTTTTAAAACATGTGTGTCAATATTGTGAAGTTGCTACTTAAAAAAAAATCATCACCCAGGAATATGGAAGCAGAAATACTAATGCTTTTGCTACCCTAATATGTCAGGTCTTTGTATATTACCCTACCTACATAAAATGGTAAAACTGTTGTTCTAAATTTGTTGAACACGTATTATGTGAATACCTACTATGTGCCCAACTTTACACTGAATCCTGTGAATAAAAACATGGGAAGGACTAACCAATTAGGTTAAAGAATTGAGGTCAATTAGCTAAGATGTACTGAATACCTACTAGGTGCTAGTCACTTCTAAAACCTGTAGATATTTCATCTCATTTTATCCTCAAAACATGCCTATGGGGTGGATAGTATTATTACACCTTTGAACAGATGAGGAAACTGGCACAGAGAGTTGAAGTAGTTTGCCCAAAATCACATAAAATGTGGTCATCAGAGCCTATTTTGAACATGACTCCAGAGTTTAGGCTTATAACCACAAAGCTTGAGACTAAAGAATCTAAAATTGTTTTTAGATTCCAGTTTGGGCTATATGGAAAACTGAATAAACTGAAACCTTCCATCTACTTACAAATGCATAGGTAAGTTCACAAGAACCCTGGGGAAACTGCCAATGAACAGAAATTAAAAGGAAAGTGAAAGCTGAAATAGGAACCTTGTAAATCCTTAAAGCAGCTGCCCTGGTGGGGGTGGGGTAGGAGCAACAAGGACAGGCAAATGAGGATGTGCTGGCCTCAGAAAGCTATGGGCTTGGGCTTTAACACCCACACAGAGCTAAGAAACTAAGCCTTGGGACCATGCAAGACAAGATGGAGAGGAACCTTCCCTCTCCTGCTCCATGAAGCTGGATCCCTCAAAAAGGTGCCTCCTTGGTGAGAGGGCAGACTAGAAAAGTACATCTATCCAAAAGCACAGGATACAAACAAAAAATATGTCTGGGTTCCAAGTGGGAAATCGTCTTCCCTGAGAATGTGCAACCACAGGGTCATGCTTCATGTGGGTTTGGATTCCAATTTATGTTATTCATATCCTCTGGAATGCTTAAAGATGAAAAGTTAGCACACACACAAAAAAAAGATTCATGCCAGTGATATCTCTGAGGCATTTGGTAGAAGCAAACAGAAACTTGCTCTGGAAGGTATAGTTGCTCTGGAAGGTATAGTTTATCAGGCTCCATAAAATTCCCAAAATTAAAACTTTCATTCTAAAAGGTCAAAAGCCATGAATACATGAACAATAATAAGCAAGAATCAGAATAAACAAAAGAACTTAAGATATTAAAAAGCTGATAAAGATAATCATATAAATAGTTTTAATGGGTATAAAAAAAGAACCCCAAAAACACAAGATCAAGGTATTGCAAAGAACAGATGGATTTGAAAATAAACTAAAATGAACTTCAAGAAATTAAAAATACATCATTAAGCTTAAAAATTCAATGGATGGATTAAAGAGCAGATTTGACATAGTATAAGAAAGAATTCCAAAATTAGAAAATGTTAAAAATTCCCCAGCATGAAGCACAGAGAAATAAATGAATTTAAAAAAAAATTTTTTTAAGAGACATGAAGGATAGAAGAGAAAGGTTCAACAGACATTTAACTGCACTTTGAGGATGACAAAATAGAAAAAAAATGCAGGCAATATTTGAAACATGTGAAAACACAATGGCTAAGAAGTAAAAAAAAAAAAAAAAAAAGAAACATACAAATCCTTATATTGAAGAAGTACGAGTCTCCAGAAAGATAAATAAGTCCATACCTAGGTGAATAATAGTAGATACCAAAGACACAGGGAAAAAAAATAAAGCAACCAGAGGAAAATATCTAAACTAGACAACTCACACTGGAATGAATATTGGGTTTACAAAAGCCTTCTCACTGGCAACAAGAGAGGCCACAAGTATCTAAAACATAAAACTTTCAGAAGAAAAAAACAGGAAAAAATCTTTGGGAATTTGTGTTAGACAATGGGTTCTTAGATATAACCAAAAAACACAATCCTCAAAAGAAAAAAAAATTGATAAATTGCACTTAAAATTTTAAATGCTCTTTAAAAGACAGTTAAAAGAATGAAAAGTCAAGCTATAGACTGGGAGAAAGTATTTGCAAATCATATATCTGAGAAAAAACTCTATCTAGAATATATAAAGAACTCTCAAAAGTCAACAATAAGTAAACAAACACAACTTAGAGTGTAAGTCAGAAAAACAAATATTGTATATTAACCCATATATGTGGAATCTAGAAAAATGGTACAGATGAACCGGTTTGCAGGGCAGAAATAGAGCCACAGGTGTAGAGAACAAATGTATGGACACCAAGGGGGGAAGCTGGGGGCGGTGGGATCAACTGGGAGATTGGGATTGACATATATACACTAATATGTATAAAACAGGTAACTAATGAGAACCTGCAGTATAGCACAGGGAACTCCACTTCGCTGTACAGTAGAAACTAACACAACATTGTAAAACAACTATACCCCAATTAAAAAAAATTTTTTTTGAACATACACTTTCCAAAAAAGATACGTGGATTGCAAATAAGCACATAAAAATATACTTAACATTATTAGTCACCAAGGAAATTCGAGTTAAAACCACAATGAAATACTACTGTATACCTATTAGAATGGCTTAAAAAAAAAAAACTGACAATATCAACTGCTAATGAGGATGCAAAGCAGCCGGAACTCTCATACATTTCTGGTGGGAATAGAAAACAGTTTGACAGTTTCTTATACACTTACCATACAACCCAGAAATCCCACTCCTAGGTATTTACCCGAGAGAAGTAAAAACCTATTTCCCACCACATCCCCAAAATCAGTATGCAAATATTTACAGCAGCCTTATTCATAATCACCAAAACCTGCAAACAACCCAAATGTTCCTGACTGGGGAATGAATAAGCAACCTGTGGTTTACCCACACAATGGAACAGTACTAGCCATAAAAAGGCTTGAACTACTGATACAAGCAACAACATAGATGTGTCTCAAATGCATTGTGTCAACAGACAAAAGCCAGATGCAAAAGCTACATATTTTTTTTTTAATTCCATTCATGTGGAATGGAATTAAACCTTCTGGAAAAGGAAAAGCTATTGGGACAGAGAACAGAGCAGGAGTTTCCAGGGATTAAGAGTAGGAGAGATTGTTTATAAAGGGGCAGCATGAGGGAAGTGAGAGGTAATGATGGAACTGTTCTATATCTTGATTGTGATGGTATCACTCTACACATTTGCCAAACTCAGAACTATACACCAGAAGAGAGTGAATTTTACAGTATGTAAAATTTTTAAATTAGAAGCAAAGAAGTCAATGAGATACAATGTTAATAGATGGGAAGATTTAATATCATGAAGTTAGAAATTCTCTCCAAATTAATCTATAAATTCAAAGCAATTTTAATCAAAACCCCAACAGTATTCTTCACAGGACTTGAAGTGTTCTGAAATATAAAAACAACAAAAAGCCAAGAATAGCTAGGACAGTCCTAAAAAAGAATATGATGGGAAGACCCATCCCACCAGATATCAAGAATTATTACAATGCTACAAGATTTAACACACCGTATAGTAATGATGCAGGATTAGATGAAACAAAACAGAAACTGTATTTTACAAAGCTGCTTGCAGGTTGGGTTCTGGATACATATTAGTTTCATCCAAATAGGTACATCTACACAAAAGTTTCACCACAGAAATGAGGTAGAAGCCATCTTGCTAAGCTCCTGATACGAAATTGACAAGAAATATCAAAGGCAGTCATCTCTGCACGTCTAGTCACCAGTTTTGTGGTTCTGAGGGATGTGTAGCAGTGTCAGAAGCAGCAACAGAAAAGCAGCAGCTTTCAGATCTCTGGATTTTGGATATGGTGGTGTGACCTGGGAACCAATAATCCAAGGGAAGTCCCCTCGCATGGTTTCACTGGCCTTCCATTGATTTTTGAGGAACTGAATTTCTTGTATTCAATCCCTTTCTGCTGGAAATGTCTAGAAGGCTTTCTATTTCCAGCATTAAATCATGATAGACAAAAACTCTAAGAGTTTCATAATGCAGAGTCTAGTGCATAAGTCAAAAGAATAAGTGAGAAAGGCTTCACAGACTTGCAAGAAAATTTTTCACCATAAATTTCAAAATTTTTGTTTCCCACAACCTTAAAATAAATTATCCCCCATCACAGAGGGAAAATCAGATTCTTTAAAAAACGTCAAGCTTAGATATTTTAAGAAAAGAAAAAGAGACCAGGTAATGTACCTACTAAACATATACCATGTGGTTTTTATCCAAACTCTATTTTTTAAATTACTGAATCTTTTTCATAATAAGAGTCAATGGTGGCATAGTAGATGTTGGAATACAAAGCTTTCTTATGAAAGAAGAAAAGTTAATAAATGAGCATTAACAAAGTACAATCGTGAAAAAATAAGCCATAACTCCCCCCCAAGAAAAAAGAGGAGAAGGTAAAGAAGGAAACAGTATTTTCACATTAAATGATCTAAAGTAAAATCCAAGAAATCTATGAGTGCTCCCAGAACAAACCCTTTAAAGATGAACCTTAGAATGGGATGTTAACAACAGCCTTGGTTTATCAATTGCTAGAGATCAGAAGAAGTAGTTTATATCATTTTTAAACAGCATAGTACCTTGAAGGATGCTGGTTCCGGTGAGAGCACCTCCAAAGAAGCATTTGAACCTCTGCTCCCATGACGTGTTCTTGAATTTGAGGCTGGTTTTGAAATTCCATCTAAGTTTCCCTTTATAATATCCATTGATCTCCTGAAACAAACAAACAAAATTTCAAGCAAGTTATGACTTGTATGTTTAAATGTTTCATCAGTGTTAATAGGCAGTGAACTCGGAGCCTTTGTTATAAGGATTATTTCACCACCAAAGTCACAGTACCCTAATTCCATCAAAAGATGTCTGTGTCCATGGATCATTACATCTTATGTCACCATAGGTGGAAAAAACATGCTGCCAGGATGTCAGATTCTGAAAGTGGCTAAAAAAGAATGCAGACGTGAACACCATCTCAATGGCCTTCTGTGCCTCCAAGAGAAACAGTTACTGTGGCCTTGGCCTAAGAAGACACTTACGGAGCACCACACCCCTCGGCCAAGATTCATGCTTCACCGTAATAATCTGCCAAGGCCTCTACTTTCTTTGGGTTTTACCTTCCTTATTCTAGCTCAGCCTTCAGCCGGGGCTCCCTCTCAGCTCTGATTTCTCCTCTCCTCCTTGGTACTGCATTTTCATGGAGTACTTATCTCCAGGTGACCACACTCTTCTATCAACCCTCCCCTTCTAAAACCCATGATTCTACTTCTGCCTTGAAACAACAGAGAACTGAACCTACTCTCTCTACCAGAGGACCGGCTTTCACTATCCGGATACACATTGCCAATCTCTTTAACTATGTTTCATGTGACACCGTCCACAAGACTCTCACCAGTCTGGCTGCTCTATTCCTAGGACTATTTCCTGAAGCAGGAAATATTAGGCAGGATGGTTTAAACTAGTGGGAAAACTTGGACACTGCTGGCACTTTGCTCCTGCCAAACTGTGCCCTTGGTCAGGACCATTCCAAATATGTTCAGTAATGCTTGGGGTATCATGCATGCCAAATAAAGTGGAAGAAAGAGAGAGAATTTCATAGTTTGACTTCTCAATACTTAGCTTTACATGTGAATGGATATCTTCCAACAAATCCTTTCCTAAATTCCTATCAATTATAAATTAAACCATTTCTCTAATAACAGAATGAAGAAAGGCAATTGCCTCTGGCCCAGCAAGTGTAACAATGTCCATTTCTTACCCTAAAAAATGACTCATCTTTCTTTCTTTTTTTGAACAGCTGAGGCAGAGTCCAAGGAAGCTTTGGACACAGGAGGAAGCCCAATCACGGACAACCCCATGCTCCTCCAAGGCACCCAGAGCAGTAATATGATTTACCCTCCAACCATTCAGTGTGCCAAAGCTGAGGCTTAAAGGACAGTAGGTCAACTCTTTCCATCTCAGTAAATGAAAAAGGCAGTGATCTCAACATTACTCAAACTCTGCAAAAGGGTTTTTGGCTCACTCAGGAAGGCACTGACATTATTATTGTGGGATGACGGATCGCCCTGGCCCGTCACATCACCATCAAAAAGCTTAAGTCACTGAAAGGCCAAATGTCTTGTAATGCCCTAAACAGCCTGTCAGGGGAGACTTATTGTGGCTAACAGAGGGAGCAATGAGATGGAAGCCTGTGCAGAGCCAGTATAATACATGTCAATAAAGGGAGAGGCACAGGGAACCACCAATGGCATGGATCAACTAAAAGGCTCCAGAAATCTTTAGATTAGTTTTAGAAATAGGTCTGTTCTATTATGTTTGCTCATGAAAATAATAAATAAAATACAGTTTCCAGGATGGGTAGGGTTGTAACTAACAATCTTATGAATTTGGCCATGTAGAATAAAGTATGGATAAAGGATACTGAATTAGGAACTTAAAGATGTTTTTGAGTATTTGAGAAGAAATCTCAATAGCCAGAGAGAAATTCCACAAGAAAAATAAAGCATTGGTACAAGAAAACAATCAAATGATAATACTTATATAAGTACTGAATTTAACCGAACACTGTGCCTTAATTACATTGAGTGTACGTGAGGAGGAGTATGTAAAAGAAAAGGTAGTATAAAAAATCTAATCTGTCCTAATAGGAAATCAAAGAGAATATCCAAAAATTGATAAAGCCAAACAGTAGTTAAATAAGCACAATAGTTAAATAAGTTCAAGATATTTGCCCCTGAAGGATGTGACTAGAGACTGCTTTTTTTTTATTGTAAATGTTACAGTACAATTTGACATATTTTACTATATTACTTTAATAAAAGTAAAAAAAATTAATAATAAATAAATATAAAATATGGAATCTTCAGGGGACTGGAAGGAAACATAGAGCTAATTTATATAATAATGAGGTTAATGACTTACTAAGCAGCATATCAGAGCATAAGTCAAACAGGACGAAACTAATAGATTTGATTACATAATATTTAATGCTCTTGAGTATCAAACCAAAAAAGGAACTCTAAATTAAATTAAAAGGTACATGAGAAAATGGAGAAAATATATGCAATACAGATAATATACAAAAGGTTAATACATTTACACATTTAAAGAGCTCTTACCAATCAACAAGGGAAAGAAACATTCCAATAGAAAACTGGCTGGGGCATAGACAAGAAAGGAAAGAAGGAGGAAGGAAGTCAACGCCTTGTTTAAAAAAACAAGTCCAATTTCTCTAATTAAAGAAATATACAGAGAGGAACCTGAAAGATGATCACAAGTCAAAGAAGTAACAGTGGTAGATTCTGGGTTGGTAGGTTCATTGATGTTCTTGTGTCTTTTTTCACCTTTTGCTTATCTGTATTTTCTGGTTTTCTATTAATCTTAAATTCATAATTAAAGAATTTATTTACTGAAGAAAATTTTCTGGAATATATTAAAGTACACTCAAAAATAAATAAAAATCACCCAATATTCTCCACCCTGAGCTAAACATTGCTGGCACATTTCCTTTCCATTTTTGCTTTTTATGTCTTTTCAACAAAATTGGATTCATATATTTCTCACTTAACATTACACGATAAACATTTTCTTATTACATTACAGATACTTCTAAAATAGAATATTATTTACTTCTTGATATTCCATTAAATACATGGATATATGACCAGATTCTAAATTCTAACAAATCACTACTAAAACATACCAGCTTTTCATAACATTCATTTCAAGCAAGATTAATTTAAACTTTTTCAGAGAAATGCAACCACCATGAATGGTTTAAAACCAAAATGGAGTACAGGGATGTGATGTTAGAGAAGTATAGGAACCTGCTCTCCGTGGGTGAGGATACCTTCCTTCCAGAATTCCTTATCCAACCACAGGGTTTAGAGTCCTTCATTTGTAGAATGTCTCCTGGAACCTTCTGCTTCCTACAATAGGGTTTCAGTTTGCAACGTTTCAGGAAAGATTGGGAGTTTGTGGATATAATTTTTTTTTTTTTTTTTTTTTTTGCCTCTCGCTGTTGTGGCTTCTCCCATTGCGGAGCACAGGCTCCGGACGCGCAGGCTTAGTGGCCATGGCTCACGGGACCAGCCGCTCCGCAGCACGTGGGATCTTCCCGGACCGGGGTACGAACCCGTGTCCACTGTATTGGCAGGCGGACTCTCAACCACTGCACCACCAGGGAAGCCCCTTGTGGGTATAATTTATCTTATTCTTTTAAAATTGCAGCCTCCCTTTTAATATACTTGGTAACTGCTTGGGATGTGTCTATATGAACTGTGTACTATATGCTTCTGTTATAGTCCTTACAATATTTTATTGTCTTATTTTCTGTAACAATTTTCCATGGATTCTTTGGGCTTAAGGTACATTAAAAGGGAGACTGCGATTCTGGGACTTCCCTGGTGATGCAGTGGTTAAGAATTCGCCTGCCAAGGCAGGGGACACGGGTGCGATCCGCGGTCCGGGAAGATCCCACATGCCACGGAGCAACTAAGCCAGTGGGCCACAATTACTGAGCCTGCAAGCCACAACTACTGAAGCCAGTGCGCCTTGAGCCCGTGCGCCATTTATTTGTCTGGAGAATAAAACCACCTCTGAGGGCTTCCCTGGTGGCGCAGTGGTTGAGAGTCCGCCTGCCAATGCAGGGGACACGGGTTTGTGCCCCGGTCCGGGAGGATCCCACATGCCGTGGAGCGGCTGGGCCCGTGAGCCATGGCCACTGAGCCTACACGTCCGGAGCCTGTGCTCCACAACGGGAGAGGCCACAACAGTGAGAGGCCCGAGTACCGCAAAAAAAAAAAAAAAAAAAAAAAAAAAAAAAAAAAACTCTGAGTGATTAAAATTTAGACCAGCTAGTCAAAATGCTTTATCACCTGTTCTTCTAAAACACTGATCAACGGAACAAGTTTTACTAGGGATAACAGTGTAATTGTATTCTGGAGTTCATATCGGCAATATGGTTTATGACCTTGATGCTGGATCACGACATGTCAATTGTATAACTGCTATTAATTGTCTGTTCAACGATTAAAGTATCACGTGATCTGAAAAAAAAACAATGGGGACACGTAGCTGCTGTAATCTGATGTTTTTAGATAAATGGAAGAATCAAAAGAAAATAAATCTTCCTGTTTAGTAATAAGAGCCAGCCTTTTTAAAAAGTAGAATTACACTTATTTTCATGATTTTAATATCTAAAAATTACTTATGGTAGTTTTTTTTTACTTTCTGTACTTGTTTATTATGTAAGAAATACTTGCCTTTGAGAGGGGAAAAAAATCAAATAATACAGAAGAATGTAAAAGTTTTTCAAGTCAAAATTACCCTCACCCCAAGAAAGATTTCTGTAGGTCTCATTTTTTTAGGCATATGCAAACTTTCTATCCTTTACCTCCCTACTCCTCCCCAACACAAACACACACAAATGGCATGGTGCTTCGCAACTTGCTTTTTTACACTTAGTGTATTTCAAAGATTTTTCTATACCATCACATACAGATACACTTCATGCTTTCAAATGATGGCATAGTATTTCATTGCATAGATGTAGCATTTTTTTATTCAGCTCACTTAGGTTGTATATAGAAGATTTGTTATTAAAAAACAATACAAAAATTTAGTCAAAATTGATCATAGGCCTAAAATAGAAAATTAAAACTATAAAATTTCTATAAAATATGTGTGATTGTGGGCTAGCAAAGATGTCTTAGATACATCAAAAGTATGATTCATAAAAGAAAATACTGATAAATTGGAATGCATCAAAATTTAAAACTTCTACTCTTCAAAAGACAGTTGAAAAGGAAAACACAGACCAAATATTAGGAGAAAATATTTGCAAAACACACAGCTGACAGAGGACTTACATCCCGAATACATAAATAAGTATCAAGACTCAATAATAAGAAAGATTTGAGCAGACTCATCACCAAAGATGTATGGATGGCAAACTAGCACCAGAAGATGTTCAACATCATTAGTCACTGGAGAAATTTAAAACCACAATGAGATACTGCTACACATTCAAATGTAAAAATTATTTTTTTAAAAAACTAACAATACCAAGTGCTGACAAAGTTGGAGCAACTGGAACTTTCATATATTGCCGATGAGAATGCAAAATGGGACAGCTGTGTTACAAAACTGCCTGGCACCTTCTTACAATGTAAACATACACTTACATACGAGTCCATAATCTCACTCCTGGATATTCACCCAAGAAATGAACATTTATATTCACACAAAAACCTGTACATATAGCAGCTACATTAATAACTGCCAAAAACTGGGAACAATCCAAATGTCTCTCAACTAGACAATGGATAAGCAACTGTGGTACATCTATACAATGGAATGTTACTCAGCAATATAAGGGAACAAATTACTGACACAAAACATAGACAAATCTCAACTGCATAATGCTAAGTTGAAAGAAGCCAGATTCAAAAGGCTCCATAGTATTTGTTTCCAATTATATGACTTCTAGAAGACAAAACTATAGGGACAGGAAACTGATGACCGTTACCAGGGCTGGGGGTAGGGAAGGGTTAACTACAAAAACAGTACTAGGGGATTTCAGGGGGAATGATGCAACTGTTCTGTATCCTGATTGTGATGGTAATTACATAACTGTATGCATTTGTCAAAGCTCAGAGAACTGTAATATTAAAAGGGTAAATTTTACTGTATGTAAAGAATACCTCAATTTTAAGTTAACCTCTTTGTACAAATCTTTGCTTAGTTATGTTTATATGCCCAGAAGATAAATTAGAATTTCTAAGTGAAAAAAAATAGAGTTGCCATATGATCCAGCAATCCCACTGCTGGGCATATACCCAGACAAAACTATAATTCAAAAAGATACATGCACCTCTATGTTCACAGCAGCACTATTTACAATAGTCAAGACATGGAAACAACCTAGATGGATGGATAAAGAAGATGTGGTACATATATACAATGGAATACTACTCAGCCATTAAAAAGAATGAAATAATGCCATTTGCAGCAACATGGATAGACCCAGAAATTATCTTACTAAGCGAAGTCAGAAAGAGAAAGACCATATATCACCTACATGTGGAATCTAAAATACAACACAAAAGAACATATCTACAAAACAGAAAGAGACTCACAGCATAAAGAACAGACTTGCAGTTGCCAAATGGGAAGGGGAGATAGGGGAGGAAAGGTATGGGAGTTTGGCATTAACAGAGGCAAACTATTATACATAGGATGGATAAGCAACAATGTCCTACTGTATAGCACAGGGAACTATATTCGATATCCTGTGACAAACCATAATGGAAAAGAATACAGAAAAGAATATATATACGTATAACTGAGTCACTCTGCCGTGCAAAAGAAATTAACACAACACTGTAAATCAACTCTATTTCAATAAAAAAATTTTTTTAATTGCTGAGTCAAAGAACACTGTCTTTCAAATTTTGGTAGTCTGCCAACTGTCCTCCAAAAAAGTTGTACCAAACTATATTACTAACAACAGGGTACGCTGAGATGAAAGTGCCTGTTTCCCCACCCAGGCCAATCTGCTTATGTCAAAGCTTTTCATCTTTGTCAGTCTGAGAGGTGTCAAAAGGTATCTGTGAGTGTGATCTACATTTCTTTAATTATGAGAGAAGTTGAGTCTCTAGTCAAATGTTTACTGCCCACCTTTTATTTTTTCTGTGAAATGCCTATTTGCATCCTTTGTCACTTAAATGGCGGGTGATTAATTTGTAATACAAATTCTAGATCTTAGGGGCTAGAAGGGCAGTGAGAGTTCTTGGTACTTGGTCTTACGGTCAGGAACGTTTACCGCTGTGTCCAGGAAATCCTGGCGACACACAGCCTTCAAGGAGACGGAAGCCTCTCCGGTGTCAGACCGGTGTGTCTCTCCCAGGCCTGGCCAGCCTCCGCTGAGCCCGCCGCCCTGCTTGAGCCCGCCGCCCAGCTTGAGCCCGCCGCCCTCTTATTGGCCCTGCCCCCTCTCCGGGCCCAGCACCCTGACACGACTCCGCCCCGCCCTCTCATTGGCTTGTCGCGCGGCGATAGAGTTCGCTCCTAACCTGTGCAGTCCCTCACCTTCTGGACGGCAACTGGGGGCTAGTGTCCAGTCGTCAGAGCATTGACACTCTCAGCGTCACCCACTGTCCCCCAAAGGGGAGGGGTGTTTCCCGCCACCTCAGCTTCTCTGGAGGTGGAAGAAGCCGCGGGTCAGAAGCCCTCCTGCCTCCCAGAACGCCGTTCCCTTGGCAACCAGAAGCACGACGCTCCCAGTCTCGCGATAGGGGAAAAGGGCTATACCATCCAGAAACGAGACGTGGGGGCCCAGGAGCGGCAGAGGACCCAGCACTGTCGGAAACCGGAGACCTCGGGCATCCCTGCTGTCTCCTCCGCCTTCCCGGCGGATGGTGGAGAGTGTGGAATGGTTTGTTTGTACTTAGGTTGAACTTGGAAAGAGGATGTCTGGATGCTTGTATGGCTCTGTCCTTCACTATTAATACGATGCCCTGCAGGTCCGCTAATCCTCTCTGAACTCAGTTTCCTCCTCTGTAAAATGAGGTGATAACAATTGCTTCCTCACAACACTGTTGTGCAGCTCAAAACATAATGTTATGTGAAGTTCTTAGTAAATGTTGGGTGCCATGTAAATAAAAAAATAGTAGTTTTGCCCAGATTGGCCTACAGTCCAAAAAAGGTAATAATTGCTATTTGCGCTTTCTTTCTTGTGGTTTTTGTAATTCTCAGCACGTGAAGACTATTTCCCTGGGTCCCTGAATTGATTTTCTTCATCCCCAGTACCATCAACTGTCTGCTTCTTCCAGTTTGAACAGAACCTTACAGTTTGCAAGGCATTTTCACGTACATGGACCCTGTAGCCTCATTGTTTTAGGTGGTAAGATGTGTATTCTTTAAGTGTTTTTCAGCAGAGCAAATAGACAAAGGTTAAGTGAGTTGCTCAAAGAACCACAGCTACAATCTCGGTCAGTGGTGGGTGTAAAAACCTAGCTGTAAATGCCAACCATATACTGCTAAATCCTGCCTTTCTATCTCCAGCTCAGAACTCCACACTCTTTTATCTAACTGACTACGTGACATCTTCACTTAGACATCTCCACTTCAATGTAAGAAGCACCTTAAACTTAAGATGTAAAAAAACAAACTTCTCCACAGTCCCCCCTCCACCCCTCCTTCTTATCCATCTCAGTAAATGGTAACTGCATCCTGCCTGCCAGTCACAGGCCAAAACCTTGAAGTCATCCTCAATTCCTCTTCTTGTCACACTTTACAATCAGCTTATTATAAATCCTATCAGCTTTACATTCAAAATATATCCAGAATCCAACCACTTCTCACCACCATCCGTGCTTCCATTAAGGTCTGCACTGACATCATCTCTTGCCCAGATTTTTGCAATAATCTCCTAACTGTTGACTTCCTTGGCCCTACTACTTTCAATCAGCAACCTGAATGATGTTTTCAAAACCTAAGTCAAACAATGCCACTCCTCTGCTCAGGACTCTCCATGACTTCCCATTTCATGCAGAATCCTTACAATGCCCACAGGTCCTTGATAACCATACCCTCTGTTTTCTTCCAGACCTGCAGTCCTACCACCCTCTCCCTGGCATACTTTGCTGCAGCCTCACTGTCCTCCTTGTAAGTGTTTCTACGCAGGAATTCTTCCCAGCATTTCTCAGGAAATGTACATGTTTTTCCAAATTTAGAAAAAAAAATCAGTTAAGAAATCAGGAAAATTGGAGAAAGTATTCTGATTCTCCTGTGAAAGTTAAACCATAGCAATCAACATAGAGATGTAACTGAAGAAATCCACTGATGTCAAGATAAGTCGAGAGCAAGAGCAGGAAATGCTGACACTCTGAGTCAGAAGTTGAGATCAACATTCCAGGAACCAGGACAGGAGCACCTGGGAGAGAGGCGATCACAGTCTGATAGGTCAATCTTGCTTGGAGCTGGTGCCATGTTATAAGTGTGCATCCCCGGCCCAGTCTGCTGCTAACAGTGAGTCATTCTTGCAAGTAAAATAAATATTAGTAAGTTGATACTCATTGTATACTTTACACAAATTCTATGAGTGATATTCCAAGGAGCAACAAGTTTTTATTCGGAATAAGCCCTTAAATTGGCAATTTCCAACCCATGATTCTGTGAAGGGCTGTTGGCCTTGCTTGGAGATTTGTATGTTACATTATTCAAATGGTACCCAGTAATGTTCTCTGTGTTCTCCAGTATTTGAATATTTGCTGTAGGCTACATCTCTTATAAATACTTCTAAATTTAATAGTCCTTATTTTTTAAACAAATGCTTCAGATAGCATGGTAATGAATAAAGAATATGAAGAAGGTTGGAAGTATGTTAAAAATAACAAGATTTAGGGGCTTCCCTGGTGGCGCAGTGGTTGAGAGTCCGCCTGCCGATACAGGGGACACGGATTCGAGCCCCAGTCCAGGAAGATCCCACATGCCGTGGAGCGGCTGGGCCCGTGAGCCATGGCCACTGAGCCTGTGCGTCCGGAGCCTGTGCTCCACAGCGGGAGAGGCCACAACAGTGAGAGGCCCGCGTACCGCAAAAAATAAAAATAAGATTTGGAGAACTCCTGGCAGTTCTGATTTCTTGTTTCTGCATGCCAAAGATTAGTATCTGTTGGAAATTTGGAAACACTACTCCTTGTTCTTGTGTGAGTAAACACACACATACACACACACATGCACACACACACACACACACACACTGCCTGGAACACAGTTCCTCAGCAATCCACATGGCTTGTTTCCTCTCTTCCCTCAGGTGTCTGCTTCCTCAGGTGGGTCTTTCCTGACCACCCAATATTAAATAATAATTCCCATCTCTGAACTCCCTACCCTGTTCCCTTGACTCTATTTTTTTTATAAGGAGGAGAGATGCCACTGTTTGGATTGCGATACGAAATAGCTGGGTGACCTTGGGTAAATTCATAAACTTTTGTGGGCCATAATATCCTCATTTGAAAAATGAACGTTGACTAGTTTTGCAGTTCTTAAACTCTACTGTATTAGGATAACCTGAGGAGATTAAAAAAAAATACTGATCCCAGACCTATATCTAAGATTAAATAAACCTGAAACTCTCCTCAAATTTTAATGTGCAGATAAATCACTGGAGGATCTTGTTAAAACGCTGATTCTATGTCAGGTGGGACCCAAGACTCTAACAGGCTCCCAGGTGATGTCAAAGCTTCTGGTCCACAGACTACTCTTTGAGTAGCTAGAGACTAGGTAATCTCCAAATGACTGCACAATTCTAATATTCCATGAATAAAGGCCATCCTTTCCATTTTAATTTTTGGCGAAAACTGATGCTCATTAAGAAAACAACACATTTCAGATTTCTTAGGGATGTGAGGGGAAAAAATAACTAAGAAGTCAGGGCTGTGACAGGTGCCCATGATTAACTGGTGTTCTCATTTTTTTTGCAACTTGCTTATACAACATAAGATACATATAAAGCAAGTAAAAAGAAAGTTCAGGTCCAATAGAAACTTAGTGTCTCTTTACTGTTTGTAACCTTTCCAGACTAAGTCCCTATTGATTACATTTTTCATGAAACTCACCTCATCTTGAATTATTTTCTGTCATTCTCATTTCGTTTATTTACCTTCTGCTGCTTCCGTTTTGCAAACTGCTGAGAGGCTGTATGTGCCTTGAGGGCAAATTTAATAAACTGTATTTGTTGCATGTTAGTACACAATAAATTGTGCCTTTGTTTTTAGTTCCTTAAACTCTTCTACATCAGCTATTGCAATTACACCCTCAAAGCAATTCACATTCAGATATGTTGGAGAGCACCATATTTTTCTCTGCTGTGTTTTCTGAACTGCTGTGTACAACCCCCCCCCCAAAAAAATATTCTAGAAAGTATTATGCCTTTCAAAATAATTCATAAAGATTTCATCTAGAGTCAAGATATTTTAAGCTAAAATTTCCCTGGTCGCATTCCAGGTTGGTGACATATGGCAGCATTGGTTTCAAAGTTGGTTCTTGTTTTTGTTTTCAATCTCTCTCTGCTGTTGACGTTCTCCTTCTGAGTGGAGTCAGGTTTGAATGAATGAGAGAGCCCACGCTGTATGCCATCTGGGCTCCAACTATCATTCCAGCCTTGTTGCCCCAATTTCCCTTTTCTCACCATAAGCTTCAGCCAAATACAACAACGTACTAGGAGAGGAAGCTCACTAAGCCTCGTATCACAGATTCTACAAACTAGATTAAATAGCCACTTCTTTTGAAGGGTAGTCAAAAGCGTGTGCTACTGGACAGTTCCCAACTCGCGTGAGTCTGTGGCTTAGAGTTATTAAAAAGTAACAATTACTGAGTGTTTAGGACATGCCTTAGGTGGCTCTTTCCATGTCACTTCCTAACATCCTATGAAGTGGCACTGTTATTACCCAGATTTGCAGTTGAGAAGCAGAGCGTGGTAGGTTGAGTGGTTTTTCCGAGTTCATTCAGAAACTAAATGGTACTGGGATTCCAACCGAGTTCCACACCCTGTTTGTTCTGTTCACCTCCTCGCTGGACTCAATTCGGGAAAAGAGGTTATTTGTATCCACTAGATGGTGCTGATTGCCTTCTCTTCAAAACAAAACTATAAACCTGCTTTCAGCACCTCTCAATTTCCTTGGATTTTAGGTATGATCCAAGAAACCACTGAACTGAAATATCCTGTTTGTTTGAACTGTGCTTGGGTACATCTTTAAATAGCCATCCCAATAGGAAAAGTGAAAACTAGATCCCAAAAAAATCAGAGTGGATTTTTAAAAATATCTTAGTACATATTATAATTATCTCATATCCAATAACCATTGGTAACTTTGAGTGACTAAGGTTCTCATACATTTGTAGTCCTATAAAATCTGCAGGCTATTTTTAAAAGTCCATGTTTTATTTCATATACCCCTTTTACCCTAACTATACTCCCTCCCGTGCCACCCGGTCCTGCTTGGCCACAGTGCTGCCATGTAATCAGGAGACATGACCAGGGAAGTAAATCAAGTCTTAAAAGAACAAAAAGCAAGTTCCGGAACAGGTAATCCTACTTTTTTTTTTTTTTTTTTCAGTACGCGGGCCTCTCACTGCTGTGGCCTATCCCGTTGCGGAGCACAGGCTCCGGACGCGCAGGCTCAGCGGCCATGGCTCACGGGCCCAGCCGCCCCGCGGCACATGGGATCCTCCCGGACCGGGGCACGAACCCGCGTCCCCTGCATCGGCAGGCGGACTCCCAACCACAATCCTACTTTTATTCACAGTAAAATGCACTTTAAGTTTAGTATGTGTTTAGTTCTTTTTTAGTACAATCTTTAGTACTTAAAAGCTATTAACTAAATCTGCTAAAAATGGGTTCTCAGATTTTGTCGTTCATAAGGATCATTTCAGATGTTATTTATTTTACATATTTTTTAATTTATTTATTTTATTTAGTTTTAGCTGCGTTGGGTCTTCGTTGCTGCACGTGGGCTTTCCCTAATTGTGGCGAGTGGGGGCCACTCCTCGTTGCGGTGCACGGGTCTCTCATTGCGGGGGCTTCTCCCGTGGCAAAGCACGGGCTCCAGGCGCATGGGCCCAGTAGTTGTGGCACACGGGCTCTAGAGCACAGTCTCCACAGCAGGTGGGATCTTCCTGGACCAAGGCTCAAACCCCTGTCCCCTGCATTGGCAGGAGGATTCTCAACCACTGCACCACCAGAGAAGCCCCTCAGGTGTTATTTAAAATGTTGACTTTAGTCCCTATTCCCTGATTTAGTAAGCCTGGGGTCCAGCCCAGGAATCTGCATTTTAACAAACACCCTGGTGATTTTGGTGCAGTACGACCAAGAGAATGCTTTGAAAAACACTGACTTCAAGTTTGCATTTGAAAGAGTAAATAGCACTGAGGTCGATGCTCGGAGAGGCACCATGGAGACGCCTGGAGCTGTGCAACCCAGGGGCTTTGAACAGAGAAGTCCAGTACTTCCTTTGTAAATAGTAAGCTAGAAAACTGAAAAATGTTCTCCCTTCCCACTTCCTTGATTCTGAACCCTTTTCTTCCTCTGCCTGTCTATTAGGGAGTGCTATAGAGAATCAAGTGTTAGTCAGAGGATATCCCCATTTTTTTTTCTTGCGGTACGCGGCCCTCTCACTGTTGTGGCCTCTCCCGTTGCGGAGCACAGGCTTCGGACGCGCAGGCTCAGCGGCCATGGCTCATGGGCCTAGCCGCTCCGCGGCCTGTGGGATCTTCCCAGACCTGGGCACGAACCCGTGTCCCCTGCATCGGCAGGCGGACTCTCAACCACTGCGCCACCAGGGAAGCCCGGATATCCCCATTTTAAAAATGGGTGGGGGGTGACGGGAAGCTTGCTATGTCACAGTATCTGGTAGCCCAAACACACGATACACTTTGAATTTTTAAGTGAAAGGAGGTAGCCCAGGCATTGTCACGTGACCATGTTTAGCTTGTCCAAGTGATATGAGTGACAGCATGGGGGGAAAAACCTGTGCCAGGATATTGTGGAGATTCCTAAAAATCAACACACACACACTGTGCAGCTGTGCATGTATGGCCCAGAAAGCTAATAGAGGCTTGTTTTTTAAAAGGTAGTAAAATAAATCAAAGAGGATAAAGATACCTTCTGAAATACAGAATATTTTGGGGGGGGGTGGAGGGGTGCATCTCAATTCTGCCCTCAAGAAATCAGCTCTGCTAAGTGAGTCATTCTCACCAGAAAGGGAGAAATCGGTTTCTCTTCTTTTCTTGGAGAATTCCCTCACAGTAACAGACTGTTTTACTCTCCGGTTATACTGCTGGCTCCACACATTTGTCGCCTGCGGCAGTTCTGTTACCTGTAAAGAATTATAGAGTAGCCAGAAGTTTCCCGAGGCCAGCTGCATTCTCCTTTGCTGGATGCCAGTTGAGATTACACGGTTTTGCTCTTGGCATTTGGCCCCTGCCAGGAAAATGAACGGGACACTGCTTGTGGGTTATGGCTAAAGAGAAGTTTAGTAATTTCACGGCAGCAAGTAATCCTGGGCAGAAACTCACTGTTTCAGAACACTGTCCATGCATTGAGTGTCATACTTCACGCTTGTCTGATTCCAAACCATAACGTTTGAGTTGAGCTAGGTCTCTGATCCCATAGGGTATTTTGTTTGTTTCTTCATTTTTTGTTTTAAATTGGGTCTCCTGATCTATATACTAAAATGAATTTTTAGAATAAAAATTATATAAATCTTTATTGTTATGGAAACCTTGCAATTTATTTTAACTTAAAGGAAGGTAAAAGAAATTCGCATAGCATATTTGAAATGTATTCGGATCAAACTTTCAGGGTCTTAAGTAACAATGTAGAAAAATTATTTTCCTCAGAGTTAACATCTAAGAGATAAAGAAGAAATAGGTAAACAACCAAAGGGGATGTTTATTAGTCAGCTGTCAGGCTGCCATTCTGGCTTTCTTAGCATCTCACTCCTTACATATATTTTTTCTTAGTTCAAATTCAAACTAATGTTTCTCTCTGAACATACAAAATGTTTATTAGACTAGAAGCTAGTCATCATTTTGATGACTGTAGGCTTTCTTGTGTAAATCTTTTTCTTATTTGATCATTCAATTCCTTATTTAACCAAGATTGGTTTATTTTCTCTTCATTTTATCATCACAGACAAATTGGAATTAATATACTAATTTGGCTCAAAATTTGTTATGTAACCCATACACTGACACACAAAACCATTTTAAATTACACATCCCTGGTTTCTCAGCCAGCATCTGCAAAGAGCTGACCTGGGCCTGGTCTCTTAACTTCTCTCAATCTGTTTCTTCATCTAGTAAAATAAGGGGCAGGATAAAGATTTCTAAGCTTACTTTCAGCTCTGAGACTCTGTGAATATCTGACCTAAGCAGACTTGGCCCTCTTTGGAAACCACTGCTCATGTGTTCCAGCCTGAACTGCGACAGTATTCACACCAGCATAAAAAACACGTGTTCAATAAGCAGGGCAGTAAGAATTGCCTGTTTAGAAACACCTGGGCAGTGGTAACAGCCATCGGTCTTGTCCTCGGCAATCCATAAAGAATTAAACAAAGCAAAACCACAATCAGTGCACCCTATTTTTACAGCACAACACAATAGAGTGCATTGAAAAATGGTTTAGGTTTTATGAGATCTGGGTTTACGTCTCCCTCTGTTGTTGATTCTAGAAGGACACGCTTCTTCACATTTCCAGGCTTCAGTTTACCAGCCCATCTGTTAAATTTTGGAAAGTAAACTCCTGAATACTTTTGCTTACTTTGTAGAAATAGAGAAGTTAAATTGTTCTTAAGATTCTATACTGAATGTTTCACTGCAACTGTAAATAAAATGAGTACTTTTACTTCACATAAAAGCAGCCTTCTAATCTATGCTGAAGAATGAAAAAAGGTGAATTATCCGGTTCAATTCACACCTGTCCTCCATTAAATGCTCATTTATCTTGTATGTTTTGTTACAGATGACTTGGTATTTTTGTGAAATCTGCCAACTATTTTTTTGTTATGAATCTAAAGATCATTACCTTGGTCCAAATTTATGGAAATTTTGTATTCAGGTGGCATACTTGCATTCATGCATCCATTTGTCTACCTTTTCTTGGTCACTTTCGCTGAGTCAAATCCTCTAGTGAGCTATTGCTGAGCAAGTAAGCTTTTCAGCCTTTCTCTAATCATACCTAATTGCTCAAAGATCCTGACAGAGGCAGGAGCTAGATGGTCATATTAATCCCCACCAACTCCTCACCACCACTGATTTTAGGTAGCAAGTGTCAGGAGTAAGGGGGATTTCTGAGTGCCAATATGTAGTAGTTACCTATCTGTTCGCGATAAGAGCAGGAAGAAAATGGAAGGCATTAGTCAGAGAAATATTTCCCCTTCTCAATGTCATGAAAAAGACATTTTAAAGCACTGGTTTCCCCTCCGCACATTTTGCTTATGGATTAGTCATTTTTAAAAATCAGGACTTCTGGTCCGAGGTCTTGAAAAAAATCACTTAACCTCCTGGGCCTCCATTTCTTCTTATTAAATTATAGAGGTGGTATATAACTAGGCTAAGATCTTCCAAATTCTAAGTGCTATGACTATATGAAGTAAATGGTCATTTTATGGAGGAAGAAACTTCTCGGATTTAAAGAAAAATTTGCCATCCAACAAACAATCATTGAGGAAGATGCACACTCTCAGTGAAGGATAATTTTCACTTTCCCTCAGAACTTGTCAGCACGTTCATTCATTGTTCTCTTGTCTCTTGTGGGGGGTTTTCTTTTTTTTCTCCCTTAAGCTGTCCAGAGGGCAGGGACCATATCTCGAACACTTTATACTCCATTATAATAGTGTGTATTAAATGCAATAATACTTACTGTTATGAATGAATGAATCTTGTTAACATTTCGTATATCTGCATGGAAGAGTACTCGCTCCTTGGGGGAGTGTGGGCAATGGATGAGAGTGATGTGAGGGCAATGACTCTTAAATTAAACTAAGGGTCAACTCGATGCAGAATTAACAGGGAAGACCTGAGGCAGAAGATGACGCCTGTGAGTACTCTCAGCTGAGCAATCTCAATCTTGGCCTTCTGCTAAGAGTTTAACATTTACTCTGAACTGAATGCCTCTGCCATGAAACAGGAAATCATGAAGCAGAAGGAATTTTAGGAAATAACATTGAGAAAAACAGCTGTCGGGCATGAAGGCTTTTAATACAGTCCCCAGTATAGTTTAATAACGTGTGCCGAGTGAGTATTCAAAAACTAGTCATAAGGGCTTCCCTGGTGGTGCAGTGGTTGAGAGTCCGCCTGCCGATGCAGGGGACACGGGTTCGTGCCCCGGTCTGGGAGGATCCCACATGCCGCGGAGTGGCTGGGCCCGTAAGCCATGGCCGCTGAGCCTGCGTGTCGGGAGCCTGTGCTCCGTAACGGGAGAGGCCACAACAGTGAGAGGCCCACATACCGCAAAAAAAAAAAAAAAAAAAAAAGTCATAATAAGGAGAGATGATAATGATCATCAGTACTTTGGAGGGTGCAGTGGAAGAATTGGTCCTTAATGCCTTCTGTACTGTTTTTAGCTCTGTCTCTAACTTGTTTCATCTCTTAGGGCCATCTGTGCCTCTAGTTTCCCCATCTGCAAAAGAGAGATCATATCATTTCCTGCAGAAGTCTGTGGACTGTGCTTTAATATCCTCCAGTAAATCGTATATAAATACAAAGCAGGCAAAGAGAAGCCAAGTGCTACCAAGAGAATAAACTTTAAGGCAGAGAGTATTATAAATTAAAATCAATTAAGACCTAAGTATTCTAATGATTTGAAGTAGTTAATGCAAAGGTAGTTGTTACATTCATTTTAGATTTTTTCTAAGTAAATGGGAACATTGATTATAAATAAATTCCAGGATAGTTTAATCTATTAAACTCTCTATTTTGTACATATTTATCTATAATATGGTGAGGGTTTTAAATTAATTTCTGAAGCAAACTAGCATTATTTAAATTAAACTTACTCTTAAAAAGGAGCAATAGGGACTTCCCTGGTGGTGCAGTGGTTAAGACTCCGTGCTCCCCATGCAGGGGGCCCAGGTTCAATCCCTGGTCAGGGAACTAGATCCCACGTGCATGCTGCAACTAAGAGTTCACATGCCACAACTAAGGAGCCAGCCTGCCACAACTAAGACCAGGCACAACCAAATAAGTAAATAAAAATATTTTTTAAAAAGGAGCAGTAATTCTTAAAAGTGCTTTAATAAATACACCCCCCAAAAAAAGAAATATTTCTTCTTGTTTATTGAGAATACATAGGGAAAAAGTAAAATTCAGAACATCCTACAATTGCCTAGTTCATAAAGCCAAACTGAAGGAATTATCTGAGTAAACTGACACCCTTTGAGCATATCAGCAAAGAGCCGTTGGTCACTCTCACCCTGAAAGCCTAAATTGCCTTATTTTCTCAATTCCCTTTACTGATCCATGTGGTTTCTTGTTTTTTCTTTTGTTCAGTCAGGTGGTGCATTGCAAAATTCAGAAGCTTAATAGACTTTTGTAGGTCTCCTTTTTTAAAGTCAATATGTATCTTTATCTATACACATGGGTTTTTCTTAAAAATAGCAAAAAAGGCTCCTCTAATCATGATCTCCCCTGCAGCCGGGATGGGGTCGACACTATGAGGAAGAAGGAAGGAAGGTGGATGTTTAGGAGGTGAGTAACGGCATCTGCTCCAGCTTATGAGGTGTACATGTAAATCACTCTTGTATGTTCAGAATTGTCTTCACAGGGACAGAGTGGATTCGCTTTTCTTTCTCAAAATCAACTTCCAGTAAACCACTGAAAGACTCAAACAAAATTTTAGGTACATTTTCCTTTTCAATGTGATTTCTATTTTCTTAGTTTCTCTAGATCTGCAGTCATTATTTCATCTATATTTAAAACTGGCCAGAGTTCTAGTATTATCTTCCAAGGGTTGGGTTTGGAAAGAGAAGTATCCCTTGTATCATTTGCCTTTTAAATAATAATGGATTTAATTAAATGCTTCTCTCAGAGAAACAACCCAGAGACAGAAGGCCAGCGTTTAATTCTGTGTGGACCTTCGGGTAGTAGTATATAAAATCTGTTCACACCAAATTTCCTCCATGAAAATTACAAAGAAGGAAATGCAAAAGGGAATGAGAATTTTGGCCGAGGGAAGCCAAAATAAACTAGAAAAGATTTTTATAAGCATGTATTCATATGTAGAATAATAGACTATAGAAACATAAAATTTCAGAGTTGAAAAGAAACTTAAAGTCTCATTTTCCCTTCAAGGTTGAAATACAAATTAATTGCTTCAGTCTCAAAAAAGTGTGGGACAATACATAATTTTCTTTATTGTTTTACTATAGCTTAATTTTCATCGTGAGATCCTGGGATAATAGATATAATCGCACATTCAAGGTTTTCTTCCCTCTCACGTGACACCATGGGCTCTGTGGAGTGTGAAACGACATCTGTCCCCTGTGTCATTGCCTACATGGTCACCCCTTGCCCCATTTGGTCTTGTGATCCATCCTTCCCGGCCACCTGCTCCTTTGGGCTTGAAGCTCTCTCTTTCTTTCAAGACACTTATGTAGATATCTGAGTGAGGCCCTGGCTCCTGGACTCACTACCAAACTCCCCACAGGGATCCACGCCCTGGGGAGCAGGGCACACACTGGTTCCCTTTGCAACTGCCCAAATCTTTCTTTGTTTTGCTGTTTCTTTGTTTGCTTTCTTGGGGCTTTCCCTAGGAGGCAGCATTAGGCCCCTTATCCAGAAGGTACAGATGTCTACATTATCACTTACCCCTGACTTCTCTTCTCTACTATCCTCACGTCCAGGGAAGATTTTTCCACTGAGGGGGGATGGTTCCCCTTCCTCAAACCATCTCAAACCTTTGGCTAACCCAGTGTTTCTCAGTGCGTGGCTAATCCAAGATTTCTCAACATTGGCATTATTGGTATTTTGGACCAGATATGTCTTTGTTGTATGGGCTGTCCTGTGCATTATAGGGCGTTTAGCAGCATCCCTGGCCTTGACTCACTAGGTGCTAGTTGCATCCCCCAATTCTTGAAAATCATTACCAAATATCCAGTGGGCTCATCCCAAGAGTCCCCTCTGTTCTCCTAAAACCTAGGCTTTGATACACAAAAACTGGAAAGAGACTCACAGTCTATTTGCTTTCCTTTGAGGCAGTGAACGCCTTCCCCGCACCTTCCCAGAGGCAATACATGTGAATGTATCAAGCAAGGAAAAGGAGGGAAGAGAAATTAGATGCATCAGGTAATATGGTTAATATCTCAAAAGCGTTATCCCATCTGTGCTGTACTTTCTCACCTGTTGCCTTAAAAGGTACACCACATGTCATTCTAGCACCTCCTTTGTGTGTGTATTACCTTTTGTATATGGACTGCAGTGAATACGCATATAAAAAGAAACTTAAGAGGGGGCAGAAACGATTTAACCACTAAATTCTGATCAATACAGCTGACAAAAGGATTATTGTTCACGCCCAACACATACGCCTAGAGCTGTGCTTCTCCGTATTGAACTTCCCTTCCAGATTTAGAACTTACACTCCCTCTAGTGAATTACAGAGAGGCTTAGGTGATGAAGAGAGAAGTAGATCAAAGACCTTGCATTTGATGCCTTTAACCCTTGTATGAGTCATTCCAAGGAGATTGATGAGAACCAGCAATAACTCTCCTGACAGCAAATCTTACCCCAGCTCGTCCTCAATAGAGATTTAGCCACGTCTCCAGATGCCATATCTCTTATTTACTCATTCATTTATCATTCACTCATTTAAGTTTGGAAATAAGGGCTCCTAAGTCCCCAGGACATAAACAGCCATCAGAGGTTCACAGAAAACAATGCTGGAGATTACAGTCTGAGGTCTATGAAGGTCTCCAGGCCTTTATTCTGCCTATTAACTAACTTATCTCCTTGGCACAAATGGGGATAAACACTGGTTGAACCTGAGGCTAACAGGCAAGATATTTTAGCTTCTAAAACCTCATATAATGGAGAATCTTAGATCATTTCAATTTATTTTAAAAGCCTTGCACTCACACAAAAAGGCTTTTGATGCTACCCTGGGCATTAGTATTGATTTCAATTCCTGTTTTATTCACATACTCTCAGGTCATTAACCATGATTCATTTTTCTTTTGACTACAGAACTCTAATATAGCAGCAATTGGTTGTGATATAAACCTGCTAAATGTTTACAACTATTTGGGGAAGTTAATCACTTTGCTATAAACTTATTTACATCGTATATTGCTACATTGGTAGACTACAATATGAAAGCACTAATCCTTCCCCTCCACAGAAATTCAGCCTAAAATAAGCTCTTTTTCCCTGAGCATCTCAGATCTGGTATGCGGCAGCCGCTGTGAGCCACCCAACCCCGTCAGGGCTGCCAAGAGCACAGCAACGCCCAGAGCTGGCCTGGAGCTGCAGCTTTTCTCTCCAGCCCAATCAGACTTGTGCTTGAACTCCAATATTAGCTTAACACACCACGTGACTGCCTTATAGTTCCTTTTCAACGGCTGAGTCCACTTTGGGTTTGTCTATCTTCCCTTAGTTACCTACATATTCTGCTGTACTCTGCATCAGTATATTATTCTCATTTTTTTTTTAACATCTTTATTGGAGTATAATTGCTTTACAATTTTGTGTTAGTTTCTGCTGTATAACAAAGTGAATCAGCTCTACGTATACATATATCCCCATAACCCCTTCCTCTCGCGTCTCCCTCCCACCCTCCCTATCCCACCCCTCTAGGTGGTCACAAAGCACCGAGCTGATCTCCCTGTGCTATGCGGCTGCTTCCCACTATATGCTCTTTCTTATTCAGGATCTGGCTTATAGATTTACAGCAAAGTCAAATATTCTTTCAACATCCCTTTTTTTTTTGAACCTGAGAATTGTTTGGTGAAGAACGATTCCAGCTTACACAGTTATTTTTTTCTTCAGGGATTCAAACAGTACTTTGGCACTGTGTACTGCCTCAAAGTATCATCATTATGAATACTAATAATTGTTGGGGTAACTGGTAAAAAACATCAATTTAATATTGTTTTCTGAATAACATTGCAAAACTGCCTCCATGACTTTTTTTTTTAATGTAGCATGTAAGCACTAATATGGATATAGTTTTACTGTTTGCCACACTTTGTGTTAAACAGACCATGCCATTTAATCCTCACAACTGCCCCATGAGGTATACTATTGTCTCACTTGGATTCCCCTGAAAACAGAGCTCGAGACAAGGGCTTTGTGCAGTTGGTTTTGGGGAGGTGATCCTTGAGGGCATGAATGAGGGTAGAGAAAGCCAGACAGGGAAGGAGGAAGAAGAGTCAATAAAAGGATGCAGTATTTGGACAACGTGGTGGGCAACAGGGACTCAATTTGCTGGACTTCCTGAGAAGTGGAAAGATGCCTCCCACAATTGTCCAGCAGAAGGACAGGGGCATTTATCCACTGGTTCCCATGTCCCACTGATCCAGGGTTACCCCCCAGAGCGAGGGAGCTCTCCCAGGGCAGACAGCAGAGAAACTAGGCCTTGATGGCTCTCAGGGAAGTGAGTAGATGCAGCCAACAATGGCCCACTGCAGACATGGCTAAAATCAGAGGTGAAACATGTGAGTCAGGGCAACAGAAGCCTCTGACAGTTATTACCTCCCCATTTTATAGAGAGGAAACCAAGATACATGGAGATTACCTCACATGCTCAAGGTCACAAGGTGGGTCAGTGGTAGAGTCAGAACTCAAACATGGGCCATCTGACCTCAAGGCCATGGCCCCAACCATAAGGGGTAATGACGGCTGCACTACACTCTTCCCCGTGTAGCTCCACCTACAGGTTTGAGCAGACCATCCACCGATTCCATTTGGAACCCAGGTTTGGGACATTTATTCAAACATTGCAGTTTCTTCTTTGGGAATTCATTTTTCAAGTTGCCACAACATAAGAAAATGCTATTAGAATGCTGCATCTGCATGTTGGGAGGAAAATAAACACCTTTGTTTTGAGATCACACAGGAGGAGAGAGGTTCAGATAGTATACCACTTGAGAGGGGGGAAAAAAGAAAACAAACAAACAAAAAAATCACTCAGACAACCGTTTTTGAGTTCAGAAACTGCTTTTCAATTTTTTATTAAAACATAATTCTTCAAAGAGTATAGAAATACACCTGGCCATGACCTGTTAGAAGTCAACCAACTGCTTCAAACATACATAAGTAACATCTATCAAATTCTGGCTCACCAGAATTTATTAAGTTGTACATATATGTTATCAGAATGACACCAACATGGCTACATTTGACCGATTCTTCTAAAGTGGACACAAGTTTCTGACAGGTTATGTTTCCCCTTGATGAACGCTGTAACAACTGTGACGGTTTGAAAGATACGCTTGAAGGGCCACAACGGGAAGCATGAGGGCAAGGAGCTCCAGAGCGCACACAGGGGCCCCGGGAGAGGGGGTGGTGGGCCCCTGTTTCCGCTGTGAGCACACAATGCTTCAAAGAAACGAACACAAAGAGGAAGGCACTCCCTCCTCTGGACAAGGGTCTTTGGGTTCACATTCGGGAATCACAAGACAGCACACCCAGGAAAGGACAGGAAAAGGAAACTCCCTACACATAGTCTGACCTTCCTACGAGGGACAAGGGCCTGTGTGGTTCAAGGAGAAGATCCGTGAGGACCCCTTCCGTTGGGATGTGTTCTTTGCCGCTGAGGATGCCCCCTCCCCTGAGGCTTGCTCAAGGCACTGGATTGGCTCCCTTCCATACTATGAACAAGAACAAAACGCCCTCCAGAGAAGAGCAGACCTGGCGCTTGATTTGCTCTCCTTAAGAGTGAAGTTTCCTTTGTGGTTTGAATTCAACCTGGTGAAGCCCACCCCAACGTAGACTCGAATTGCTGTGAGAGCCCCCAGGCGGCTGATCAATTGAGGACACTGTCCTCCCTCTTCTGTCCTGTCTGGCTCCTGCTACAACTTCACTGGGAAGGAGTAAGTGGAGAGCTCACCTGGGCTAGGTATTGCCTTGGCATTGTACAGTGATGAATTCCTTCTCCATGTTCTGTTCCTCCTTCGTGCCCAAAATGAAGGGAGAACCACAGTCGTACAAACAGACTGAAAATGAGACTGGCGATGCATGGGGTCTGCAGTCCTCCTTGGAAGGGAACCAACTTTTCCCACTCTTTTGGGCAGACTCACTTCTCCTAATCAAGTATTTTTAGCTTGACGTTTCCAGAGGACCCCGTTTACCCTAACTTTGCCTTTTTAAATGACCTTTAATTCCAGAAGTTGGCACAAACCTTTTTCAATACACTTTACCCCTGCTGATTGCTGCATAAAATCTTTCACATGAGACCATGTGGGAAGAGAAAACTCTACAGAGTGTGGATATTTCTCAGTCTTTCTTCTCCACTTCTAAGCTTCTCTCTCATTTGTTGAAAAAAACACAGCTTAAGGGGGAAAGACATGATTAAAGCTTGCAGTGTTTTCCAATCAACACTGCGGACTTCTCTTTCTGAGGCCTTAGTGATGCCCGGAGATGGTCAGGATAATCAAGGACAGAATATCTTCCTAATCCCTGGGCACATCTATTGCCATGTCTGTCAGATGGGGCTGCAATATTCATTCATCCCTCACCTACATCCCAGCAAAGGAGATGAAGGGCATCGGGAGAAACTGTGAGTCATGTGATCAGGCTGTCCAGAAAAAAGGTATCAAATGCCAAGGTTCTATCTTCCCTAAAGATACAGATCAATATAAACCATTTTGAATATTTGTCATTTTAAAATCGATCAAATAGGCATTTTCTTGTGGCCGCACGGCTCCATAATTATCTTGGGCTTCTCTTAGAGTGCCCCTGCTTCCTTTGAACTCACAGACATTCTTCTCTCCGTGTATTCTTTGCAGGGCCCGGAACTGAGATATCCCCAGAAAATGCACACAGAGAACCCACCCAAGACCTGTTTCCCGCTACCCAGCTTTCGTCTCCACAGAGAGAAATGTGGACTTTACTGAGGATCACTGAGATAAATATATATATATGTATAAATATATATATACGCCCTCAATAAAGAGGACATCCGATTTTATATAGATTTCCCTCTCATTCAAAAGCATCCGGCCCATAGAGGAGGAATCAACCCATACTGGGTTGCAAGGAGATCAGACAAATCATAGGCCCAGTGAAGGGAGGGCAGGAATGTGGAAGGTCTGTTGCTTCCAGGGATTTACAAGACTTGCTAGGAATCCACCTTTGGGAAGATGCTCACTTTATTGTTTCTGCTCATCTTCCGTTCCACCCTGCCTACCTTGGGCATCTTTGTCTGGATCAGCTCTTCCGGGGTGTTGCCCAAGGGGGGAAGCAGCCTCTTCTTGCTATTTCGGGTCTCCGAGAGCCACTGTGGAGGCAACTCAAATGGCCCAAAGCCGAATTGCAGGGAGTACCTGTCAGGGAATGTCTCAGGTTCCACAGGGACTGCTGGTGCCACCTGGGATATAGAGTCCACGGTGCCCGGGGGTGGTGCAGGGGTAGCAAACCGCGGCCCCTGCTCTGCCTCCAGGCAGGTGGGAAGTAGCTCCCTGGCCTGGAGGTCAGCTGAGCCGGCATACTTGGCTTCACTCTCTTCCTCATCATCTGTGGGCTTAAAGATCTGCTGCTGCCCAATGTGGAACATCTCCAGGAGCTGGCTGCCCGAGCGCATGCTGGGCTCCAGGCTGGCATCGGCCACCCCGCTCCCTGTGCCCACCACATTCCGGCGACTGTAGCGGTGGTGCAGTTGTACCAAGGTCCCTACCAAGCACTTGCGGATAGATTTGTTCACAGTAAGAAAGAGCACAGGGTTCGCCAGCAGAGAGACTTTGGGCAGCCAAATGGCCGTGAGCAACAAGAAGACAGAAGTGTTGGGAACATTGAGCACAGTCTGGTAGACGACCAGTGTGGCATAGGGCACGCTGCATAAGATGAAGACCATCACCATGGACAGCAGGGTGGCGTGCAGCTCGGCCTCCCGCTGGGAGGCATAGGGGATAGAGATGGTGTTCTGCGGGGTCCGCAGCGCTGCTATGATGACTTTCTTCTTCTGGCTGGCACTCAGGGCCCGGCGGATCAGTATCAAGAAGAGGAATACCACGGCCACAGGCACGATGACCGTGGTGATGTTGTAGACCAGAACGTACACCAGGTGGCCCAACGAGTTGCTCCAGACTTCCGTGCAGGTGGACATGGCATAGATGTCAGCCACGTTGGTCACCGCAAACACAGGGACGCTGGCCACCACGGCATGGGCCCAGATGTATATCACTAGTTCTCGGGACTTTGCATCAGATATTTTTCTCTCCAGAGGATAGAGGACTGAGTAGTACCTGCCAAACGCACAAGCAAAATTCGTTTCACAGAAGATACGCTTTAATTAGGGGAATCTATATTACTAAAAGTAGGAGAGAGGAAAGAAAGGGTCCATTTCTTCTATTCTGCCTAAGACAGAGGAAACCACTGGGGGAATTAGGAAGCTAGACCTTAAGTTTTGAGGATTTTGCTGTACAATTCACAGTTAGCTTTATAATTATTGCCACCAGGACTAAATCCAAAAGAGTGCCCTCAATATAAAGGATATCTCCCTCTGCTGGAAAGACACCTCTTTTTCAATTTAAGGGTGAAGGGTAATTTGTAAAAAAATTTTTTACCTGGGCTAGAGGAGCTTGAGGGCAATTTTCAAAGCCACTAAGAGAAAGGAAATGTGTCTGCACACAAATCCAAAGGAGACTCGTGCCACAGTGGATATGCACGGATATCACTAGCATTTACAGCCACCTGGGGCAGAAGAAGCCAGTGTGAGGGAGGGACTCTGACAAAATCCTTCCACAAGATCAACCTGACTGAAAACAATCATGCCTGCTCCATCGCCATTGTTCCCATGATAATCGCTCAGTACCCCTAAGAGCGATTAATAGACTTAAAATGCCTGCATGATTAGATTTTTGTTAAAATCAGGGAAGACTTTTTTCCTTCAAGCTTGACTTGATTATTCTATAACCACCTAATCAGAATTCCAAAAGCACCTTGTTTCAATATCACCTTGTTTCAATATCACCTATGACTGGGGGAAACGGAGTAATGTGTTAGACTCTAGAACCACATCTGTCATGAAAGGGCAGCCAGCAGCCCTCAGAGATATGGCGAGTTTCTTCACCTTAGCTCGGCCCACGTCTGTGCAGTCAGCTAATGCTGGAGTCGACCTTCCAACCCTATTAACATGCATTCCCTCATGGGGCCAGCTGAGCAGGCGTGCCTTCTGTCACAAGGATTTCTGAGCACTACCTATCTGCTAGGTATTGTGCCAGGCACTAGAGTGCAAAGATGGAAGAACGCACGGGAATGTTTCTTAACTAAATGGGGAAAGGCGGCATGTAAACAAACAATTATAACCGAGCAGATGATGGCTCTACTGGAGGGACACACAAAGGAGGTGGGGAAAGGGAGCACCTGGGAAAATGTCAAGAGCAAGCAGCCCTGTGGTGGAGTCTGGCAGGGGACAAGCTGTGGGAGAGACGATGCAAACACAACACAACCACGGATGACCAGAGATGGATGGAGTGCAGTAAAATGTGTTCTAGATCACTTTCTGGGAAGGGAAAAAAAAAGAGAAAGAAATGTATAAGTTATGCACGCTCTCAGTTGTTTTTCTCTGAACACGGAGAAGCTTTTCTAACCACCGCTCAGTAAATCCAGTGTGGTGGCCCCACGCCCACGCATGAATACATGTCCACTGTCTCTGATTCCCATTTGCTAAGTGACAGGTGACAAACCCAGGCTTCCCGTCATTTTTGATTCCATTCTAGGTTGGGAAATAGACCGTAGCACAAGCACACAGGCTCACTATACACCATTTTGTTAGTATGTGCGTCTCTAGAGGATGATGCAGGAAGTGTAGGTGGCCTCCCAATTCACTTGCTGACTTGGTGCCACGAAACAAATATCTGGGCAAGAAGTGAGAGAAAGAACTGTTTTCCCTTTGTCTTCGTGCACAACAAACCTATACTTTCCAGTAATCTGCATCTCTGAATAATGAAATAGGAATTTACCAAACTTGCTTTTCTACTAAAAGAACTTATCTTTTTTAAAAAATTAGGAATTTTGGATTAATACAATATATAAAATAGATAAAATAGATAAACAACAAGGACCTACTGTGTAGCACAGGGAACTATATTCAATATCTTATAATAATCTATAATGGAAAAGAATCTAAAAAAGAATACACACACACACACACACACACACACACACACACACACATATATATATATATATATAACTGAATCACTTTGCTGTATACCTGAAACATTGTAAATCAACTATACTTCAATTAAAAAAAATAAGAATAAAAGACACACTGAAAAAAATGATGGCAAAAATACAGTAGATTTTCTGCTGGAAAGAAAATAAGGATTTCTTATTATTTGCATATTTTCTTGCCTAAAACCAAAGGCTCAAAATAACCCACAGGGATTATTGCATTGCTTCCAGGTAGTATAGCAACCTGTCCAGAATAATGTGTTCCCACTCTTGTTGAATCCTGTTCTTAAAAAACCTTCAGGATTCACAGCAGCATGATTTATAATAGCCAAAAAGTGGAAACAACCCACATGTCCATCAACTAGTAAATGGATAAACAAAATGCGGTATATGCATACAATGGGAATATTATTCGGCAATAAAAAGGAATGAAGTAAGTTAAGAGAGTAGATCATGAGTTCTCATTACAAGGAAAATAAACATTTTTTGGTATCTATATGAGATGACGGATGTTAACTAAATTTACAGTGAATCATTTCACAATATGTGTAAGAGAAGTCATTATGCCATATACCTTAAACTTGTACAGTGCTGTATGTCAACTATAACTCAATAAAGCTGGAAAGAGAAAAAAAGAAGTACTGATACCTGCTATAACATGGATGAACCTTGAAAACATTATGCTGAGCAAAAGAAGCCAGGCACAAAAGAACACATATTGTATGATTCCACTTATATGAAATGTCCCCCCATACAGAGACAGAAAGTAGATTAGTGGTGGCCTCGGTCTGGGGGTGGGAATGGGGAATAACTGTAAATGAACACAAGGTTTCTTTTTAGGGTGACAGAAATGTTCTAAAGTTCAATTGTGGTCATGGCTGCACAACTGTACATATACTAAAATTCACTGACTTGTACATTTTAAATGAATTTTATGATATGTAAATTATATCTCAATAAAACTATTAAAAAAAAAACCTTCAGGAAAGAAAAGCCCACCATGTGGACTGCAGACATAAGACCTCACCAAGCAGGTAATAAGGGGCCTCCAGAAAGACACACCTGCCGTGAACACAGAATGGATCAACACAAAAAGCATTAGGAGGGGCTTCCCTGGTGGCGCAGTGGTTGAGAGTCCGCCTGCCGATGCAGGGGACACGGGTTCGTGCCCCGGTCCGGGAGGATCCCGCACGCCGTGGAGCGGCTGGGCCCCTGAGCCATGGCCGCTGGGCCTGCGCGTCCGGAGCCTGTGCTCCGCAACGGGAAGGATGGGAAGAGAAAACAAACACCATCACAATATAAAACCTTGGAAGTAGATGCTCCAAAGGAATTCTGGTGCTATCTGGCCAGGTCCAACAGGACTGTCTAATCATTTGTTAAATGGCCACTGAATTGTTCTCTTGTTCTTCCAGAAATGTTTTCATCCTGCATCAAAAGGCCCTAATTGCAGAGTTAGCAATCTGATGAGCAATCTACTGCAAATTGCAATGCAAATACCACTAATTCCAACCAAGCTGAAACTACATCATGATCCACCTCTGCCCCAGCATCGTCATGATGTAACCTCCCCAATGCTGTCTTCTGTGAGGCATCTGTTTCAGCAATCGATTTTCTTTCTGTTGACAACAAGCAGACTAAAAAGCAGTATTTGGAACACTGACTATTCACTATTTGTTTCGTGATGCTAATTTTTCAATACACTTAAAAAAAAAAAAAAAAAAGTTGCACCCCTGGCTACCTGATCTTACCTGTCCAAGGCAATGGCAGGGAAGCTGAGGATAGTCACAGAGCAGAAGACTTTGTGCAAAAACTTAACGACCTTGCAGAAGAGCATGGTGTAGATCCACCAGCAACAGTGAGGACTGGTACTGAGGATGATGTCGAAGGGCACGCAGACCAGGCTGGCACAAATCCCCGAGCAGGCCAGGTTTTTAATGAACCTGTTGGTGACAGATTTGAACACGGTTGTGCGGCAAGTCGACCATAACACCATGAAGTTTCCTGGCCAGATAGGCAAAAATAAAAACAAACAAAAAAAATGTTTAAATAAAAAGAAAGAAGACAAAAAAGAAAGAAAGAAAATACAGGTTAAAAAAAAGATTGAAAAACCATAGTTAAGAGATCATTTCAAAGAACTTTAAAGGCATAGGATATTGTCAATTTATGTGAAATTATTAAATCACTTTCATAAGTATCAAAAAGTCTAGAAGAATTTTTTAGCCATGAGTTTTATTTAATTTTAGGCATAATCGTATTATGATGATGATTCTGTCTCACCTGAGTATAAACAGTCAGCTAGGGATTACTTAACCTCAGCCAGTCTACTCTAACCAAGTTTGCAAATGACCTCGCCTTACCAAACTCTGTAACAGAAACAGGACGAAAGCCACACATGTGGCTTAAAATTTCCTAGTAGTGATATTTTTAAAAAGTAAAAAGAAGCAGGTGAAATTTTAATAGCGTATATTATTGAACCCAATCTATACCAAACATTATCATTTCAAAGTCATCATTACTTTAAAAAGTATTAAAGTAATATATTCATTCTTATTTTTGTGCTACATCTTTGAAATGTGGCGTGCGTTTTTTTTGTTGTTGTTGTTATTTATTTATTTATTTTTGGCTACGTTGGGTCTTCATTGCTGCGCTCGGACTTTCTCCAGTTGCAGTGAGTGGGGGCTACTCTTCGTTGTGGTGCACGGGCTTCTCATTGCAGTGGCTTCTCTTGTTGCGGACCACAGGCTCTAGAGTGCAGGCTCAGTAGTTGTGGCGCACGGGCTTCGTTGCTCCGCGGTATGTGGGATCTTCCTGGACCAGGGATCGAACCCATGTGCCCTGCATTGGCAGGCAGATTCTCAACCACTGCACCACCAGGGAAGCCCCTGGTGTGCGCTTTTTAAATTGAAATATAATTAATATATAACAGTGTATTCTTTTTAGGTGTGCATGGTGTATGTTTTATTTTACACTTACAACACATTTTCAGTTCACATTCGTCACATTTCAAGGGCTCCATAGCCACATGAAGCTGGCGGCCACTGGACAGGCCTGCACTGTTCTAGACCTTTAGTGTCAATAACACACTTGCCTGTCCGTCTCTGAGCATCTTCCTCCTGTGGCTTCCACAGGCCTACAGCCTCCTGGTGTTCCTCCCACCTCTCCCAGGCCCTGGCTGCCCCAAGTCTTCTTCACCAGGTCCTTCCCCATCCTCTCTCTCCAGCTTCTCCCTAGGTTAAATCACCCATTCAGGTGGTTCTCCACTGAAATGCTGGTGACTCCCACATTCATGGCCCAGACCAGGCCTCTCCTCTCAACTCCGGACTCCTGTCCCACTGAACATCTGATTCTCCACCCCTTCTCGGTCTGCTCTGCCCACCCATTGTCCTCCAGAGCCTACACAATCCAGGGCCTACCTGCCTAATCTCACGCCACGCTGCCCCTGGCTTGAAGGGCACTGGCTACGCTGCCCTTTTTTTCTGTTCTTGAAACACAACGAGGCTGATCCGGTCTCCACGCCTGTGCACAAATTTTTTATACTGCCTAGCATGGTCCTCGTGTGTCTGATTCCTTTTAATCCAGGTCTTAGTATAATTGCTGCCTCCTCAAAGAGGCCTCCGCAAACCATATTTTTATTTTAAATACTCACTGCTCCTCCCTCCAGCATACTCTCTTATAATATCCTCTTGTGGCCTTCTTAGCTCTTGTCATAATTATTAATTTGTTTACTCATTTTCCCTTCAGTTCATGAGGATAAAAAAAATGTCAATCTTGTTCACTATTATAACTCCACTGCCTAGTTCAGTATCTGGCACAGAACAAGCATTCAGTAACTATTTAGATGAATGAATTTGAAAGAGGACAAACAGTAATCAAAAGTCCCTGCAGCAAGATAACCCGTTTCGTAGTAGGAATGTCATGAGAGGCTATTCTGAGTCAATAGTTCCCAAACCTCACTATGCATCAGAAGTACTATACCAGACATCCTGAATCATAGTTATAGGTATAGAACTGGGAACCTGCATTTGTAACAAGCACTTAAGATAGAGTTGGCTCCCAGACTGAAGTTACAGAAATGCCACATCTAGACAGAGACTGTAGCCTTTCATCTCCAGAGTCTCACAGGGCCCAAGTCGTCAGGTATGCTGGGCAGCCTACGTTACCAGGGGAGATTTTACCTGGTGAAAGATCCAGGTCCACATGGCCAGTCAGTCATGACCCAAGGACACTGCTCTCCCTGGGCACAGGCACACAGAATACCCTCTAATGACTGAGGCAACAGCTCAGCCTCATGCAGAAGGACAGCATGGTGCCAGGGGAGGGGAGCACAGGGCTCAGGGCTGCAGCCGAAGCCACTACCAGGAGCTGCCTCGCTGCCTCAGATGCTGACATAACTTACTGTCAAGAGTCTCTTTGCAGACACAGTAGTCTACAGCTACTTCTTATCTGCCAGAAAAAAAATGGGCACTGCATTTAGGTAAGTAGGCCAGCTGCCTCCAGGAAATTCTCTACCAAACTTTCCTTACATAAATATGCTGACTCAGTGAGATGAAATTCACAGTGTGAATATATACACACGTTTGTTCAATAGAAAAGCTGTTTATACTAATATTACCACCTCAGGCCCCCTCAAGCTTTCCTGTCACCAAGGTTACAGACAGCAATAATGATATATTTGAAGCTCCATCTATATGGGGATTTTTTTTTCCTGGCCTTTCCCACTGAAATACAGATTAGGATCTGGCTGAAGCATCTTTCCTCACTTAAGTTTTACAGATAGGACTGAAAATCTGGTAACCATCTAATAATGAAATTGTCCACTTAAAGAAATCTGCCATAGGGCTTCCCTGGTGGTGCAGTGGTTAAGAATCTGCCTGCCAATGCAAGGGACACGGGTTCAAGCCCTGGCCCGGGAAGATCCCACATGCCGTGGAGCAGCTAAGCCCGTGCACCACAACTACTGAGCCTGCACTCTAGAGCCCACAAGCCACAACTACTGAGCCCACATGCCACAACTACTGAAGCCTGAGCGCCTAGAGCCCGTGCTCCGCAACAAGAGAAGCCACGACGATGAGAAGCCCGCGCACCGCAACAAAGAGTAGCCCCCGTTCACCACAACTAGAGAAAGCCCGCGCACAGCAACGAAGACCCAACACAGCCATACATAAATAAATAAATAAATAAATTTTTTTTAAAAAAAGAAACCTGCCGTGAGGAGAGTGTCATAGTATCTTCAGTTGTTAATATCGGGGCTGTCTCCAGTCCACTAGGGGACTTCCTATAAAGACCATCCTTCTGCTTTATAAAACAAGACCCACAGGATTTTCTATTTCTCTATCACTGTTAATCTTTGTCGCTTGGTAGGTTACACTGAATAAAACATTTTGTATAACAAACAGGAAAATTCATTGCAAAGGAGAGGACAGGCTGTGTGCCAAGGTCTCTCATGCATACAGCAGATTTCTTTGAAACTAATGTCCATCATTACCCTCATACTCTAACTCTCTTATCTTTCTCTCTCCCTCCCAATTATGTCAGGCACACTTTTTTATTGTTTTTTTTCTTAAATCATACATTTTATTAGTATGTCCATGCTTGCGAATGAGGAAACTTGTTTTCAATGAGTTATTACTGAAAAACCCGAGATGGCTATAATCACATTGTATCTCCACTTACTTATAAAACTCTACGAGGCATCTGAAGCCTAATCCCTTTTCCTAAGAACCTGAAGCTAAAGAAGCCTCTATGTTCTTTCCCTTCTTTAAACCACCTCTCGTCTTCACTTAAAAACTGACTCATTTGGCTCTAAGAACCCAAATTAGAAAAAAGTATCAGGAGAGGAGCACCCACACTCAAGATCTGATTGGCCACACATTAAAAAGAAAAGTGTGTGTGTGTACACATGTGTGTGTGTGTATACACACAACAAAACAAAATAATTACAGACTTGATCATTTAATCTCATGAGCACTTTAGATTCTTCTTAGCTTTACAAGGTACATCAAGGATAACTCAGCATATATTTTAAATAACACAGTATTCAACCTTGAGATACTTTTTAGTTTAGACATCATGGTCTAAATTACCCAACCCCCTTTAGAAATGATTCAAGTTCTCTACCCATTCTTCCTCCCTACATATTCCCATTATATTTTCTAATGCTGGATTCCATGACAACATTCAGTGCCAGGGCTGTGGGCACAGCAACACAATTAGTACACACTCACAGCACACACAACCAAAGGGGAATAAGAAGTAGAGCATGATGGCGCTGGTAATACAAACCTACTCTCCCTGGGACTGCTATTACTCTATCATTACTCCTCATCTAAAATACAAATCAAGGTTTCTCTTTACACAGTATAATCTGATATCAGACAATGCATAAAAGGACAAAAAAGAAAGTAAAAATTACCCACCCAGTGATAACTAACTGTAAACTTTAAGTATTTATCCTTCCAAACTTCTTTTTATATATACGGACTTTTTGATTATGCCAGTGGGACCAACTACTCACACTGCTTTTTTAGATCTTTTTCCGTAACAACCACCTTTCTATACAATAAATAAAAATAGATCTATATCATCATTTTAGCAGCTTCATAAAAGCAATAGTGCTTCTCTGGTTATACCCTAATGTATTTTGTCTATTGCACATTGATGATTTTTTTTTAAAGCTGTTTTCAATACATCTCTATTATACAATGTTGAGATCAACATCCTTATATATTTAAGTTCGGAGGAAGTGAACTGATTATTTACTGAAGATAAATTTCTAGAAGCAGAAGTTCCGGGTCAAAGAGCTTACACATTTTTTATATATATTGCAAAATGACCCTCCACAAAAGTCATATGAGAGAGGTGGTTTCCCCATATGCTAAAAGTTCTGCTGTCTCACTAAAATTTTGGAATTTTGCATACTTCCTCAATCCTACGATTCATATTTTCCTTATTTCCAGAAAATTTTCATCCATTGCCTCTGAATCTTGCCCTATCCTTTCTCCTTATTATCTTCTTCTGGAATTCTTATTAGATTTACGTTAGACCTCATTCTAGTCTCTTAACCTCTCATTCATATTTTCCATTTTCCATCAATTTATTGTCTTCTGCAAACTGAATGCTATTTCTCATGTCTTCCTTCCATTTTATCAATTCTCAATTCATCTGGAAGCAATCAAACCATCATTCTTTCTTTCTTTCTTTTAGCTTCTTGGGTAGTAAACTTTTTGAAATTTGTATTTGGGTCCACTTCAAACTGCTTACTCTTTATTCCTAGTGTCTAGTTATTTTACTCTGGCTCTTTTCCTTCTTTAATCTGTAATCACGTTTGTTTTTTTGGCTGTGTTGGCTCTTTGTTGCTGCACACGGCTTTCTCTAGTTGGTGGTGAGCGGGGGCTACTCTTCGTTGCGGTGCGCAGGCTTCTCACTGTGGTGGCTTCTCTTGCTGCAGAGCACGGGCTCTAGGGTGCCCGGGCTTCAGTAGCTGTGGCTCATGGGCTCTAGATCGCAGGCTCAGTAGTTGTGGCACATGGGCTTAGCTGCTCCACGGCATGTGGGATGTTCCTGGACCAGGGCTAGAACTGGTGTCCCCTGCATTGGCAGGCGGATTCTTAACCACTGTCCCACCAGGGAAGCCCCTGTAATCATGTTTTTTAAATGCTTGTACTTTCTTTTAGATTATTCTATTGTTTCTAGTTCTAGATGTGTTAATTTTGCCATTTGTTGGTTCTCCTGGCCCTCCTTTTATGGTTTTCCTCACATGGTTTTTAATGTTCAGTTATGAGCTCATAGTACATGGGGGTTGTTTTTCTGTGGCAGGCTACAGACCCTGGTTGTGGAAAGGTTTCAAGTGGCTAGCCAAGCACATATTAGTACTTTGTTGCACTTTCATGTGCAAATCAAAGATAATGCAGTTGAAAGACCATTCTGAGAAAGGTTTAGTGTGTGGGGAAATTTTTACCCTAGGGAGATGCAGGATATTTTAATGACTAAGAGCACAGACCCTGAAGCCTTACTCCCAGATTCAAGTCCCAGCTCCACCACTTACTAGCTCTGTGATCATGGGTGAATTAACTTCTCTGTGCCTCAGTTTCACCATCTGTAAAGTGGACATAATAACAATGCCTATGTCCCAGGGGCATTGTGAGGATTTAATGAGCCCATACAAGTAATATAAGCACAGCACTTAGAACAGCTTCTTGTGCCTAATACATGCTACGTAAGTAGATATGTCACTGTTATTATTAGTTGCAAAAGTTTCCAAGGAAAGGTCTGACAGAGAGAGAAACAGTGAGAGGCTGGGCCAGAGGAAACGAAACCTGGAGCTGTATATAGAGAAGATAGAAGAGGACAGGTCCCTAGAAGGACTTGGAAGCAATCAGGAAGAAGAGGTAAGGTAGGACTGACTGGCCTGCAGGTTCCACATGGAACACTGGGGTCTGACAAGGAAGAAACTCCTAGGTTTACCCTGTGGAGGTCCCTTGGGTGGTGCTGGCAAACTCACAGCAGACTGTCCCATGGGGTCATGATGGGTGCCTGGGACTCTCGTGTTTGAGTAGTTGTGACAACTTCAGAGCTCCGTCCTCAGGCCTGTGGCACACACACAACTTGTCTCTCTCCCTCTCACTGTTGTCTGGATTCAGTGACTTCACTAAAGCCTTGTCTCCCTGGCAGGGGGGGCGGGGGCCATTGCAAGATCTGCTCCCTCCTAGAATGTCCAGCCTCCATTTGAATTGCACGTGACAGGTCTCAGACCAAGGACGTCTCTTCTCCAGATGGAGTCCTGCTCCTAGAATCCATCAAGCCTATCATAAGACATTCCAAACACCTTACAGGAATCTTGCAGCAGCACACAAACATGATACATCTTAATAAAGCCCCAGAGTGAACTAAAAACCCAAAGGGTCAAAAAAAATCAAAAAAGGAATCAATGATCTTGACATCGTTTCATTAAGAAAAATGAAAAATCTCAAAGTGATGATGGCTTCCTAATGTTTTCAATTCAATAATCTAAACAGCTTGAAACCATCAAGAGATTATTTGTATCATTATGGGAAAAGTTTTAAAAATGCTATCTGGCCAACGATAATGGTACAAGTAATAAAACAATGATTATTACTATACTTTATCATTTGCTTTAAAAACTTTTTAAAACATTAATAATTACCCACCATCTTCCCAATAGGTAGCCACTAAGCACTCTTGTGCATTTAGACACACAGGTTGAGCAATTAAGAATTTTAATCAGAATTTAAATTTTGAAAAAGTCTATTCAAAATTATTTGAAAAAAAAAAAAACTTCAATTGGCCCTTGAACAAAGCATGGGTTGATCTGCATATAACTTATAATCAGCCCTCCACAGTTTCTCCACATCCATGGATTCAACCAACCATGGAATGTGTAGCACTATAGTAAATATTTACTATTGAAAAATATCTGCATATAAGTGGACCCACGCAGTTCAAACCCATGTTGTTCAAGGGTCAGCTGTATTCAGTTTCTTACCACCTTTCTAGAAAGTAAAGGTGTCCCTGAATATCTGAGGGCATTTCTCCATTTTATTTAGGTATGGTTCAGAGGTAGTTTCATTAGGACACTGATTTTTGCAAAGAGTTAGTTTTAAGAGAATGCCAGGGCTTCTCTGGTGGCGCAGTGGTTAAGAATCTGCCTGCCAATGCAGGGGACATGGGTTTGAGCCCTGGTCCGGGAAGATCCTACATGCTGTGCAGCAGCTAACCCTGTGCACCACAGCTACTGAGCTCTAGAGCCTGCAAGCCACAACTACTGAGCCCGCATGCCACAACTACTGAAGCCCACATGCTGCATCTACTGAAGCCTGCGTGCCTAGAGCCTGTGCTCTGCAACAAGAGAAGCCACTGCAATGAGAAGCCCGTGCACCACAACGAAGAGTAGCCCCCGCTCGCCGCAACTAGAGAAAGCCCGCACGCAGCAACGAAGACCCAGGGCAGCCAAAAATAAATAAATAAAATAAATAAATTTATTAAAAAAAGAATGCCAGAGGGCGAAAAATGCGAGACTGACTAAGTAAACCCATTTTGAAGAAGAGCAGAGGTACAACAGTAACTTGATTAATATTACCAAAGCATTCAGTAGTTCCCTACTGCCACTAGGAAAAAAAACAAACTTCTCAACATCATATAATACCCTTTAAGATACGACCCCTGGCTGCTCCCAAGCTTACTATCCAAAGTTACAGCATTATGATAGAATGAAATAACCCTGGAAATCTAAAGGGCAAATCCACATTTTTCTCTGAACCCTTAAACCTGCTGCCTAAGCAAAACCCTCAAAGGAAACTCCCTTTCATTAGCAAGAGTGCGAGAGAGAGAGAGAGAGAGAGAGAGAGAGAGAGAGAGAGAGAGAGAGGAAGCAAAGGTAAGACAAGATAGGAATAAAGAACTCCTCAGTGTAGAGAAGGCAAATGGTACCTGACAAGTTCAAAAACAAAAAAGACACTGTTAAGCTCCGTGAACCTGGGGACACAAATATTCAAACTGAGTTACAAAGTTCACACTTTCAAAGGAAAGCTTAAATAGTTCTAAAAATGATTCTATTTTATTCTGATTTTTAAAAAATCTTTCTCCCGTTAATCTACGTGGGTAAATTTCCCAGCTACCCAGAGAGTCAGCACTGGCAAGGTGATAAGTAGCTTTTTGCCACTGGTATTATTATGAATTATGGCCGCAGCAAGAATGGGGAGGAAAACAAGCTTGTAGCCAGAGCACTGTGCCTGGTGGTTTTCAATACAATTTGCTCTTCCTCTGAGTCTAAAAGTTTGAGCCTTTCCCTCACTAATGAAGTGTCAATTTGCTGTAACTTGTGATTAAACTATCTAATATCTGCCCAACTCTTTTTAAACTGATCATTATTAGCGTGAGAAAACTGTTACTTTAGTTACAATTAATCTGATTCCAGAGGTTGTTCTGAAATGACACAGAAGGTTCCAATTAAGCAGGAATTGGATTAGCAGGAAGAAGCTATGTAGTAAGTTTATTAAAATTCATGGTGAATTTCAAATAATTGCTTTGAATGAAAAGCATCTTATGAAATACATATCCCCAATCTAACCTTGGATGGTTTCCCCTTAGAATACGTGTTCCCAATGAATAATTCAGATAAAATATTAACAGGATTCAGTTTTGTAAAACATAAGAATATAGAAAGAGACTCCAACAATAGCCTCTTCCACTCAACTCCTGTGAGGTTGCACAAAGAATTTTAGGTGAGTCTGCAACAAATGTGCATATGTTTTAGCAACAATGGTATCCCCAAAGGTAAGGCAGACTATGTAACTCAATCAAGACAAAGAGATCCCAGTGACCATAGCCACTGGGGTTCTCTCATGGAAGTCGCAATGCCCCTGAAACTAGCTCAATCTCTCACATCTCTCAACACACAGCAAGATACACACAGATCTAAAAGGTAAGAAGAAAGACTCACAAAATCTGAAGTTGATAATTGTCCCTTTCTTTTTCTTTTTCTTTCTTTTTTTTTTTTTTGTGGTACGTGGGCTTCTCACTGCTGTGGCCTCTCCCGTTGCGGAGCACAGCCTCCGGACGCGCAGTCTCAGTGGACATGGCTAACGGGCCTACCCGCTCCGCGGCATGTGGGATCTTTCCGGACCGGGGCGCGAACCTGTGTCCCCTGCATCGGCAGGCGGACTCTCAACCACTGCACCACCAGGGAAGCCCCTGTCCCTTTCTTTGACTACTGAAATTTTTTCCATATAAACTAACCAGAAAATTTTCATAACTTCACAGGATTCCTTGCTCTCCGATCTCTCACATTAAATAGGTTAACCTCCCTGAAAGGTATATTATTCCCTGAAAAAAAAATATGGCAAGAGTCTCAGTATCATTGGCCCCATCTAACTGTGACAGCTTCGAACCTTTAATAACCACAAGCTCCATTTCCCCCTCAGTAGGTGTATAGAGAAAGCTTCCAGGGAAAAGGAGGAAACCAGTTATCAAACTCTCTCTCTCATTACACAAGCTCCCCCTGGATCTGCATGCTAACAAGATATTCCTGATTAAGTGGAGGTGAAGTAGTTCACTGCCTTAAATGTCTACGCCACAGGCCATCCTACTAAGAGGTTCTTGTCTATATTAAATTGCTTATGTAGTCTTTGAAGGCAGGGTCTGTATCTTCTGCAGCGTTCATATAGCATTAGCCTAGAGGGGTTATTTCTCCCATAAAATATTGTGAGATTACGAAGCCTGAGAAGAACCTTATCTGGAAATTCTGTTGACCCTCATGAGCACGAACCATGGTTTTGTATCTAGGAGTTGCTTCATAAATACCCAGATAAATGAATGAATAAAAGCTTGAAGTTCAATGTGACTCTATCAGAATTATCAGAATGTTTTTTCTGTGTACTCAGTTTTTCAGGTACATCTATTGATGCCAACTGCCTCTGATCAACAAGCTGAATGTTTACTATCTCCCGATCGCCAGCACACAGTGTCAGAGCAGCTTGAGAGTGATGTATTCAACAATATATCACACTATACTATAATTAGTCTAGTGAACGTGCACAGAATACACATGCATTCTATTCTCCTACGCCCTCAGTTCCAGCAACTACAATTATGCAGTCTGAAAGGGAAAATTATGTTGAAACTATTTCCAAAGAACACAAGGGTAAGATAATTAGAGGGCTAAGAAAGGAAAGTGAGCCCAATCCTGCTTCAGTCCACGGGGACCCAGCGTGGCTGATGTGAGGTGGAGGAATAAGATTTTGGAAATGAGCATCCCTTATTCCTCACGATCTGGCACAATCTGACAATGACATTAATTCAGAGTTGAAAGCTCCATTGCTTTTTTTTTTTTAGCTGAGTTTGGAAGGAGAAGGGGAGAGGCTGGAAGGTGAGGGGCAAGAAATGGCAATTCTAAACCTTCTCCTAGCAGATTTCGGGCCACTCCCTCACTAGTGGGGAGGTTCCATCTGCTCTAGCATAGACTTTCCCATGTCTCCTTCACCACTTTCTCCAATTCCTGCAAGGAAGGAGGAGGCCAGCAGCAGAGGGGTGTTTGTAGAGTGAGGAGCTGGGATCAGGAGAGCCAGAGCAGCAGATGGTATAAGATCTGGAGGAAGCCAGACCCAGGCCAGGGCCAGAGACACATGGTCAAGGCAGGGAAGGCTCTGGAAGGAAGTGATGGATCTGAAAGTCAGAGCTCGGTGGGGAATAGAACACAAGAGACATTGAAAAGATGAGTTACAGCACACAGCCCATCAAGGCCCACCAACAACATAAGAAAATGAAATAAATGCTCAGATAAAATACTAGGAGCCAAGAGCTCTGTAAGAAGCGGGGATTGGCACATGGGTAACATGGAAGGAGCTTGATAAGTGAGACAGCCTCAGTCTAGACTCTGAACTTGGATATGACTCTTTGTGAGGCAAGAACTGAACCAATAAGATGTATTTAGGGGCCTTGCAGGTGTAACACGATTTTGGAAATACCTGTAATGAAGGGCGCGTGGATGGGCAGCAATAACACCTTTCAGAAAGCAGATTCTTAACATTTCTCTTTCTCTCTTTTCCCCTTTTTCTCCTTCAAGTAGTAGCAGAGGATGGAGAGAGAAGAGAAGATGACAAAAATTGAGAGCAAAATAATAGGGAGAATAATTGCAATTCCATTTATCTCCACGCCAAGACCTAGCTTGTACGTGCATTTCCCAGTGACTATTTAAGGCAACCAAGGCCTTCTGTGCCTGAATATTCATTAGTCACATTGCTGAAAACTGGACAAAAGGTTTGTTTTCTTTGTATCACGTTCCAAGAATCCAGGATTCATGATTATGGTAACCACAGTGATACAGATAAACAGAGAAGGAGAATTCTCCTTTAGCATTTCATGAATGAGCAGCTTCCAATTCCTGTATTTTTCCTCTAATATTTGCTGATTTGAATAACACTGAGTCATTTACCATGTAATTTTCCTGCTGGTCCAAAATAAAATCAGCATGAAATACTATTAGCTTGTGTAAAGCACTAAGATCAATGAAGAGATGTGACCTCTTAATTCCCCATTATGAAACAAAAGGCCAGGGGAAGCATTTTTTTTTTTTTTTTTTGCGGTACGCGGGCCTCTCACTGTTGTGGCCTCTCCCGTTGCGGAGCACAGGCTCCGGACGCACAGGCTCAGCGGCCATGGCCCACGGGCCCAGCCGCCCCGCGGCACGTGGGATCCTCCCGGACCGGGACACAAACCCGTGTCCCATGCATCGGCAGGTGGACTCCCAACCACTGCGCCACCAGGGAAGCCCCAGGGGAAGCATTTTTTATCTTGTGAGATACTGATTTTCCTCTTTGTGTGTTTGTAAATTACTGGCTTTCAGAGTGTAGTCAATGTCACTGATTCAATGTGAATGAAGTAAATAAGATAAAATATAAAATCTGTTCACTTTCATTAAGCTCCAGTTTCCATTAGTCTTGCCTCTGACATTATTCTTATAAAGGTTTAAGCATGCAAACACCATGGCCAAAGGCAGAACATTGGCTAATAAATATTAGCCAACAAATTTTAATATTACCCCAAGGAAATAAAAGTGAGCATATATACAATGGTCAAGGAAACAGTGACCAGCTACAACATTTTAAATAGTCATTTTTCCAATTAGAAACTCTATAATGCTTTAATAGGAATAAGAAAGTAATCTACAACATTTAATTGACTTTATATACTCACATGAATGGAAGGAACCTGGAAGAGTCATCTATACCTCCTTGTTTCCACATAAGACTATGTAAATCTTGTGCAGAGGAAAGATATTTTTGCTAACTGTTAAGACTTCTGGGAAAAACAATACCTTCAGGCCCCCCTACGGTAATCAGCTTCCAAGATGGTCAGTGATCCCTGCCTCCTGGTATTCCTGTCCCCACGTAGGCTTCTCCCACAACTGAATAGGTAAACAATGGGATGTAGCAAAACGACAGTGAGACTTCCAAGGTCATAAAAGACATTGCCATAAAAGACATTGTCTTAATCTCTTGAATCACGTGCCTTGGGAAAAGCCAGAAGATTCTGGCTACTCATTACAACCTCTGCGTCTCCTTCCTCTACCTCTCAGCTTTTTCACAATGAAAATAGCTTTAGTTTATTTCTTTTTTTTTAAGATTTATTTCTTTTTTTTTTATTTTACTTTATTACTTTTGGCTGCAACCGGTCTTAGCTGCGGCACACGGGATCTTTGTTGAGGCATGCAGGATCTTTTGTTGCAGCGTGCAGGCTCTTCGTTGTGGCGCGTGGGCTTCTTGCTAGTTGTGGCGTGTGGGTGTTCTCTTCACTAGTTGTGGCATGCAAGCTCCAGAGTGCATGGGCTCTGTAGTTTGCGGCACACAGGCTCTCCAGTTGAGGCGCATGAGCTCAGTAGTTGTGGCACGCGGGCTTAGTTGCCCTGTGGCATGTGAGATCTTAGTTCCCAGACCAGGGATTGAACCTGCATCCCCTGCACTGCAAGGTGGATTCTTTACCACTGGACCACCAGGGAAGTCCCAGCTTTAGTTTATTTCTGAGTGTTTTTTTTTAAACTAACACATGTTCACTATTATAAATTCAAATGGTTCAGAAAAGTATAGGAAGAAAGAAAAATCACCTGGAATCCCACCACCTTAAGATAAACATGAAACATGATTAATATTCTGGTCATCATCTTTTAATACACCTCTATATGTGTATAAACACAATTTTATGTAAACGGTATACCATTTGTACATACTGTTCTTCTTTGTGGACACTAGTGTGATTTTCTATTTATTCGTAAATTTATACGCTGTATTTAGACATATATGAATATATCACAGTTTATTATTCACCCTTTGTCCTCTAGATGGGCATTCACTTTGTTTATCAGTTTTTGCCATTATAACTAATATTGCAATAAATACTGTACATATATGCTTATTTTCTGGTGTTTATATTTCTGTGACATTGATTTCTCCGTTCCACCAGCAATGTGTACAGAACCTTTTCCTCCAAAATTTTTGCCTATAGCAGGCGCAATCACTTCTCATGGAGTTTTGCTCATCAGTGGGTGAGCAGTTATATGAAGATCCAGAAGCGGTAGTCCCTGTGCCCAGTGCCCTAGGCTTCATGGATGAGGCATCACTGGAAGGGCATATACTTTTCAGAATGGATTACTGTTAACATTTCTGGAAAGCACTTCAGCCAGTTTGGGGTTGAACACTGCTCTAGTCCACCATAAGCTCAGTGACAGGTCTACTTGGGTCAGGCAGACCTTCGTACATCATGCTCTGTCTCCCAGATTACATACACTGCCTCTGTGGGGGGCAAGCACCCCCAAGAGTGTTAGCATGAATTGCGCTGGGGTGCCTACTTCACCAGCCAGATAAGGAGGACAGAGTGGCAGAAGAGGGAAAAAGAGAAAAACCTTAGGCCTCAGAGGAGAGCTGCAACCCACAACAAATCAGTCCCCAGAATTGTGGTACAAATCTGATCCAAGAAACATCCAGTCTGAGCAAGCCAGAGCAGAACAAGGAATGAGGAATTAAGGGTACCGGCTAGAAGCAGAAGTGGGAAGTCACTTCTAGAAAAACTTACTATTCAGCAAAGGACATTGAGAGGGAGTATACTTCTGGAAAAAACTTCCATAGCTGGAGTAAAGACAGGACCCAGGGATGCTTGCAAACTAGAAAAACCTCAGGAAAGGGGGACCACACAGGAAGGTGGACCTAGTTTTAGCAAGGAAGGTGCAAGAAAGGCTCAGAAGCTGCTGGGCCCTAGGAGTCCTTAACTCTCCAGGTGCTCCTCTCTCTAAGCCCGACATGCTGGCCACTGGAAGGTCCTCCCCTTCTGCAGGGGGCTTCTACAGGTTCTGCAGAGAGCAGGGTAGAGCAAGGCAGCACGCCCACAGCGTGACCACTGCAGAGCTGGGGCAAAGCCAGAACACCCACAGCACCTGTGCACACACATTGTTTCCTTCTTGTTCCTGTAACCTTTCCAAATGGCATTTACATGAAATCCATCTTTTCGATGGTTTTTAATTCATACGGTGCAATGAGCTTCTATGATTAAAATCCATCATGCTCATTAAAGCTGCTTCTTCAGCTCTTGCCTGGAGAAAACTGAAGCCTGTGGAGGCCTGAAAGCAGTTGCAAATGTGCCAGCAGGGTCAGCGTCCAAGAAAGACCACTGACCACTGACACAGGGTATCCTCAGAGAATGGCAAAAATTAAAATTAAAAGGAGAAAACATTTCCCACCACTAGTTAGCGAAAATAAAATTTATAAGATCAAGTATTAAAGGCTATGGGGATATAAACATTTTATGTTTTTGGTGGGCAAGTAGATCGCTATAGTGAATGAAAAGTAACCTGGCAGTATCTACTAAACGCATGTTCCTTGACCAGTCCTACTTTTGTGAAACTATCCTACAAATAAAAGAATCAATATATAAGGCTGTACATTGAGCTATGTTTGCTGAAGGACTGCTGACCATGACCTCAAGATTGAAAACAACCTGAATGCCCATCATTAGGATAAACTGTGGCATGTCCCTATAGGAAGATAGAGAAATATATAGAAGGATACACCCCAGGCTGTCAACATTGATTACTTGAAGCAAAGTGGAATGGGCGGATGGCATAATACACGTGTGTAACTTAATTTGTTTCTAAACTAAAGAAGTGAAAGGGAAAATATGTTCGCTCACACACACCTCTCTATGTCTATCCAGCCTGGTATGATGCTGAAGACAGTCTTCAGCTGACTGAAGACAGCTTTAGGGGTTAATTTTTCTATTTCCAAAAGTCTACTGTTAAAATACAGACATTTCTGGGTTTTTTGGCCCTTACCACCTGGGGAAATGATGTTTTGCTCGCTTTCCGGCAGTGATAGCAGGCTGAGGGGAACTTCCTTTCCTAGGACAGGTAGGCACCTATGTGGGGAAGAGAGGGGCAAAGGCACTCCCTGGCTCCTAGCCTGACAGACATGCACGTTGCTGACACTGAGGGAGAGACACTGAGAGGAGAGGTGGATGGGGCCGGCGTTTCCCACCTTTGCCTGAGGCCACTGTGACTTTGGACGCTGCTCAGGCTTCCTTCCTGGTTCACTGAGGGTGGAGTTGGCCCTCTGCCAGCTAGAAGGGCAGCGGACAGACGGGGACCTTGAGGGGGTCTGGGGGCGCACAGACTAAGCATCGCCTGAGACAGTAACAGGGATCAAAGGTGCCAGACATGGTTTCTTGCAATCAATTCGGGGAGCAGGACAAGTAATCATAAAAGTGTGATTTTCCTCAGCTCCAATAAAATGAAAATGCCTGCCTTTGTTGTGAAGAGCCAGGAGACTCAAAAAAAAGGAGTTAGAGGAGACATCGGCATGCCCCACAGGCAAACCAACCACTGCTTCCAGCCTGATGCGAAACTGAGGACAGAGGCGCTTCAGCCTATACGAGAATATAGCAACACTGCCCTCCCACCATATCGCCTGTGGGCCTGTTCGTCCAGGCTGGAGTACCTGGAATGGAAGCAGAGGGTGCTGATGTTGGGAAGAACGACGGCTCACCAGCATTCAGCGAGCACTTACTCCCTAAGGCTTTGCATGCACCATGCGCACTTTATAAGAACCCCATGAGATAGGTTCTATTTAATCCCACTTTACAGATAAAGAAACTAAGGCACTGAGAGGTTATGTCATTTGCCCGAGTTTATAGAAATAAGAAGTGGTAGAGCTGGAATTTAGTCCCAAGCAGTCAGACTCCGAAGTCAGGATGAAACCACTGCACCAAACTGTCTCCGTAGGAAGAGACAACACCTGATACTGCTATCTGGATGCTAAGAACAAGGACCGAAGATTCATTCCCGGAAATTACCTCACCTCTGGTGGAATGGATTTATGAAAAACCGTGGCTTAACGAAGGAAGCTATGAGATGAGAAAAAAATCCCAAAATTCCAGGTGAGATGTGCGTGCAGGAAACAAGGAGTTCGCAAGCATAACCAATGTTCTGGGGTGGAATCTAGGAAGGTCCTATAGAGTGAGGTTGCAGCTGTCTGCAGGGAAAAGTAACTCACCCTGGGATGGCAGGGTGAGCTTAGGACACACCCAGAAGGGACTTGAAAGTATAAGTTGCTTGACGGACTAGTCAAAAATTAAAATGAGAATTAGTAAGCCAAACCTATATGGTAGAATTTGTTTAGACTACTTTCTCTGTTATACTGCGTAGTCACTTACTGCTTTGACTTTATTGGCACTGCCCTCACCTCACCTGAAAACTTGGCAACCTGGTTTTACAGCTCCAACGCACAGACTTTAAACATCTCCCTCAAGGACAAAGTTGGACCCTTTCTGAGTCCCCATCTCTTCTCTCTGAGCAGGAACCACTCTGCTGCCTACCACATCCAGCAACTCTACTCCTAAGCATAGACCCAAGAGAAATGAAATCACAGGTCCACAGAAAAATTTGTACACAAGTGTTCATAGCAGCACTATTCATAACAGCCCCAAAGTGGAAACAACCCAAATGTTCATCAACTGACGAACAAAGATAATGTGGTATATCCATACAAAGGAGTATTATTCAGCCATAAAAAGGAATAAAGTTCTGATACATGCTACAACACGCATGAACTCAAAAACATGCTAAGTGAAAAAGCCAGTCACAAAAGACCACATATTATATGAATCCATCTGTATGATATGTCCACAATAGGCAAGTTCATAGAGACAGAAAGTAGATTAGTGGTTGCCTAAGGCTGGGGGTTAAGGGGCAATGGGGAGTGACTGCTAATGAGTATGGGGTTTCTTTTCGGGCTGAAGAAAATGTTCCAAAACTGATTGTGGTGATGGTTGCCCAACTCTGTGAATATGCTAAAAACCATTGACTTGTACACTCTAAAGGTGAATTGTCTGGTAAGTGAATTATGTCTCAATAAAGCTGTTATTGAAAAAGAAAAAAAAAAGGCTCAGTCAGTGTGTGCCTGAAGGTGTGGGGCACAGAAATGAGGGAAGACTTTTTTTTTTTTTTTTTTGCGGTACGCGGGCCTCTCACCGTCTTGGCCTCTCCCGTTGCGGAGCACAGGCTCCGGACGCGCAGGCTCAGTGGCCATGGCTCGCGGGCCCGGCCGCTCTGTGGCATGTGGGATCTTCCCGGACCTTCCCGGGCATGAACCCGCGTCCCCTGCATCGGCAGGCGGACTCTCAACCACTGCGCCACCAGGGAAGCCCGGAAGTCTTAATATGTATTTAATTACATGTCCCTTAAAGGTTGCATTGAGTGACTGTTTTGCAGGGAATGTGGTCTCCTGAATCAGTCAGAATATAAAGACAGCTGGCACAGAAATGTGTCTGGCATCTCAGACATGGGTTCCAATTTCATGCACCCGAGGAATGTGACATTGCTCCCTCACTGGGTGAGCCTCCTGCTCCTCAGGAAGCCACAAAACAGGGCAGCAATTAAACATACGCAGTGTTTTGCTTTGAAGATATTCTCTCTCTCTCTCTCTCTCTTTCTTTCCCTCACTAACCCGCTCACACGCATACACAGGGAAAGCCCATTTTCTACTACTTCTCCCCAGATGTTATAGTAGAAGTACCCTCTCTCTGTCTCCTCCTTTCATAGTTCAGCAAACAGCTTATTCATTTCATAAGAGCAAACCTGTTGCAACCCACTAATAACAAATCACAGGCATAATTACAACCCCAAGCCTAGCATAGCTAATTCTCTTACTAAAAAAAGAGTCTGGTTGTGAATATTTTTCATAAAATTAAAGGATAATTACTTAGAGTTCCAGATCCACTGATGGGCAAAAAGCTATAAAATTAAGGTGAAAACAAAAATCTTACGTTCCACAAAGATTTATTATGGGGAAGAAGTCAACCAACTGTTCTCCATTTTCAGAGGCTTGAACAAGAGAAAACAGGAATCGATTGCATCAAAGATACTTTTTTAAAAATAAAAAGTAATATTTTGTCCTTAAGGATGCTTAAGCCCTTGAATAAACTTCATGGAAAGGCTATGAAATCTCCCTTCCTTTAGGGTTGTATCATTGTTATCACTTAAGGTTAGATTTGGCTAAACAAGAAATAGTAGCATAAGCAAGGCAAAAAAGTGTTTCTGTCTCATATAAAAATCCAGAGACTGTCCAGGGCTGCTTACAGAGGTTCTGCCCAACAAAATCTTCAACATCTTTCCAGTTCACCATTCGACCATCCCCAATAGGGGGGCCCCATTTCTCATAGTCCAAGGTAGCAACTAAAACTCCTTGAAACACATCAGTATTTCAGGCAGCAGGGTGGAAGAAGGGATGAAGCTGGGAAAATGATAGCATGTGTCAACTGTCTTTAAGGAAAATTTCAGGAAGCTATCATGTGATGCTTTGCACTGGTTACAGGACCACACTGGTTGCCATGGAGCCCGTCTTTACTCTGAGCAGCCTGTGCCTATCTAAAAATCAGGGTTTCCATTGTTATGGAAAGAGCAGGAAAGGCTGCTAGAGAACAATGCTGTCTCTGCCACTGTCTTCAACACTCATCTCTTTTACTTTGGGCAGTTACTTCAGAAGGCTTTTCTTTTTATAAAAAGTCTAGAGAGAGAGAGAGAGAAAGGAATTTTTCACACTTTGTATACTCAGAGACATTTAAGTACCTCCCTATTAGCTACACTTTGGGATAAATTTTTACCTTTGTTCTTCTGCTTTAGGTTTGAGAAGGGATGCAATTATCCTAGCCCCAAAATAGTCAGAATATTATCAAGTAAGTACAGGATAAATAATCAATAAATAAAACTGTAAAAATTAAATAAATAAGCAAAAAAATGAACAAACCAAAAAATCCTTACTGTCAAGGCCTTACACTTAATGCACACCTGAGGCAGTCCACGTGTGACATCAAACAACCACTTAAATGGGCTACACTGCTGAATCTGGTAGGTTCCAGCTGAACTCCTTGGGCAGAACCAGCTCTTAGAGAGGATGTTTTTATTTGCAGTAACTCATGTAGGTCCAGACTATCAATCTCCAGGACAGTGGAGAAAGTGGACTGTTCATGACCTCTGTCGGTTTTAGATGAGTAAACTTTGGTTTAAATTACGCTGTTTTAAATCATGTATAAAGTGCTTTATATATGTGTATATATATATATAATTATAAATACAGATATATAATTATTGTCTTAACAAATAGATTTTATTTATTAATAATTAATAACAATAATAAGGATGTAATAAATACTTGGCCCTAGAGACATATACAGATTTTCTTTTTAGAAAGTACACACTACTTTAAACAATGATATATCGTGATACCTAGACAGTCATTGTGGAATTATTTTTATCTGAGAAGATTATCATTTAGGTTATTACTAAAGTCAATTAAAGCAAATATCTGTGAAGTCATCCTAATTGCACAGGCTAATTATGACAACGCACACTCACCTGCCATTCTGTGCTGGAAGGGAGATAATCAGAGCTGTCAGGTCCCCCACCAGATCATAATACTTCCACGACACATTTTTACCTCTCCGTGTTATCTCTTCCTTTGCTATGTGTAAGTTCACACTCCTATCATCTGATTGAAATATGGTGTTCCTGACTCACCATATAATATGGGACCTTGGACCACTCTGTACCAGGAGGACTCTGGTCCCACAGCCCCTCCCCGACCCCCTTTGTTCAAGAAAGAAGAATTTGGAGACTTTATGAGAAACTTTAGCCAGTGCCTTGAACCCAAGGAGACGAAAAGAGACGAATTTCTGGGAATTTGGGGGAAGAAGGAGATAATCTCAAGACACTGTCAGATGTGCAATCAGAGCCTGATGGTTGAAATGGAAAAGGAAATAAGAGTGGCTCTCACATGGGCATCCAGACTTTGGAAAGCACATGTGAAATGTCTCATTTGAATCTGAAGAGGGCTGGTGCCCTGCAAGTAGGGGACGAAAACCAGCACAAAATAGCCCCACTGGTATGTATTTAAAAGGTAATTTATAAACAAGAAAAAAATTTATACTTCTAAATCATTACTTTTATTATCCTTAGTTTGGGCCATTGTTAGACTAACTAGGCATTCAATTCAATCCTGAATATTAAGAGGCCCTACTGTCCAGCCACTCCCACCACCATAACCACCACCACCACCATGAAAACTGCTGCCAAATGAAGCAGAGCTCCAGGTCAGCCCCAGTGACAGTGAATCAAACCAGCACTCCCAGAATCACATTTTGCATGTTAGCCCACATCTGGAGTTTGAACTTACCAGCCGACTGACAGAGCAGTAGCACTCTCTGCTTGTGCAAAAGATCATTATATAAGCGTAGCTCTGCCTGAGGTGGGAAAAAAGCCTAATCCCCAGCTAAGATGTCATCTGGATTTAAAATGCAATAAATCTCTTTCTAGAGTAGATATGATTTTTAAAATACCAGACATCTGATGGCAGCAGGTGCCGTTAACAGGAAAGAAAATGCTGACTTCAACAACAACAAAAAAATAGCTTACAGATCTGGGAATTTAGCCCTGTTTCAGAATATAGGGTAGCAAGTACTCTCTTCTATGTGATTTTGACTCACTTCCCTCATTTAATTTTCCCTTCAATCCTAGGGGAGGCCTGTAAAGCTGAGAGCAAAGGCTGTTAAACTGCTATGAAGATATTATTCTGTCATTTTCCACTCAAGTTCTCCTTCCACTGCTGAAAGTGGAAAGAATAGCATCAGTAAAGTGTCCGGGGGATGGCTACTATTGCTCTTCTAACTTTTACCCAAACCTTAACGTCACACAATTAACAGAATGACAATATATGATAAAGCCCTTCAAAGTTCTAAATATTTTTTTCACGGCCCTTCCAACTAGAAGTAAAATCGGATACAGATTTCCCCCCGATATCCTCTGGACATCACCTAAATAGTACAGAACAAGTGAAAAGTGGTCCTCTAATGTCAGGATTCATGAATACGACATGGGGTGCTTGTAAAAAGGTACTTTCCTGGTCCTCTCCCTGAACCTGCTGATTCATAGTCTATGGCGTTGTGCCTAGGAATCTGTATTTAATAAGCCCCCAGGTGATCTTGGAAAGGTAATTTCAGACCACACTTTGGGAAACCCTGCTATAAAATGTGTATTTCACCTCAACGCACATTATATAGCTGTCAGTTTAGCTGTTCACCTACCCTAGTATCTAAATCACAACTAGACAGTGTTCATGGTTCTACCACTGACACAGGGTCAGATAAGGCGGGTGGGGGCAGGGGGCAATGAACAGAGATCAAGGAATCTTCTTTCAAACTGGTCCTAGTAACCCAATGGGAGCTCCTCCACCTCACCCACCCCTGACTGAAAAAAAAATAGATTGGGTGAGAATTTGGAGCAAGAACCAATAGGACACATAGATCCTGGCCCAGGGAGTACCCACCTTTTTCCTTGGTTTGCTGCCTTAAGGAGAACATACATTAGCAAGCCCTCAACTGTACAAGGCTTTGAAGAATCAAACTTGGACAGCCCAGCAATGATCTCAAACTACTCCAATGCCCTCTCAACCTCTTCCCTCCCCAGATCCAACCAGAAAACGTGCTGAGATAACTCTCAGACTCTCCAAGGGTGACCAACCATCCTCGTTTTCTTAGGACAGAGGGAATTTGCAGGATGCAAGACTTCCCCTGCTGAAACTAGGAAAATCCAGGGCAAACTGAGATGAGATATCTGACTTCAGTTGTAAACAGGGGTCACAACTTGTCACCAGTCATGCTGACCTGCCCCTACTTGACACAGATAATTTCTCCATCCTCACCTGGTTTGGAACTACTTTAAACATAACTCATTCTCTGGCTGGAAGCCAATTATTGGAAACAGAACTGGATCTCTATACCACTTCAGGGTGGTCCTCATGTAACAAATTCAACAAAAACATTAAAAATGGGCCCCATCAAAAAATAATAAAATAACAGGGAGATCAGCTCGGTGCTTTATGACCACCTGGAGGGGTGGGATAGGGAGGGTGGGAGGGAGGGAGACACAAGAGGGAAGAGATATGGGAACATATGTATATGTATAACTGATTCACTTTGTTATAAAGCAGAAACTAACACACCATTGTAAAGCAATTATACTCCAATAAAGATGTAAGATAATAAAATAAAATAACATAAAATAGAAAATACCCAATCTGTCATAAGAGAGAAAGTAGATTGAAAAAAGTGATCCAAGGCTCAGGGATCTGTGTAACTATAATAAAAGATCTAACATTCATGTCATTGAATTCTGGAAGCAGAGGCAAATGATAGTGAGGCTGAAATAGTACTTGAAAAAATAATGGCTAAAAATTTCCCATATTTTGCAAAAGACATAAATATACAGATTCAAGTAGAGTAAACCCAAAAGAAGATAATCTCAAGGAAGTCCACACCAACACACATCATAGTCAAATTTCTGAAAACTAAAGACAGGGACAAAAATCTTGGAAACAGTAAACAAGAGAAAAATGAAACCTTATTACCTATAGTGAAAAAACAATTAGAATAATAGCGGATTTTTTCACCACAAATCATGGAGGCCAGAAACAAGTGGCACAACACTTTCCAGTGCTGAAAGAAAAGAACTGTCAAACCAGAATCATATATCTAGTGAAAATATCCTTTAAGAATAAACGGCAGGCAGACCTACTCTAAAAGGATGACTAAAGAAATTTCTCTTAAATAGAAAGAAAATGATAAAGGGTGGAATCTTGGATTTTCAAGAAGAAAGAAAAAAATGGAAACAGTAAAATATAGGAAAATACAATACATTTTTCTTCTCAAGATTTCAAAATTGTGTTTGATGGTTGAAATAAAAAATTATAACACTAATGTGGTTCTAAATGTATATAGAGGAAATATTCACAAGGATTATACTATAAATGGGGAAGGGCAAAGGAGATAAAGTTTCTATACCATGAACTGGTAAAATGATGGCACCAATAGACTGTGATAAGTTATATGTATGTAATATAATGCCTACAGCAACCACTAAAAAAGCTATACAAAGAGATACATTCAAAAACACTATAGATAAATATAAATGGAATTCTAAAAAATGACCAAGAAATCCACAGGAAAGCAGGAAAAAGAGAGAAACAAAAGACTGAGAGAACAAAAAGAAAACAAAAAAATAAAATGTCAGACTTAAGCCCTGACATATCAATAATTACATTAAATGCAAATGGTCCAAATAAACCAATTAAAAGACAGAGACTGGCAAACAGAATAAAAAAATATGACCCAACTACACACTATCTTCAAGAAACACATTTCAAATATAATGATATACATGGGTTGAAAGTAAAAGGAAGGGAAAATACATATCATGCAAACATCAAAGAAAACAGGAGTGGCTATATTAATATCATATAAAGTAGACTTCAGAACTACAACAACAAAAATTACCAGAGACAGAGAGGAACACCATATAATGATGAAAGAGTAAATCCAGCAAGAAGACATAGTGATCTTAAATGAATATGCATCAAAGAACAAAATATGTGAATCAAAAACTTCCAGAGCTGAAAGCAGAAATGGACAAATCCAGTTATAGTTGGAGACTTCAACACCTCTCTTTCAAGCAAGTGATAGAACAACTAGACAGAAAAATCTGTGAGGATATAGAAGAATTCAATACTACCATCGATCAACAGGATCTAATCAACATTTATAGAACACTCTGTCCAATAGCAGAATACACATTCTTTTCAAGTGCTAATGGAACATATATCAAGATAGACCACAGCCATAGCCATAGAAAAAAAAACCTTCAATAATTCTTTAAAAATTGAAATTATAGGGACTTCCCTGGTGGTCCAGTGGTTAAGAATCCACCTTCCAATGCAGTGGACATGGGTTCGATCCCTGGTTGGGGAGACAGGATCCCACATGCCACAGGGCAACTAAGCCCACGCGCTGCAACTATTGAGCCCACGTGCTCTGGAGCCCATGCGCTACAGCTAGAGAGAAGCCCACGCGCTGCAACAAAGAGCCCACGCACCACCATGAAAGATCCCGCATGCCACGAAAAAGATCCCTGCGTGCTGCAACTAAGACCCAACACAACCAAATCAATTTAAAAACTAAATTAAAAATTTATTTTTAAATTGTAGAGTGTATTCTCTGACCACAATGGAATCAAACTAGAAATTGATAAAAGAAATAAAACAAAAATCTCCAAACACTTGCAAACTAAATAATACATTTCTGAATAATCCCTGGGTCAAAGAGGGAGTCCCAAGGTAAATCAAAGGATATGTTGAACTAAATGAAAATGAAAATACAACATATTAAAAAAAATACAACATATCCAAACTTGTAGGACACAGCTAAAGCAGTGTTGAGACAGAAATTTATAGCACTAAGAGCTTACATTAGAGCTATTTGTAATGAGGCGGATAGACCTAGAGTCTGCCATACAGAGTGAAGTAAGTCAGAAAGAGAGAGACAAATACCGTATGCTAACACATATATATGGAGTTTAAGAAAAAAAATGTCATGAAGAACCTAGGGGTAAGACAGGAATAAAGACACAGACCTACTAGAGAATGGACTTGAGGATATGGGGAGGGGGAAGGGTAAGCTGTGACAAAGCGACAGAGAGGCATGGACATATATACACTACCAAACGTAAGGTAGATAGCTACGGGGAAGCAGCCGCATAGCACAGGGAGATCAGCTCCGTGCTTTGTGACCACCTGGAGGGGTGGGATAGGGAGGGTGGGAGGCAGGGAGATGCAAGAGGGAAGAGATATGGGTACATATGTATATGTATAACTGATTCATTTTGTTGTAAAGCAGAAACTAACACACCATTGTAAAGCAATTATACTCCAATAAAGATGTTTAAAAAAAAAAAAAAAAGAAAGAAAAGACGAAAAGTCTCAGATTGGTAATCTTAGCTCCCAACTCAAGAACCTACAAAAAGAGGAGCAAAATAAACACAAAACAAGAAGAAGAAAGGAAATAAAGATGAGTAGCAATCAGTGACATTTAAAACAGAAAAACAACACAGAAAATCAATGAAATGAAGAGCTGGTTCTTTGAAAAGATCAATAAAATTGACAAACCTCTAACAAGAATAACAAGGGAGGGACTTCCCTGGTGGCGTAGTGGTTAAGAATCCGCCTGCCACCCAGCAATCCCACTACTGGGCATATACCCTGAGAAAATCATAATTCAAAAAGAGTCATGTACCACAATGTTCATTGCAGCTCTATTTACAATAGCCAGGACGTGGAAGCAACCTAAGTGTCCATCGACAGATGAATGGATAAAGAAGATGTGGCACATATATACAATGGAATATTACTCAGCCATAAAACGAAGTGAAATTGAGTTATTTGTAGTTAGGTGGATGGACCTAGAGACTGTCATACAGGGTGAAGTAAGTCAGAAAGAGAAAAACAAATACCATATGCTAACACATATATATGGAATCTAAAAAAAAAAAACACAAAAAACTGGTTCTAATGAACCTAGGGGCAGGACAGGAATAAAGATGCAGACATAGAGAATGGACTTGAGGACATGGGAAGGGGGAAGGGTAAGCTGGCACGAAATGAGAGAGTGGCATGGACATATATACACTACCAAATGTAAAATAGATAGCTAGTGGGAAGCAGCTGCATAGCACAGGGAGATCAGCTCGGTGCTTTGTGTCTACCTAGAGGGGTGGGATAGGGAGGGTGGGAGGGAGATGCAAGAGGAAGGAGATGTGGGGATGTATGTATATGTATAGCTGAATCACTTTGTTTTACAGCAGAAACTAACACATCATTGTAAAGCAATTATACTCCAATAAAGATGTTAAAAAATAAAAAACCCAAGGCAGCTAAAAATGATTTTAAAAAAATAATAAAAAAAAAGAATAACAAAGGAAAAAGAGAAGACACACATTACCAATATCAGGAATGAAACAGGAGATATCAATACAGACTGTGCAGACATCAAAAGCATAGTAAGGAAATTTCTCCATACACATAAAACTGACAACTTAGATGGAATGGGCCCACTCCTCAAGAAACAAAAATTACAACAGTTTATACAATATGGAACAGATCATCTGAACAGTCTTATAACCAATAAGGAAATTTAGCTTGTACTTTAAAAACTTCCCCCAAAAGAAATCTCCAGGCCCAGTCAGTGTCACTGGAGAATTTTACCAAATTCTTAAAATTTAACATCAATTTTACACAATCTCTTGTAGAATCTTCAATAGAAGAGGAAGGAACACTTCCCAATTCATTTTACGAAGCTAGTGTTATCCTGATATCAATAACCAAAGAATGTACAAAAAGAAAGAAAGGAAGGAAGGGAGAGAGGGAGGAAGGGAGGGGAAGAGAGACAGAGACAGAGAGAATTACAGAGCAAAATCCCTCATGAACATATACACAAAAATCCTTAACAAATATTAGCAAACAGAATTCAGCAATATATAAAAATAATTATGCATCATTCCCAAGACTACTTCAACATTTGAAAATCAATGTAATCTCCTAGATTAACACACTAAAGAAGAAAGATCATGATTATATCAGTCAGTGAAGAAAAGGCATGTAACAACTTTCAACACCCATTAAAGATAATAAGTCTCACAAAAATAGGAATAGAGAGGAACTTACTCAACTTGATAAAGAACACTTACCAAAAATCTACAGCTTACATTACAGTTAATGGTGAAAGACTGAACGCTTTCCCCCTAAGATCAGAAGCAATTAAAGCATGTCCACTATTACCACTCTTCAAAATAATGCTAAAAGTTCTAGACATACATACTATATATCAATAGTATGATTCCATCTATATAACATCTTTGAAAAGACAAAAATTATGGAAATGAAGACTAGATTAGTTGTTGCTAGGGGCTAAGGTGAGGTCTGTGGTGGAAGGGAAGTAGTTGTCATTATAAAAGTCCTTGTGGGGCTTCCCTGGTGGCGCAGTGGTTGGGAGTCCACCTGCTGATGCAGGGGACGCGGGTTCGTGCCCCGGTCCGGGAAGATCCCACATGCCGCGGAGCGGCTGGGCCCGTGGGCCATGGCCGCTGAGCCTGCGCGTCCAGAGCCTGTGCTCCGCAATGGGAGAGGCCACAGCAGTGAGAGGCCCGCGTACTGAAAAAAAAAAAAAAAAAAAAGTCCTTGTGGTGATGAAAATGTCCTGTATCTTGATGTAGAGATGTCAATATCCTAGTTGTGATGTTATACGAAAATCATGAAAGATGTGACCATTTGGAAAACTGGGTACGTGGGATCTCTGTATTATTTCTTAGAACTACATGTCAATCAACAGTTATCTCAAAATAAAATGTTTAATTTCAAATATATATCTCATCCTGTCAGCTGTGGGGAGAATGAATGGTAAAAAGCAGGAGTAGCAAGAGTGAGCCCAGTTAGGAGAACATGAAGTCATCCAGGCAGGAGATGACTGTCCTAAAACTACCATGGTGGGAGTTGAAACAGAGAAATGGGTAGATTTGGGATGTATTGTGGAGGTATAATCAATAGTATTTGCTGATGGGTTACCTGTGGAGCGTGAAAGAAAGAGAAAAGTGAAAAATGACTCCTAGATTTCCTACTTGAACAACTGACTAGATAACGGTGTCACAAACTGAGATGCGGAAGAGTCTGTTCACAGATATTTGGGATTTGAGACTTGTTCAGTTAGTTTATCCTCCTCTTAAACAACATTCAAATTTTGGATGTAAATATTTGCCCCTACAAGAGCTTCCAAGGTTCAACACAGGTTATGTTGCTTTGAATGAAACCAATGAAGAAAACATAAGCCTGAAAAGACCAGAAACAAGAAAGCACTGCTGAGTCAGAAACCCTTGTTTCCACCATTTCTTCAAGAATTGGAATACCAGAGCAAGAGAGAGTAAGACAGGGTTCCTCACTCTGAAGTTGTAAATCAACTATTTCAGGTGAACTGTCTACTTAAAATTTTATTTTTTTCCACTCAAACTGATGTTCTAGTTGAGATGTTTTCTTCCCGATGCTTCACCTAGTTAAAGATAATTGGAGGGCCTAACGCAAAAGGCAGATGATCATGGAGCATCAGAGAACTTATTTCCTCCAAGGCACAAGATGAAAACCTGGCACTTAAACACATGCTGGGCTCCCTCTTTCTCTAAGGCAGTGCTGGATTCTCATCCATAAACATCAACTCTTGTTTTCCTTAGGAACACGGGTCAGTGGGCTGCAGCCCCTGGTTGTCATAGCAACTGCAATTTCACACACGGAAATGTTTTGCTCAGAACACAGACTCAGAGTAGCACTTTTTTTTTTTTTGAGCATGTATTTTAGCACAGGAAGGATTTGATGCCATTTCCAGTCATCTCTTCCATCTCGAATATGTTTCTCTTCTAAAATGTCACAGTGACTGAAGACCAAGACCAAAAAAGGATTTCCAGATTTTTCCCTTAATTAGACTTTTGATCGTAATTGCTCCCTTGGCTGTATCTGCCCTTGAACAGTCTCCTTTTGGTATTGTGGTCCAAGGGTATCATAAGGCCACGTAATCAGATCCAGCCTGCCGGGCAACCATAAACTACTGATATATTCTCAAGGAAAGGACGTACTTACTCCTTTATTTCATGCTGTTCTTATTCTTCTGGTCTAATATTTCCTGCCAGCCCAGAAAAGAAAAAAGAACGATGTGGTTGCTCAACTTTAATATTATGATAAATAGGGAAAAGAATCCTGAAGGCAATGGTTTCTTGTTCAAGAACAGTTTCCAAATGGCCCTAGAGTACATATAAAGCACATATACTACCACTCCCCCACTCTCACCATAGTAAACATTGAAAATCTACCACAGCCCTCTTTACCTCTGAGCCCAGTACAAGACCTCAGAATCCCTCTCAACACTGCATTCCAGGCAGCTGCTACCAATCAACTGGAAATGGTAAGAGTACTGACACCTACTTGCTAGCTGGGACTAGAATCTTAGCCAATGTTTCAAAAATGAAGTCCAGCACACTGACTGTAGCCGTCAAAAACTAATCCTAAGATTTTGCAAAACAAGCTGAAAACTAGTCTGTTACTTGCTTGCAAAGTCACTCACTTGCAAAGTCAACCAGTCAGTTTATCAATTCAGGCAGTTAAAAATCAAACATATTTTTTGATTTATCTTGAGCCTCCATCTTTGCCCTATGGATGTTTTAGAAATGTGTTTGCTAATGCAAACAAGGTCATAGGGGAATACCAGAGAGCATGTTAGCTTTTTCCTCTTGCCCAAACAGGGGTTATGTCCTTAACTCTAAATAGCTATGCTACAAGTATATACACAGGAGAGTTAGATGGCCTGTTTGAAACACACACAGGGTCAAATGTTCCCAACGTGGTGTGTTTTCCTACAGATTTCACCCCCTTTGGGATCTGTAATTTTGGAATGTTCATTAGAAAATGACTTAATTTACCATCTTTTTCCAGGCATTGGCTACACCTCCTGTAGTTGGCTAAAGCTGGGCAATAGAGAAGAAAGGGATCTAAGCGATCAGAGGGCTCAGAACACAGGCTGGCCCCAGCATGGACGAGAGAAGCCGACTTCCACCGGCTTGCTGACAGGGATTTCAGGATGATGCTCCTCTGTGTCAGGAGATCCCTGGCTGACTCTACTCTCCTGTATGTATTTACATTTCCCAATGCTAAAGCCCACGTGGAAATGAAACATAAATTCTATTCTTAATTATTACGATGCTGGGCACTTTGGAATATCCAGAAACTGGTTCCATTTAGAAAGCAGGAACCAGGTGGACCAACTAAGGGAATTAGCACCAATTCATTACTCTGAAGAAGAGAAACTCTCCTAAGGAGGTTCTGAGATAGTCCTGATTGTGAGCATTCTGTTCATCATGGTCCCAATAAATCCCTGACATGTCCCAGGATTTCAGTGTTTTGGCAAACTGTGACAGAATGAAGTTAATAACCTCTAGATGGCAAGCCTCCAAACACCCTCCTTATCTAAGAAAAAAAAAATTTCACACAATTGTGATAGCTTGCAAAGCTTATCAACCATGATAAAATGTAGCCATGGCAGTAAATATTTTCAGGGATTATATAGTATGTTACTTTACCTGTAGTATGAAAAGTGTTTGAATAATTTAATTATAAAACTCTATTTTAGTATCAACATGACTAAGAAACTGTACCTTTACCAAGGCTTTGAAAAAGAAATCTTTTTTTAAAAAGATTGTGACAGGGACTTCCCTGGTAGCACAGTGGTTAAGAATCTGCCTGCCAATGCAGGGGACACGGGTTAGAGCCCTGGTCCGGGAAGATCCCACATGCCGCAGAGCAACTAAGCTCATGTGTCACATCTACTGAGCCTGCATGCCACAACTACTGAAGCCTGCATGCCTAGAGCCCGTGCTCTGCAACAAAGAGAAGCCACCATAATGAGAAGCCTGCGCACCGCAACGAAGAGTAGCCCCCACTCACGCAACTAGAGAAAGCCTGCACCCAGCAACGAAGACCCAATGTAGCCAAAAATAAATAAATAAATAAATTTATTCATTTTAAAAAGATTGTGACAATCCCCATTTAACACTCTACACCCTTTATGAGTGAGATAAACAGTGCACCCAGCAGGAAACCTGACATCAGTTCACATCAGAGAGACATCAGTTAGCTGTCAACTGGAGAGCTTCTAGGATTTCAATTCAAATTTTTTTTCATAAAAAATGTTAAAGTCATGTTTCACAAAGGAAGTGGTAACTTCATGTCACACCTTAACTAGATGACTATTTCAGACCTTTAGATTGAATGTTGAACTATCAGCCCAAACCCTGTGCCTTTTAACATGTTTATTCTCCCTCTGTTCCATGCAATTATTTAGGACCCTTTTCTTCCTTGGGGGCCCTTTAGGAACTTCCATTCCAGTGGCAGTTCTACAGAATGAATGTTTGTGTCCCCCACTGAAATTTCACATGTTGAAACCTAATCCCTACTGTGATAGTAATCGGAAGTGGGGCCTTTGGGGTGATTAGGTTATGAGGGTGGAGCCCTCATGAATGGGATTAGGGCCCTTATAGAAGAGACTCTGAGAGCTACCTGGGCCCTTCCACAGTGTGAGGATGCAGCAAGGATGTCTGTGAACAAGGAAGTGGGCTCTCACCAGACGCCAAATCTGCCAGTGCTTTGATCTTGGACTTCCCAGCCTCCAGAACCATAAGAAATAAATTCTCGTTGTTTAGAAGTCACGCAGTCTATGGTATTCTGTTATAGTGGCCTAAATAGACTAAAACAGGCTATCTGATTGACTGCTGACCCTCTTGGTTTAGTCCCCATTTCTGACCCTGCCTCCTCCCTTGGAGTGAGAATTTACTTCTCCTGGTTTGATTTTCAGTGTTTGCATTGTCCTTGTCCCCTGGCTTCAGCATGCATTGCCCCTAGTTCTTTGGGAACACACTCCTGTTCTTAGAAATAGAGAAGCTAACCTACTCCAAACACATACACACACACAAAATCTGAAACTAAACTTACTTCCAAATTTCCATATTGTTTTTTGTGCTTGGTTGGGGGGTTTTGTTCCATATTGTTTGAACATAAATTTTCACTAGCACAATCTAAAACCAGAGCTCAAAAAACTAAAAATAAAAAACTCAGAATTGGTCAAAACGTCATGTTTTACCAGTCATTTCACTAAAATGTACAAAGCTTTCCTATGGAAATAAAAGGTAAGAAATTTTAAAAATGATATCCTACCTGATGAAATAAGTGACAAGATTCTCCCTGTTAGGAAAAGCACGCTCACTGATGAGTTTGCTGGCCTGTGAGCTGGTTCATATAAATAAAGAACCACAGCGTTGAAAATCATACAGATTCTAAGAATCCTTTCCAAAAGTCAATGGACCACTACAATTAGTCGCAAGTCACATATTTGCAACAATTCTATAAATAACCTATCTAATCCTCAAGTAGATGTAGCAGCTCTTGTGGGAAAACCATTCACATTTGTTTACATTTATTCGGTGCAAATTAAGGCTCTGAAATCATTTAGTGATCATCAAATGAAAAATGATAAGTTTTGCCATATTTTAATAAGATTTCTGATATCTACGTCTGCTCTTGAAATATTATGAACAGTCTCAACTGCCAAAATGTATCTTTAACCATTGAAAATGCTGCCACTCTGTTTAAACTTCCAAAGAGCCCCCAAAATTTGAAACCAAAACTTTAGCAAATGAAGAGACACTGCTTGATCTTACCTAAGACTATTCAACATTATGAAGATATCAACTTTCTCCAGTTAATGTATAACTTTACTATGAATCCAATAATAAAACCAGCAAGTTTATTTTACTCTGGAATTTGATACATTGATTTTAAATTTCATATAAAAAAATGATCAATCTAAAACAATTAGGAAAACCCTGAAAAAGAAGAGCAATGTGGAGGAAATAGTTCTATTGCTCTTAAAACAACCCACGATGCTTCTTTGATTAAAGCAGTGGTACTAAGCATGAACAGATGAAAAAAATGGAACAGAATAGAAAAAACACACCAAGTACATCTGGAAATTTAGAATATGATAAAGATGGCATCACAACTCACTGGGCAAAAAAAAGAGAGATTTTATAATAATAAGGCTGGATCAACTAGATAACATTTAGAAAAGATCATTTTAGTTCCAAACTTCATAACATACACTAGAATAATTCTAACCATTCAGAATTATTCAGATTTAAATGTAAAAAAATAAAAGCATACAAATACTAGAAGAAAAGATAGTGAGTTCTTTCATAATCTAGAAGTAGGAAACAGTTTTCTAACTATGACTTAAAATCCAGAAGCAATTAAAGATAAGACTGATAAATTTGACAACTTAAAATAATTTTCTTAAAGAAACATCTTTATGACAAAAAGAAAAACTGTAAGTAAAGTCAAAAGACAAATCACAAATTGGGAGAAAATATCTGCAATTTATACAAAAGACTAATCTCCCTAATGTATAAAGCGCTCTAAAACACTGAGAAGGAGAAAGACCAAAACCCAATAGAAAATAATGCACTCTCCCTCTTCCCCAAAAAAGGGGCAGACAGTTCATAGAATAAGAAAGGCAAATAGTCCTTAAAAATATGGGGAAAATGCTTACTCTCACAATAAGAAATTAAACTACATTTGGGGACTTCCCTGGTGGCACAGTGGTTAAGAATCTGCCTGCCAATGCAGGGGACACGGGTTCGAGCCCTGGTCCGGGAAGATCCCACATGCCGCAGAGCAACTAACCCCGCGCGCCACAACTACTGAGCCTGTGCTCTAGAGCCCGCGAGCCACAACTACTGAGCCCGTGTGCCACAACTACTGAAGCCCACATGCCTAGAGGCCGTGCTCCACAACAAGAGAAGCCTTTGCAATGAGAAGCCTGTGCACCGCAACAGAGTACCCCCCGCTCGCCACAACTAGAGAAAAGCCCGCATGCAGAAACAAAGACCCAATGCAGCCTAAAATAAATAAATGAATTTATAAAAACAAAAACAAAAACAACTACATTTGGATGCCATTTCTCAGCTATCATATTGACAACACATTGTGTTGGCAAGGCTTTGGAGAAATAGGTAATTTTGTACATTGCTGGTGGGAATGTAAAATGCTTTAAACGCTATGGAAGGAATATGTAACAAATTTCCATATGCATTGGCAACATCTAACAAAATTATATATGCTTTACTTTTTGACCCAGCAATTCCACTTCTATGAATCCATTTAGAAGATTTCCTTCCACTAATACAAAACAACATATAATACAGTTATTCATTGCAGCATTATTTGTAAAAGACTGGAAACAAAACAAATGTCCACCAATAAGGGACCAACCGAATAAACTATCTATGTCCATACCATGGAGTACTGTAAATCATAAAAAAGGACGAGAAAGATTTATATGATATGGAAGGACGTTTTCCAAGATATTTTGTTAAATGAAAATGCAAAGTGTAGAACAGTATATAGGGTATGCTACCTTTTGTATAAGAAAGGGTGGGAAATAAGATATTTGCTTCTTTTTGCAAAAGCAATACCAGAAGGATAAACCTAAAGCTTATGAAAATGCATACCTATAAAATGGAAGGGGATGATTGTAAAGGACAGGGCTGGGACTTTCTAGTTACCCCTTTCTATATGGTTCTCAATTCTGAACACGGTAAATGTTTTACGTATTTAACAGGTAATCTTAAAAGGGGAAAAGCAAATGCTATAATTGAACAAAACATAAATGACCGAACGTAATTTTATCTCAAATTAATACCATAACCACACAGAGAAAAGAATAATTTCAAGCAGTGTTTGAACGCACTACTCTGTATATCCTGGGCGGTATATAGTCTGAGGACAAAAAGAACCGCCAGAAAATCTTAAACTTCACTGGCATATTTATTGTCTGTGCCACGTATGAAGCTAATTTAAGTATATTCTAGAATGAAGAAAATAAGTAAACGTATTAATGTCATAAAAGAAAGAGATAAAAATATAAAATAAAAATACAAAATCAGAACTTTGATTCTTATTCTGAAAAATGTGTTTTCTTTTTCTAAAATGTACTTTTTCAAGGATACCATAAACGTGTCAAGAAACAAAACACGGAAACATTTGAGGAAGGTGGTTAGTCTGGAAATCAGACTGTAAAGCGGCATGAGAAGCGGGTGGGGTAGGGTGAGAGTAGAAAGAGTAGGATTACCCATATTCTAAAACTGAGGAAACAGAAGGAACAGCAGGATCAGGCAAAGGAGACAGCATGTGTTTTAGGACTGAAGGGAAGGAAAGAATGGAAACCTGAGAAAGACAGAAACAGAGAGGAGAGAGAGAACAAATATGAATATAAACAACCTACAGAACAGGGTCACGAAGAGCCCAGAATCCAGGTACACGATTAATTTTAGAAAGATGGTTCTCACTCTGAGAATGGAGAGCAAGGTGGCCGGTGATATCCTAAGGTAAAGATGGAAAGTACAGAACTTATCTGAGGGTGCTCGTGCCCACTGACCCCAGTTAGTTCCATAATATAAGGGCTAGAAGCCTAGTGGGGCCAAAGCCACACGAACCTGCCCCCAGCATGCTGAGTGGGGCTCAGGGCTCTGCTGGAAGGTGCGATAGCACCACGGAACAGGGGCAGCAGACTCAAGCTGGGGTTCAGGCTCCAGATTTTGAGGATGAGAATGAGGCAGAGAAGGATGGGGAGAATTGACACCATGTGCCCAGACATGGAGGTCTGGAAATGCATGACTTGTCGGGAAACAGCTGTTCAGAGGGGCGGCCAGGGGTGGACCAGATGTGAAAGCAGCTTAGGAGTTTGAACTGCACCCTGAGGCTATGGAAGGCCACTGAAGGATTTCACACAGCTGAGTGAAATGAGCAGATACGGATTTTAGAACAATTGGAGGACAGCGAGACAGACACATACACAGCACAGAAACTGTTCTCAGCGGAGAGAGATAAAATTCTAAAGGAATAAGCATGAGGTCAGACTGACAGAGGGTTAAGATTCAGAGTGAGGAGTGGAAGCAGGGCTAAGGCGGAGGGAGGAGCGTGGCGTTTCCTGACCACCCTTTACAATGAGTGATTAGAACTGTGGCATCCTTGCTCAAGTAGTTCGGGAATAAGAGAAAATTTGGGTACCTGGGGGGCAAGATTTTATAGAAGCTTTGAAGCCTCTTCCAATCTGAATGTTAACTGGATTCTAGCTATTTGCTCAGGCTGACCCAACCAAATGTAGGTCATGATGCTCCCCTCAGAGTCAATAAGTGACATATCGCTAGAGAAGTGGGTTGGGCTGTGAGGACCTTCCACCATCGCCTATAACTGCTAAGTGAGAAGGGAAGCAGAAATGAATGAATTGAAGTTTATGCTGGCCCAAGGAGAAAGCAGGAGAGGGAAGATATGAACAGAAAGTAAGTCTAGGATAATGAACAGCCACCCACCAATTGATTTCTTCAGACTCTTGGAGTCTTTATCACTTTTTGGACACATCTGGCTGTTGGTTAGGAGAAAGTGATCAATGAGGTGACCAGAACACAGGCTGTAGGAAAATACAGGTTTTTCTCAGCAAAACCAATCTGTACACCAGGCTAAGAACAAACAGGCCCCAGTGCCAACTGTGGGTGTAGGGGAGCTTCTAAATGAAAGCAGTGGGGCAGGTAGGGTCAGAGGATTTTAGTAGAACATACAATGAGACACAAAATAGGAATTAACAACTTGGGCACTTCTTCACCAGGATGGGCACATTGCTAAGTGCTGCTGACTAAATGTTTGTGTCCCCCCAAATTCATATGTTGAATCCCTAACCCCAATGTGATGCTATTAAGAGGTGGGGCCTTTGGGAGGTAATTAGCTTTAGATCAGATCATGAGGGTGGAACCCTCGTGATGGAATTAGTGCCCTTATAAGAAGAGGAATAGGGATTCCCTGGTGGTGCAGTAGTTGAGAGTCCGCCTGCCGATGCAGGGGACACGGGTTCATGCCCCGGTCCGGGAAGATCCCACATGCCGTGGAGCGGCTAGGCCCGTGAGCCATGGCCACTGAGCCTGCGTGTCCGGAGCCTGTGCTCCACAACGGGAGAGGCCACAGCAGTGAGAGGCCCGCGTACCACAAAAAAAAAAAAAAGAAGAGGAAGAGAGAGAAGTCTCTTCCCATGTGCACACCCTGAGGAAAGGCCATGTGAGCACCCAGCAAGAAAGTGGCTGTCTGCAAGCCAGGAAGAGGATCCTCACAAGGAATCGAATCTGCTGGCACCCTGATCTTGGATTTCTCAGCCTCCATAACTGTGAGAAATAAATATTTGTTGTTTTAGACGCCCAGTATGTGGTCTTTTTGTTATAACCAAATAAGAGCTGACTAAATAGGCACCTAACATGGGGCAGTCAAGGAGGTCACCCCAAGACAGAGTAATGCTTTATGCTTACAGCCAATTTTAAAAACTACTTTTCCAAAGGCTTGCTGTGCTTTTATGGGCTCTCGAGACAGAGGCTTTATCTAGGACATATCTCTTTAATTAGTGCTAATATAAGCACATTAACCCAGTGGTTACAATTAAATGTGGGACTACACCAAAATTTCAGTAACCAATCAGCTTGACAGTCTTCTGTGCAGCCCGTTAAATGCAGGGGCTGCCTGGAGGGTGTGTGCGCCCACAGGAAGAAGCAAGAGGGGCCAGCCCAGGGTCTCTCCCTCTTCGGACACTTGACCTTCACCTGAGTGACCTGTCTTCAGCAACGTAGCAGGCTCAGCTTCATAAGAGGGCCTGACTACACTGGGAAAAGGAATAGGCTTGAGGAAATAAGTGTTCCTCAAGTCAGCACCTTAGCCCTACAGAAATTCCCTGAGACATCTAAGGTTCCAAAAACACTGTACATACACTCCCCTCTTCATTTCATTCAAGTGGCAGCACTGCCCTTCACTTCACACATCTGTTTGTTTTTGCAAGTTAAAAAAAAAATGTAGAGAACCGTTTGGTGAGCTTTTTGTTTTGCAATTTTACAGCCCATAATTTTACAACAGAGTCCCTGTGTAGGACTCTATTGTAGATATTTTGAAAACTAATTAGGTTTGGTGAAATTAAAAGTTCTCAATACTTTTTCCTCCATAAAACTGATTAAAGGGCAAGTAGGGATCCTTAGATCTGGGGTTCCAGACGCCCAGCAGGTGAAGCCATGGGAAGCTGTGGCAAGTTGCTCCTGTGACATCCCCACTGAGCCCTGGAGAAGGGCTCTTCATGATGCTGACCTCGGGCAGGTCTCTTGGCTCCCAGAGGTCCAGTTTTGAGCCACCAGTCCTCCAGATGGAGGCCACGTGTCACAGCTATTTACAAAGCGAGTCTCCGCGGCCAAACTGTACTTCTCAGTCACTTCTTTCCTCTTTTCTCTTTTCCCCTCATCTTCATCTCCTCTTTTTAATCTTTTATTCTCTTTTTAATCCCTTCCTGCTTTCATTTTCCTTTCGATTATCATGACCAATTCTTGTTCAAAGGCCTACTGCCTCCCTGCAATAGCACAATATTAATCCTTCACCCCAGTCACGTTTGATTCTTAGAGCTATCCCCCATCTCTTCCAGCTGTGTCTCCAAATAGTCTCAGTGCATTGTGAGAAAAAAAAGTAGACATCATAGCTGTCTCATTAACAAACATGTGGGGTGACACCGTATCTAGAATTTTGTGGAGTTATTAGGGGGCATATTAGCCTCGTAGGACTGCTGTAACAAATGACCACAAACTTAGTGGCTTAAAACAATACAAATTTATTTTCTTACAGTTCTGGAGGTCAGAGGTCCAAAATCAGTTTCCCTGGGCTAAAGTTAAGGTGTTTGTAGGGATGGTTCCTTTAGAAACTCGAGGGGAGAATCTGTCTCCCTGCCTCTCTAGCTTCTGGAGGTTACCTACATTCTACAGCTCATGACCCCTTCCTCTGGTCACTCCAACCTCCTGCTTGTCACACCTCCTTCTGCAGCTAAATCTCCCTCTGGCTTCCTACATTGTTGATTACACTTAAATCCCACCCAGCTAATCCTAGAAAATCTCATCTTAAAATCCTAACTTAATCACATCTGCAAAATCCCTTTTGTCGTATAAGGTAATAGTCATAGGCTCCAAGGATTAGGGTGTGGATATCTTGAGAGGCCATTATTCAGCCTACCACAGGGGACTTAAGTAACTCCATCCATTTCTGTTTCTTTCAGGAGAGCCAGTGAAAGGGAGTGACATCATTCAGGGATAACCATAAATCTGCTCCTTTTAGGAGAAAATGGTAAATTCCAGTACTTTACCAATAACATATTATTTGTGACATCTCACAACTTAACAGTATGTCCTAACATCATAATTAGGAAAAGTAATAAAGTGGAGAGTTGGTGTGGTAGGCAGAATTCCAAAATGACCCCAACATTCCCTACCTTGGTGTACGCACGCGGTATAATCTTCTGCCCTTGAGTGTGGGTGGGACCTGTGATTATGATGAAATGTCACTCTCTTGATGCACTACGTGATTTTTTTTTGGCTTTCACATTACAACCTCACTCTATGAGAAACTAACTAGTCATGCACTAAAGTTCTTCTCATTAATGGATATTTAATGGAAGGTCTGCCTCTAAGTAGACCAACAAAGTGGAATGGAACATCTATTGGCTCTTTGCACCTGCCCCACTACCACCAGCCAGCCAACCACCACAATTGCTATTCAGGTCATTAGATCACTTACTTTTCATCTTATTCTCTTCTTGGTCCTCCTTTTGGCCAATATATTCATTAACCATGTCTTTATCACCATGTCTTTATTTGCAGAAATGTGCAAAGCCAGATGATGAAATTCAGACTAATACAGTTTACCCCCATTAACTGTTCTGATTAAAGATTTTCCAGGCTAGATGTTAAAATTACTGGGTAAAATGAAATTTGTGAAATCAACTTGCCATGTTTTACCTAAAACCTAACAATATGAAGAACTCAAAATGTATTATATAAAAGTTAGGTACCAAGAGGCTGGTTATAAGTCCAAGTGACTTGTTTAAGGTTGCAGTCTCTCTCTGTGTTTCCACCAAATGGGATAGGTAGGTGAAAGCTTTGGTACCAGTCATCTTCCTCTTCTTTTCACTGATATTTCTTAGAATTGGGCATCTTTTTCTAAGACACATAGCTGTAGTGGTAGGTAAAACCCCTTCCTTAATGACTCCCCAAGAGTTGACAATCCATCAGACACTCACCAATGACTCCTCATGTGGATGATTTGCTGATGAGAACAGTCCTAAAGTCTGTGAAACCATCAATTTTCACCAGACCAAGCCTTCTCCTCACCTTCTCCTAAATTAATATTAGGCTAATTGGTATCCATTTTTAATACTGATCTTTTCTTAAAGAATAAACCCCAAAGTTTTCCCACATCTTCAGTCACTTTTCTTTCATTATTGTTGTGTATTGTTAACTGCACAGGGATGGTGGTTTGCATGCATTACATGATTTGCAGTTCATCCTTCAGAAACTTCCTGGTGTTAAATGAGTCATCTTGCAAACTTGAAGAATTCAACATTATCTCTTCACCTTTCATCATCTTTACTTTCTTCAGAGCCAATAAGAATTAGAGTAATAAATGGAGCTGGAGGAATCAGCCTCCCAGACTTCAGACTATACAACGAAGCTACAGTAATCAAGACAGTATGGTACTGGCACCAAAACAGAAATATAGATCAATGGAACAGGGTAGAAAGCCCAGAGGTAAACCCACACACATATGGTCACCTTATTTTTGATAAAGGAGGCAAGAATATACAATGGAGAAAAGACAGCCTCTTCAATAAGTGGTGCTGGGAAAACTGGACAGCTACATGTAAAAGAATGAAATTAGAACACTCCCTAACACCATACACAAAAATAAACTCAAAATGCATTAATGACCTAAATGTAAGGCCAAACACTATAAAACTCTTAGAGGAAAACAAAGGCAGAATACTCTATGACATAAATCACAGCAAGATCCTTTTTGATCACCTCCTAGAGAAATGGAAATAAAAACAAAAATAAACAAATGGGACCTAATGAAACTTAAAAGCTTTTGCACAGCAAAGGAAACCATAAACAAGATGAAAAGGCAGCTCTCAGAATAGGAGAAAATATTTGCAAATGAAGCAACTGACAAAGGATTAATCTCCAAAACATACAAGCAGCTCATGCAGCTCAATACCAAAAACACAAACAACCCAATCCAAAAATGGGCAGAAGACCTAAATAGCCATTTCTCCAAAGAAGATATACAGATTGCCAAAAAACACATGAAAGGATGCTCAACATCACTAATGATTAGAGAAATGCAAATCAAACCCACAATGAGGTATCACCTCACACCAGTCAGAATGGCCATCCTCAAAAAATCTACAAACAATAAATGCTGAAAGGGGTGTGGAGAAAAGGGAACCCTCTTGCACTGTTGGTGGGAATGTAACTTGATACAGCCACTATGGAGAACAGTATGGAGGTTCCTTAAAAAACTAAAAATAGAACTACCATACGACCCAGCAATCCCACTACTGGGCATATACCCTGAGAAAACCATAATTCATAAAGAGTCATGTACCACAATGTTCATTGCAGCTCTATTTACAATAGCCAGGACATGGAAGTAACCTAAGTGTCCATCGACAGTTGAATGGATAAAGAAGATGTGGCACATATATACAATGGAATATTACTCAGCCATAAAAAGAAACGAAATTGAGTTATTTGTAGTGAGGTGGATGGACCTAGAGTTTGCATACAGAGTGAAGTAAGTCAGAAAGAGAAAAACAAATACTGTATGCTAACACATATATATGGAATCTAAAAAAAAAAACATTGGTTCTGAAGAACCTAGGGGCAGGACAGGAATAAAGACGCAGATGTAGAGAATGGACTTGAGCACACGGGGAGGGGGCAGGGTAAGCTGGGACAAAGTGAGAGAGTGGCATGGACATATATACACTACCAAATGTAAAATAGAGAGCTAGTGGGAAGCAGCCACATAGCACGGGGTGATCAGGTCGGTGCTTTGTGGCCACCTAGAGGGGTGGGATAGGGAGGGTGGGAGGCAAATGCAAGAGGGAGGAGATATGGGGATATATGTATATGTATAGCTGGTTCACTTTGTTATACAGCAGAAACTAACACACCATTGTAAATCAATTATACTCCAATAAAGATGTTAAAAAAAAAGAATTAGCGTAATAGAATGCTCCTTCTCATCACTTTCATAGACATTATATGAGGTTAATGATGTTCGTGAAACCCCTCAAAATTAGGTACAAGGCCAGCAAACGTGAGTCCAGCATAGACTAATAGAAAAGGGAAGCCAGTCCACAACCAATACCACACGTGTTGCTGGCAGGCAGAGTTGATTCCCCTTTTCTAGGGAAGGTTGCTTTGTTTCTAACTATCCAAGCTGGGTTGTTTTTTTTTGTTTTTTTTTTGAATTCCTAAATATAGGAGGTGCTATCTTGTTTTCTGAGCATGGTAAAAGTACAAGCAACCATTTCTGAAAACATCTTAGATTATTATGACAATACGAATATCAATGTCTATTGTTTATTTAACTACAAAGGTATCATAATTTGTTTGGTAAAATTTGTTTTCAGAGAAATATTTGTCTTTGCAGAATCTGCACTAGATGGACAAATATGTGCATATCACTCTTAGAGCTGACATTTTAAAGGCATTCCTGGATAAACACATATGTTCGTACACAAGCAAAGTTGACTCATTCATAAATATTGAGTTTTTCAATGCTATGTTTGTAGCCAGTTTAAAGTATTAGGAAGACCACTAGATTGAGAGTCAACAGCCAGATTCTCATCCAATCTGCCACTCTAAGAGCTTGGTCAAATCTATGAGCTTGATTCTAGGAGGTTGGTCAAATCCTCTCAATTTCTTCACATATAAAATGGGATTATAATGCCAATCCTCTTTACCTGTCAAAAAAATGAAAAAATATATATGAAAACGTTTTGAAAACTACAAAGTATGATAAACATTTAAAATAGTCTCATTATCATTTTGCTTAACTCAAAGAAGTTTCTCACACATACACATATGCTCAACTTCAACTGATTTATCTGGTGTGTATTTTTTGCAGATATTTGAATCTATTCTATATTCCTCCCAAAGTTTACTGTTTTTAAAAGAATATTTTTAAAAAGAAGAAGAGTATTGGGCAGTAGAATTTTAAAAATTGCTTCAGCATTCATACACCCATAACCCCTTTCAAGGTCCTAGTAACATGCATTTAAAATTGATATTAAACAAATAAAACAAATAACAGACGCCACACTCCATTAAGTGGGAATTGCAGGAATCTCTTTTCCCTTTGCACTTAGGAAGTCTCATTGCTACCATCCTCTTGTACACAAGGAATTCAGGCCCAATAAGACTGGATTTCCCACACCTTCTCTCTCATCTTCTAGAATCCTAGATCAGTGTGGGCTGCCGTTCTCAAACTGGTGTCCTACCAGTTTGCATGTTTGAATGCAAGAGGTATGTTAAGAATGTTTATGCTTATATTAATGATTTTTATACGTTAATTTCTATTGCTGTTATTAGGGGATGGCCTATTCAATATCTCATGAAAACTAGCATTTTTCTTAGCTTATATTCCGGTGGGAAATTTTCGCAGTGGCCAGGTAGATGCTCTAAGAATATGTGGTCTACAATATCTTTTGTTCCTTCGAGGTGGTCTTAGAATCAAGGGGAAAGATGGTTACTTATTCAACTTACAAATAGAGTCATCTCTCCATTTCCAGAGCTTGGCTGCCTTATCTGTTTAATTTTATTTTATCCTATTTTTCTTAATAAATCAATTAAAAGCCTCACACAAAAAAATCCAATTACTGAGTCTAGCAGCTCTGAAAACACCTAACGGAAATCCATGTTGATCCCCAGTGCTATTTATATTCTCTCCTCTTTCATTCTTTAGTTTGTTGCCTCTTTAGGCTTGGAGAGATCTCTTTTATCAAAGTTACTGTTGCCAGGAAACATAATAACAAGATGGAGAACAAAAGCTACGAGCACAATAGGTTTACCTTCTCCCCTCCCTATCCCCACAAATAAGTTCAAGTAGACATCCCTGAACACACACTCATCTACAATCACGTTCACCCAGAGCCATCCATATCCAAATGTAAGCTGTAAACACAACAGATGCCCCCATCAAATTCGAGCAAATACTGTTCTAAATATCATTACCCTTGATACAATTAGCATCCACCTCTGAACTAGGTCACAAGTACATTAAACCCAGGCCTCCCAGTCCCGAACTCCATGCTCTTTCTACTACACATGCAATATTTCCTGATAGGAGTGTTCAAAAAAATGAGGCACGTGCATTTTCCTTCACTACAAATATTTCTTGCTTTTAGTTATGAAACTACTTTAAATCCCTTTGGATAATAAAGCTCATCATTACACAAAAGAAGAAAATGAAACAAAAAGAAATGGCCAGAATGACAGTCAGGGAGGGCTGGCTGGCTGGCTGAAGGGCCATCCTTTGAAGTCAGGTGGGCAGAACACTCAAAAATCCCTATGTGTTTAGGCTCTGAGGACACAGTCCTTCCTGAATGTCATAGGCGATAGGCTGTACTTGATGCACATGTGGGTGGCTTTGCCTGAAAGGTGGTACATCCCGGTGGAGATTACAGTGAAAGGTTATTGAGTGCTGTAATGGTACCACAATGGTACCAAAACCACAACATCTAGTGGAAGAAAACCAGAGGACAAATGGGATCAACCTACCATTTCAGAAACTCTTTACCCTTCACCAAAATGAAGACAGTAAGGTCTTAAAAGGGTAGGTCATTTGCCCAAGACCACAAGGGAAGTCAAAGGCAGAGCTAGGACTAAAACCCAATTTTTAACTCTCTGTCTGATGCTAAAATCTTGAACAATTATGGTGTTGCTTCATGGAAAAGCCCACCTAACCTCATTCTGTCATGCTGGAAGAATATGGTCACAGGAGCCACACATCCCTGACTGGAACCAGCCAGTGGTTATCAGTTGATTTTTTAGGTGCCTGTGGAACACCTAAAGCAACTTTATCCCAAAGATCTACTGAAATCTTGAGGCCAGTGAATTCCACCACACTTCACATCCTTGTCATATACCCAAAATTATACTCTCTTTTACATTCTAATCCCCACATTGCCCAGGGCTTCCTCTCCCTGCCCTTGCTTTTCCTCTACTATTTTTCTTATCTTGCCACTCACGGTACCCTCTGGAACTTCTATTCCATGATTAAGACCAACACTTGACAATATCTTGCCTACTTTGCAAAGTATTCCCTGTAGCCTTGGGCCTTAACTAATCCAAGTATCCTGCTTCCCCACTGGGTACTACTATCACTCTCCTGCACACTCCATCTCGGGGCTGGGCACTGGGTCATCAGATTCCTCACTCCCTATTCCTACGTCTAGAACACTGTTCTTCCATATTCATGTAAACCATGAATGAGCTCCTGTAAAGCTCATGCCATCTGGCTATGTCTCCTACTTCCTCTTTGTTTCTGTAACCTGCAAGCTTCCAGGTTACTTCTTATTTGCTGATTTTAGCCCCTGATTCATAGCCTCTGTCCTCCCCAGGCCTCATCTTTATCTAGGATAATTTCAAAGTCCCATGTAGGTGACCAGACCCACAATTCCTGTACCTGTCAACTCCAATGAACTTGACCTCTCTTCGCTTCACTCACTCACACAGTGAATACGCTCAAACTTGTTATCTCTCAACTTCTGTGGCTAGGAAATCTAATAGTGACCACAATGGCTTAAGGGAGAAACTCTCTCTCTACTTTTTCCCCTCCAATTACTTCTAGAACCACAGTAATCTACCCCCAGCACTCTTCTGAAACTATTCTGTCACAAGGTCATCATGCATTCATCTTTGTCAATCCAAAGGACATTGTCTAGTTTTTCTCTGCTGGGTTTGATGCCATCGATCACTCTCTCCTGGAAACTCTCTGCTCCCTTTGTTTCTGGAGCACTTCACTACCACAGTCCTCACCCCACCTCTGGGACCATCCCTTCACTGTCTCCTTCACAGGACTCCTCTTCTTTAACTTGCTTTTTAAAATGCCCTTTCAACATCCTCTCATTAGGTGAACTCACCCACACTCTCATGGTTTAGTCATCTACTCTGCTGACTTCTACATTTATACCCTCAAGCTTTGATTCTTATATCTAACTAGGTATTTCCACAGGCACTCAAATTCAACTTGTAGCAAACTTAAAACCTTTTCTCCTCACACCCTACTCTGTCCCACCTGCTCCTCCCCATGAACTCAATCCCTCTCTTTATTGATGGTACCACCACAGAGAGCCAATCTAGAAAACTAATCAACACACTCAACTCTGCCTTAACCCAACCTTCACCCCCATATCTGCTCAGTCACCAAACCCTGATAATCTTAACTCCTATATTTCTTGAATTTGTCACCAGCTTGTCACACTTAATTGCCATGCCCTGGTCTAAGCATTCATTATACCTTACCTCCTAATTGGTCTCCCTGCTTCTAAGCTTGTCTCCATCAAGTCCATCCTTCACACAACCAACACAATGATCTTCCTAAAATATAAACCTGACCTTGTCCTGCCCTGTTTAAAACCACTCTGTGGATCCCTGAGGCTCAAAGGACAAATTCCAAGCTTCCTCACCAGCCATGTTCAGCCTTGTGGGATCTGGTTTCTGCCCACTCCTCCAGCCTCACCTTTCACCACTCTCTGCCTTATAATTTATGCTCCAGCCACTCTGAAGTGCTTATGATTTCCATGGACCATAGTGTGCTCTCATTGGGTATCTCTAGCACTGCACTTAGCACAATGAATTATAACTATTTGTTTATATTTCTGTCTTCTCCGGTAGACTGTGAGCTGATTCCTTAAGGGGAGGGACTGTATCTTGTTCATCTTCATATCTCCAGCATCTAACAAAGTGGTTGGCATGTGGTTAGTACTCAATGTTAAAGAATGAATCTTTAAAATCTTCCATTTAAAAGGCACAACATAACCTACGATGTCATTAAAGGACCTAATAGTATTGGGTTTTTAGGCAATCAATCAGTCAAGTGGTCCAGTGGTGATGCGGCAGTTTGGGAGAAATAGTTTTATACCCATATACCTTACAAATTTGAAATGCAAAACCAATTTGGACTTTTTACAACAATCCTATTATATTCTATTTTGTTGTTATTATTACTATTTTTATTATTATCATCATCATCATCATATGTTAAAAACAATTCACTGTTAGATTCAAACTGTTATGAACATTCAAAGGGACTTAATTAAATTTTCTAATTGAACTATATATCATTAACAAAGGCAACTGGTCTAGTACAGACTATCATCTTAACTGTTTCCTATCCAGCACTTAATAACTTAATAGTGCTATGTTCCACACTATTAAAGGCAGTACTTGGTGCAGATGGTCCCTGCTAATGTATTTTAACACCTTTGTGTGTTGCTGTTTGTTAATAAAATTTACATTTTTCACTATTACTAATGTGTTGTGTTTTATCCCCAGTTCATACAAATGAATAGATGGTTCAAAAGTGCTCATTTAGAAGATGTGGAAAAAGGGAGCCCTCCTACACTGTTGGTGGGAATTCAAATTGGTGCAACCACTATTGAAAACACTATGGAGGTTCCTTAAAAAACTAAAAATAGAGTTACCATATGGTCCAGCAAGCCCACTTCTGGACGTATATACAGAAAAGCCAAAAACTCTAATTAGAAAAGATACATGCATCCCAATGTACACAGCAGCACTATTCACAATAGCCAAAACATGCAAACAACCTAAATGTCCATCGACAGATGAATGGATAAAGAAGATGTGGTACATATATACAATTAAATACTACTCGGGCATTAAAAAGAATGAAATAATGCCATTTACAGCAACATGGTTGGACCTAGAGATTATCATACTAAGTGAAGTAAGTCAGAAAGAGAAAGACAAATACCATATGATATCACTTATATGTGGAATTTAAAATGTGACACAAATGAACTTATCTACGAAACAGAAACAGACTCACAGACATAGAGAACAGGCTTCTGGTCGCCAAAGTGGGGGAGAGGGATGGATTGGGAGTTTGGGGATTAGCAGATGCAAACTATTATATATAGAATGAATAAACAACAAGGTCCTACTGTGCAGCACAGGGAACTATATTCAATATCCTGTGGTAAACCATAATGGAAAAGGATATAAAAAAGATTGTATATACATATAACTGAATCACTTTGCTGTACAGCAGAAATTAACACAACATTGTTAATTAACTATACTTCATTAAAATAAATATTTTAAAAATTTACTGTGTAACACAGGGAACATTTGTGTCCACCTAGAGGGGTGGGATAGGGAGGGTGGGAGGCAGATGCAAGAGGGAGGAGATACGGGGATATATGTATATGTATAGCTGATTCACTTTGTTATACAGCAGAAACTAACATACCATTGTAAAGCAATTATACTCCAATAAAGATGTTAAGAAAAAAAACACAGGGAACAATACTCAAGGTCTTGTAATAACCTATAATGGAAAAAAAATCTGAACAAAAATTATCACTGTGCTGTACACCTGAAACTAACACAATATTGTAAATCAACTATACTTCAATTGTTTAAAAAGTGCTCATTAAGTCATAAATGTGTAATGAAAACAGCAACAAAAATACTAGAATTCACAATAATATTTTAAATATAAACAGTGAACCTCATTCTACTATAGAAATATGAATATACAATGAGGATGATTTCACACAAGTGAAGGAGGTCCAGTCAACTGCCAAGGAATATCTAAGAATTAGATTATATTGGACAATTATTCCATTTCTAAGTGTGTTCCTGTCCTAAACCCTTATCAAAGAGTGGCTTGAAGTAGTCAAAGCTTTCACATCATTTCAAACTGAATTTCAAAAATTGCACAGCAACCTCCCTACTAAACATCCTAAATTTTTCCAAAACAAGTACAAAATAATGCTTTCCAGTATGAAATTGGCTCATTCTGTCACTAAGGACAGAAACTAGCCCAAAACTACAGAAGCATTACTCCAAGTTGCATTCCTCATACAAAACAAATGAAGATTACTCTATTTTCAAAAAACCCATAAACCAGCCACCAGGTTAATGACAAATAAAATGCTCAGAGGAAAATTGGACTATGCAAGTATTGGCAAATTTATTAATGCCTCTGTTGGGCATCACACATCAATGGCATGCAACATGGAAGAATAATTTTAATCACATGCCACTAGTATGTATTTTGTTTCACTGGTGAAATCAATGATGCACGGAGTAGGCATATCAATTAGCACATGAGTAGAACATATTTGAGAAAGAAGTACTTAAAAACTCTTGGTTCTGTCTCTTACCAAAAACCCCATCAATAAAAGAGTTTTTCATTTAATTAACATTTATTTTTGCAAGCTGTTATGAACATTGGAAAAGGTGCCTTAGGATCAGTACTGATAGAATAAACAGCTATGTTTCCACTGAGGGACATAAATAAAAGTGCTACACAAATAAAAGTAGTTTTACCTTTATGCCAAAACACCCACAGCTTTATTCACTACAAAGGATGACACACAACAATATGCCTCCTCATCTTAACCCAGGGTTGTAGGAAATATCAACAGTTTAAAATGTGAGTATAATCAAATGACAGTCCCTGTGCATTTGTCTTCTCAGCATGTCCTGCAAAGAAATGGGCAAAGAAATGGGCAAAGAAATGGGCAGCATGTTCTGCAAAGAAATAGACTAGTTGTTCCCCCCAGAAATACTCTGGCTGTCAAGGGCATTCACACCACCTTGTGAACTGAGGAACGAAACTAAAGCATTCCTGTTCCATGCAGATAACGTAAGCAAGGAGCAGCTCCATGGTTTCAAGTGGCAAATGTCAGCAGTGTAGTTAGTTATTTGATTTTCCTGATCCTCTCATTCAGTAACAAAACATGTTTATTTTGAATACTGAGAATAAACTTTAGAGATTCTTTGAGAAGACTGAAGGGCAAATTTGAGGAAAATGTCCTCATAGACTTGTAGACTTAGCACCTGATGAAACACTGGCTCTATTCTTCAGGTGAAAAATCACACCATCGTTTCTGGACATAGGTTCAATTTGAATCATCCAACTTTCTGAACTAACAGAGTTATCACACGCTTGCTGCCACTCCTGACAAACTCTAATTATGAAGTATTTTCTATTTTAGTAAAATAAGGAGAAAGAACAAAAATCACTGGATATGAAACCAATCATCTTGCTAAATATTAGATATTAAATTGCAAATAATATCTTTCACTGATATAAGGAAAACATTTACTATTAATTTTTCAAGCTTTTTCGGTCAGCTTAACAGACATTTATTACTTATCTGCTAAGAAGCACGGGATTTTGTTGTTGTTGTTCTTTGGGGATTATTTTAAGTTAAAAAAATTTTGTTAATTGAAGTATAGTTGATGTACAATATTATATGAGTTACAGATGTACAACATAGTGATTTACAATTTTAAAGATTATACTCCATTTATAGTTATTATAAAATATTGGCTATATTCCCTGTGTTGTACAATATATCCTCATAGCTTATTTATTTTCTACATAATAGTCTGTACCTCATAATCCTCTACCCCTGCCTTGCCCCTCCCCCTTCCCTCTCCCCACTGGTAACCACTAGCTTGTTCTCTGTACCTGTGAGTCTGTTTCTTTTTTGTTATATTCACTAGTTTGTTTTATTTTTTAGAGTCCACATATAAGTGATATCATACAGTAATTATCTTTCTCTGTCTGACTTATTTCACTTAGCATAATAACTTCCAACTCCATCCACGTTGTTCCAAATGGCAATATTTCATTCTTTTCTATGGCGGAGTAATATTCCATATATATATATGTATATGACACATCTTCTTTGTCCATTCATCTGTTGATGGACACCTAGGCTGCTTCCCTATCTTGGCAATGGTAAATGATGCTGCTATGAACACTGGGGTACATGTATCTTTTCAAGTTAGTGTTTTCATTTTTTTCAGATATATACCCAGGAGTGGAATTGTTGGATCATATGGTAGCTCTATTTTTAGTTTTGTGAGGAACCTCCATACTGTTTCCCAAGTGGCTGCACCAGTTTACATTACCACCAACAGTGTAGGAGGGTTCCCTTTTCTCCACATCCTTGCCAACATTTGTTATTTGTGTTCTTTTTCATGAGAGCCTTTCTGACAGGTGTGAGGCAATATCTCATTGGGGTTTTAATTTACATTTCTCTGATGATTAATGACGTTGAGCATATTTTCACGTGCCTGTTGGTCATCTGAATGTTCTCTTTGGGAAAATGTCTATTCAGGTCTTCTGCCTTTTTTTTTTTTTTGGCTGTGCCCTGTGGCTTGTGGGATCTTAGTTCCCCGACCAGAGATTGAACCCAAGCCCTCGGCCGTGAAAGCATGGAGTCCTAACCACTGGACTGCCAGGGAATTCCCTTCTGCCCATTTTTTAATTGGGTTGTATTTTTTTTTATGTTGAGTTGTATGAGCTGTTTACATATTTTGGATATTAACCCCTTATCTTTTGGTCATATAATTTGCGAATATTTTCTCCCATTTAGTAGGTTGTCTTTTGGTTTTGTTGATGGTTTCCTTGGATGTCAAAAGCTTCTAAGTTTAATTAGGTCCCATTTGTTTATTTTTGCTTTTATTTACTTTAGGAGACAGATCAAAAAAATACTGCTATGATTTAAGTCCAAGAGTGTTCTGCCAATGTTTTCCTCTAGGAATTTTATAGTTTCTGGTCTTGCATTTAGGCCTTTAATCCATTCTTAGTTTATTTTTGTATATGGTGTTAGGGAGTGTTCTAATTTCATTTATTTATATATAGCTGTCCAGTTCTCCCAGCACTGCTTTGAAGAGACTGTCTTTTCTCCAATGTGTATTCTTGCCTCCTTTGTCATAGATTCATCGATCACAAGTGCATGGGTTTATTTCTGGGGCCTCTAGTCTCTTCTACGGATCTATGTGTCTGTTTTTGTGAAACAGTTTTTATTATTAAATTTTTCTGAACTTTTTTTTTCAATTTACCTCAAATTATGGTGCACTCATTCTCAAAGCACCCTCTGTCTGTAGTTGCTAAAAGTTTGAGAAATATCATGTTGGCATATAAATAAATACCATGGACAACATTTTTTGTGATTCTTGGGAAATTTTCCTCTTCATAAGCCTAAAGGTCTTGAAACATTCACCATGTAATTATTTTTTTTAATTAACTTATTTATTTATTTATTTTTGGCTGCGTTGGGTCTTTGTTGCTGCACGCGGGCTTTCTCTAGTTGTGGTGAGCGGGGGCTACTCTTTGTTGTGGTGCACAGGCTTCTCACTGCGGTGGCTTGTCTTGTTGCGGAGCACAGGCTCTAGGCGTGCGGGCTTCAGTAGTTGTGGCACGCGGACTCAGTAGTTGTGGCTCACGGGCTCTGGAGCGTAGGCTCAGTAGTTGTGGCGCACGGGCTTAGTTGCTCCATGGCATGTGGGATCTTCCCGGACCAGGGCTCGAACCCATGTCCCCTACGTTGGCAGGTGGATTATTAACCACTGAGCCACCAGGGAAGTCCCTCACCATGTAATTATTTTCCTTTCTTGTTCTAAACAAATGGAATTAGCAATCTATAATTCTCATTTATTTTTCTTATGTAAATAACAGTAAGATCCAGAAGATATATTATACAAATAATGACAAGAAAAGAGAATGTATCATGGCTGCAAAGTTCCTATGATAAATCTTTGTTAACAAATATTGTTATTTACTATTTAATGGGTCCATTAGAGACAACCTGCTCATTGGAACTGCCTCAAATAAGGTATCAGATCTGTGCTCAAATACCCTCCTGGACCACCTTCTGAGCCCCAGAGTAGGAAAAAAAAGAGGTCCAAATACCTCCCACTCTTGGAAGCAGTCACCAGGTCATGTGCACAGAGCTTACTCGAGGGTCATAAGCAAACCCCTCATGGCCCAGCCCCTTAAGACAAGGAAGTCACACTAAGTGTTGGTTCCTGACTGCTCTGACTTTGATGTAATCCTCCTTCAGCAAAGAGCTGTAAACAGTGTGGATAACACCTGACTGTTGCTAGGCACTGCCTTAGGTAGAGCAACATTTGGTAAGTTTTTGTATCTTGGTGCCCTGCAACTTCCACCAAAGTAACCCTAGCAGAGATTGCAGTCTCTCCACATCTAAAATTTCCAACCCTACGTAATAAGGTGAACTGTCCATTAGCTTAGACCATAATTACAAATACCGTGTATAGTGGGAATTCCCCGGCGGTCCAGTGGTCAGGACTCCACGCTTCCATTGTAGGGGTCACAGGTCCGATCCCTGGCTGGGGAACTAAGATCCCACAAGCCACGTGGCATGGCCTAAATAAATAAATAAACCCTGATTCCCTTGGTCCCATCTGTAATTTTTAAAAAAATATATATATAAATACCGTGTATAAGGACCAACTAACCAGCAGTTTCCCAAAGTTTTACAGGACTTTATGTAACATAAATCCAACCACAACAGCTTAAACTAAGAAAGCGTTGTTTTTCCCATGTAACCCAAAGCCCAGGAGAGGATGGGGTGGCTGCTCAAAGAAGTCATCAAGGCAAGGGCCCAGCTTCTAACTTCCTACTCTGTCATACTTAGCATGTGGCTTATGTCACCAGAGCTGTAAGACGACGATTGCCTCCCCAGGTGTGGGACTCATACTCTAGATAGAAAGGGAGAAAGGCCTAGGCCAAGGGCAAAGGTATGTCCCAGCTTAACCTGTCCCTTTTCACCAGAAGAAAAAAAAAAATTCCCAGAGCTCCATCCAGTAAACATCCATTCGCTGGTCAGACCTAGGTTACCTGGGCACCCCTACCTGCAAGGGAATCTGGAAGGTATTTTTATCTGGGCACTCTGTTGCCCTAAACAAAATCAGGGTCTTTTAAGAAAGGAATAAATAATAACAGCATAGATACTGAATAGGGAACAGGCAGTGGCTGCCATCTGATCAAGAACACTTTATGTTTTGCTCGTTTCACAGGTCAAAAGCCATTGACTCAAACCTCAAACTGACTATTAACTACAGACATTTTTCTCCTCCAAGAAACAGCTCTAAGTTCCTGATCCTTTACTATCAAATTTACTCTTCATGACTGATTTATGTTACCATGCTCCCCCAAAGAGATTGGCCACACTCTAGAATACATCACATTAGGAACAATCACAAAGATTCACTAGCTCGGGGGCTTCCCTGGTGGCGCAGTGGTTGAGAGTCTGCCTGCCGATGCAGGGGACACGGGTTCGTGCCCCGTTCGGGAGGATCCCACGTGCTGCGGAGCAGCTGGGCCCGTGAGCCATGGCCGCTGAGCCTGCGCGTCCGGAGCCTGTGCTCCGCAACGGAAGAGGCCACAACAGTGAGAGGCCCGTGTACTGCAAAAAAAAAAAAAAAAAAATTCACTGGCTCATCAGCACCCTCTGAAGGAACTGAGCAAACCTTCTAGCGTTGCTCTGTTTGTTGTATGTTCTTCCTTGCTGATTCCACGGTAAGAATGGGTCTGTGCCCTTTTTTAAAGCCAGGATGTCTCCAAAGCAAATCAGGTAACGAGGAGTAAGGAGAGGAATGGGAATGCAAAAAAAAAACAAGGTCATGAAGAACCTAGGGGCAGGACAGGAATAAAGACGCAGACCTACTAGAGAATGGACTTGAGGATACGGAGAGGGAGAAGGGTAAGCTGGGACAAAGTGAGAGAGTGGCATGGACTTATATACAATACTAAACATAAAATAGATAGCTAGTGGGAAGCAACCGCATAGCACAGGGAGATCAGCTCGGTGCTTTTTGACCACCTAGAGGGGTGGGATAGGGAGGGTGGGAGGGAGACGCAAGAGGGAAGAGATATGGGGACATATGTATATGTATAACTGATTCTCTTTGTTATAAAGCATAAACACACCACTGTAAAGCAATTATACTCCAATAAAGATGTTAAAAAAAAAAAAAGCAAAGCTGCCCCCACCTCCTTGCTCCAAGGCAGCTGCTCCTGCCCATTAATTGAATCACCTGTCGGCATCCAAAGTAAATTAGAAACAAGGCTTCCAATTCATTAACTACAGCACAACTATCACAGGACTTGGTAATTACAACACACTTGCCCTCCCAGGCACTGAGGGTGGTCCCCTGGCCTACATTATCAGCCAAGCACTGTCCCTGCCTTCTAGGAAACGAGTGCTCAGTGATATAGAACAAGACGCTAGGAGGAAGACACAATTTCTCCAAGTCTCAGACTGAGTACATAATTCAACACAACGCCCCTGCTTTCACGGGGGAATGCTAAATAATGTGTCTTTAGAAATGGGAATCTTGTCTGCCAAGAACTGTGAGACAGCACAGAACTTGACAGGAACACTTCCCTCCTGCTGGGAAGCAGCCCAGTGAAGGAAAGAACACTCACCTAGAAGTGGCAAGACCTGGGGGCTTGCTGCAGCCCGACACGCCTGGATAAGTCACCTCATCTCCCCACATCTTGATTTTCACATCTATAAAATGATGCCATTGGACACAATTAAAGATATCTGTGTTGTTTTCCCTCAGCAGTGGGGCACAGGGTCAGAAACATGGAAGCATGGGGATGAATGATTTTTTAAATGTTACTGAGTTGAGAGAAGCTATACTTGGCACACAAACATTAGAATGACAGAGCATGGGCCAAGGGCACAAAATGTCTTTACTCACACTGATCTCCTTTTTGTCAACCATCATGCAAATGTCCATAACATAATGTTAGCAGAATTAAACTTTAGCAGCTGAAAACAAGATAATTATGGTCACCTTCCGCTGTAATGGCTAATTGACCTGGGCCTGCTAGTAGCAGCGTGTCACATAATGGTGATCCTTGGGAAGGGGCTTTGTCCCTACTGGCCCACCAAATGGTGTGTGTATCCTAATTTAAACAGAAAAATGAGGCTCCAAACCTTTCCCAGGCTTACCTGCACTTTTGTTCCAATGGGATACAGGTTGGACCCCAGGGAAACTCTGAGGTTATTTCCTAACACTCTCTGAGTCTAAACCAGTGGTTCTCAAACTTTAGTGTACCTATGAGTCACCAGAGAAACTTATTAAAAATGAAAATTCTTAAGTCCCACTCCAGAGACTCTGGTTCAGTAGATTTGGGGCACATCATCACAGGAATGGGTATTTTAGAGAAGCACCAGAAGGCAACTGTGATATAGGTAATCCAAAACCCATAGTTGAAGACACGCGGGTCATTCCAAAACAGCTGGGAGGGGTCCTTGTACTAGAAAAGGGCCTGAGTTTCTTTTGTTTGGCTAAAAATCGCACAGTCAAGAATTAAATTCCAAACCAGCATGAAGAATATGTAGGTCCTTGCTTCTAAGGAAGATGGACATGGCCTGGCCAAGAACGGAACAATGCATATTCCAGACAAACACAGAGAGGTGACTGGTCCACAACCTACATTTGCTGGAATGATGACGCTAAGACAGCAGCATCATTAGACACTGTGTGTGAGTGAATCATTCATTCACCAGGTGAAAAACAGCATGGGCAGAAGTCCTGGAGAGCCCTGCAACCCGAGCAGGACTTACACAGCATCATACAGTTAATTTCCTAAAAAGTTTGTCTCTTTTCTTTCTGCTTTTGCTTATCACAAGTTTTGAGTTTCCCGAGGACCTACCTTCCTAGATAAAAATCTCACTCCCTCAAATTTCGGCACCTATTAGTAAGCCTGGCTCAATGATTCTCAATAGGAAAGATCTGAGGTTCTTCACCAAGAATCCTAACTCCTTTTCCAAAGGAGCATGTATGTCATGCTTCTCTCTGAGCTCTGCCATCAGTAGCTTCTCCAATGCCTTTCTTACCTCTCTTGAGGATGTAGAGCTTTGCAATTCTTTGACAAGATTTCGGTTGCCAGAATCTTGTCCACTGTATAAGCTTCCAGCTCATTACCTTTTTTTTTTTCCTTTGGCCACGCCATGCGGCATGTGGGATCTTAGTTCCCTGACCAGGGATCAAACCCACGCTCCCTGCACTGGAAGCTCAGAGTTCTAACCACTGGACCTCCAGGGAAGTCCCCCAATCTCATTAATTTTGAATAAGGGAGGTAATGGCTTGTAATTAAGTCACCTCCTCTGGATTAGTTAGGGAACTGGAACTCTAAGCAAGACCCTTACCTTCTCTGCCCTTTAATTCCCACCCCTTGTGGTACACTGCTAACGCTCCTGGCGTTGCGATGTTTAGGGTCTCCCACTCCAAGGAAGAGACGATTCAGAGAGCAATTCTACCTCCTTCCCCATCCCTGCCTCACACCCAGGAAAAATAAAATGAGCCCATTCTATTTTCCTCATTTAATAAATAAGTGTTATGGGACCTTGACTCAAATGGTCCCCAAATATGAAAATGCTAGGGTCTCAAAAAGTTGCAATTGGAAACTTCTGAAAACATTTCACTGGGATATAAGTTCCATAAAGGCAGGGACTTCATTTGGTTCATTCTTACGTTCCCAGTACCTAGAGCACCGCATGCCATACAGCAGGTGGACAAATAACACTCAAAAGAGCTGCCCTCAATATCTCCATAGACCTTCCATGGGCTGGGCCTAAGGCACATCCCCTCAGTCCTGTATTTACAGTGGCAAGCAGGAGCCTGCTCCCAGCTCAGGAGAGCTGAAAGTACACATTTCTTCCCAGTTCCACTTCAGTGAGGTTACATTGGTAGCCTGAAATTCACCGTGGTGGGAATATCTACATCATGAAAATTGGCAAATACAACAAATCAAGGCTTTTTTCCTAGAGACAGCTGGTTGTTAAACATTTACCAGCATACCACTGCCCTTAAGACCTACAACGTCTCTTATCGGTGAATATGAAGGCCAGAAAAAATGAAGCTCAGTTTTTGGCGGCTCCAGTCTAGAAAATAAAGCGGTATTTGTCAACTTATTTTGTAAAAGAATCAATTCACACCAGTCCCTGATTCGGGTTCCTTGCGGGTCTCTATAGAAGAGACTGCACTGAAAACTGAAGGGGCTCCTCTGTGAGGCCGTTTCCCATCTGCAGAAGGTTACAGTTAATGAGAGTTAATTGAGCAAAGAAAAATTCTGACAACAGGAGTGAAGGGAAGACAGGAGATGAGCCTCGGGCCCAGCCCACTGAGAACCTATGGAGACGCCGAACATAAAGCTCTTCTGAGCTGAGCAGTTTGGAATCACAGACACTGATTTTGACTCTAAATTATGCTTTCTATTATATTTTCAAACATGTTTATAGCATTTACTATGCGCCAGGCACTAGTCAGTTTGCTTAGCAAATGTTTACTCATGATTTTAGCTGCAAGTACCACACATAAGTGTTCACTATCACCCAGACAAAAGAAACCCTTCTGACTCCCCCAGGCTTTAGCTCATGAAAAAGCAGAAACACACATCTACTCACCACCCACTTAATGGCTCTGGGCTTGTTCATGGTAAGAAACCTGGAGCTGAGGTCCACCTGACCATGGATGAGTTGGGTTTGAATGGATTTCCTCAGGGGTCACAGATTAAATTTGGCACCATGGTATATGTCCCTTCAATTTTACAACTGTGGAGTTTAGTGGAAAATGGCAGAAGCCAAGGAGGAGGAAGCAGCCAGTGTTGCCGTAGGCCTTCTCCTTTTTTGAAGAGGTAGAAGACTATATTAGGAAGCCTCTTAAATCTTTTCCCGCTATGTAACAATGATGATAATAAAGATAAAACAAACTACAGGGACTTCCCTGGTGGCGCAGTGGTTGAAAGTCTGCCTGCCAATGCAGGGGACACGGGTTGGATCCCTGTTCCGGGAAGATCCCACATGCCGCGGAGCAACTAAGCCTGTGCGCCACAACTACTGAGCCCGCGCTCTAGAGCCTGCGAGCCACAACTACTGAAGCCCGTGTGCCACAACTACTTAAGCCCGCACACCTAGAGCCTGTGCTCTGCAACAAGAGAAGCCACCGCAGTGAGAAGCCCGCGCACTGAAACGAAGAGTAGCCCCCACTCGCCGCAACTAGAGAAAGCCCGTGCGCAGCAGTGAAGACCCAATGCAGCCAAAAATAAATAAATTTTAAAAAAAATTTAAAAAAAGAAAACATCTCAGGGACACTGGTGGACTGAGAAGTCCAGACTGGTGACAGGTGGGTGGAATTTCAAGGCCTTAATTATTGAGGTATCAAATAAGAAGTCCCAGAAAAAGGTGGAGCCCAGCATGAATCAAAGGGCTGAAAGCAAAGAAGCCCAAAATACTAGGGATGGCATATGACACATCCCCATAAGAGGGTACATACTGTCTAAATTTTTTATTTCAATCTCAAAGTTTTGTGATTTTTTTAAAATTCTGCATAGTACAAATAGGAGGATGATTTAGTGTTTTCCAGTTTAGGTGACTTCAGACAGTTCTATCATATTTCCGACTGCCAACTATTCCAGCTGAACCTCCATATGTACATATTAGGTTAAGAGACAGAGAAGGAGCAACTAAAGATACGGGGAAGTACTCACATAACCCCACCACTACTTTTATAAAAAGATACCTCAAAAGGCAATCAACCTCTTGCCTTTTTGAATAAAACATTTAGTTATTACTTATAGGATATGGATTGAGATGGAGATGCAGGGGCAGAATTAGGAAATTAGACTATCTCATTCATAAAATTTTCAGGTAAGTTTCTTTATCTATGTCAAATTTGAGAAGGGGCCCTGCCTATTCATATCTAGAGTATCTATTTTTTCCATATTACCCTCAGACCTTAAGCAACACTAGCTATTAAAAGATGGATAGAACTGGTACCAATAACTCCAAAGTTAAATTCCTACTTCCTCCCCATCCCAACCACTCTCTTTGCAAGAATAAGTTGGCTGAAGGCAATGCTACTTACCCCCCTAGGAGGAGAAAAACAAGTCTTCTAATGACCCAAGCACTTACTTTAAATAACCAGTCTTCCCCCTTCATCCTCCTAACATCTACTCTCATTGGTCGGCTCCCGAGGCTATAACCTGGGAGTTAACCTGCATGATGCCCTACTGTCATCCCCACAGACACTAAGAAGTTGGCTGGGCATCCCCTAGATGAATGTTAAAGTGTGAAGCACCTGCATCAAAATCATATAGAGCACTTAGTAAAAATACAGACTCTAAGACCCCAGGCCAAACCCACTGAAACAGAATTTCTGATGGTGGAACTCAAGAACCTGCATTTTTTAACAAGTGATTTTTATACATACTAGGTTTAAGAATCTCTGCCTCACTATGACAATCACGAAGAGAGGCAAAGTGATTTACCAAGTCAACCCATCGCTCAACAGCAGGGCCAGGCTAGAACCCACCCTTCCTGAGCACCTGGTGTGAGCCTCACCAACTAGAGCCCATTGACTTGTTACTAACAAGAAAAACGATTTGGCGCTCTGCAGAGAAAGTCCCATCCAATCTTAACAATAACAGCATCCCACAGAGAAATAGCCCTCTAGTCCTTAATTCTGCCTTTCACGTAGCAGAGGCAGAAAGCTTCATTTTAGGGCTTCTGATAATTTGTAGAATCATCGCTGCTAAAGATTTGCAGCCTTGGGAGAAGGCCACGGAAACAACAGGACAAATACAAAAGGTGCTATTTTCATCAATCAGTGAGAGGGTCTGGAAACTGAAATTTGATTATTTTGTCTCTTCTTGAGTCTCTCTTGAACTCTGTGTTCCTGGAAATTACATTCACACTCAGGTTGACTTCAGAGAGTTGTTCTTTCCTTTCCATTTATCAGGTTTCGGAAGTGTTTTTTGTCCTAAGACACTGCACAGGAAGCCCCCACAAAAAGTAGCTGTAATTAAAGGTGTAAATGAGCACACACAGGGATGCTCAGGGAGTCGGGGAGTAAATATCACAAACTCTCTAATACGAGGCAGAGGTGTCCTCAAACATTCTCACTCAGAAAATACGAAGTCACTCGTAATACAAGGCACATTCTCAATTACTTTATCTGGAACAAGTAATACATTATTTTATTTGGACTTTCATAATGACCTGAAATTACCCCAGTCAATGTTACTTTAGGCTTCTTGTAAAGGTCATCTGATGAAATAATTTTTAAAGGAGACAACGGTATCATTCATCATTCCTGGGAGTATGAACACACAACTGCAAGTTTTATAAGCTCTCATTAAAAAGCCACATATGTCTATGTCATGGAGTTTGTGAATGGCAACCAGACAAATAGGGAGAAAAAATGTCCGAAAGAAATCAGAACGGGGCTTCCCTGGTGGCGCAGTTGTTAAGAATACACCTGCCAATGCAAGGGACATGGGTTCGAGCCCTGGTCCGGGAAGATCCCACATGCTGCGGAGCAACTAAGCCCATGCGCCACAACTACTGAGCCTATGTTCTAGAGCCCACAGGCCACAACTACTGAGCCCGAGTACCACAACTACTGAAACGCACACACCTAGAGCCTGTGCTCCACAACAAGAGAAGCCACCACAATGAGAAGCCCCGTGCACTGCAATGAAGAGTGGCCCCCGCTCGCCGCAACTAGAGAAAGCCTGTACACAGCATTGAAGACCCAACGCAGCCATAAATAAATAAATAAAGAAGAATGGTTACTTGTGGCTTATGTTGAAATTTCAGTGCAAAACAAAAACAAAAAAAAAACAATGAGGCTGTGTCTCTCTTACACAGCTTGGAAGTGATGATGGGCCCTGAAAAACTGTATGAGGTGGCTCTAAAATGCTTCCTGCAAAAGCAGTTGCTGATATCAAAGAGGTATGTGGAGAATTTGAACAAAGTTGCTTCATGAATTTTAAGAAGGAAAAACAGCATTTCTAAATTAACATACTATTTTCTCATTGGAATTGGAAAATTCTATCAAGGCATCAAGATACAATAGATAGAGAATACCAAAGTAAGGTGTCAGATCAAGATGCAAATTTTTCAAAGTTATGGTCAAGTGGTTATAATACTGGAATCCTCACCCACCTGGAGGATATAAAAGAATAGAAGGGGCTTCTCTGGTGGTGCAGTGGTTGGGAGTCCGCCTGCCGATGCAGGGGACGCGGGTTCGTGCCCCGGTCCGGGAGGATCCCACGTGCTGCGGAGCGGCTGGGCCTGTGAGCCATGGCCGCTGAGACTGCGCATCCGGAGCCTGTGCTCCGCGGCGGGAGAGGCCACAACAGTGAGGCCCGTGTACCACAAAAAAAAAAAAAGAATAGACGGAGAGCTGTGGGCGGGCACTCAGTCCTATCCACCCAGGCAAGAAGCAGAGGGGTAACCATCTCTCCCCTCAACCCTAGTAAGGGGCTTCAACAAGCCCATGCAGACAGCTTGATGTGTGTCCCCTGCAACTGAGGTTCACAGAGAATTGTGACTGGCTCCTGTCTGAAAAACCTACAGCGCAAGAGATGGGCTGATGAGTGGCTCAAAGAAGAGGCTAGAGCAGGCAGCCTGCACTTCCAGAATTTGTTGGGGCCAAGAATCCATGTATGTTCCATTGGATCAGATGTGGGCCACAGTGTACGAGCAATGGCATAGGGTCAGGTCATGGTTTGTCCAAGAGGGTCACCTGCAGCGGCAAACAGCCCTCAGCAAAAAGAAGCTGGAGGTCCAGCAGCATTCACAGGGGCTGAGGACAGAGTAACCTACCAACCAAGAATACGGGAGGGTATCACAATCATCAAGGGACAGGTGACAGTCCAGACAACATGAAGCCACTTACAACAGGATTAGTCTTTCTGGTCTTTTCTGTCCCTGCTACATCTCCCCCCTCCACCTTTATACCACCAAGCCCCACCTCAGCTTCAGTCCTGGAAGGTCAAGAAACCTTGGCCCAGAAGCTCAAGATGGGGAAGGAAGCCAACCAGACTCCTTTACTCAACTTCAAGTTTCTCCCAGGCAACAGGCCTGGACTGGGGATCACGGAAGGGGGGAGTTTTTCATTTTCAATCAAGTTTTGTGTTTTACCTCTTTCATCAGACTTTCGCACATTATGTACTAAATTGAGAGTGTTTGGGGACTTAAGAATAACCAGAAACGTTGCAGAGTTGCCCATGCTTTCATTTAAGAAGTCATATAAATGGAATTGAAATTAAAAGGAACAAACCATTGACACACACAATTTAGATCAGTCTTCAGGGGATTATATGGAGTGAAGAAACCAATCCCAAAGGGTTATACACTATATTATTGCATTTATATAATGCTCTTGAAATGAGAGAATTATAGAAATTGAGATCAAATTAGTGGTTGACGAGTAAGAAGGGGTGGGAGTGGAAGGAAAGTGGATGTGGTTACAAAAGGGCAACAAGAGGAATCCTTGCTGTGATGGAAATGTTCTGTATCTTGACTGTATTGACATCAACATCCTGGTTATGATATTGTACCCACTATACACACGGGCCACACAGGTACTACTGGGGGAAACTGGGTAACAGGTACCTAGCTTCTCTCTGTATTATTTCTTAAACTGCATGTGAATCTACAATTACCTCAAAATAAAAGGTTTAATTTTTAAAAAGGTGCTGAAAGCTGTGTGTACACCAGTTGAAGAGGTGATGACCAGCCTTTATTACACTGATTCAATTCTGATAGCTGAAGATACTTGGTCTGACTCATTTATAAAACCCGCTGCTTTTAGTTGTGCAAAAATCAGGGCTTTCAACTTACTATTCACTGGTTGCCTTGGTGTATTAGTTTACTATGGCTGCCAAAATAAAGTACCACAGACCGGGTGGCTTAAAACAACACAAATTTGTTGTCTCACAGTTATGGAAGCTAGAACTCTGAAATCAAGGTGTTAGCTGGACCATGCTCCCTCTGAAACCGGTAGGGGAATCCTTCCTCGCCTCTTCCTAGCTTCCGATGGCTTGCCAGCAACCTTTGGTGTTCCCTGGCTTACAGATGCGTAACTCAATCTCTGCCTTCACCTCTTTCTCTGTTCCCCCATGTGTCTGTCTTCACTTTGCCTTCTTTTAAGGACACCAGTCATGTTGGATTAAAGGCCCACCCTACTCCAGTATGACCCCATTGAAAGTGCTTACATCTGCAATGACCCTACTGCCACATAAGGTCACAACCTGAGGTACTGTGGGTCAGGACTCCTACATATCTTTTTGGGGGGATAGGGGTGCACAACCCATAACACTTGGCTAGAGTCAAAATATTCTGTTTGTTGTTTTCAGACCTTATTCACATCCCCATTCCCACCACAGAGCTTCCCAGATGGACAGGTGGAAGGATGGATGGTAGTTCCCTAACAGTTGATAGAAACTCCAGCGTACCACTCTGATCTCACACACCTAGGAGCCACCTGTCTCAGTATAGGCAGCCAAATGCCACCTGTAGCTCCCTGATGGCAACACTGCCTCTTAGCCACTCTCCCACAGGGAGCATCATGGCCCCAGGCTGCTTCAGCAATCACTTTGTCTAGGATCCAAAAGCCTCTGAAAGCTATAGTGACATCCTCCTACACATTATGCTGCCAGGTTCAAAACGCTGCCTGTCTTATTTCACAGGCTTGCTCTAAATTAAATCAGGCTATAACGTATGTCCTTGCGGATTTCCTATCAAGAGACCTGCTGTCCCTCCAGATATCTGCCTTTTATGAGCACCGCTCCCAGCCACTGGATATGACTGTGTGTATCTGAGTCCTGGCTGCGGGCAAAATTCAAGGTCAGGAAGCTCCTACGCATGTAAATCAAGATAGTAGCTATTTAATTAATTGTTCTGTTTAATTGTCCCCAAGCATCTCATTCAATAAACACTTACTGAGCACCAACTATATGCCAGGCACTCTTCTTGATGCTGGAGACACAGCAGTGCATTAAACAAATTCTGTATCCTCATGGCTCTGCATTCTAATGGAGAGAGATAGAACACTGAACAAGCAAGACAATCTCTAAGGTTGTAACTGCTGTAAAGGAAATAAACAGGATGATGTGATAGAAGTAGAGAGGGGACATCTGAGCTGCAATTTAAAGGATGAACACAAGGCAGCCACAGGATGTGTTTACGGAAGAACATTCCAGGGCAGAGAGAACAGCAAGGACAATGGCCTTTACAAGTATTGAACTTGGCATGTTCAACTGAAAGGTGATTCACAAACTATGTGGGACCTCTCTGCTTTGCTTCTTTCCACCTTCTGCCACTTTCTGTGTGCCTTCTGCCTTTGTACTGTCTTTTTTTTTAATTTTTATTTTATATTGGATCATAGTTGATTAACAATGTTGTGTTAGTTTCAGGCGTACAGCAAAGTGATTCAGTTATACATATACATGTACCTATTCTTTTTCAAATTCTTTTCCCACTTAGGTTATTACAGAATATTGAGCAGAGTTCCCTGTAGTATACAGTAGGTCCTTGTTGGTTATCTATTTAAAATATAGTAGTGTTTATATGTCAATCCCAAACTCCCAGTCTATCCCTCCCCCCCACCCTATAACCATGAAAAGATGCTCAACATTGCTAATTATTAGAGAAATGAAAATCAAAACTACAATGAGATATCACCTCACACCTGTCAAAATATCTACAAACAATAAATGCTGGAGAGGGTGTAGAGAAAAGGAAACCTTTCTACACTGTTGGTGGGAATATAAATTTGTACAGCCACTATGGAGAACAGTATGGAGGTTCCTTTAAAAACTAAAAATAGAGCTACCATATGATCCAGCAATCCCACTCCTGGGCATATTTCTGGGGAAAAAACATGATTTGAAAGGATACATGCACCCCAATGTTCACTGCAGCACTGTTTACAATAGCCAAGACATGGAAGCAACCTATATGTCCATCAACAGATGAATGGATAAAGAAGATGTGGTACATACATACAATGGAATATTACTCAGCCATTAAAAAGAATGAAATAGGGCTTCCCTGGTGGTGCAGTGGTTGAGAATCCGTCTGCCAATGCAGGGGACACAGGTTTGAGCCCTGGTCCAGGAGGGTCCTACATGCTTCAGAGTAGCTGAGCCCATGTGCCGCAGCTGCTGAGACTGTGCTCTGGATCCCAGGAGCCACAGCTGCTGGGGCCCACACGCCTGGAGCCTGTGCTCCGCAGCGGGAGAGGTCGCCGCAGTGAGAGGCCCGTGCTCCACAACGAAAAGTAGCCCCCACTCGCCACAACTAGAGAAAGCCCATGTGCAGCAACAAACACCCAACACAGCCATAAATAAATAAATAATTTATTTAAAAAAAGAATGAAATAATGCCATTTGCAATGACATGGATGGACCTGGAGATTATCATACGAAGTGAAGTAAGGCAGACAAAGACAAAAATCATATGACATAGCTTACATACAGAGTCTAAAAAATGATACTAATGAGCTTATTTACAAAACAGAAACAGACTCACAGACTTCCAGAACGAACTTATGAATTGTTTGTTTAACTTGACAATGCCCACATGAGTCTGGCCCAGGTTCTTCCCTGCACTTGAACGCCTGGACTTTGTGCTGACAAATCTCCTGCTGTCCCACCCATGCCCTGGGCTTGGATCAACTGAGGATATGCATTTCACCCCTCACAGAAGTGATCTGCTTCAACCATCCTGAGAGCTGGACACTGGCCATGGTGAAATTCAAAGCAGAAAACGGGGAGCAGCTCATTTCCCCAACCATATACCTGCCAGGCATCTGTGGACGTCATCCCCGCCCCACAACTGACTGTGATAAGGGTTGTGTTTCCCAGGACTCAGCCACAGCCTTGCCCGCTGACCTCCCCAGCTCTATAAACACTCTGGAAACAGAAGCCAGCTTATGACCCAGAGCCTGGTGAGCTCATCATCTCCTGGGACGCTGCATCTAACAATGGCAGTTTTCCCCTTTTCTAACACAGATAGATTTTTTTTTTCTGGTCCCTAAATTTTTATATTAATTAACTGTTAATAACTATTTATGTGTAAGTAACTTCATTTTTTTTAAACAATGTTTAACTGAGAGAGAAAAAGCATCAGAAGCTCTGTGCTGATTCAGGACCAATGTCACTGATTTCCTGGTCCAGTAGAGTCTCCTCCGGGCTTCTGCCCCTGCACGTGCACATGCAGCTTCCAGCCTCCTCTACGTTCCTGGACGACTTTCCACTCCTGACCTCTTGCACTGCCAGACTTATAGTCACCCTCAGTGTCCATGAGCATCTCTCCAGCTGCCAGCCCGTCTCTGGTTCCTGGTCAACTCAGGGCTCTGGGTTTCGGCCACTCTTCTTTCCTGGGGATCACACGTTCATGGCATCAGGCCCTGCCTGGCTGTGGGAGTGTGCTCACGAGCAAGTCACTCCCCCTCTGAACATGTTTACACAAACGCAGGATATGGTGACAACAATACTATAGAAATCAGTCAGGATATTTCTGCTGTGCGTGACAGGAAGCCAACTCACGAAAGTTTAAGCAAAAAGGGAGATGTTGGGTTTTTTTCCTTCATGTAATTGGAGAACACAGGTTCAGGACCTCGAGGGACTCACACAGTATCATCAGAATACTTTCTCTGTCTCCCTCCACCCTTCACCCTCCTCTCACCCTCACCTCTGCCCTCATTCTCTACTGACCAGATGGTTCTGGGCTTCCTTTATCCCTGCTTAGCAGCCCCTTTGAAAAAGAGGGCTTCTCTACCAGCATCTCTGTATCAAGGGCTTTGACCAAGCTTAGATTCCCACGACCCATTCTTGGACTAATCACTGAAAACAGGTAAATAGGATCCTGGGACCAGCAAGGCCTGGGTCATGTGCCCACCACTACCTCCCAGGGTAGGTGTGGGGCTAAGCAGAGTATTGTGAGGGGCAGTCATATAAGGAACCACACAAAGTAGAAAGCAGTAAATACTACAGTTTGGTTCACTAAATATTCATTCCATAATCCTCCAACCATCTGCTACCCTCTGCTACAAAGGCTAGAAAGCTAAAATTACTACTTCGCAGACTGTCTTGCAGTTAGAGCGCAGGCTTATATCCAAGTTCTGCCCAGCACATGTTCCCGAGAAAAGCAGGCATGATTAATGTGAGGTGGTGGCTGGTGCAGTCATCAAGTTTTCTCGTAAGTACAGGAGGATTACAGATAGCTTTTGTTCTTCGGGGCCAGCTATGCCGTAGGGTGCTAGAGTCTAATCCCTACATCACTGGTGGTACATGACAACAGCTTCATTTCTGCTAGAACTAGTGGTATGGCTGTGCATATTTCCTAACTGTGCCCCTAGCTCTGTAGCATCCAGGCTTGGTTCCCTGAATCCCATAAATTCTGTAAGCAACCTAATACCCTGAAAGAAATTTCTTTCTTCATCAACTGGCTAGTTTGGTGTAGAAGTAAAGCACCTTGCCCTGCTACATTATGCAAAAACGTGCACTTTAGGTTCCCTGGTCAGGAGAAAACAAACATACACCTGCTCCCTGAGCCCCACCCCTCCCCCAAAATAAAAACAGTAAAAAGACACAGGATCACACTATCTAGCTCTGGTCCCCAAAATAACTGAAATAATGAACCTTTCCTGTAACTTACTGACTCCTGATAAAAACAACTTTATTGTATTGCAACTTTGACTTTTACAGTGCTGCCATCCAAAGACATGACACTATCTTTGAGGTTACAACACTCACGTGCTTTTTTCCCCAACACTGAACATAGGAACTGTAAATGTGGTCATCTTGTGGTTGCTTTCTTTTAAAATAACTGTTTGTTGTATATTTCATTTGTCAAGCCACTCCTTCAAAAACCTGAACTCCCTTGCAATCCGTCTTTGTAAATAAAATGTTTTCCTTTCCTGAATGCTTTTATAGCTGTCTTCTTTTGACAATAGGCTCTGTTGTTTGCAATTAAGAGCCCTGATAAATACTGGAAGGGAGGCTCCCCAGTGTATGAACATGAGTTGTTGAGGGAGGGCAGTGCTGTTAAGAGGGAAAGGATGCGTTGAGAAAACAAAAACGCAAAATTTGTGCCTACATTATTTCATAATTCATATTATGATTGACCGGAATAATGTGGTATTGTTATAAACTACAAAACCCAGTGTAAAGGTAAGGCTAAAGCAGTATTCTGATTGGTAGTTACCATTTGGCAGGTGAGTCAAGGGTACCTGCATTGCACAGGAAGCATCCATCTCCCATTAGCAAAACCCTCCTTGTTTTTCCCTATTAAAGACCCTCTATGAAGGTCCTAAACTGCCCACATATATTGTCTTCCTAGATAAGGTGACCATTACTTGGAAATCAACAATGCACACGGAGTCATCTATCCCTGCCACAGGTGCCGACTAAGCATCAACTGGCAAAAACCTGATTGCAGGCCAGCATCAGGCAGCACCACCAGGACACAGACAGGGAGGAAGTTTACACTAGATACCCAATTCAGTGTAGCCATCAGCGCTGGAAGAGAAGGAGGCAACTGGACTAGGGAGAGGCACGAGGGGAGATTCAAATGCACCTATAACATTTTATTTTTATAAAATAAAAAATATAGGAAACAAATATGACAAAATGTTGCCATTTGTTATTTCTGAAGGTGGGCTTGTAATTTGTTAATATTTTTTCTGCATTTTTAAAACCTCTCAAAAAAAAAAAAAAGAAGAAAGAGAAGCCCAAAAGAGAAACCTTATAGGTTTCATGCTTTGCCTCTACCTCTGTAATTTTGCCCCTCAGGAGAAACCTTTCATCAGAAATAATAATTTTTTTTAAAAAAATGAGTTCTAAAACTGATGTTAAACCATTACTAGAAATTTATTTTAAGTGCTAAGGTGCCTAGACATTAGTGGTTCAAATTAACCTGAAAGTTTTTCAGGTGTCTCAGATTTGGTGAAGCAAGTTTTCAACGTAGGCCCAAAAGAAGTTTCCAAGATTCCTCAGAATCAAGTGTGGCCACCAATGAAAATATTGCTTGAGTCCATTTGAAGGCATTTCCCTGGAAACTGCTTGTAAATGCAAAAGCAAAAGAAAACAACAAAATTCCTGAGCAGGAACATTCAAGAGTTTTTGGTTCTAGAGGCCTCCTGAAAGAAATCGTGTGTGTGTGTGTGTGTGTGTGTGTGTGTGTGTGTGTGTGTGTGTGTGTGTGTGTGTGTGTGTGTGTGTACATATTGGAGGGAGGGGGATGTTAATTAAGAGGGTTCAGGGCTACACCCTTGGCTTATTCAGTCTTGTCCATGCCTTACAGTGTGTTAAAGGAAGCTTTATTTTGCTTATTTTCCCTTTGTCAGTAATCCTTTATAATGCCCTAGCCTCATGGTAGAATTTTAGTAGAATTAAACTAACACAAATCAAAACTGCATAATTGGGCTTCCCTGGTGGCGCAGTGGTTGAGAGTCCGCCTGCCAATGTAGGGGACACGGGTTCGTGCCCCGGTCCGGGAACATGCCACATGCCGCGGAGCGGCTGGGCCCGTGAGCCATGGCCGCTGAGCCTGAGCGTCCGGAGCCTGTGCGCCACAATGGGAGAAGCCACACAGTGAGAGGCCCGCGTACCGCAAAAACAAAACAAAAAAGACTGCATAATTAATTAAGTCCTGCAATTACTAATTGACCTAAGTCTAGGAAAAGGAGTCATCCAGGACATAGTCAGTTACACAACAGGTATAGCACTAGTTCAAGTATAATGGTTAAAACTAGGTTTAAGACTATTTTGGTTAAAAATCCCAAGTGTGCCCCCAACCTCTATCCTATTAACCCTCAAAGTTGTGGGTTCTGCATTTAACCTAGGAGCTACATTCTCAGACACCCAGGAACTATGGGATTACAAGGAAAGAGAAAAAATTTTAATGTTTTATGAGTGTAAAATAACAAAAACACAAATTTTACTCACTCATCCATTCAATAAAAATTTACGGAAGTCCCACACTGTTTATCAGAAACAGGTATTTTAATATACATGGGTTTCAACACTCTTCTTTCAAAATCTCCCACTTAACTTTAGACTGCTTTACACTCCCCAGGTAACCCCCCGCCCGCAAAACAGGGATTCCATTCTTCATATCCAACTTGAATTTGTATATCATAAATATTCTATTCTAATATTTTGTAATCAGGTAGCTCTTCCATAAATAAATTTTTAAAAATATGCTATTAACCCTAATTTATGTTGACCCAAATGTTTAAACAAAAACAACTCAGTTTGAACCATATGAAGTTGTAGTAAAAAAAAAAAAGGTCAAATGTTTGAAATGGTCAAATATCAGCAATATATAAACAAATATACATATTCTTAATGTTCTTATTTTTTACATACATTATCTCATTTTATTTTTTATTATGAATATGAATATAGTACATGTTCATTTACCCATAAAGCCCATCCACATTATTAATATTTTGTTATATTTTTCTCTAGTCTATCTTACTTGCATTTTTTTGAATTTTATTTATTTTTTTATACAGCAGGTTTTTATTACCTATTTTATACATATTAGTGTATATATGTCAATCCCAATCTCCCAATTCATCCCACCACTACCCTCCCCCTGCCACTTTCCCCCCTTGGTAGCCATACGTTTGTTCTCTACATCTGTGTCTCTATTTCTGCCCTGCAAACTGGTTCATCTGTACCATTTTTCTAGGTTCCACATATATGCGTTAATATACAATATTTGTTCTTCTCTTTCTGACTTACTTCACTCTGTAAGACAGTCTCTAGATCCATCCACGTCTCTACAAATGACCCAATTTCATTCCTTTTTATGGCTGACATACTCTTAATGTTCATTAGTCTAGATTCCTAAACTTACTTGAGCTCACTTCCCTCATCCACTTTCTAACTTATTTTCCTTAATCTTTCAAGGTATTCTTATTCTGACCTGATGCCACCACCCCATTTGATGGTGGCATATCTCCTAGAATCAAATCTAGCAATCATCCCACCTTCTTTTTAATGTTTTGCTTATTCGCCTACTTCCGATTCTGGCAACGTGGCAGAACTTAGAACACTGCTACAAACAACTAGAAGTGCTGGATAAAACAAAAGACATCTTTAAGTTCATAGCTGAGTTTATAAGAAATAAAAGGAAATCCCCAGTTGCCTAAAAGAGAGACCTGAGAGCTTGCACTGAGGAGTGATTTTCAGACCAGGAACTAGGCCCTCACAGCTAACTTTGGGTTTCAACACCCACACACAGACTGAATGAGCCTGGACCCCCCTGAAGCAGGTAGCTGGAATGGAAAGCCCTGCATAAATCCAGAATCCTCAAAGAGTGGCCACCTCAGTGAAAGAGAGAGTGAAAACTGTATCCTCTACCTCAGAGAGATGGCAAGGAAATGTGCCTGTTCCTGTGGTTGAGATCTTGGGCTAGTGACAACCCTGTTAACACCTGGTAGGAGCAAACGTGAGACTGTTCTGGAGGCCACTTCTGCAGCCAAGACCTCACAGTCCCTTTCAGAAAAAGGAGATGGACTCACAATCAAAAACTTACAAACATTCAAGGAAATGATCCACCATAAGAGAGAATCAGCAGACACAATAAGCATCCCAAGATAACGATCTGAAATAATACATTTTAAATTATAAAAGAGGGAATTAAAACTATAAAAAAAAAGAATAAGACACTAGTATCAACTGATACCCTCCTGCTCCTTTACATGCCAGGTGTATGCTTATACCCTCAACTTTTCTAAATGCCCTACATGCAATAACAGGCTTGCCTATATGATGATGTCACTAGAGGCTCCAAAAAGATCCACTCCACCCATTTCTCCTCAACACCTGTCAAATATATGAAATGCTCAACTTAGTCACCCTTTTTGCTTAAGATAGTAAACTTCTTTTTTTTAAAGTACACTTAATGGTCAATGTATTAATGCAATAACATCTGTTAACATGTACATCGAAAGTGGTTTATTTATTTAGCATGCCACCATGAAGGAATGGAATTCAATTTCTGTTAAGTTTGGAAGAGAGAGGACAAGTAAGTAATTCAGGACAAGGTCACTGGGCACCCACAAGGACAAGAAGAAACCAAGAGGTATCTGAAAAGAGATGGAGTGAATACGAGAACATAAAAACTCTGAAAATGGGTGTTGATTCTCCGAAGATAGTTTTCTTACTTTTTAGTTTTGCCTAGGGTAAATCCTTACTTCTAAATTTCACCTAGAGTCACTCATGCCTTTCAGCCTAGCCAAAAATTCCTCTAAGTTTTTACACTTTATGACTGATAAAGACTTTCCGCCCAGCCAATCTGGAAGTTCCTCGACAATAAAATGGTTTTCACAATAGCTTCCAGTCACAACCAATCTAAATGGCGTGTTTAGAAAAATGACATGTAGAGAAACTCTTTGGCAAACTCTGCAGAAGAGGTAATTTCAGAGACTTGGACACCCGAGAAAAACAAAGCCACATCTGTTTGTTCCCATTTTGAAACAAATTTCCTCCCTTCCTAAAAAATTCCACCCAGTAAAAAGGATATTTCTTGTAGAACCGTGAATATTTGGAGTTGAGACTTTAGGACCAAAAAAAAAAAAAATTTAATTAAAGATGAAAATTCCAAACAATAAATTAGTTGCTTTGTCTACCAGCATCAAAAATGTTCTACTATACCTTAACTGTCAACATATGCAGACATACCCCAGAGATACTGTGGGTTCAGTTCTGGGCCAATGCAATCAAGGGAATACTGCAGTAAAGCGAGTCACATGGATTTTTTGGTTTCCCAGTACATATAAAAGTTATGTTTATACTATACTGTAGACTATGAAGTGTGCAATAGCATGTCTAGAAAAACAATGTACATACCTTAATTTAAAAAATACTTTATTGCCATATTTCAAAATTTTTCAATGGGTACATTTTATTCCAAACTCTTTAAAAATATCTACAAACGGGGCTTCGCTGGTGGCGCAGTGGTTGAGAGTCCGCCTGCCGATGCAGGGGACGCGGGTTCGTGCCCCGGTCCGGGAAGATCCCACATGCCGCGGAGCAGCCGGGCCCGTGAGCCATGGCCGCTGAGCCTGCGCGTCCGGAGCCTGTGCTCCGCAACGGGAGAGGCCGCAGCAGTGAGAGGCCCGTGTACCACAAAAAAAAAAAAAAAAACCCCAAAAAAATATCTACAAACTTTATTGTTCATACTACTTTACTAATTATACCTAATGGTGTTTGTAAAATAGTGTCTAAAAGAGAAAATCTATTTAATAGGTGTTCAGATATATTAAAAAAATACTTTATTGCTAAAAAATTCTAACCATCACCTGAGCCTTCAGCAAGCCATAATCTTTTTGCTGGTGAGGGTCTTGCCTCCACGTCGATGGCTGCTGACTGATCAGGGTGGTGGTTGCTGAAGGCTGGGGGGGCTGCAGCAGTTTCTTAAAACAAGACAACAGTGAAGTTGGCCGCATTGATTGACTCTTCCTTTCATGAATGAGTTCTCTGTAGCACGTAATAATACCGTTTGATAGGATTTTACCCACAGAACTTCTTTCAAAACTGGAATCAATCCTCCCAAACCCTGCCACTGCTTTATCAACTAAATTTGTGTGATATTCTAAATCCTTTGTTGTCATTTCAAAAGTCTTCCTAGAATCTTCAGCAGGAGTAACTTCCATCTCAGGTAACCACTTCCTTTGCTCATACATAAGAAGCAACTCTTCATTCATTAAAGTTTTATCATGAGATTGCAGCAATTCAATCACATCTTCAGGCTCCACTTCTAATTCTAGTTCTCTTGCTATTTCCACCACAAATGCGATCACTTCCTCCACTGAAGTCTTGAACCCCTCAAAGCCATCCATGAGGCTTGGAATCAACTCCTTCTAAACTTGTTAATTGTTGTTATTTTGACTTCTCATTAATCACAAATGTTCTTAATGGCATCTAGAATGGTGAATCCTTTCCAGGAGGTTTCAATTTACTTTGCCCAGAGCCATCAGAGGAATCACAATCCATGGCAGCTATAACACTACAAAATGTATTTCTTAAAGAATAAGACTTGAAAGTCTAAAGTACTTCTTGATCCATGGGCTGCAGAATGGATGTTGTGTTTGCAGGCATGAAAACAACATGAATCTCATTGTACATCTCCAACAGAGCTCTTGGGCAACTAGGTGCCCAAGAGCTCACTGTCAATGAGCAGTAATATTTTAAAAGGAATCTTTTCTTCTGAGCAGTAGATCTCAACAGTGGGCTTAAACTATTCAGTAAATTATAGCTGCTTCACTTTATTGTACAGCAGAAACTAACACAACATTGTAAAGCAATTATACTCCAATAAAAATTTAAAAAATAAAATAAAAAGATAGCTCCCCCCCCAAGAACAAATATTCAGTAAACCATGTTGTAAATAGATGTGCTGTCATTCAGGATTTGTTGTTCCATTTACAGAGCACAGGTAGAATAGATTTGGCATAATTCCTAAGGGCTCTAGGATTTTCAGAATGGTAAATGAGTATTGGCTTCAACTTCAAGTCATCAGCTGTATTAACTCCTAACAAGAGAGTCAGCCTGTTCTTTGAAGCTTGAAGCCAGGCATTGACTTCTCTCTAGCTGTGAAACTCCTAGATGGCATCTTCTTCCAACCAAAGGCTATTTTTTCTACATTGAAAATCTGTAGTTTAGTGTAGCCACTTTCATTCATTATCTTAGCTAGATTTTCTGCATAACTTACTGCAGCTTCTACATCAGCACTTGCTGCTTCGCCTTGCACTTTTATGTTATAGAGATGGCTTCTTTCCTTAAACCTCATGAACCAACCTCTGCTGGCTTCAAACTTTTCTTCTGCAGCTACCTTACCTCTCTCAGCCTTCACAGAATTGAATAAAGTTAGGGTCTTGCTCTGGCTTAGGCTTTGGCTTAAGAGAATGTTGTGGCTGGTAAGATCGTCTATCCAAACAAAACTTTCTCCATATCAGCAATAAGGCTGCTTCTCTTTCTTATCATTTGTGTGTTCACTGGAGTAGCACTTCTAATTTCCTTCAAAAACTTTTCCTTTGCATTTACAACTTGGCTAACTGTTTGGCACAAGAGCCTTTTTTTTTTTTTTTGGCCTATTTCAACATTCGGCATGCCTTCCTCACTGAGCTTAATCATCTAGCTTTTGATTTAAAGTGAGACACATGCAACTCTTCCTTTCACTGGAGCACTTAAGAGGCCAATGCAGGATTATTAACTGGCCTAATTTCAGTATTGCTGTGTCTCAGGGAATAGGGAGGCCCGAGGAGAGGGGGGGAGACGGGAATGGCCAGGCAGTATATTGGTCAGGACACACACAACATTATGGATTAAGTTTGCAGACTTACATGGGCACAGTTCGTAGCATCTGCAAACAATTAAAACAGTAACATCAAAAATCACTGATCACCATAACAAATATTATAATAATAATGAGAAAGTTTGAAATATTGTAAGAATTACCAAAATGTAACACACAAACACAAAGTGAACAAATGCAATTGGAAAAATGGAACCAAAAGACTTGCTCAACACAGGGTTACCACAACCTTCAGTTTGTTAAAAAAACTCTATTATCTTTGAAGCATAATAAAGTGAAGTACAATAAAACAAGGTATACCTGTAAAAGAATATTATAACATTATATAAACACTGCTCTGATTGGAGAGGGTTACATTTCTAATCCTAAACAAAGGAGTTCTGTATTTCCTTAGCACGTGACCACAGACTGAGGTCCAGAACAAAACAGGATCAGATAAAAGAAAAAACAGTGGACCAAACTTTAGTCTTTCTGCTCCAATGAGCTCATTGCTGTAGAAACCTTTGTAAAGGTGAAATTGTTGCAATTATTCTTGGAGTTAGCTGCTTTAGATGACAGCAGTGTAGCAGAGTTATGATGTAGCCAGATCATTTACTAACATCCTAGCAGTTACAAATGACTGAGCCCTAACAGAGACAAGGCACATTAGCACACATGAAAAGGGGTCTAATTGATAGACTAGGTAGAAGAATCCAGGAAACACAGAAAAAAGCAATTAACTGATTATATTTAAGTATGTCTCTATTAATACACTGGATAGGTCATTCATCTCCCTGCCTCTGGGAAAGTCTGTTTCTAGATTTTGGTTTTGTTTTTTTTTCCTTTTTTTGGCCACGCTGCATGGCATGTGGGATCTCAGTTCCCTGAACAGGGATGCCACCCGTGCCCCCTGCATTGGAAGCACAGAGTCTTAACCACTGGACCACCAGAGAAGTCTCTAGATCATGTTTTTACAGCACATAAAGTAAATTGCCAGTGGGGGAAAATATTTATTTTCCTCTTACTTATTCCTTGTCAAAGGTTTATGAAAATCCTTCAGTGGGACAATGGTAACAAAAGTTTTCACAGGATCAACAAGAGTGCCAAGACAATTCGATGGGAAAAGAAGCGTCTTTTCAACAAATGGTGCTGGGACACCTAGTTCACAGTATGTACAAAAATTAATGTACATGGACCAAAGACCTAAATGTAAGAGCTAAAACTGTAAATCACTTAGAAGAAAGCATAAGAGTAAATATTCATGACTTTTGATTAGGCAATGGTGTCTTAGAAATGAAACCAAAAGCACAAGCAACAGCAAAAAATTTTAGATAAATTGGACTTCATCAGAATTTAAAACTTTTGTGCCTCAAAGGATACCAGTGAGAAAATGAAAAGACAACCCACAAAATGGGAGAAGATACTTGCAAATCATGTATCAATAAGGGTCTAGTACCCAGAATACACAGCTGACCCTTGAACAACACAGGTGTGAACTACGTGGGCCCACTTATATGCAGATTTTTTTTACACTAAATACGTACTACAGTACTACATGATCCATGGTTGGTTAATTCTACGGATGCTGGAACCATGAATACAGAGGGCTGACTAAAGTTATGCTTGGATTTTTGACTGCCCAAAGGTCGATGGCCCTATCCCCCGCATTGCTGAAGGGTCAGCTGTAGAAGGAACTCTTACAACTCACTGACAGGAAGACAACCCAAGTTAAAAATGGGCAAAAGATCTAAACAAACATTTTTCCAAAGAAGATATGCAAATGGCCAAAAAGAGCATGAAAAGATGCTCAACATCATTAGTCACTAGGAAAATGCAAATCAAAACCACAATGAGACACCACTTAACACCCACTAAGATGGCTATAACCAAAAAGACAAATAATAACAAACGTTGGCAAGGATGTGGAGAAATTAGAACCCTGATACAGTGTTGGTAGCAATAGAAAATGACACAGCCACTTTGGAAAGCAGTCTGGCAGTTCCTAAAAAAGGATAAACTTACAGTTACCATATGACCCAGAAGTTTCACTCTTGCTAAATACCCAAGAGAACTGAAAATATTATGTCTACACAAAAACTACACAAATGTTCAGAGCAGCATTAGTAATAACAGCCAAAAACTGGAAACAACCCAAATGTCCATCAATTGGTGAATGGATAAAGAAAAGGTGGTATATCCATACAATGGAATATTATTCAGCCTCAGAAAAGGAATGAAGTATCTGCTACAACATGAATGAACCTTGAAAACATTATGCTAAGTGAAAGAAGCCAATTACAAAGAACCACTGATTTTATGACTCCATACATAAGAAATGTCCAGTAGAGGCAAATCCACTGAGACAGAAAGTAGATTAGTGGTTGGCTGGGGCTCAGGGTACTTAGGGAAAATGAGAAGCAACTACTAATGCGAATGTGATTTCTTTGGAGGGGGTGATAAAAATTTCCTGGGATTCCATAGTGGTGATGGTTACATAATTCTGTGAATATATTAAAAACCATTGACCTGTATACTATAATTGGCTGAAATGTGTAATATATGAATTTTAATCTTGATAAAGTTTTTTAAGTTTTCATAGAATTTAATTTCCAGAAGAATTGGAAAGTAGAAGCTGTCCATTGAAGGCCTAGAAAGGAGAAGCAAAGGGTTACCAAAAGTATTTCATTCACATGGAGGCCAGACTGCTTTCCTGTGCTTAACGTATTACATTACAAAACAGTGGGGTGGCAGAATGCATACAGCATATGGAAATCAATGGCAACATGAGGCAGTTTGAGTCAGTATATTAGGAGTTCATCTACTCAGGCTGATAACTATTGACCTCACCATTTCAAACTCCTTAGGTCAATTCAGGACACCTTATTCTTGATGTAGTCTACTACATTTCTAGGCACACCAGAAACAGAAAAAGCAGGTATAATAAGGCTGTTGATAGTTACATTATCATTGGCTATAATTATGGCCAATATATTTGTTATCATATATTGTTTTATATATATATATATAGACTGTTGACATTACATTACTATTGGCTATAATTATAGCTAACATATTATTTATATAATTATGAAAAACATCCTAGTAATTATGCATTATGAGCACAAACTGGTAGTAACATTGTTTCTATCAAACATTTAACTAAGGAACTCCAAGAATTATCCAGCTCTTATCTGGTTAATTTCAACTAGTATCAAAAGCACAAGTATATTTCTCTGTCAAACAAGTACCATGAACACTGCTGGTGCCCAATATAACTTAGCTGAAATATTATAGACTACCATGAGCAAAAATGGTGTTTCTCCATATCACCTGTGAAATCAATTCAACAAGTAACCGCCCCCCCCCTTTCCTTTGAAATGATTACTTCAATAACCACCTCAAGGAATCAGACAACAGACAACTTGGACCTTTACTTGGGGTCATCAACTTCCCAAAGGTTCACTACAGACTATTGCTAAGGAAAGGGGACACAGGTTAAACACAGAGACCATACATACAGTGGTTTGGCAAGAGGAAGGCAGGCCGATTTCTCTATTTTAAAATAAATTTCAGGGTAGGAGACATACTTCTTGGCTGTTGTCTACAGTGCTGATTTTCTTTAAATAAGAGGAAATGCATTTATAAAAATCTCCTAAATGCCTCCAATGATGATAACAACAGATAACAGGCAATTTGTCCAGAAGGAGCTTAGAGGTAACAGACTAGGTCACAACCACTGACCTTTTTCAAGTCAAAGCACCAGAGAGGGGTCCAGCTTTCCAGGCACTTGGATTGTGAATCCAAAGACAGTGGGGAAAAAGAAAGAGAAAGATCAACTCTGAGGAGTAAAATGCAAAACATTTATTGGAAATGATGGTTCCAATTCTTTCTGAGTCCTTGATTTCACATTGGTCACTACTAAAAGTGGTGTGCGCCATATATTTATCAAAGGGCAATCTAAATTATTTGACTCTCTTTCAAAATCTATGGTATATCTGAAGATATTCCAAGATGTTGCATAAAGAAGGCTGAGACACTAGCTCACACAAACCTTCAAAAGGCATTATTTGAACAATATTATATATAATTCTCAAGTTCATTTTCAACACAGCAAATAACGTCCCCTATGGTTGGATATATTATAGTTATTAAAAGTTGTTGGGGATTTTCCCTCATACAGGGCACTAAAACACTTTTCAAAAAGAGCTGTAAGATGTCAACAGTACAAAGAAATTATTTTCACATAATAGTAGGCCTCTGGAAATCCCAATGAAAAATTCTATGTAGAGAATATGGGAAGTATGTTTGAATTTATGTAAAGGGAAAAAACTCATTTGTCCATGTTTGGGCACAGAGGAAACAAGTAGATTAAACCAGTGTCATATGCTATTCTAGACACTATTCCATCCTCCATTTACTTTTCAGCCTTCTAGATTCTTCTGGGATAATTTTTCTCTATTTTTGGGCTTCATGAAACTAGGCTTCCCAAGTTTATTTGCCTTGCAACTGGCTGCACATGGCTTTGGTACTTAAGCTCTGAGCCTCAACTGGCATTACCAGGATTTGATGACATAGATATGTCTGTATGGGTCAAATCCTCAGAGAACAATGAATCAAGAATACCAGAAACAAGTGCACAGTGCAATGTTACGTAGTTAAGCTTTTAAGAAAACCAGACATGCCTTTCAATTTTGCACAAGTTCTCTGACTTTTGATTTCTAGAAATTTAACCATATTTATACTTTTTCTGAAAATAAAAAGGAGCAAATGAAAGTCTCTTAGGAGGGCCTAAGTCATGGGTAAGGGGGAATCCTCGCTAGGCCAAGTCAAGCATAACCAAAGATCAAGGGCAAAAATCAGTCTCCTCTTTGAAGACATCCACAGAAGCAGTTTTTCCGTGTCAATTAAAGTGCTGTGTGGAAAAAGAGTTGAATTAAGGGTAGATTTACCTAGGAATTCCTGTATCCAATGCAAGTTACCAGAATTGAAAGTACATGGGGGGCTACCCTGGTGTCGCAGTGGTTGAGAGTCCGCCTGCCGATGCACGGGACGCGGATTCGTGCCCCAGTCCGGGAGGATCCCACATGCCGCGGAGCAGCTAGGCCCGTGAGCCATGGCCGCTGAGCCTGCGCGTCCGGAGCGGAGCCTGTGCTCCGCAACGCGCGAGGCCACAGCAGTGGGAGGCCCGCGTACCACAAAAGAAAGTACATGGGAAGCAGAACATTTGTTAAATGTGCACTATTTACTCCGCCCTGTATACACATGCTGTTCTATTTCAATAGTATTCAAATTTTTAGTCAAACTATGAGAAAATTTCTCCTGGCACCATCGTTCTTCAGGGTTAAAGTTACCAATGGGAGAAACAAAACAAAACAACCAAACTCTCTCTCTCTCTATATATATATATATATGCAGAACAAATGCAGACATAAAAATGCAGCCACTTCTACTGCCTCCCCAATAACCTACTCTTTAAGTACATGTGACAATACTAGAATTTAACTCTCAAAAATCTACCGTGCAGGGCTACCCTGGTGGCACAGTGGTTGAGAGTCCGCCTGCAGATTCAGGGGGCATGGGTTCGTGCCCCGGTCCAGGAGGATCCCGCATGCCGTGGAGCAGCTAGGCTCGTGGGCCATGGCCGCTGGGCCTGTGCGTCCGGAGCCTGTGCTCCGCAGCGGGAGAGGCCACAACAGTGAGAGGCCCGCATGCCGGAAAAAAAAAAAAAAAAAAAAATCTACGGTGCACTGTGCCTGGTACCCAGTAGGCGTTCAGTGTTTGCTTGTTAAATGAATACTGAAAATATCTGGGACACAAGCTTTCGCTTTGTTAATGTGCATTTACATTCCACTCATAAAAACACATTGTAACATACACACACAAGTCTACACATAGCCCCACTGATGTCAACTCCTGAAAATGCCCTCATGACAAAAAACGGAAGATAAATATTATGCTAGAGTGGGACAGGATGATGACAATTAGAGAAGCTGCGAAAGTAAAATTCTAAACACAATTCTTCCATAGTCTTTTTTGTATTACATTGTGTTATTTATTCTTTCTTTTCCTCTTTCTTAAAATTGAAGTATAGTTGATGTTTTATAGTCTTTTTGATGTCTGGTATCTTCGTTTCCATGATAATTCACAGGTGTCTACAAAAAAGTAATCTATTCCTACTATGAAACTTTAGGACTGCTCTTGGCCATAATATCGCACATAATTACGAACAATCTTTTTACATCCTTATAAACGGCACATCAGAGAATTCATATTTTAAAGGAAGCCACATATTTACAAGTAATATGCAACATGTTCAACAAATGTCAACAAGAATTTATATTCATTGTATCATTTATCATATAAAGAGTAGCTACCAGAAGTACAAGTAATTCTCACACTAGTGGACACTTTTACTAACCACTCATTTCAGTTCGTTGATCTTTTCTTTCCCTAACAAGTATTCCTAAATTTCTTGTGTGTGGCATTTTGTGTTTTTTATCCTGTTTTTATGCTGTACTTCAGAATAAACAAAAAATAGGGAAAGAAGTAGATTGGGATTTGTTTTGTTTACGGGTTTAAAAATATCTAAGGCAACATAGAGTTTAACTCCACAGGTTTGTTTACCAGCAGGTTGCTGTTCCAAAGAAGCCAGCCATTTAAAAAACGCGCAAAATAAGGCTCGCAAAAAAAAAAAAAAATTATATACAGGGAATAGATGGAGCGCAAAACACATCAGTCACCAGCAACAAAACAGAAGCTTCATTGCTCGCTATTTGTAAACAAGAGGTCGGGCCAGAGCTCCGTCCTGGCACCTGGGAGGTAAGGCATGTGATAGGCACAACCCCGTGCCCATCCCTAAGCGTTCCGCAAGGGCCGCCTGGGGCCCAAGACCAGGCAACCTACCCTCCAGCCGGGACCAAGCCCTACCGGAATTCTGCTTCCAGCTTGGGGGCTGGAGTCGACCCTCCCTGCTTAACTTCCCTGCAGATACCCTGACGTTCTTAAACCTCCTTCAACTATCTGCACTTTTGCCACGCACCCCGAAACCCACGGCGGCTCTGGCGACCCCCGATCCCGGCTCTCCGAGCCTGCGCCCTCGGGGAAGCCCACCCGGGAGGCGCCCCCGGGGGCGGCTTACCGAGCAGCGAGCCTATGAAGATGACGACCTGCACGGTGGTGGTGAACTGACGGTACAGCTGCGCCTCGCCGAACTCCCCGAGCGCGCTGCGGTTGGCGCCCTCAGCCCCGGCGCCCGACGCGTTGCGCGGCTCGCTGGCGTTTCGGGAAATCCAGCTGCCGTTATGCCCCATGGCGAGGCTGGAGCTCCAGCTCCGTCTTAGCCCGCCCGTGCGCCCGCCTCGGACCTCCGCGCCACTCTCCTGCCTCGAGCGCGGAGGAACACGCGGGCGCCTGGTGGATATCTGGAGAACCCGGAGCAGCCGCGAGTCCCCTCACGTCTCCACATCGCCAGCCCCGGCGCCCGGGAGGCGGGGAGCGGAGAGGGCGAGGCTTCGCCCCATGCCCGTTCCCTCCGGGGTCTCCGTCAGCAGCCACATGAAGGCGGCACGGTCACAGCCCGCCGAGCGTCGTCCGTCCCTCCTCCCGCGTGGTCAGCGCGTCCAAGCCCACTTAGCAGACAGAGAAACACGAGAGGCATTTGATGGTCAAGGAGGGCGCTCTCCGCTCCCGCCGCCCTCTTCAACCTCTGCTTCTGGCCACCCCCGGGGCAGCCCTCTCGAATCCCCTCCGGCGGACGGGCTCAGCCCCGCTCCTCAGAGGGAAGAGAACATTGGACTGCAGCCTTTTTTTCAGTCCTGCTGGCTTCGAGGCTACGTGGCGATGGGAAACCCGGAAAATGCCCAAGTCAAATGCTCGGAGCCCCGAAGGGACCTGCTGGTCCCCACGCCGCCCATGGCCAGGGTGGAATGCCCCGAACCTCCCCAATAGCCTCGCCGTCAGCGCCCGATAGTCCCCCAAGACGCCCGCGAGGGCTTCTCCGGCCCAGCCCCTCGCTGGGGGTCCCGACCTCCTGCCTCGGCGCGGGATGCACGGGCCTCGTTCCGCAGACCCTTTGCCTCTGCACGGCCCAGTGCCTCCTTTCCTGGCCCCGCTCCGGCCCTCGGCTGCAGGGAGAGAGCCTCCAGACTTTGCGGGGACACAAGAAGACACCGCTAGAAGGGAAGAGGCACTATCTGCGATATCGCCAAACAGCCTGCGCGCGCTTGAGGCGGCTGAGGGCGCGCGGCCCGCGGGGCGATCACGTGACACGCGTGGCCCCGCCCCTACGCCCAGGTTGCCGTGGGCGGGGAGGGACGGCGCCATCTTGCTCCCCTCCCACCACGATCGTGATAGCCAGGGCGGAGAGCGTGGGAGGGGCGGAGGATCCACGTCTCGCTGCGGTGTAGAAGCTCGCGGCTCCTCCGGGGTTTCGCCTCGTTTACTGCTGTCATTACTGCTCCTTATCTCGTCAGCTGGGGCTGCCTGAGGCTGATAATTCCACATCGTTGGCACCTGGGCAAGGAGCCCAGTCTCCTCCATCGGGCCTTGGGTGTAGCTGAAGCAATTAAGAAAGATGGGATTTAGAAATACAGTGCCCGGTTTCCTGGGCCTTTTCATTGAGTCTCATTTCTAAAATGTACACGATACAACCCGGTTGGGTGGATTCTGGGAATGAAGAGTTGGGGAGGGAGCAACTTCCTGCGGGCTGATGCAAACGGTTGGGAGGCCGGGATGAGCGAGTAAACAAGAAAAAATGGTAGAGAAGCCGAATGGGAAAAGGAACAGGTATGGATGGCATCCAGAGAGAGGATCAGGGGAAAAGAGAACAGGAGAAATTAGAAGAAAAGACAACTAAAATTTTGCCTGGTTTGACCTTATGAGAACTGTTTCTTTTTAATGAGTGAAGGACACGGTAGAGGGCTTTGACAAATGGACGGGTAGGACTAGGTCCCACCGCAATAACTCTTACGAATTGATTAAAATTACAGAGTTATTTCTTGGTTATCTCAAGGCTGATCGTGCTACCATAGGGCTACTTCACTTTCCCTATTAACCCTTATTACTTATTCTTCTTGAAAGGGCGAAGGTCCATGTCTTGTACATCTTTGGATTCTCAAAATACCTGCACATAATTCTCTATGTAAGCAGGTATTTTGAACATTTTGGAGACAAAAAGAAAAAGAAAAAGAGAGATTCCCTGGTGGCGCAGTTGTTGAGAGTCCACCTGCCAATTTAGGGTACATGGGTTCGTGTCCCGGTCTGGGAAGATCCCACATGCCGCAGAGAGGCTGGGCCCGTGAGCCATGGCCACTGAGCCTGCGCGTCCGGAGCCTGTGCTCCGCAACGGGAGAGGCCACAACAGTGAGAGGCCCACATACCACAAAAAAAAAAAAAAGAGAAATGGAAGGAAAATTAATGATAAACTGTATTTTCAAAAAAAAATAAGTCAGGCTTCCCTGGTGGCGCAGTGGTTGAGAGTCTGCCTAACAATAAGGGGACGCGAGTTCGTGCCCTGGTCCGGGATGATGCCACATGCCGCGGAGCGGCTGGGCCCGTGAGCCATGGCCGCTGAGCCTACGCGTCCGGAGCCTGTGCTCCACAACGGGAGAGGCCGCAACGGTGAGAGGCCCGCGTACCGCAAAAAAAAAAATCATTTCCAGCAGTTAAAATTTGTTCTGGGAGTCCAAACATATTTTTCAAGATGAAACCCCTTACACTGTAGTCACTACAAAACATAATTTATAATAATTCAGCAATATCCAGCACACTCCTTAGGAAAGGTTAGGGAAGATGTGTAAATGAGTTGTGTAGTGATAGTTGTAAAAATACCCCTTTACCCACCGTCACCTGCCATCCCTATTCAATACTACTAAAAAGGATTGGGATAAATGTGTAGAAAACATTTTTCAATTTTTCAGATGTAAAGAGTGTTTAATAAAGCAAGAAACCTCTCATTTTGTATTCCGAGAAGATACCAGTAAATTCTCTCCAGCCCCTAAACTGGTGTTAGGGTTTGGGGTTAGTTGAGTCAAGAAATAACCTGACAGGGGCTTCTCTGGTGGCGCAGTGGTTAAGAATCTGCCTGCCAATGCAGGGGACACGGGTTCAGACCCTGGTCCTGGAAGATACCACATGCCACAGAGCAGCTAAGCCTGTGCCCCTGAACTACTGAGCCTGCGCTCTGCAGCCCGTGAGCCACAACTAGTGAGCCTGAGAGCCACAACTATTGAACCTGTGCACCTGGAGCCCACGCACCACAGCGAGAAGCAGCCCCAGCTCCCTGCAACTGGAGAGGGCCCACACGCAGCTATGAAGACCCAATCGCAGCCAAAAAAAAAAAAAGAACCTGATAAACTGAGGGGTCACCATGATCCTCAGACTTGAGGAAGGATTGCCTTGTGACAATATAGGACCAAGGATGAGATCAGAGTGGTATACTTCTTATGGCCATGGGCTATATGAAATTTTCACTGATTACGAGATAATTTAATATTGATGTAAGAAGGGGGAAAGGGGGGGCGGTGGGATGAATTGGGAGATTGGAATTGACATAAATACACTATTGGTACTAAGTATAAAGTAGATAACTAATGAGAACCTACTGTATAGCACACAGAACTCTACTCAGTGCTCTGTAGTAACCAAAATGAGAAGGAAATCCAAAATTGAGGGGATATATGTATACGTATAGCTGATTCACTTGGCTGTAGAGTATAAACTAACACAATATTGTAAAGCAACTATATTCTAATAAAAAAGTAAGATTGATGTAAGCGATTGGACATGATTTAAATATATGTCAAATGTCTATAGTAGTGTTATTTATACCTGTCTGCTCATCACAAACTTAGTGGCCTAAATTACAACAGCAATCACTTATTCTGTTCACAAATATGCAATTCTGGCAAGACCCATTGGGACTGCTTATCTCTGCTCCACATGATATCAACTGGGCCAGCTCAAAGTCACAGCCAGGGTATGGAATCTGAAGGCTTGTTAACTAACATGTCTGGCAGCTGATGCTGGCTGTTGTTGGGACCTCAGCTGGGCCTGTCAGCTGGAATGCTTATATGTGGCCTCTTCCTGTGGCTGCTTGGCTTTCTTACAGCGTGGAAGCTATGTTCCAAAAGTGAGCATTTCAAGATAAGAGTCCCAAGAGGACAAGGCAGGAAGGTGGACGACTTTTATGACTCATCTCAGAAGTCACAGAACATCACTTCCACTGTACTCTATTTGTTGAAGCAGTCAAAAGCCGCCACATATAAGGGGAAAGGACAGAGACTACACCTCTCAGTGGAGGCAGTGTCCATCATATTGTAAGAACAGCAGGTGGAATGAGATTGTTGCAGTCATTTAAGGAAAATAAAATCTGCCATAACATCTGTTTTCCTTTTAACAAAAAAATCCTTCCAAAGGTCTCGTTTTTAGATATTTTTTTTTTGGAATGAAACCAGAAGAGGTAAAAAACCACATAAATTAATTACAGTCCTCTTCAGTTACTGACCGTGTACAGGTATTACAGGGATATGAGCTAGCCAATATTAACACCTGGCAGCAAACTGGTACACAGCCATAGCTGAAGGCAGGTGATTAGGACCACCAGCCCACATATTTATGTGCTAGCTAATTTTTATCCAAAACTTTCTGGAGCTACACTAAAAGCAAATAATAGAAAATGGAATAAAAAAATGGGCAACCTCTGGCTCTTAGATAGTGCTTAGTAATTTTTCCTTACATTTTTCTCCCATAATGAATAGTATAAGAAGGCATTCTCCCAGCTTAAAAACACTTTGCGTTCCCAGAGTTTTAAAGTTAGTTGTGTAGTGCTCAGGATCCATTTCCCTATAGAAATAATAAACAGGATGATAGGGTTCCCAGGCAGAGTGGGGCAAAAAGAAGGAAAGGCTCTGGGGATTAAGGACTCCCAGGGAGGTCCTACTCAGTCTGTAGGTCTACCTAGCTCTCCAAAGGTCTACTTTCTTCACAGTGTTTGAAAGAATTACTCTTCTCCTTGTGCCAGCAGTCCACTCATTTAACTAATGTTAATGCCCTGTGCTGGGAAGGCAGGAATACAGAAATGTGGAATAGAACAGATTCTCGAAGCTTTCTCCAATCACCTGTTCCTTAATCATATACCTCCTGGGATTTGCTTAGGGATTTTACCTCTTATAACCATGGGAAAATAGGTATGATGATTAATTTAATGTGTCAACTTGATAGGGCCACGGTTGCCCAGATATTTGGCCAAACATTATTCTGGGTGTGTCTATGAGGATATTTCTGGATGAGATTAACATTTGAATCTGTAGACTGAGTAAAAGGATTGCCTTCCTTATTGTGGGTGAGCCTCATCTAATCAGTTGAAGATCTGGCTAGAACATAAAAGCTGAGTAAGAGAGGATTTCCTCTGCCTGACAACCTTCAAGCTGGTATATAAGCTTTTCCCTGCCTTCAAACTTGAAACATTGGCTTTTCTGAGTGTTAAGCCTGGTGGCCTTCAGACTGGAAGGACACCATCAGCTCTCTTGGTTCTCAGGCCTTTAGACGGGACTAGAACAACACCATCTACAATCCTGGGTCTCCAGCTTGCCAACTGCCGATCTTGGGACTTAGCCTCCAAAACTGCATGATGATAAATCTCTGTGGTAACTTTTAAAAGCCTATTTCCGGGCTTCCCTAGTGGTACAGTGGTTAAGAATCCGCCTGCCAATGCAGGGGACACGGGTTCAAGCCCTGGTCTGGGAAGTTCCCACATGCCGCGGAGCAGCTAAGCCCTGTGCCACAACTACTGAGCCTGTGCTCTAGAGCCCGCGAGCCACAACTACTGAGCCCACGCACCACGTCTACTGAAGCCTGCGCACTCTAGAGCCCGTGCTCTGCAACAAGAGAAGCCACCACAGCGAGAAGCCCGTGCACCGCAACAAAGAGTAGCCGCTGCTTGTGGCAACTAGAGAAAGCCCGCGCACAGCAACGAAGACCCAACACAGCCAAAACTAATAAATAAATAAACAAAAATTTTAAAAATTAAAAAAAAAAGCCTACTTCCTTCTCTGTTTTTTCTCTTACACTCCCATGGTGTGGTGATAGGCAAAATTTACGTGTAGGTGCTAATAACGTCTTTCCAAACCTATAGAATGAAATAGGATCCATTTATGTTCCAAAGAATTCCTGGATTCCAACTTTCTTGGGCATTTATTGAAGAGCAGGAAGGGAGCTGAGTAGGGGACAGAAGAGATGGAATAGGACTTGGGATAATTGCAAAGCCCAAGGGGAAGGTGGGGGGAAGTAAGGAGGAGCCTATGGGTTTATTTCCCCTTCCTTCTTCCTTTTCATCATGGAAGGTCTCTTCCTCCTGCCTCCTGTCCCCAACACTACACTCTCACATGTCCCTGCATGGCCTCTCACTAAAGATGGAGAGAAGAGAAAAGCTGGAAGTGTTTTGAGTTGGTAAGCCAAAGCAGCAGTGTGCTGAGGAAAGAGGGATCCTTATGGCCCCAGGCTACGCATCTGGAATAAGTAGTTCTATTTCCAAATGGCTAATTCTATACCTATACAAAAGACACAGACAATGCACGTTATTATGTAAACATTACTAGTGTTCAATGGTATCTCATTCTCCTCTTTTTCCGGGCACACAGAAGACTATTTTTCTTGGCTGTCCTTGCAAATGGGAAGGGCTATGTGACTATAATGACTAATGATATGTGATCAGAAGTGACGAGTCATTTCTGAGCTGTGGCAGTGAAACGCTTGTTGTGATTTTCAAGTCTCTCTGCTGCCCTGCCATTGTGATTGTGGAAGGGGACTTGTGTTGAAGAGTTGAAATATTGAAGCAGCCTGTGTTTCTGAGCTACCATATTGTGGCGGGGGGGGGGGGGTTGCGGATGCCCTAGAGACCACCCAGACATAACAACAAATTTTATATAAGCAAGGAATAAATCTTTATTATACTAAACAACCAAGATTTTTGGAGCTGCTCATTATCACAGTATAACCCAGCCTATCCTGGCAGATAGAGTCATGAAAACTGGGGCCTGCAATATTTAAGACAGCATAGACTTTATTTCCTGGGAATGGAAGATATTGAGTTAGGGCTTAAAAAAAAATCTCTGTGTATATTGGTGGCAATAAGGATATCCTAGGTCCTTGTAAAATGAAAGTGGTAGCTGATAATAAAGTCTCTGGGCATCTTTGAATTGAACTACTGGAATATTTCATGTCCAAAAACATACTGATCTCCAATAAATTTATGTCACTTAAATAACTTTTTTGGGGGAGTACTTAAGCTTAGTATACTCAGATTGTCTCTTTACACAGGCAAACCTACCAACTCCCTCAAGATAAAGAGTCTAGTATCCGGGGCACAGGGAAGGTGGGCAGTAGGATGTTGGTGTCAGTTTGACCTGGGTTTGAATGCCTGCTCCCCTATTTCCACTTGTGACACTGGGCAGTTACATGACCTCTCTAAGCTCAGTTTCCTCCTCTACCAAATAGTGATAAAAACGCCTATATTGCAAGGCTGTTTAGAGGACAATAAAATACCAAATTAATGAAAATCTCTAACAGTACCTGGCACATCATAGGAAATCAATGAAACGTAACTATATAAGATTGATTCCAGTTTATTGATGCTTAAAGACAACAAATATCAAAAGGGAAAAAAAGCATCATCTTTCAACATTTTAAAGAATTCTCTCTTTGTAGATATAAATAAAGCACTGCCTAACAAGTCCTGTATTTCAAAAAATGGAAGAACCACTTACTTTGCAATTAACAAAGGACAAAATGGCTTTTGGTTAAAGATTTAGAAGTCTACAATTTAACCTTTACACTATTGGGCTAAATACGTTTACTTTATGGTTCTTAGTTTGGGGTATGTTAAATTACCATCAAAGAAATTATCTGTTGGGCTTCCCTGGTGGCGCAGTGGTTGAGAGTCCACCTGCTGATGCAGGGGACACGGGTTCGTGCCCCGGTCCGGGAAGATCCCACATGCCGCGGAGCGGCTAGGCCCGTGAGCCATGGCCACTGAGCCTGCGCGTCCGGAGCCTGTGCTCCGCAGCAGGAGAGGCCACAACAGTGAGAGGCCCACGTACTGCAAAAAGACAAAAAACAAAACAAAAAAAACAAACAACAAAAAAAGAAATTATCTGTTTAAAAAAGCTAATACTAATAATTTACTAATTATCGTAAGTAATGTAATTAGTATAATAATTTACTAATTATATTTACTAATAATTTGCATATTCCAAATTATCTCAATATGTGGACTGGGAAATGGTTTTCTACTGATATGAATCTATAACTCCTAATGCAGTTTCCTAATTTGTAATAGTCCTTGCACCTATAGATTGCTATTAAATTCATCAAAAATATCTGGAAGGTGAGAGATTGAATACCCCTTCCCCCAGAAAGCCTCAGTAATTTCATATACACAGACACATAGACACATGCACACACACATCTACACATAGTGATTATAAAGCAACCTGACTAATTTTTTAATAGCAAGTATGCCAAAACTAAAATATCCATGAATATTATCACCTTTAAAGGAGTCACCTTGGGAAGTGTTTAACTGTTGAAGAATATCTTAACACTTATTTGGGACTCTCTTTTATAACTAACTTCAGAAGTTGGAATATTCTTTCCTGTATCATAAAAGGAAACATTCTTTTGCTGATGGTAACAAATATGTCCTTTAAGAATAAATTTGAATTTTCTGATAGAGCCAAAAGTTATCTAGGACCAATTCTGGTGAATTAAGTGATCAAGACAGTATCTTCTTTGCTAAAAGATGAGATATGACTATAAAATACTACGACTCACAGTCTGACTTGTAAGTAATGGCACAGCTTTGGAATAAAAATATATACTTAACTTATTCCAGAATTTAAAGGACAAGACTCATTTGGATATATAAATATGTAAATGCATACAAATACCCACAAATTGATGCAAAATAAAAAAAGCAATTTTTATTTCATAATTTCTTGAGCAGCAGGAGCCACCTTGCCTCTCCTACTCCTGCCAGGCCACAGAGAGCTGTAAGAACAATTAAGTGCTTTTACCTGCTACAAGGAGACAGGAGAGAGGGCAGGGCCCAAAAAGTATTCAAAGAAGTAATGGCTGAAAATTTCCCATATTTGGCAAAAATCATAAGCCTACAGATTCAAGAAGCTGAGTGAGCGCTAAACATGATAAACCCAAAGAAATCTATACCAAGACACATCATAATCAAACTTCTGGACACTGACAAAGAAAAAAATCTTTAAAAGTAGCCATAGAGAAATGCCACTTTACCTATAGGGGAAAAACAATGTGAATGATAGCAGAGCTCTAATTGAAACCACAAAGGCCAGAAAGAAGTGGCATAACATTTTCAAGGGCTGAAAGAAAAGAACCACTGACCCCAAATTCTATATCCAGTGAAAATATCCTTCAGGAATGAAAGGGAATATAGTTTTAAAATTTGGGCACAACGACCAACAGTCTGGAAGTTTTTCTTTGGGAAGTTGAGGGTAAACAGCAAGACCAGGAGATGTACTTTTGGGGAGCAGGGAGGTCATGAGGAAGTAGAGTCTCTTCCTTGGAGAACTGATAAGGGTTTAGGGAGGGCCTGGAGAATAAGGAAATCTTGGAGTGTCCTGACAAATTGTTTGTGAACCCCAGTTACACAAAAACAATCTTACCAGTCTGGATGCTCCAAGAGTTTAGAGGTTATCTGCCGGAAGCCAGGCAAGTACCAGTCTTTACTTTCGAATGATCCAAGACTGCTGAGTTATTTCATGTAGGGCAACCAAATGCAATGTGTGGACCTTGTTTGGATCCTAATGCAAACAAAGCACTGTAAAACAAAACAAAACAACAACAACAACCTTTTCCTTTTAACAGATTATTAGAGTATAATTGACATACAATAAATTGCATATATTCTACAGTTTGATCAGTTTTGATATATGCAAACACCTGTGAAACTATCACCACAATCAAGATAATGAATATATCCATCACTCCCAGGAGTTTCTTCTTGTCCCACTGGAATCCCTCCAGAATCCCTCCCTGTGGCTCATCTCTGTTATCCTGATACCAGGCAATGGCTTATCTTCTATTACTAAGTTTGTATTTTCAGAGTTTTATATAAATGGAATCATATAATATGTACTCTTTTGTCTGGCTTCTCTCACTCAGCATAGTTATTTTGAGATTCATCCATGTTATTATTATATAGATAGCATATTTCTTTTTATTGCTGAATAGTGTTCCATTGATTGTATTGATACATCTCAATTTGTTTTTACCAAGAAACAAGTTTGTCCATCACTTTTGATGAGCATTTGTGTTGTTTTCAGTTTGGTGATTAAGGGCTTATGAACATTCATTTACAAGTCTGTTTATGGACATATGCTTTCATTTCTCTTGGGTAAATAAATACCTAGCAGTGAACAGCTGTGTCATATGGTAGGTATGTGTTTAACTTTTTAACTAAAACTCATGATAGGCCTAAATGTAAAACTGAAAACTATAAAACTTCTAGATGAAAACATGGAGGAAAATCTTTGTGACTTTGAGTTAGGCAAAAATTTCTTGGATAGGATGACAAAACACGATTCATAACAGATAAAAACTGATAAATTGAACTCCCTCAAAAGTAAGAACTATGCTCTTTGTAAAACACTGTTAAGAGGGCTTCCCTGGTGGCGCAGTGGTTGAGAGTCCCCCTGCTGATGCTAGGGGACATGGGTTTGTGCCCCCGGTCCGGGAAGAGCCCACATGCTGTGGAGCAGCTAGGCCCGTGAGCATGGCTGCTGAGCCTGCGCTCCGCAACGGGAGAGGCCACAACAGTGAGAGGCCCACGTACCGTAAAAAAAAAAAAAAAAAAAAGAGAATGAAAAGGCAAGCCACAGACTGGGAGAAAATTTTTGCAAATTACATATCTGATAAAGGACTTACTTCAGAATATAAAGAATTCTCAAAACTCAATATAATAAAAAAATACAATTTTTAAAATGAGCAAAAGATATGAAAAGACAGAAGATATATGAATGACAAATAAGCACATGAAAAGCTAATTAACATTATTAATCATTAGGGAAATGTAAATTAAGGCACAGTGAGATACTACTACACACCAATTACAATGTTTAAAATTTTAAAAATTGTCAATAACAATTACTGACAAAGATGCAGAGTAACTAATTTTAGACAGATGGAGAATTTTGAACATAATTTGGGTATTAAATAATGTTAAGCAACTGTTATATTTTTAAGGTATAAGGACAGTATTATGTTCATAAAATGTCCTTATCTGTTATAGATATGTACTTAAGTGTTTATAAAAAGAATATGATGTCTTAGATTTTCTTTAAGATTCACTCCTAAGGAGGTGTGTGTGTGCATGTTTGTGTCTGTGTTGAGGGGTGGGGAGAGGGGAGAAATGAAATAAGATTGAATAAGATTCTAAATTTGTTGAAGCTAAGTGGTGAGTACAGGGGGGTATTGTAATATTTCCCCTACTTTTAATGTATGTGTGAAATTTTTCCATAACTACAGTATTTTAATTTAAAAAATGGAGAAATGGAAGGATTTTAAGAACTGGGGTGATATGATCATATTTTAAATTTAGAAACATTACTCTGGCTGCAATAGGAAGAATGGCTTAAAGTGGGGCAAGAATGAAAGCAGTGACTAGTTTCCCAGCTGTTGAAGTCACCCAGGGAAGAGATGATGGTGACCTGAACCAAGTTAGTGGCAGTGGGATGGAGTGAAGTGGATGGATGGAAGAAATGGTAACTATCTGGATGTGAGGGATGAGAGAGAGGGAATCCAGGATTACTCTTAGTTGGCTTGGGCCAATGGGGAGGGGGGGTGCCATTTACCTAGACAGGCATCACTGGAAAAAGAACAGGTCCCTAGGGGAGGGAAAGAGGAGATGGTTTGAAGGGGCCTTGGGTCAAACTAGTGCCTTTGTGTTATCTGGCCACAACTGAGTAGATAGATGACGGCAAGATACTTAAATAATCATTATTTAGCAAATAGTATAAATAATCACTATTAAGCAAATAGTATAGGGGTAAGCAAGGCAGACAGAAGGAAATGTCACTTAAACTTAACTTGAGATAATACGATATGATTATTCTAAATCAACATGCAGCATTAGTAGCCAACTGAAAATGAAATGTAATGACAATGTCTGGGTAGATAGGTTATTTTATAAACTTGAAAAAATATGATTGGAGACAGGATATAACAGAAAGACCTCCTCAATTCACATTAAGTAAACTGGGCATGCAACATAATTCTCTTCATGGGAGTGTTGCTCATAAGATGCCTGAGTGGAAAGACATTTTTCAGTTGAAATTGCATGGTGGTACTGTTGACCCCTAGGGTCAACATGTAGGAACAGAGAACATGCACTGGGATGTTGAATCTATGGTTAAGGGGACGAGTTCGAGGGTAAAAAACTGGCGGGGAGGGGAGTAGTGGTCTCGATTTTTACTCCTGGTCGTCTTCTGGGAAGGCTTAAGGGGAGTCAAAGCGGCTGGAAAACCCATCAAAGTCTGCCCTTCAGAGTTTTGTCTCCTACCAATGCCAGAGTGAAGGAGTTCCAGCAGGCACTTCTGTGAGAGACTTACTTCGTGAAAACCATACCCCTTGGCATTATCATTCCATTCTGATGGATTTGATCTCCCACGTCCCTTCAGGTTCCCCCGCTCAGTTCCCCCAGCAGAATGTGGGCTAAACCTTCCCCCAGTCTCGCTCCCATGCCAAAGCTGCTCACGCGCTAATAGCGTTCATGACACCGCTTCTCACTCAAGAGGCGGCCAGGGGCGCGGAGTTCCGGCGTGGATCCTGCTGGGCGCCGAGCCCCACCCCCACCGTGACCCCGCCCCCGGCTCGACGCCCCGCCCCCACGCCCCCTCCCGGCGTGGAGCTCCGGCTGCGATCCTTCCCCCAAGCGCGGAGCTCTCCCCATCCCTGACCCCGCCTCCGGCTTGGAGCCCCGCCCACGGTCCCGTCCCGGGAGCGAAGCCCGCCTAAGGCCCACCCACCTCCGCAAGGCCGCCTTGCCTTGCCTTGCCCACCGCACTACCATGGCTGGGGGCCGCGGGGCCCACGGGCGTGGCCGGGACGAGCCGCCGGAGAGCTACCCACAGCGACAGGACCACGAGCTGCAGGCCCTGGAGGCCATCTACGGCTCCGACTTCCAGGACCTGCGGCTGGACGCGTGCGGACGGGTAGGAACGTGGCTTGTCTGGTCGGGGCTGGCGTGCTGCGGCCCAGCTCCCCTGGCTTGATCTACCCCGGCCAGGCCCGCCCGGCTCTGCCGGAAACGAACCGCCTACCCCAGCTTAGGATTCTGGAGTCCTTTCATCCCTCGCGATTCCACCCACGCTCACTTTCTGTCCTTGCGCACGCAGCCGCTTGGCGGGTCTCCAGAACCCCCAACTGGGACGAATTCTCTTACAGCCTTTCCCCCCCGTCGGCTCCAGTCTTACCTGGCCCTGTTTCTTATTCCCACTGACGTTCCATAACTTCCCTGCCTCCTTACTGTCCTGCCTTTTTTCCTCCCTGACAGCCCTTGAGTTTGATACAACAGCGCATCCATAGGGACCCACTGCAACTTTGGGAACGCTTTGGGGGCTCTTGCACAGATCTTACTGATGCCTTCAGTCAGAAGTCTTACCTTCCCGTTTGTGTTCAAAACTATTAACCATGTAATCCCATTGTACTCCTCAGGTATCCTCCCTGTATTGTGCTGTGTGGAGCAACTTTCCTCTGTACCTTTCTCCAAGGCGCTTAGAGAGTATGGAATACAGTCTTCTTAGCTGTAATGGAGAGGGAGTGTGCTGAGTCCACCCTTTTAAAATGGCATTTGACTTAAAATATTATTTTCCTTTTTGTCTGGAAGTAAGTTAAGTTATAAGCTGCTGATACTGACAGTCTTTCCCTCATCATCCTTGAAGAATTATCTACCAAACTCTTTATAGTATTATTTAAAAAGTAGTACCTTCTTTCATCTACCTTTAAATTTATTTATTTTATTTATTTTTGGCTGTGTTGGGTCTTTGCTGCTGCACGCGGGCTTTCCCTAGTTGTGGTGAGTGGGGGCTACTCATTGCGGTGGCTTCTCTTATTGCGGAACATGGGCTCTAGGTGCACCGGCTTCAGTAGTTGCAGCACGTGGGCTCTGTAGTTGTGGCATGTGGGGTCTAGAGTGTGGGCTCAGTAGTTGTGGCACAGGGGCTTAGGTGCTCCACAGCATGTGAGATCTTTCTGGACCAGGGCTTGAACCCGTGTCCCTTGCATTGGCAGGTGGATTCTTAACCACTGCGCCACCAAGGAAGCCCCCTTCATCTACCTTTAATTTTGGCATTTTACAACATGTGCCTTATCAGCACATCCGATATTTTCTCAAGAAATAGGATCTTCGGGAGCTGTCAGGGCAAAACATTTTCCTTCTCACCCAATGTTTTCCTTCCTTCATTAACTATTTATTGTTCTAGGTATTGGGAATACAGTCAAGCACAAACCAAACCAAACCCCCTTCTCTCAGGGAGCTTACTTTTCTAGTGCTTAATTTCAAGAGTTATTTTTAAGCTGAAATAGTAAAAATGTAAATATTCCCCTTATACAAGCTTGTAATAAAATAACAATGTAACTTTCTGGTTATCTGGTAACTTCTCTGTTCCCAAACATTGAGAACCAGGAATTCGGCTCATGAAGCCAAAATACCTGTTGCAAAGTGTACACGGGGGCTCAGTACAAAGTTCCTAAGACTTCATTCAGAGACAGTTTATTTACTTTACACAGCTTAATTATCTGGTCCTAAGACTGCAAGAAAACAGAAAAGAAAAAGGTACTGCTGTAGGTAGGGATACTGATAGTCTCAGAATTTATAGCTGGTGGTCTTTATAACAAGATAGTAGAGCAAACAAAATCAAAAACTGTAATAGGCAGGTAGAAGGATTCAGATAGCTGTACCCTGAGGTACATGGGCAAATAGCCTTAACACTTTGCTAGGCAAATAATTGGTCGTCATAAGGATGAATCAGAATGTAGTCATTCAACATAGAGAACAGACTTGTGGTTGCCAAGGGGGGGTGGGTGGGGGAGGGATGGACTTGGAGTTTGGGATTAGTAGATGCAAACTATTACATGTAGAATGGATAAGCAACAGGGTCCTACTGTATAGCACAAGGAACTATATTCAATATTGTGGGATAAACCATATTGGAAAAGAATATAAAAGATTGTATATATGTGTATAACTGAGTCACTTTGCTGTGCAGCAGAAATTAACACTGTAAATCAACTATACTTCAATAAAAAAAAGTTTAAAAACGTTTTTTAAAAAAATGTAGTCATTCAACAGATACTTATTACTTGCCACTCTTTAGGGAAAGGTTATGCAAGCCCACAATCCTTTATGCAAAACCCTGAGGCCTGATACATTTCAGAATTCAGAAGTGTTTGTGTTCATGGCCACATGTGCACATTCCATACTTACCTAATACCTCACTCAGTGTCTGGAGCAGCATGCAGAATCAAACACAGCAAACCATGTGAATATTCAAATATTCACACTCAGTGGGATGGATAAAGACAATCAATAGCCTCATGTCAATTCAGGCCAAATTTGTTGCCAGTAAATTCAGCTCAGAATTATTGACCTGAGTAAACTTTAGGTTTTTTAAACATCTGAAGTTTTTTAAACTTCTTTTTGGGGGATGTGTTATAATGTAGATTTTGGTTTAGTAACATATGTATGTTATTTATAAATAACATTTTGGGAGTACATGCTAAAAATTATTTTACATACTAAAGTTTGGACACCACTAGTTGAAAATATAATTTCCTCTAGAGTTATAAATTTATTGTTAACTTAATTATCTTGGCTAATTTTCTGTCAGCCAAAGGTCTGCTCATTTATAATTTGATAGCTATTGCAAACCTCCCTCCTAAAGCCTTGCTTTTGTCTCTGGGCCCACCGGTAGTGTATGAGTGCTTCTTTTCCTACATCTTCACCAACACTGTAGTGTCAGACTTTTTCATCTTTGCCAGTAGATAGATGAAACATTTTTACTTCTTTAGTTGTAAATTATGAGGACCACCTTTGCCTGTAAGCCATGGATTTTTTTCTGTGAACTGTTCAATGTTGTTTGGATTATTTTTACACTCTATTGTCTACTTTCTTATTCATATGTCAGAGCTATTTAGATGTTAATTTATATGTTAAGAAAATTAGCATTTGGGGTCATATATTGCAAATATTTTTCCCTAATTAACCATTATGCATTTTGATATTTAGGTAATTTATGCAATTTTTTAAAACTTTAATATAGTCAAAATGACCTTGTTTTTTTCATTTTATTGTTGTTACATGATCCCTGTGGTTTGTTTTTTTCCCTGCTCCAGTGTTACCAAAAGATTGAATTCTTCAAGACTTCCTTTTAATTCTTTCATGACTTTGTTTTTAAACTTCCATCAAATAAATATAGAAATAGCTTTTTATTTTTTAAAGTTCTTACCTCTGTCTGAGTATGAATCTAGGCTGCCCACTTTCACGCCCAACTAGCCAGTTAGACTAACACAGATGATTTTTTTCAGTCTCTTCCACTAATTTGAAATGCCACCTTTACTTTGTATGAGAGTAGGCTGGCTTCATAAGGACAGAGTCTCTGTATTTGTTCACATGTACATGCCTAGTGCCTGGTAAAAAGCTCTCAAAATTTTTTTATTAACTGAAATAATTCCCAAATGTATTTGGGTCTATTTAGAAAAAGAGATATGGGGGGAAGTCAGTGATTAAGGCATTTGACATAAAATCTAATTTCTTAGATTTTACTATCATCATTTTTTTTTGCGGGGAGGGGCATCTTCACAGACTTAAAACCAAAGACTTGCCCAGATTATCTAGCTTGCACATGTTACTTTATTTCTAGATTTGTTGTTTTTTCACGCAGACTAGTTTCTTCCCCACATTACAGCATGTGAGAATGGAGGCAGGTAAGAAACAAGAGGCCATGCTGAGCGAAGTCTTGCCATCAAAATGTAAGGGGGATGTGATGAGCAGAATCTAGGTAACAATTCTAGACCAAACACCTGAAAGTGGTTTGAATTGTGTAACTTTTTCTTTTATGTGCTGTGGTTAAAAACACATGGCATAAAATATACTAGCTTAACAATTTTGAAGTGTATAGTTCAGTAATGTCAAGTATATTTACATGGCTGTGTAAAGGAAGAATTGTGTTAGTATTTTTTTTTAATTGAAGCATAGTTGATTTAGTGTTGTGCCAGTCTCTGCTGTATAGCAAATTGACTCAGTTTTACACATAGATACATTCTTTTTTAATATTCTTTTCCATTATGGTTTATCCCAGGAGATTGGATATTGTTCCCTGTGCTATACAGTAGGACCGTGTTGTTTAGCCATTCGAAATGTAATAGTTTGCATTTACCAACCCCAAACTCCCAGTCCATCCCTCTCCCTTTTGTGTTAGTATTTTTAATTAATTTCCCAAACCTCATCCTCACTCTGCTGCTCATCTTGTAAACCAGTAAAGTTTAATCGCAGGCTGTCATTAACCCTCATGCCTTGGAACCAAAAGATTTGCTCCTATGTGGAATGGCTGATAAAATTCTCAGTTTTTTTATAGTCTTATCCTTCACTCCAGTACTTCTAACAGAAATAGACACATGCTTACATCAGTTTATTTTTGGGGGCCTGAGTGTGAGGAAGTGCCCAAGAAAACCACATTCAGACTGAGAAACTGGGGTTTCTGCCAGTGTTGGCCGGGCGCTCTTCCAGGTGTTGTGCACTGGGCTGAAAAGAGGGTCCCCGGGCTTCCCTGGTGGTGCAGTGGTTGAGAGTCCGCCTGCTGATGCAGGGGACACGAGTTCGTGCCCCGGTCCGGGAAGATCCCACATGCCGCGGAGCGGCTGGGCCCCTGAGCCATGGCCGCTGAGCCTGCGCGTCCGGAGCCTGCGCTCCGCGACGGGAGAGGCCGCGGCGGTGAGAGGTCCACGTACCACAAAAAAAAAAAAAAAAAAGGGTCCCCTTGGTCAGTGTTCCTCATCCTGTGGGGTTTATTAAGATCCTTGGGTTTTGTTTCTTGAAGAGCTAGTGTTTTTAATTTTTTTAATTCTAGGGGGGATTAGTCCAAATGAGCATTACCTCTCTTATGTTTTAGGACTGAGTTTTGTTATTCTTTCACTTTTTATACCTTGAAGATTTGTTTGGTTATTTGATGGTACTTCAGGAGAGTCTCCAACTTCATGATCTCATTGAGAAGCAAATTTAACTCATCTCTCATTGTAGCGTGCCCTTCTCTCCATGACTACTTATTATGCTGCCTTCATGTCACTTGCATTTTCAGTCTTCAAAACAAATCTTTTTTCTCATGTAGAATTTTGTACACTTTGTAGCTGTACATTCTGCATTGTGTTTTCCTCTCATTAGGTGCTCTCAAAAAATTTTGGTTACCCCTTACTTTGAGTTTTTTTACCTACAAATATTCCAGGAATTCATTATTTCCTTGTGCAGGTTAAATCAAAGATTTTATCAACATTGAATTCTAATGACCATTTATCTTCTAAAGGCATGAAGGAGGTCTTACCCAATCCTAATCTTTAGAACATCTTGATTGTTGAACTTTTTAATCAAGTCCTGTTCAGCTCCAGGAGTCCTTGAGTGCCCTAATATGAGCTAACACTTGGTATCCTAAACATGTTTTGCATAAAAGCATCTTCACATGTTGGGAAGCCTCTCAGTTCACTTGAGAGAAGCCTGGCAAATATTCTGTTCTTACCTCTGAAAGCACTGTTCCCTGACTTTATTTTTTATTTTTCCAGTGAGCCTGTACTGGTTAGGATTAGGTTTAGCTACATATGACAGAAAACTTAAAATAACAAAGTTTATTTTTTTACATGTAAAAGTCTGGAGTACGGCTTTTTCTGAATTGCTGTTCTGCCATCCTTAAAGTGCCCTTCGTGGTCTAAAATGACTGTCTGACCTCCAGTCATCACATCTGCATTCCAGCTAGGTGGAATGAGAAGGGGATGAAGAAGTTTCATCCCTTTCCTTTGATAAAGTTCACTTCCTGGAAATTGCATATTACAGTTCTTTCATCTTACTGGCCAGAAATTAATCCAGTAGCCACATTGAGCTGCAAAGGCGTCTGGGAAATGTATCCAGCTAAAAAATCAGGGATTCTATTAAAAAGAAATAAAAACCAAGCTTACGTATTTTGTATACATAGCTGATTGTGTGATTCATGGTGCCACATGTAAGGTTCATGTTATAAATTTCTATTAGAATTTAATGTTGCTAAGTACTTTATTACCCTTAGAAGAATTTTTATCTTTTTTCTTTTCTGATAATGCCGCATTTCTCTTTTTGCCCTGGCTGCCTGGACATTCCAAGGGAAAGTCACAGCAACTTAGGGTTGTCATTAACAAGGGAGGGCTGATGGAAAAGACAGGTTTGGGAGTCAGAATTGGATTTGAAGTCCAGATTTGTTGCTGTGTGTTGGTGGGCAAGAAACTGAAAGTCTGAGCCTGAGCCGCCTTGTCTGTAAAATGTCTGTACAAAGGAGATTGCACCTACCTCGCAAAGTTGGTCAAGTGTCTGGACCATATGTGTATATGTTCCCTCAGCCTCCCCTTTCTCATGATATATAGATAATATAAACTGCCTCAAATCCTTTTTGGAAAAAGCATACATAAATAAAGAAGAATGGAGTATTTGGTGAAAAGCAGTTGGTTGAAAGCATACACAATTTTAGAAGAGCTATCAGATTTCTTCATGTCAAGATTTTCACTTATCTCAATATTCGAAGTATCCCCTGCTCAAGAGGCCTCCCCTGACCTGCGTGTCTGCGTACCTTCTTCTCCATCACTATGTTCCATGACTTGGCTTTGTCTTCTTTACAGCACTCATCACTTTTTGAAAGCATTCGTCTTCTACTCTGTGCCAGCTAGTTGGGTTCGTGTCTGTGTAGATTTGCCTCTGAACTCTCAGTCTCTAGGGCAGCACTCAGAAGGTCATCAGCGCTCAGTGACATTTGAATGAATGGAGGCTACATGGGACATTTCAGGTCACTCCTTAGAAACTTTGAAAAGGAATATGTACTCTGTCTTGGAGGTTTTCGGGGTTTTTTGGAATTTTATTTATTTTTTTATACAGCAGTTTCTTATTAGTCATCCATTTTATACACATCAGTGTATACATGTCAATCCCAATCTCCCAATTCATCACACCACCACCACCACTCCCTGCCACAATCCCCCCTTGGTGTCCATACGTTTGTTCTCTACATCTGTGTCTCTATTTCTGCCCTGCAAACTGGCTCATCTGTACCATTTTGTTAGGTTGCACATATATGTGTTAAGATACAATATTTGTTTTTCTCTTTCTGACTTACTTCACTCTGTATGACAGTCTCTAGATCCATCCACATCTCTACAAATGACCCAATTTCATTCCTTTTTATGGCTGAGTAATATTCCATTGTATATATGTACCACATCTTCTTTATCCATTCGTCTGTCGATGGGCATTTTAGGTTGCCTTCTTGACCTGGCTATTGTAAATAGAGCTGGAGTGAACATTGTGGTGCATGTGTCTTTTTGAATTATGGTATTCTCTGGGTATATGCTCAGTAGTGGGATTGCTGGGTCATATGGTAGTTCTATTTTTAGTTTTTTAAGGAACCTCCACACTGTTCTCCGTAGTGGCTGTATCAGTTTACATTCCCACCAACAGTGCAAGAGGGTTCTTCCCTTTTCCCCACACCCTCTCCAGCATTTATTGTTTGTAGATTTTTTCATGATGGCCATTCTGACTGGTCTGAGATGATATCTCATTGTAGTTTTGATTTGCATTTCTCTCATGATTAATGATGTTGAGCATTCTTTCATGTGTTTCTTGGCAATCTGTATATCTTCTTTGGAGAAATGTCTATTTAGGTCTTCTGCCCATTTTTGGATTGGGTTGTTTGTTTTTTTGATATTGAGCTCATGAGCTGCTAGTAAATTTTGGAGATTAATCCTTTGTAAGTTGCTTCATTTGCAAACCCCCATTCTGAGGGTTGTCTTTTCGTCTTGTTTATGGCTTCCTTTGCTGTGCAAAAGCTTTTAAGATTCATTAGGTCCCATTTGTTTATTTTTGTTTTTATTTCCATTACTCTAGGAGGCAGATCAAAAAAGATCTTGCTGTGATTTATGTCATAGAGTGTTCTGCCTATGTGTTCCTCTAAGAGTTTTATAGTGTCTGGTCTTACATTTAGGTCTCTAATCCATTTTGAGTTTATTTTTGTGTATGGTGTTAGGGACTATTCTAATTTCATTCTTTTACATGTAGCTGTCCAGTTTTCCCAGCACCACTTATTGAAGAGGCTGTCTTTTCTACACTGTATATTCTTGTCTCCTCTATCAAAAATAAGGTGACCATATGTGCATGGGTTTATCTCTGGGCTTTCTATCCTGTTTCATTGATCTATATTTCTGTTTTTGTGCCAGTACCATACTGTCTTGATTACTGTAGCTTTTTAGTAGAGTCTGAAGTCTGGGAGCCTGATTCCTCCAGCTCTGGTTTTCTTTCTCAAGATTGCTTTGGCTATTCAGGGTCCTTTGTGTTTCCATACATTGTGAAATTTTTTGTTCTAGTTCTGTGAAAAATGCCATTGGTAGTTTGATAGGGATTGCACTGAATCTGTAGATTGCTTTGGGTAGTAGAGTCATTTTCACAATGTTGATTCTTCCAATCCAAGAACATGGTATATCTCTCCATCTATTTGTATCATCTTTAATTTCTTTCATCAGTGTCTTATAGTTTTCTGCATACAGGTCTTTTGTCTCCCTAGGTAAGTTTATTCCTAGGTATTTTATTCTTTTTGTTGCAGTGGTAAATGGGAGTGTTTCCTTAACTTCTCTTTCAGATTTTTCATCATTAGTATATAGGAATGCGAGAGATTTCTGTGCATTAATTTTGTATCCTGCAACTTTACCAGATTCATTGATTAGCTCTAGTAGTTTTATGGTAGCATCTTTAGGATTCTCTATGTATAGTGTCATGTCATCTGCAAACAGTGACAGTTTTACTTCTTCTTTTCCAATTTGTATTCCTTTTATTTATTTTTCTTCTCTGATTGCCGTGTCTAGGATTTCCAAAACTATGTTGAATAATAGTGGTGAGAGTGGACATCCTTCTCTTGTTCCTGATCTCAGAGGAAATGCTTTCAGTTTTTCACTGTTGAGAATGATGTTTGCTGTGGGTTTCTCATATATGGCCTTTATTATGTTGAGATAGTTTCACTCTATGCCCACTTTCTGGAGATTTTTTATCATAAATGGGTGTTGAATTTTGTCAGAAGCTTTTTTCTGCATCTATTGAGTGATCATATGGTTTTTCTTCTTCAGTTTGTTAATGTGGTGTATCACATTGATTGATTTGCATATATTGAAGAATCCTTGCATCCCTGGGAAAAATCCCACTTGATCATGGTGTATGATCTTTTTAATGTGTTGTTGGATTCTGTTTGCTAGTATTTTGTTAAGGATTTTTGCATCTATATTCATCAGTGATATTGGTCTGTAATTTTCTTTTTTTGTAGTATCTTTGTCTGGTTTTGGTATCAGAAATGATGGTGGCCTCATAGAATGAGCTTGGGAGTGTTCCTTCCTCTGCAATTGTTGGAAGAGTTTGAGAAGGGTGGGTGTTAGCTCTTCTCTAAATGTTCAATAGAATTCACCTGTGAAGCCATCTGCTCCTGGACTTTTGTTTGTTGGAAGATTTTTAGTCACAGTTTCAATTTCATTACTTCAATTTAATTACATAGAGTTGCTTGTAGTAGTCTCTTAGGATGCTTTGTATTTCTGCAGTGTCTGTTGTAACTTATCCTTTTTCATTTCTAATTTTATTGATTTGAGTCCTCTCCCACTTTTTCGTGATGAGTCTGGCCAATGGTTTATCAATTTTGTTTATCTTCTCAAAGAACCAGCTTTTAGTTTTATTGATCTTTGCTATTGTTTTCTTTGTTTCTATTTCATTTATATCCGCTCTGAACTTTGATTTCTTTCCTCCTGCTAACTTTGAGTTTTGTTTGTTCTTCTTTCTCTAGTTTATTTAGGTGTAAGGTTAGATTGTTTATTTGAGATTTTTCTTGTTTCTTGAGGTAGGCTTGTATAGCTATAAACTTCCCTCTTAGAACTGCTTTTGCTTCATCCCATAGGTTTTGGGTCATTGCATTTTCATTTTCATTTATCTCTAGGTGTTTTTTGATTTCCCCTTTGATTTCTTCAGTGATCTCTTGGTTATTTAGTAACATATTGCTTAGCCTCCACGTGTTTGTGTTTTTTACATTTTTTTCCCTGTATTCATTTCTAGTCTCATAGCGTTGTGGTCAGAAAAGATTCTTGATATGATTTCAATTTTCTTAAATTTACTGAGGCTTGATTTGTGACCCAAGATGTGAGCTATCCTGGAGAATGTTCTGTGCGCACTTGAGAAGAAAGTGTAATCTGCTGTTTTTAGATGCAATGTCCTATAAATATCAATTAAATCTATCTGGTATATTGTGTCATTTAAAGCTTGTGTTTCCTTATTTATTTTCATTTTGGATGATCTGTCCATTGGTGTAAGTGAGGTGTTAAAGTCCCCCACTATTATTGTGTTACTGTCGATTTCCTCTTTTATAGCTGTTAGCAGTTGCCTTATGTATTGAGGTGCTCCTCTGTTGGGTGCATATATATTTATAATTGTTATATCTTCTTCTTGGATTGATCTCTTGATCATTATGTAGTGTCCTTCCTTGTCTCTTGTGACATTCTTTATTTTAAAGTCTATTTTATCTATTATGAGTATAGCTACTTCAGGGGATGGAATATCTTTTTCCATCCCCTCACTTTCATTCTGTATGTGTCCCTAAGTCTGAAGTGTGTCTCTTGTAGACAGCATATATATGGGTCTTGTTTTTGTATCCATTCAGCAAGGCTGTGTCTTTTGGTTGGAGCATTTAATCCATTTACATTTAAGGTAATTATTGATATGTATGTTCCTATTACCATTTTCTTAATTGTTTTTGGTTTGCTTTTGTAGGTCTTTTTCTTCTCCCACTTAGAGAAGTTCCTTTAGCATTTGTTGTAGAGCTGGTTTGGTGGTGCTGAATCATCTTAGCTTTTGCTTGTCTGTAAAGCTTTTGATTTCTCCATCGAATCTGAATGTGATCCTTGCCAGGTAGAGAAATCTTGGTTGTAGGTTCTTCCCTTTCATCACTTTAAATATATCATGCCACTTCCTTCTGGCTTGTGGAGTTTCTGCTGAGAAACCAGCTGTTAACTTCATGGGAGTTTCCTTTTATGTTATTTGTCGTTTTTCCCTTGCTGCTTTCAATAATTTTTCTTTGTCTTTAATTTTTGCCAATTTGATTACTATGTGTCTCAGTGTGTTTCTCCTTGGATTTATCCTGTATTGGACTCACTGTGCTTCCTGGACTTGGGTGGCTATTTCCTTTCCCATGTTAGGGAAGTTTTCGACTATAATCTCTTCAAATATTTTCTCGGGTCCTTTCTCTCTCTCTTCTCCTTCTGGCACCCCTATAATGTGAATGTTGTTGCGTTTAATGTTGTCCCAGAGGTCTCTTAGGCTGTCTTCATTTTTTTTCATTCTTTTTTCTTTATTCTGTTGTGCAGCAGTGAATTCCACCATTCTGTCTTCCAGGTCACTTATCCGTTATTCTGCCTCAGTTATTCTGCTGTTGATTCCTTCTAGTGTAGTTTTCATTTCAGTTATTGTATTCATCTCTGTTTTTTTGTTCTTTAATTCTTCTAGGTCTTTGTTAAACATTTCTTGCATCTTCTCGATCTTTGCCTCCATTCTTTTTCCGAGGTCCTGGATCATGTTCACTATCATTATTCTGAATTCTTTTTCTGGAAGGTTGCCTATCTGCACTTCATTTAGTTTTTTGGGGGGGTTTTATCTTGTTCCTTCATCTGGTACATAGCTCTCTGCCTTTTCATCTTGTCTATCTTTCTGTGAATGTGGGTTTTGTTCCATAGGCTGCAGGATTGTCATTCTTCTTGCTTCTGCTGTCTGCCGTCCAGGTTTTGTTTTTAAACCATGCTTTAGGAAAATGTGACCAACACCTATATAAAATAAAATTATGTGTAATATTTAAAAAGTAGAACTTTGGCTAAAATATTAATAATTTTTATCTTAATCTTTAATGATTGGCTCTCTAGAGAAAAAAGATTTTCTTTTTCTCTTTTAGGTCAAAGAGCCTCCTGAAATCAATTTAGTTCTATACCCTCAGGGCTTGACTGGTGAAGAAGTATATGTGAAAGTGGATTTGAGAGTGAAATGCCCACCCACCTATCCAGATGTGTGAGTACATTTAGAAATAGCTTTGATGTGATTTCAGTTCTCTGTTTTGAAAACATAAGAACCATTTGAACTTAATGGTGTTTTCTCCTTCTGCCCCTATTCCATTTAAAATTTTATTTCCTATCACTTGCATTTCATCAAAGCTACATCAGCAATAGACATTGTCATGAAACCTGTCTCCTGTTAAGTCAGCTTATAGTTAGTAGTCTCTATGGATGGTAATGTTTGCTCCATGACTAATGTTTGTTTCCTCTGATATGTTAACTTTTGTTTGTTTAACTCTTCATAAACAAGTAAGAGGAACAATCTAGAAGAAAAAGATAAAGGTGCAGTGACTATAAAAGCCTTGTGGACTTAGTTTTAAAGTATGATAGGCATTAGGACTTAGAGTAGCCTTCCAGGCCAATGGGACCTTTACTTCCTAGAGTAAAGGAGGATTTAGAGTTGCCCTGTTTCTGTGGGGGGACTGCTAACGAGTTTTCACTGGGCACTCCCACACCCTGCAGGACATGTAACATCACTGGCCTCTACCCACTAATGCCAAGAGAGTTCCCCAGTCAGTGAGACAGCCGAAAACCTCATGTATTTCTAAACTCCCACTGAAGGTGATACTCCCTCTGGCTGAGATTCACTTGTAAAACAAAAGCATTAGCTATCAGGACTTGAGTATTCTTTTTTCAAAGTACCATGCATATTCCATGTAATCTTTCCCCAGACATTCCATGTGGAAAAGCAGATTGGCCTGGATGATGTTTTGTGGTTTGAGCTTGATGTGTAGGAAGCCAGTGAAGGAACGTGACAAATAAAAGGAAGTCCTGCCTTACACAGTGGGTGGTAAATGTATGGAACTTGTTATCTTAAGAGGTGATAGAGAATGTGAAAATACAGATAGGTCAAGTTGAGTTCCTCAAAGTTAGTAACCCACTTTTTGCCCAACCTCTATGCCTAGAGTAGATATAGTAGGTATTCAGAAAGTTAATTTATGCATTAATTGAAGGGTGATGAATTTTATCAAAGAAAAATAAGACAGTGCCTCTATAGGTTTTAGTTTTCCTGACACTGTATAGGTTGTGTCTTTTCTGACACCAACAGGGTGTCCAGACAATTCAATTCAATTCTGACACTAAAACTGATAGCTGGGTTAGGGGCTCAGTCCCACAACAAGACTTCAGATGCCAGTTGCAAGTCCCAGTACTTCTGATCAACTGGCTATAAATTTGCAGGTTCCCATAATGCCCATGGTCGATAATTTGCTAGAACAGCTCACAGAACTCAGGAAGGCACTTCACTTACTATTACCGGTTTATTATATAGGATACAACTCAGGACCAGCCAGATGGAAGAGATGCTTAGGCAAGGAATGCGGGGAGGGGCGCAGAGCTTCTTTGCCCTCTTGACATTGACTGATGTCCTCTGGGGGGTACACAATCACCCCTGGTTGAGAACCACTACTTTAGAGAACTCGTCAGGTAAATCTTGATGTGTCTACTTGGTAAAAATATTATTTAAGAAACAGCATGCAAATGCTTAACAAAAAGTTAAAAAGTAAACATCATAATATCAGCTACATAAAATTATGAATTATGTAGCAAAGGCATAAAGAGAACACTGGAAATTTTAAAGCAAGTTTAATTAGTGTTGCAGTTGAATTTTTCACCATTTTGTTAATATTGCTATATAATGACTGCTTGATTTTTTTTAAAAAAAATTATGTAAGTCTTGACTTGGGGAAACATTCCTATCTTTTGAGATGATATGGGGCAGGAAAACTTTCCTTTTCTGCAAAATAGTCCTTGATGCCACTGTGAGAGAGAGAATCCTGGATTGGCTGGACCACACATAGACTCAGTAGTCTCTCTCCGATTTCCATCTATCCAACTAGATTGATGATTGTAGCAATCTATCATACTGAAGCATTGAGAGAATCCATAGGTAAGTGAAGAGTAAAGGCTTCGCCAAGGTAAAACGCCATGAATTACTCAGAAATGCTTTGTGGGAAGTGATGAATCATCTTCTCTTCAAATGAAGCCTGCTTAATCTCAGAGTTGTTATTAGATGTGTATTGGTTGGAAATAAAAGAACCCCAAGGGCTGGTTGTACTTTCCTTGGGTAGAAAGTGTTAACTCTTAGTTGTGCTCTATAGGGATGGAGAGGAGAGTGTGGTAGGCATCCTTGGAAGAGCAGAGTTTGCAGAGTGTGCATGACTAGATTTATGTATGAGTAAGTGAGCTCATTTACAGCAGAATGAGTGCCTGGGACACAGCATGTTGTAGGAATACTAGATAGATCACTGTGGCTCCATCTCGCCTAGTATTCTTGTCCTGCTTTATGCTGGAGTGCACTAATGAGCACAGAGCGTCTGGACTCTGGCAGGTGAGCTGTCTGAGGAAACTGACGTTGAGGGGCAAGCCAGGATGGAGCGTTACCATACAAGGGAGCTCATAGTGAAGTTACTAGGCTAGAATCACACACAGAGCTGGAGTGATTTTTTTTAAAAGGCAGTAGACAGTAATTGATGCTAAAAATTTAAATCAGGTTATAAAGCTGAAATCACACAGAGGAGTTGGGGAGACCCCTGATTGAGCCCCAATCATGTATGTCTGGTCCTCTGGGGGATCAGGGCACCCAACTGCCCACACAGATGACTAGCCAGCCCACTGCTGCCCCCACAGGCTGCAGGTGCCTCCATGCTGAGTACTGTGTCAACAGAGTTGCTGGGGTAAAGTTAAAATGCTTTTGAGATGAAAAGAAATGTTGCTGGGGGTACAGAGAGATTCACAAATGAGGCCCTTATGAAATCCCCAGGCCCCGAGCTTGGAACTTAGCAAATATTAATGCAAATAATCTGTACTTTATAGAGTAACTCCTTTTTGTTTTTTTCTTTTCCAGAGTCCCTGAAATAGCATTAATGAATGCCAAAGGTCTGTCAAATGAAACTGTTAATTTGTTAAAGTCCCGCCTAGAAGAAGTGGCCAAAAAACATTGTGGCGAGGTATGATTTGTTAAACTGGAATTATGAGAGGATGGTAAAAATCTCGTCATGTTCAACAGTGTTTGCCTTCTGGCCTTTTCTTTGGGTTAAAGGCTTTCCCATTGCACCTCAAATCTAAATTTCACTAGGATGTTTTGGGTTTTATTGGTATCTATAAAGGGGAACATTGCTGTTTTTATTTTTTTAATTAATGGTATTTATGAATTACAAATTGTGGAGTATATATAGATAGTACTGTTGCTTAAGAATTCTTCTGGAAGCACTTTATATGAACCTGGGCATTCTTTTTGCACACTTTGGTCCTGACATCATGACCTCATCTAGACTTCAACCTTTATGCTGGAAAATGTTTGCAGACAAGTGATATCTCACCAAACTTTGCCACCTCTCCAATTTTCATATCAGAAGAACTGTTTTCCTTCTCAACAATTAACAATACACTCTCCTCCATCAATGTCCCTTTTATACCTGAGCATTTACACCTAGTTCAGTACTGATTCTTTTTTAATTCTGTGACATCACAGTCTACATGAGCTCCCCCTCGGGTGGCAGAACTCTCTCTGGAGGGCTACGCTAGGTGACTTCTTAGGGCAGAGTATTACTGTGTGTATTAACTCTGTGTATACTGTGTGTATAATTACAGAGAGTATTATTATCTCTTAAATATAATCTATTTCCTCACTTTTGTATAAGATCACTCAGTGTTTTTGCCTAGGTAGCTCATGCTTAACTATCCCATTCTATAAAAATTGAGAAGAGCTAAGTAAGGGCTAACCCTAGGCCTCCATGTCTGTGCTGGGCCTCTAGGAAAGTGCCTGGACAGTTTTTTACTTGCATTCTATAACACATTGAGTCACAGCCATCTAAGTTGCGTTTCCAAGAACTTCAGTGATTGTTGTAGTATAGAAAGTGGCTGTATGACAGCCAGGTCATGGAAGCAACCTAAATGCCCATCGACAGACAAATGGATAAAGAAGATGTGGTAAATATATACAATGGAATATTACTCAGCCATAAAAAGGAACAAAATTGGGTCATTTGTAGAGACGTGGATGGATCTAGAGACTGTCATACAGGGTGAAGTAAGTCAGAAAGAGAAAAACAAATATTGTATATTAATGCATATATGTGGAACCTAGAAAAATGGTACAGATGAACTGGTTTGCAGGGCAGAAATGGAGACACAGATATAGAAAACAAATGTATGGACACCAAGTGGGGAAAGTGGCAGGGGGTGGGGGTGGTGTGATGAATTGGGAGATTGGGATTGACATGTATACACTAATATGTATAAAATGGATAGCTAATAAGAACCTGCTGTATAAAAAAATAAATAAAATTCTAAAATTAAAAAAAAAGTGATTGTATGAAAAACTGACACCATTTCCTCTAAGATCAGGAACAAGACAAGGTTGTCCATTCTCACCATTATTATTCAACATAGTTTTGGAGGTTTTAGCCACAGCAGTCAGAGAAGAAAAAGAAATAAAAGGGATCCAAATCAGAAAAGAAGTAAAGCTGTTGCTGTTTGCAGATGACATGATACTATACATAGAGAATCCTGAAGATGCTACCAGAAAACTACTAGAGCTAATCAATGAATTTGGTAGAGTAGCAGGATACAAAATTAATGCACAGAAATCTCTTGCATTCCTATATACTAATGATGAAAAATCTGAAAGAGAAGTTAAGGAAACACTCCCATTTACCGCTGCAACAAAAAGAATAAAATACCTAGGAATAAACCTACCTAAGGAGACAAAAGACCTGTATGCAGAAAACTATAAGGCACTGATGAAAGAAATTAAAGATGATACAAATAGATGGAGAGATATACCATGTTCTTGGATTGGAAGAATCAACATTGTGAAAATGACTCTGCAATCCAAAGCAATCTACAGATTCAGTGCAATCCCTATCAAATTACCAATGACATTTTTCACAGAACTAGAACAAAAAATTTCACAATTTGTATGGAAACACAAAAGACCCTGAATAGCCAAAGCAATCTTGAGAAAGAAAAACAGCTGGAGGAATCAGGCTCCCAGACTTCAGACTATACTACAAAGCTACAGTAATCAAGACAGTATGGTACTGGCACAAAAACAGAAATATAGATCAATGGAACAGGATAGAAAGCCCAGAGATAAACCCATGCACATATGGTCACCTTATTTTTGATAAAGGAGACAAGAATATACAATGGAGAAAAGACAGCCTCTTCAATAAGTGGTGCTGGGAAAACTGGACAGCTACATGTAAAAGAATGAAATTAGAACACTCCCTAACACCATATACAAAAATAAACTCAGAATGGATTAAAGACCTAAATGTAAGGCCAGATACTATAAAACTCTTAGAGGAACACATAGGCAGAACACTCTATGACATAAATCACAGCAAGCACCTTTTTGACCCACCTCCTAGAGAAATGGAAATAAAAACAAAAGTAAACAAACAGGACCTAATGAAACTTAAAAGCTTTTGCACAGCAAAAGAAAACTTAAACAAGACGAAAAGACAACCCTCAGAATAGGAGAAAATATTTGCAAATGAAGCCACTGACAAAGGACTAATCTCCAAAACAGACAAGCAGCACATGCAGCTCAATATCAAAAAAACAAACAACCCAACCCCAAAATGGGCAGAAGACCTGAGTAGACATTTCTCCAAAGAAGATATACAGACTGACAACAAACAAATGGAAGGATGCTCAACATGACTTATCATTAGAGAAATGCAAATCAATACCACAATGAGGTATCACCTCACACCAGTCAGAATGGCCATCATCAAAAAATGCTGGGAAAAAAAAAAAATGCTGGAGAGGGTGTGGAGAAAAGGGAACCCTCTTGCACTGTTGTTGGCAGTGTAAATTGATACAGCCACTATGGAGAACAGTATGGAGGTTCCTTAAAAAACTAAAAATAGAACTACCATACGACCCAGCAATCCCACTACTGCGCATATACCCTGAGAAAACCATAATTCATAGAGTCATGTACCACAATGTTCATTGCAGCTCTATTTACAATAGCCAGGACATGGAAGCAACCTAAGTGTCCATGGACAGATGAATGGATAAAGAAGATGTGGCATATATATACAATGGAATATTACTGAGCCATAAAAAGAAACGAAATTGAATTATTTGTAGTGAGGTGGATGGACCTAGAGTCTGCATATAGAGTGAAGTAAGTCAGAAAGAGAAAAACAAACACCGTATGCGAACACATATATATGGAATCTAAAAACAAAAAACAGGTTCTGAACAGCCTAGGGGCCGGACAGGAATAAAGACACAGATGTAGAGAATGGACTTGAGGACACAGGGAGGGGGAAGGGTAATCTGGGACAAAGTGAGAGAGTGGCATGGACATATATACACTACCAAATGTAAAATAGATAGCTAGTGGGAAGCAGCCGCATAGCACAGGGAGATCAGCTCGATGCTTTGTGACCACCTAGAGGGGTGGGATAGGGCGGGTGGGAGGGAGACCCAAGAGGGAGGAGATATGGGGATTTATGTATATGTATAACTGATTCACTTTGTTATAAAGCAGAAACTAACACACCACTGTAAAGCAATTATACTCCAATAAAGGTGTTAAAAAAAAGAAAGAAAGAAAGTGATTGTAGCACAGTCTGGACAAAAAAATAGGCCTTGGGAATTATTCCAAAGTTCTTTCTAGTTTAAGTCATTTGTAGGGTAGTCTAATGTCTAGCTGAAAAATAATATGGAGTTATATTGAAAATTCAGCTACAGAATTCTCTGGTTTCTTGGATTCATGATTTGTGATTTTTTTGAAAAATTTTTTGCTGTATTTTATTTTATTTTTACAATGCAGTGTTATTAAGTATAATCACTATGCTGTACATTAGATCCCCAGAACTTATTTATCTTATAACTGGAAGTTTGTACTCTTTGACCAACATATCTCCCCTTTTCTCCCACCCCCTCGCCCCTGGCCCCTGGTAACCACCATTCTAGTCTCTGTTTCTTTTTTGTTTAAGTTATTATATTTTATTCTGTTTATATTAGTTTAATACTTTTTAAATTTAACAAATGAATTAATGTATGTCAATGCTGTCTTACAGGTAGAAAAACCAAAATATCAAACCACCAAATTATATCTCAAGAGTACATGTTTTCTTGGAACTTGAGCCAAAATTGAAAGTTAGGGGTCCCTAACACTCTAGTTACTACCTCTGGCTCCTAGGCCGTGGAGACAACAAATACCACAAAGCTGTTCTACTTTGAAAAACGAATAATTATGTGTAAATACTTTACTTTGTTTATAAGTTCAAGTAAGGAAGTGTTCAGTATTCAGTTCTGTCCGAATTCAGTTATCTATTACCGTCTAACAAATTTTCCTAAAATGTAGCAGCTTAAAACAACAGCACTTTTAGTCTTTGTTTCTGTGAGTTCAGCTTTTTTATATTCCACCTGTAAGTGATATCGTGCAGTATTTGTCTTTGTCTGACTTGTTTCACTTAACATAATGCCTCAAGGTCCATCTGTGTCTTGCAAACAGGAGGATGTCCTTTTTCATGGCTCAACAATATTCTGGTGTGTGTGTGTATCACATCTTCTTTATTCACTTATTCGTTGACACTTAGGTTGTTTCCCTAGCTTGGCAATCGTGAATAATGCTGCAGTAACATGGGAGTACAGATATCTCTTCAAGATCCTTTGTTTTCATTTCCTTTAAATATATACTCAGAAGTGGGATTGCTGGATCATATGGTATTTCTATTTTTAAGTTTTTGAGGAACCTACATACTGTTTTCCATAGTGGCTGCACCAATTTACATTCTCACCAAGAGTGTACCTGGGATCCCTTTTCTCCACATCCTCGCCAACACTTGTTATTTGCTGTCTTTTTGATGATAGCCATTTTAACAGGTGTGAGGTGATGACACATTGTGGTTTTGATTAGCATTTCCCTGATGATTAGTGATGTCGAGTATCTTTTCATATGCCTATTGGCCATTGGCTTTTTTGGAAAAATGTCTGTTGTGTTCCTCTGCCCATTTTTTAATTGGATTGTTTGCGAGTTTGGGGGGGTTTATTGTTTTGTTCTTTTTGTTTCTTTTTGGCTGCGCTGCGCCTTTGTTGCTGCACGCGGGCTTTCTCTAGTCGTGGTGAGTGGGGACTACTCTTTGCGGTGCTCGGGCTTCTCACTGTGGTGGCTTCTTTTGTTGCAGGGTGTGGGCTCCAGGCACGCGGGCTTCAGTAGCTGTGGCTCACGGGCTCTAGAGCGCAGGCTCAGTAGTTGTGGCATGCGGGCTTAGTAGTTGTGGCTTGCGGGCTCTAGAGTGCAGGCTCAGTAGTTGTGGTGCACGGGCTTAGTTGCTCCATGGCATGTGGAATGTGGGATCTTCCCAGACCAGGGGTCGAACTCATGTCCCCTGCACTGGCAGGCGGACTCTTAACCACTGCACCACCAGGGAAGTCCCAGATTGTTTGGTTTCTTTTTTTTGCTACTGAGTTGTATGAATTCTTTATGTATTTAAATATTAACTCCTTATCAGTTATATGATTTGCAAATATCTTCTCCCATTCTGTAGGTTACCTTTTCATTTGCTGATGGTTTCCTTTGCTGTGCAGAAACTTTTTAATTTGATGTAGTCCCACTTGTTTATTTCTGCTTTTGTTGTCCCCCCACCCCCCTGCCTTTTTTGGCTTTATTACAAATTATACTTTTTATTTTGAGATAATTATAGATTCACATGCAATTGTAAGAAATAAAACCAGGAGAGCCCAAGTACCCTTTACTCAGTTTGCCCCAATGGTAACATTTTTGCAAAACTGTAGTGTAATATCATAACCAGGACATTGACATTGATACAGTCAAGATACAGAATAGTTTCATCACCACAAGATCCCTAATGTTGCCACCTCCTTACACCCCCATGCCCTCCGTGATACCTGACAACCACTAATCTGTTCTCCATTTCTGTAATTGTCTCATTTCAAGGATGTTATATAAATAGAGTCACAGTATGTGACCTTTGGGATTTACTCCCCTTCCCCCCACCACTTCAGCATGATTCTGTGGAGACTCATCAGACTGTCACATGTATCAATAGTTGTTACTTTTTATTGCTGAGTAGTATTCCATCTTATAGGTGCACCACTGTTTGTTTAGCCATCCACCAGGTGAAAGACAGCTGAATTATTTCCAGTTTGGGGCTATTAAAAATAAAGCTGCTGGGCTTCCCTGGTGGTGCAGTGGTTGAGAATCTGCCTGCCCATGCAGGGGACACAGATTCGAGCCCTGGTCTGGGAAGATCCCACATGCTGCAGAGCAACTAGGCCCGTGAGCCACAACTACTGAGCCTGCGAGTCTGGAGCCTGTGCTCCGTAACAGGAGAGTCCGCGACAGTGAGAGGCCCGCGCACCGCGATGAAGAGTGGCCCCCGCTTGCTGCAACTAGAGAAAGCCCTCACACAGAAACGAAGACCCAACACAGCCAAAAATAAATAAATAAATAAAAAATAAAGCTGTGTAAACATTTATGTACAGCTTTTGGTGTGAACACAAGTTCATTTCTCTGAAGTAAATGCTCAGGAGTGCAGTTGTGGGTGTATGGTACCGTGTGTTCAGTTTTTTAAGAAACTGCCCGAATTTTCCAGGTTAGCTGACCACTTTACATTACCGTCAGCAATATGTGAGTGACCCAGTTTCTCCACGTCCGTGTCAGCATTTGATGTTGTCAGTTTTCTATTTTATCCATTCTAATAGAAGTTGTGATGGTTAATTTTATGTGTCTGTTGGCTAGGACATGGTACCTGGATATTTGGCCAAACATTATTCTATATGTTTCTGTGAAGGTATTTTTTAGATGAAATTAACATTTAAATCAGTCTACTTTGAGTTAAGCAGCTTACTCTCCATAAGGTGGGGGTGCCTTACCCAGTTAGTTGAGGGCATTAAAAGAAGAAGACTGGCCTCCCTGGAAGAAGGAATTGCCAGGAGATGCCCTTGGGACTTGAACTGCAACATCAACTCTGCCCTGGGTCACCAGCCTGCTGGCGTACTCTGCAGAATTTGGACTTACCAGCGTCTGTAATCATGTGAACCAATTCCTTAAAATCAATCTCAATCAATTTTTCCCTCTCCCTCCTTCCCTCCCTCCCTCCCTCCCTCCCTCCCTCCATCTCTCTCTCTCTCTCTCTCTCTCTCTCTCTCTCTCTCTCTCTCTCTCTCAACATACACAGTCGGCTCTCCGTATCTCTGGGTACTACATCCGTGTATTCAGGCAACCATAGATGGAAAATATTCAGAAAAACAATCCAGGAAGTTCCAAAAAGCAGAACTTGAATTTGCTGCATGCCGACAACTATTTACATAGCATTTACATAGTATTTACAACTATTTACATAGTATTTTCGTTCTATTAGGTATTGTAAGTAATCTAGAGATGATTTAAAGTATACTGTGGGAGGATGCACATAGGTTATGTGCAGATACTATACCATATATATATATATATATATATATATATATATATATGGACACATACCCCTTCTATTTGGTTCTGTCTCTCGGGAGAACCCTGACTGATACAGATGTGTACTGCGAGGTGAGGCAGAGCGGCTGTTGTAAATAAAGAGGTCAGGAGAGGCCCCACCAGGTGACATGTGAGCAGAGGCTGAGAGAAGCAAGACGATGGACTGTGTAGATTTGGGGGAGAGGGGGACAAGAGCCAGTCTGGAGACTAGCTCTTATTTACATCCAGTCTTGTATGTTTTATCAGATTTATACAGAAAATGCTAGTAAATTAAACAGATTAGCAAAAGAAAATCCCTCCACTGCTTGGCTCCTGGCTCCTTTCTGGTGTAGAAATGGTTTCTCTTTGACGTGATGGAAACTGCCTTCTTTAACCAGCTTTCCTTAAAAGAGCTTTTCACAGAATAGTTTGCCTCTTAGACTCTAAACTAGTGTTTCTAGTGAACGCCACAGCTTCTAGTACAATAAAAAATACAGCTTCCCCCAACAATAGCTGTGGTTTCTCCCCAAAAGAAAGGTGAACACCAGGCAAACTATATATTCTTGTGTACAATGAATTCTGTTACTTTTTACCACCCTAAGTCCTTTTAGGAACAATAATTTTTAATGTGCTTCATTGTAATTGAGGAAAAAGAAATTTCAGAGTGGTGGTCCTCATCTGCAGAAGGAGCTTGGCACTCTTGACCTCTTTGGGGTTGGAATAGTTGGTCAGTGTGGGGTCCCAGAAACCCTTGCTCTGTTGATTTACCAACCAAGCTATGGTTTATGATTTAGGGGTTGGGGAAAGTGGCTTCCTACATTCACATAGGATGTCTGAGAGGGGGGCCTTTTTCCTTCTGATACTGTGAATGCTTCCCTAAGTGGAAATGAAATGCTTTCTAAGTATTAATTAGCCTCCTACTGGTCCATTACTAGCAGGGAGAGAGTGAGGCCTTTAAGCATTTGCCTCTGTACCCCGGTAGGATGTTTTCAGGATGCTGTATGGATAGATGAAAGCTCTCATGTTAGCAATGATTATTCTCTGCTCAACTGTCATTATGTAGGCAGGTTTTCTAGCTGGGAAGGTAGTCTTTACTTTTATGCAGTCTTAAATATTTTACCAGATTTATTTATACAGAAAAACATTTTATCGGATTTATTATACAGAAAATGCTAATAAATTGAATAGGATTGCAAAAGAAAAGTGAAGTTTTTTATTTATCTAGATAGTGATTTTTCTTGATGGTAACACAATGAGGTGAGTGCTATAAAAGCTTTTTCCTCCTGTGGTTGCATCCTAGACCTAATTTAGAACGTGTCACATCAAAATGAATATCACCATTGTGAGTGGGTCTCGGATGGCCTGCATGTTTTTCTGTAGTCTCACCTTGAGGCCCTGCTTTGCTTGACCATTTGACCATTTGTGGTTGATTTCCATCCATGTGTTTAGGTGATGATATTTGAACTGGCTTACCATGTGCAGTCATTCCTCTGTGAGCACAACAAGCCCCCTCCCAAGTCTTTTCATGAAGAAATGCTGGAAAGGCGGGCTCAGGAGGAGCAACGGAGGCAGTTAGAGGCCAAGCGGAAAGAGGAAGAGGAGGTGAGACCCTTGTCGCCGCGGTGTCCGGCCCGGAGGACTGCGAGCTCCTATAGGTTTTCCTCCGTCTCTACCTACTCACTTACTGGTATTTCTTTTAAGTTTTGCTCAGCATTTGATCCAAGAATCATGGATTCATGTGAAAGAAGGCCCTAAGAGTAACCAAGAAATAAATACTATGAGTGATTCCCTCCCAACAGATATCAATGCTACCCCTAGAACGCTTAGTCCAGGTTTTTAAATAAGAGAAAAAGGAAGTTGGCTTAACCAAACTTCTGGTGCTCTTTCTGCGCTTGTAAAGCTGTGCAGGAGTTCAGAGGCTATTATCTTCTTCCCTCTGTGGGACAAGTATCTCATGCCCAAATGAGTAGCCAAAGCCAGAGACTGAAGGTTTTTTTTGTTCATTAACCATTTTTACTTTTTCTTAATTTGCATACGGATGTATACTGCTGTGTTATTTTTAAAATCCTTTAATCAGAGTTAATACATGTATCTAAATTTCCTTCCTGATTTTTAAGTTTTTTTTTCCTTCTATTTAGTTTTTTAATAAACTTACCTAGAACTTATTTTGGTGTGGGTTGTAAAAATGAGGGTGTGAGTTTTTCTTTTTTCTTTTTTCCCAGTCATTTTCCTAACACATTTATTAAGTAATCATTCATTTTTAAGTGATTTGTAGTAATTCCTTTAAAGTGTATTTTATCTACTCATTTATACTAAGTTCTACTTGTGAATTGTCTCTTTTGTTCAATTCATGTTTTTTTCTTGAGTCTCTACAGCACTCTTTGAGTTATTGTATCTTTATAACGTTTGACTGTCTAAGTCAGGACCCCTGTCCCTTCATCCTTCATTCTTTCTTTTTTTTTCTGTTGGCTATTCTCACAGATAAGTTATAGGATTGCTTTCTCAAAATCAAAACAAAACAAAGCCTGTGGGATTTTGAGTAAAATTGCACTAAACTTACGTATTCATTTAGGAAGAATTAACATTATGACAGTATTCAGACTTCCTATCCAGGAATGTTTTTCCATTTATTTTTATCTCTCAGTGAGGCTTTTTAGTTTTCTTCCCTTAGGTGTTGCAATTACTTGTAGGGTTTTGTTTTTCCTGCTTTTCTTAGGTTCTTATTCCTGGTTCTTTTTTCCTGCTTCATTTTGTTCATCCTTTACTTATGTTAACACCGTCTTTGTGGGTTCCGTTCATTTTTTTCTCAATATTTATTTATTTGGCTGTGCCAGGTCTTAGTTGCGGCATGAGGGATTTTTGTTTGTTTGTTTGTTTTGGGGTTTTTTTTTGGTTTCAGCATGCGGGATCTAGTTCCCTGACTAGGGATCGAACCTGGGCCCCCTGCACTGGGAGCACGGAGTCTTAACCACTGGACCACCAGGGAAATCCCGGTTCCATTCATTTTGTTACTGCTTATCTCCTATTTAATTGCGTAGCCTAGTTACCATTTAGGGTTTAAAGTTCCTTATTGTTGTCATTGTTCTTAGGCAGACACATTTTTACTAGAAGATAAGGATATTTAACAGACTTGTTTTGGTGTCCTACTATAACTACCTGTAAGTTTTGGGTATGCTTTATATTATTGCTGTAATAGTTTTTGGTGAGTTTCTCAATAGTTTTGATATTTAAAACCTGGAATTTTAGGCAGCTCATAAAAAACATTATTTTTCTCTACCTAAAATTCAGAATCATTTGAGTAATAGCTACATGAGTCAAATGGGTAGAGATCAAAATGCCACTTTTAATACTGAGAAAACTGATTGGGGAATGCACCTGAAGGTCTGTGGCTTGTGGGTGTGCACCCAGCTCAGCCCACCTCCACCCAGCGGCCTGGCCGACAGTAGGCGCAAGTGCATGTTCTCTGCAGACAGGCAGGTATCAAAGAGGAGGGTCTCAGTCAAGTGTGGGGAGAAGTGAGCGGCCCATGGTGTTGCTGCAGTTAAAGTCCCTCCACATTGGGAATCCCCTGGCGGTCCAGTGGTTAGGACTCCGTGCTTCCAAAAGAAGTCCGTCCACATAGAAATGGGGAGTACGTGTCCCTCCCCACAGTCTTCACACACATTTAAGTGGGAAGCCTATTGCCTAAGAACTCTAATAAAACTGACGTAACTACAGTTTGTACTAAGGTTCTAGATATTCAGATCTCTTAGGAGATGAGAGCTTGAATTACTGAAATTCAAAAGATTTTTTGTGATTACAGAATTCGTATGTTGTATGGGTTTCAGAGATCAGCATTTGATGGCAGTATGATTTATTTCAGCAACGTGAAATCCTTCATGAGATTCAGAGAAGGAAAGAAGAGATAAAAGAAGAGAAAAAAAGGAAAGAAATGGCTAAGCAGGTACTCTAGCAATTCTGCCATACTCGAATAGTTTACATTCTGCTAAACATAAAACCTTTTTATTTCCATTGATGATATTTGAATTATTGTATCTTTATAATGTTTGAATATCTGAGAAGTCAGGACCCCTGTCCTTCATTCTTCATTATTCTTTTTCCTTCATTATTCTTTTTCCCCTCCATTGTTAGTATCAGTAGTAAAGCTTAAAATGAAGCACTAAAAAGTCCCCCAAATATCATTCATTATATATTTTAGATTCTCCAAATAAGTAGCAAAACTTAGAGTTGTATGTTATCTGTAGATGTCTTTGGCTTACATAACTACAGTAGTTTATCAAAAGAGTTGAAGGACAGAGGAGATTGGAGTTTTGATAATCAACCCAGACTGGAATTATTAATACTTGGAAAACAAAACTATTTGTTCATACAGAAGAGTGAATGGAAACCACATGGATCTCCCTGAGATTTCATTCGGTGATGGAAAAGAAGGATTCAACAGAGCTGGTTTAAAAAGCAGGGGTGGAAAAGGATAAAGTCCTTTTTCCTATATTTTTCCTGAGTCCAACTCAATCAAAAACCAGCTACACATGTTTGGAGAAATCCAGGGACAATTTTGCTTATTCTCTTTTAGAGAAATATGGCATTAAACTTAAGGGAAGCAGTGAGGTGCAGTGGGTGGAGGCACTGAGGTGCAGGTAAGCAGCACCTGGCTGAAAGCTTTGGCTTTTTTACTGCCTGGCTCTGCGACCTTGACAGATGACACTCTCCGAGGCTCATTTTCCTCACCCCTTAAGACGGCACAGATAATGCCTTCCTTTCTGTCTTATGTAATTATTCCCACAGATAAATGTACTGCCCTTTGTGAACGTACAAAGCTGTATACAAATTTAAGGTGATATTACTGTTCCCACCAACTCTCCTATCTTACATCTGATCTGCCTTCCTGTCACTCACTCTGCTCTCTCCTTGTTTGTTTGTTTGTTTTTTACAGTGTTCAGAATAGTTTAATATTGGAGTCAAGATAGATAACAGAACAATACTAATTCTGTCAATAGACAGAAGACATAATGCAAACATAGAACCCCTCCACCCCATGTATATATAACTGATTTTTTGAGTAAGGTACAAAGATAATTCTGGAGAAAGGATAACCTTTTCAGCAAACGGTACTAGAACATTTTTTCTCTTTTCCATTATGGTTTATTATAGGATATTGAATCTGCTCTCTCTCTGAATGCCTCCTTCTGTTCATCTCGTGCTCTTCTCCCTAACTTTTCATGTATATTCCATGATTCTAAGCATTTTCGTTTATAAAACTCACCTGGCCTTCAGTTCTTGAACCAGTATATATTTGGACATTAAACTTTTAAAAGTTGAGTTCAACTTTATTACACTTGGAAACATTCAGCTTAAATAAGATTTGCATTCTCTACATATGTATAATTATGTACCAGGATTGTCTTCCACTTATGACATATCTAAAGTAGGTTTTACTTTTCTTCTTTTAAGGAACGTTTAGAAATAGCTAGTTTGTCAAACCAAGATCATACCTCTAGGAAAGACCCAGGAGGACACAGAACAGCTGCCATTCTACATGGAGGCTCTCCTGACTTTATAGGAAACGGTAAACATCGGACCAACTCATCTGGAAGGTCTAGGTAAGTCCCTGAGGTTTCTGATCTGAAGGGATGAAAGATGTAGAAGAATTAAAACAACTTGTAGCGAAATTTGGTGGAATTGTCACATGATAGTTTTAATAACTTTTGCAGCACCTGTATATCTTAATATATTAGTTAGCAATATGAAATGAAATTTTCATTTAACACTTTCCAAATATCTTTCATGAAACCAGTTTTAGGGTTCATTCCCTTTTATAACAGTTACAACACTTGACAGTCTTGCCTCCAGTGCAGTTTGATCTGACTTTTAATGATCTAATTATTCAGTAAGTGATTTAAAAGCTTTTCTCTGTCAGAATCATCATCCAGTCGGATTTCACACTGTGTGTGTTTGCAGCCTGTAACTCCCTAGGTCCCACCACAGATGTGGGGGATACTCCAAAACAGGCACGGGTGTGGGAGATCCTTTACGTGAGGATGGGAGCCCCAGTTTGCTGGCAGGGCTCCCCTCCCTGTTGCTACTGAGGACACTGGGCTTCCCTGTTACTGCAGGTGGGCTCCTGGGTTGTTCCCTGTCGCCAGAGATGATATGAAAGGTACTATCTCTTCCTCCACATCCTTTTCCACCAAAGAATTGAGACTTCCCTGTCTATTTGCTGTGACCCGCTGTGGACCAGAAAGGAATTTTAGTACAGAATCCATTTGTGAGTAGGTGGGTGATGAAGTAGTATAGGTATTATAATTCAGTTTCTTTATGTGTTTAAACTATCTCTTGTGAGAATCTAAGCAGCACTTAAAACCAACATTTTCTTCTATAAAAAGAAACATTTTAGGTACCAAATTAAAAGCTTATATAATCTTTCGGGTTACAGTTTGTTTATACGAAGGAATCATTTCAGTTCTTTCCCTAATTATCTACTTAAAAAAAAAATCAGCTCAGAAATTATTTTGATATTAACATTTAAGCACCTACTGTTAAGGTTAACTAAGTCTTTTCTTGAATGCAGTTTCTGGTAACAATTCCTTTTTAAGGTTATAACTCCTTGCACCAATTTAGATTGTTTTTGCAACTGGGCTTCCAACATAGTTTGAAGTTGTCAGGGTATTTCAGTAGGAAATAATTGACAGATTCCTACTGTGTTAGAAACAGTGGAAATAAATCAATGCCATGAATAAGGATGTATAAAAAACAATTTTTTTAGTTTAAACATTTCCATTTTTGCGGCTAACTGTAGACAGCGGGTCCAAGATTAGACTTGGCTTTTGAGATCAGAGATTATTAGCAAGTTTATTCAAGGAAGGATGGGAACTTCTCTCCCTCCTTGACATAGGTAGAACTTTTCATGTAGTGCTTGTAGAGGGCCATTTGTATGTCTTGGATAAAATGTGACATTCCATGAGCATCCAAGAAGAAATCATTTTTTTTTGTTTATTTGTTTGTTTTTTGTTTTTTCGGTACGCGGGCCTCTCACTGCCGTGGCCTCTCCCGCTGCGGAGCACAGGCTCCGGATGCACAGGCCCAGCGGCCATGGCTCACGGGCCCAGCCGCTCCACGGCATGCAGGATCCTCCCGGACCGGGGCACAAACCGGTGTCCCCTGCATCGACAGGCGGACCCTCAACCACTGCGCCACCAGAGAAGCCCAAGAAATCATTTTTATGTATCGTTTGCCAACGTTGTTGTACAAACCTGCATGAACTCTGGCACTGTGTTGGCTACCGACTAGAAAAGAATGAATATTTCTTAAAATATAGTTTACATGCTTCTTCAGTTAAGAAATAAAAAGTCTTTGAGGGCTTCCCTGGTGGCGCAGTGGTTGAGAGTCCGCCTGCCGATGCAGGGGTGGGGCACGGGTTTATGCCCTGGTCCGGGAAGATCCCACATGCCACAGAGCAGCTGGGCCTGTGAGCCATGGCCGCTGTGCCTGCGCGTCCAGAGCCTGTGCTCCGCAACGGGAGAGGCCACAACAGTGAGAGGCCCACATACCGCAGAAAAACAAACAAAAAAAGTCTTTGATATACTGAAGTACCTCATGGCATACTCATGATTCTTTTTCTTCCTTGCTATTCACTAGTCTTTGAGTTGGAAAGCCAAAGGAAATAAGCAGAGTGTTCCATTTTATTCTTTCAGTTAGTAGATACATTTGATAGAGTTAGTAGAGATGGCCTTGTCATCACTGTTGTCAGCAGGCATTATTCGAATGAGCTGTGACTAAAAACAATACAATCTAGAACCAGATACTTAATGAGCACTTACTAAAGGTCAGACACTGTTCTGAGTCCTGGGGATTCAATAAGCAAGATCAAGAAGGACGCTGGTTTCATGGAGCTTATATTCTAGTTGGAGGAGACTGTCCACGAGCAAGCAAGAACACGTCAGATAGTGACTAGCGCTCTACAGAGAATTTAAATAGGCTGTCTTGAAGAAAGACTGGATGGCTACTTTAGATTGGAGTCCAAGGATTGGATCCTGAGTGACAGAAGGATGGTGGCTTTCGACTGGGGGGGCACAGATACCAGATCTGGATGATGGAACGGAGCCAGCTGTTCGGGTAAAGAGCAGCCGGTGCAGAAGACCCGAAGCCAGCCTGGTCTTGTGCTGCCCAGAGCTCATCAAACAGGGCAGCGTGGCTAGAATGAGCAGGCATGGAGACAGTGGTTCAAGGGGGCGGCAGGGGTGTGTCACGGAGGGCTCTGTTGGTCGGGTCAGGAGTTTAGGTGTAATGAGCAGCCATTCGGGGTTTTAAAGAGGAATAAGATACCATCTGATCCACGCTGAGTGAAGTTCTTCCTGGCTGCCAGTGGAGAATGGAGAACAGGAGAGCAACAGCAGAGGAACAGTTTGCACATCATGCTTCGTACTACTCTCCCCCTCCCTTAGCCTCTGCACGGCAACCACGCTCATCTTCCAGTCCCTCGCACACACCAAGCTCCTTCCCATCTCAGGGCCTCTTCCAGTCGGTCTGCCTGCTACGCTCTCCCTGGGGCACTTTGCATGGCTGACTCCTTATCTTTTGGTTCTCCGCTCACAAGTGACCTCAGACGCCTTCCCTGAGCACCCCCCAACACCCCGCTCCCCTGCTTAGTCACTTGTTCTCCACTTCCCTGTTTTAAGTTTCTCCATAGCAGTTACTGCTAACTGAACTTCATATACATTTGTTTGCTTTTTCATTGTCTTTCTCCTTTCATGACAATGTCAAGTTCATGCGAGCAAGGACCTCATCTGTGTTTCCCTCAGGTCCAGGAACAGTGCCTGGGAGAGACAGAGTAGGTGCTCAGTAAACGTCTGGTGAAGGGAGGGAGGGAGTCAGGAAGGATGATAGAAAGGGACAGACTGTCTTTTTGGCACTTGTAGGGTCTGCAGCCTCTTCAACCAGGGTGACTCAGCTTTTCTTTTTATGTGGGCATATCAAAAATCAGTAAGGCTTTATTTAATGAAAGGTTTCCACTGCGTAAAACAAGAGAAAGAGAACAGAAAACCACTCACTGTTCTAGTGGAAAGAGCTTAAAGGCCTGATACTCAAGGGCCAGCCCCCTTGGCCCAGCTTTTCACGGATGTGTTTTTGTCTTTGTTGAACAGCTTTATTTTCTGTGTCCTTAAGGTTGTCTTTTTTCTCTCTTGAAGGATTTACCTTTTATTTTTTTTCAATTTGAGTTAACATTCAAATAATATAAAACTAAACATTTTAAAGTGTCAGTTTAAACTAACCATTCAGTGTCAAGCTGTCTTTTGTAAATGCAGACATTGTTCTCTCCTGCCTTCTTCCCAGGGATGTTGTATCTCATAAATGGGCACTTTGAACTTTTTAGGAGAAGCAAAAAAAGAAAAAAAAATTCTATAAAGTAGTTCGTGGTAGAGGATTATTTTCACCGTTTCAGACTTGCCTTCTGTGCAGGTTACTAAAGTGTAGCCCAGAATCTAGGATACATCACCCATTTTCACCAGGAAACAGCATCAGGTTGTCTGGTAGTTTGTTTTCCTGATTTTGACACCAGCTGTGGTAACTGCTGGCTATTCCTCCTTACAGAGAAGAGATAATTAAGGGTATAAGTGTTATCCAGCTGGGTTCTTGGACTCTTTAATCAATAGAAATTGATACGAGGCCAGATGAGAAATTCAGGCAAGGCTTTATTGGGACTCGTGCTATATAGCACATGGGAGCAAAAACAAATAACAGGTGCCCTTGCTCTGTCTCTGAGATGGGGGGGGCAAGCTGGTGCCTTAAATGGGGTGAGGGTAGGGGCAGACCCCTGGGTTGGGCCGGAGGGGTGACCTGGGTGGTCGGCCCCACCCCCTTGGTGGTGCTGTGTGCAGGGTGCATGCTCAGTACCCAGCTTTGCTGCCAACACCTCAGAAGTGGCAGTTGGGTTTTTGGTCTTTTTGTATCTTGTTGTTCATAATTTGCCCCAAGGGGGCATGCACACAGTTATTTTTAGTCCCTTATGGTTTCTTTGTATTCTGTTGCTCTAGGAGACGTGTTTGTCCAGGTGAAAGCACTGCAGCAAAGGGTTCCAGGTCCCAGCCTGTCTCCTAAGTATAAGACATGCGCTGGGGAACCACTGAAGTATTAAGGATGTGGGTAGGGGAAGAGGGAATCCTTGATACATCTCTCCACACTTGTGAGCCTCCACTGTTCAGTCTCTCCAGTTGGCTCCATGGAGGCATATACTGGTTCACTTCAAATTAAGCAATGTCAGCGATTCTTACTAACTCTATGTCCACAGAGCTGCCTGGAGTTTCAAATTGGGGGACCAAGAGCTAGAGTTTTCTGTGGCATCTTGGTGAGTTAGGCGGGAAGGTGAGACTACACTAGCTCCCTGTGTCTCATCTGAGATCCCCTTTTTCTGTCCCATCCCAACCATCTACACCATTGACCATGTTGACAGAGCAGTCTTTTGGGTGGGAGTCTGATTCTCAAGTCCCTAGTAGACAAATTGCTTCCTCTTTTCTTGCTACTTGGCTTTTTAAAAAATCATATTTTCTTCTTATTTGAGGTATCAAGGTCGTAGATGCCTAATTTAGTCTTCTAAAATTGAACTGTGTCTAATTTATCTGTTCTTTATAAAACCCAGTTAATGTTATTTGGCAATTTTGTTTAAAACACCCTTTATCCTGTGTACTGCCACAGCTACTGGGAAAAAGTGATAACATGGGTGATATTTCTAATGATATTGCAAACCCCCATGAACATTCCATAATCTAGAATTAATCATTGGCAATGACGGGACTTCCCTGGTAGTCCAGTGGTAAAGAATCCACCTTCCAATGCAGGGGATGCGGGTTCCATCCCTGGTTAGGGAACTAAGATCCCACATGCTGCGGGGCAACTAAGCCCACACACCACAGCTACTGAGCCCGCACACCTCAACTAGAGAGCCCGCATGCCACAAACTACAGAGCCCACATGCCCTGGATCCTTTGCGCCACAACTAGAGAGAAGCCCATGTGCCGCAGCGAAAGACCACGTGTGCCACAACTAAGACCCAACGCAGCCAAAAATAAATAATAAATAAATCTTTAAAAAAAAAATCATTGGCAATGGCACCCGTGTTAATTGCTTCTAAATACCATTTGCTTGCATTGGGATGGCTATTTCTGATGGAGTTTAGGAGCTGTTTTACTTATTAATGGATTAGGTTCCAAAAGGTTGTTCTGAACCCAATTCTGATGAGTCCAAAGTAGACAGTATGAGCCTCCAATATGTACACATTTTTGGGTGAAAACAGGAAACGTCAGTGACATTGGACTTCTTTGTTCCTTCTCTTCAGACTCTCTGTGATTTACTTTTTATCCTTCAGAATTGTTCCTGCTGTCAGTATATCCCATGTGACATGTACCACATTTGTCCTTTTCTTGACACTTTCACTTTTAAAATGATATCTGGGTTTGTTTTCAATCCTAATGATACATCTTTTCTTACTAGAACTGTTAACGTTCTCATTGGGTTTGTACTTAACAGTCATGATGGGGTGATTAATAGTCTAAAATGCCTTAAAATCAAGCATTTACACACTGTAAACTAAAGAACATAGAGGAGTTAGACTAAAATGACTATTAGCACCATCTGTTGGAGGGGGCAAAGCTCATGTAGAGGTGCTTCTGGATCATTTATTATATGTTAATAAGTCTAGCACATCATTTTAAACCCTCACGCTTACCGTTTTCTCTATAAATTTCAGTATGCCCAGGGCTGCACAAATAACTTGAGAAGTCAGAATTTAAACAGAGCTACAGTGTATTTAGTCATACGCTGGTATTTGGAATTTGTGGACACACATGTGGTATGAGAGACTCACGTCATAACAGGTCTTGTCAGCAGTGTGGGCAGGTGTTGGCGGGGGAAGGTGTATAGGATTGAAGGTGATGAGACCAGTTAATAATGGGGTATTTCTTGTATCCAGGAGAAATTTGGTGATGTCCTGAACAGGGCAGGGGAATTGGAGAAGAGAGGCTGATACTTGGGGATCAGTTAGATGCAGGAGGTCTAGGAGCTCAGGGAGACATGCGCATTTTTGACTAGTGAGACAGAATGGATGACTATGCCACCAACCACAAAGAAAAAAGGAACCAAGGGGAAAAATCAGATTGAAAGTGGGTAGGAGGGAGGTGGCAGCTTTATTGACTTCGCAGTGCCATGAAGAGTAAATAGAAGGGGCAGACATGGAGACAAAAAGTGTAGAAGTTTGAAAATGAAAAACAAGACGGGGCATGGGATTGAGGGAGAGTAGAATGGACATGGGAAAGATACATAGGCTGAGGGAAGGAGCCGATATAGAGGAACAGATTGAACATACAGGAGCGAGGGACTAACTGATGGTGCAGGGTCCCAGAGGAGACTGTAGGGGTGGAACTGAGGACAGGGCAGCTGTCCTTCCTCACAGTCCGGGAAAAAGAAAAAATGGGGCAGATGCCAAGTAACTTTCTAGGTGGACCCACAGAAAGTGTGGGCTTCACTGCTCATTTCTTCATGTTCTCAGTGAAAGTGGAGGTCAATATCACGCTCAGAGTGAGAGGGCTGCTTCCTAGAGATCAAAGCATTTCTTCCAAGTGTCCGATCCTGACCATCAAGGGCTCTCTCCCTTGCCTCATCCCTGCAAAGCTCTCCCAATTTACTCGGTGTATTTGCATTATAATCTAGCTTCCCAGCTATTGCTTCCCACTCAGAAAAAAAAGTAGAAAAAGGGAAAGAGAAGAAGAGGGGTTGGGCTTTGAGTGTTTTGAAGAAGTCGTGAAGGGGAAGAGCAGAGACCAGAAAGAGAATGAATGAGCATTGAATAGTGGGAAGCCCAGTTGGTGATCGGGAATTTGTAGTGCTCCAAGCCCGCCATTTTGCAGGTTTCTCCAGATGTGTGTGTGCACAAGATGTGGGGTCAACATGGAATAGAGCTAAATCACTGCTGTAGAACTTCTGTGATGATGGAAATGTTCTCGATCAATGCTGCCCAATATGGTAGCCACTAGCCACTTGAGGCTGAGTACAAACATACCTCAGAGATGTTGTGGGAACAGACCACCACAATAAAGCAAGTCACATGAATTTTTGGTTTCCCAGTGCATATAAAAGTCATGTTTACACTATGCTGTGGTCTATTAAGTGTGCAATTGCATTATATTTTTAAAAAAACAATATACATACCTTAATTTAAAAATACTTTTTTGTTGAAAAATGCTAATAAACAGCATCTGAGCCTTCAGTGAGTCGTAGTAGTAACTGATCACAGATCACCAAAGCAAATATAATAAAAATGAAAAAGTTTGAAATATTGCAAGAATTACCACAACACAGAGACATGAAGTAAGCAAATGCTGTTGGAAAAATGGAGCTGATAGACTTGCTTAATGCAAGGTTGCCGCAAACCTTCAATCTAAAAAAAAAAAAAGCCACAGATGCTTTGAAGTTCAATAAAGCCAAGTACAATAAAATGAGGTATCTCTGTACTTAAGTGTGCCTATTGCAGTTGAAGAACTGAATTTTTCATTTAATTGAGTTTGAATTGAATTTAAGTAGCCACATGTGGCTAGTGGCTACCATACTGGGCAGCACAGGTGTAGAGCAGGGGTTTGTAGAGTTCATGTGGGGAAGACTCAGTGGTGAGTGGGGGCTTGGACAGCTTTCCCATTAGCACCTTCAGCTCAGTTCCCAGCAGAGACAGATGTTGGACAGTGAGTGGGCTAGTAAGCAGGAAGAAATGGAGGGGCAAGAATTTCCTGTGTTAATCTTAAAGAAAAAAAATCGTTGTCCAAATTTATTTTTAAGGCGAGAACGTCAGTATTCTGTGTGTAGTAGTGAAGATTCTCCTGGCTCTTGTGAAATCCTGTATTTCTCTATGGGTAGTCCTGATCAACTCATGGTGCACAAAGGGAAATGTATTGGTGAGTAAACTAGCTAAACTCATTTAAATTATTCTAATGACGAAAGTTAATCATGAAGGAATGGGGTAGAATAGATGCCGCGTCGTCTAGACCAGCGCGGTCCAAGGAAGACTCTTTAAGCTGATAGTCAACCTAGCTCCTGTTCCTGATGACTAGAAGAAGTCACTCAGGTTTCCCCTTCTGTAAAATGGAAATAAAAACCCAGGCTCTTGGCAATATCGTTAGCAGAGAGGTAATTTAAAATTTGCCGTCGTTAGAATTAGCCAAGCTTTTCAAAACCAAAATGGTTGAAATATTATGAATCAGTAGAATTTTGCATCTTGTGCATCTGTTGCTGATAAAATATGTGTAACAAGATGAGTTCTAATGCCTATGATCTTTAATGGTCAAGTCTCATTTTCTTAATTTGCTGTCCACCTGCTTAGCGTTTTCCTGCTTGGCATACTGTACCAGACCAGGAAAACCACTTTATTTTCTATGTGTTTTATTTAGCAGTTTAGCCATCTTATTTAGCAGGTGGATATTTGGAGTGAATCTCATTCAGCAATTTGCTATTTGAATTGTTTATATTAAAATCAAGTTTTCATATCTACTTCCTTTGCCCTAAATGTACATGATCTTTTATCAATCATACAGATACAGCCACTAATTGGTGTAGGGATCACTTGCATATGGTGAATTTGACAGTTAAGTTCAATTTTCAATCCCATGAGTATTCTTACCAGAGCTAACAGGTAGCTAAATTACTTGGATCAAGTTTGCTTTCTTTCGTTATCTTTTCCCTTCCTCTTTGAGGAGGTATAAATAAACAAGGGAGTTGCCCGGGAGAGGGCAGCAGGTGGAGGGAGAAGAAATCAAGCATCTGAAGAGTCTGTGATCTGGACACTCAACCTTGGCTGACTGAGGCTGCCTGGACCATGCAGGATTCTGCACATACGCGGAGCCTGCCCTGTTCAGACACAGCAACTGTTTGGGCAGGCTTAAGACCTTGTTAGAGATGCTTGGCTTTGGTTCTGAGACTGTCCTTGACTCTGAGGCATTTCCGACTCATGAAGTGGCAACATAAAACTCACAACTTTTAATAATCTGGGGAAATCAGGAAGGCAAATTAATCCAACTGCTTATTACCTTACCTTTGTCTCCTAGTCTCACTGGTACTCATTAGACAGATTCACCTTACTTAATACCCTCATGAGGAGACACTTTTGCAGCCTGAACTTTTTTTTTTATAAAACCACCAAGTAAATTATTTATTTTGTTTTCTCATGACGGGTCTAGTTTTTAAAATACGTTCTAATTTTCTAAGAAATGTTTTTGTAAAAGATCAATAAATTAACATTTGCTTTAAAGCTGTTGGAACTAGAGGGAATCAAGAACTTCCCTAGATATTATTCCTTATATATTACAGCATTATAGAGGCTTCTGTATAGATGATCATTGGTAGCACATAGTAGAGTATCAGTCTGAGCTCTTTTGGTAACATTTTCCTTCAGCCTCACTGCAGTGTGTTCTTTTGTCCCTTTTATTATCCCCATCACACAAAAGTGACAAAAGGAGGGTGGCAGTAATAGAACTATAATACAAAATAAAAACCCAACCAGCAATTATGAAATACCCACTTAGTCCCAGTTGGGGAGATAAATATTGCAAGACATTGTGCCATATAATCCACGAATTTAATTAGGCTTTATGTAAATCACATCACATTCCGTCCCATAAACGTTTACTATCGTGTGTCTCCAGCGTGTGCCGCATAGATCCAACATTCCACAGGTTGCTTCCTTTGATTGACACATTTTCAAACATTAGGTTTTTTTTTTTTCCCCTTAGCTGAGAATGTCAGGAATTAGGACTAGCATAACAGATCATTTTAAATAAAATCTCTTAAATGGTCAGCATTTCTATGAAGTAAAACTGCTTCTCTAGGTGAGTTAGTTCAGCCACATTTCTCCAAAGTATTTTTGCCAAGACCACTTTGTCTTATGTATACAGGTTACTTCACTTTTCATTATGCAGATAATGTAGCATCATGGAGAACTGTCAATATTATTTATATAGTAAGAGAAAAAGAATATGAGAAAAAGAAAAGAATATCAGTGGTTCTCAATTGGGGCGATTTTCTTCCCTAGGGGACATTAGGTGACATCTAGAGATATTTTTGATGATTAAGACTAGGGTAAGGGGTGCTACTGACATCTTGTGGATAGAGGCCAGGGATACTGCTGAATATCTTACAGTATACAAGTCAGCCCTCTTCAACAAAGGATTATCTGGTCCCAAATGTCAATAGTGCCCAGGGTGAGAAACCCTGTTATATATGCTACAATTTGGTAAATTAGGAAAAAACAGACGGGTAGAGGGAGCTAGAAGAGAAATAAAACGAAATGGTGATATTGTGGGTAATATTTTTCTCCACTTCCAATTTTTTGGTGATTTTCTATTATAGTCTTTAATAAAAATTTAGATTTTTGTAAGAAAATTTTTGGTGTTACAAAAATTGAGCTCTCTCAGGTATAGGTTGAAACCATATGCCTATCACTAAATGAATGTGTCTCTCTCACACGCTTCAAATTTAAGCTGTCACGACTGGTTCCTTCCCTTGAAGCCATTGGCCAGTTTGTATTTACTGAGCATATTCACATTTTGTGTTTAGAAAATCATTGATGTATTCAAATTTCCAAGTTACTAAAATCTGTTCTCACTGTGTACACTCATCTGCATTGATGGAGCGTTCCTAGTTCCAAACACCTTCTATTACATTAGTTGGTATTTAGCAGCTGTGTGAGGGTTACTCTACCACACCAGCAGGCGCGGTCATCAGGGGTGGACTGGTTATGAAAGTAACATCGTCAATAACGGCTAGTAGAAGAAAACATTAGTCCAATACTAAGATCTCACTGTCGAATCTTGTCCCTTTGTAAAATTTAATATTTTAGAGTTCAGAGTATGTTGTTAAATACCAAAAATTGGTTACAAAAGACATGTATTACATGAAATCACATTTTTCATAGTACGTGGTATCCATTGTTGAATGAATGATTGTCTATTCCCTCTTTTTTTAAATGCCCACAGAAAATGTACCAGTGAAATTTAATTATATTTTCTTTCAATGTGCAGGCAGTGATGAGCAGCTTGGAAAATTAGTTTACAATGCTTTGGAAACAGCCACTGGCGGCTTTGTCTTGTTGTATGAGTGGGTTCTTCAATGGCAGAAAAAAATGGGTCCATTCCTTACCAGTCAAGAAAAAGAGAAGATTGATAAGTGCAAAAAGCAGGTAGGCATCCAAGATAGCTCACTGAGCAAAAGGACTAATCTCGAGCTTAAGGCGGTGACAAAACAAAATAGCTGTGCATTTCATTGGCCACCAAAGATGACCCAAAATGCTATGAGATCTGTTTAACCAGAGAGGGTGGTGGAAGACCATAAGTTTTCTCAGCCCCTGCTGCCTCTTTCAGAACTTTCACAACACGGTCAAAACTTTTGCAGCTGCTTCTCGACCTCCTTTCTGAGCCCTTATTATTCCATTAATAGCTGTCTCTCCAACTGGGATTAAAGAGTACTTCATAACTGTGCTATTTGCAATCATTTGCATTTTCTCAGTTTTTTGAAATACTGCTTCACAACTGAATTTTTGGGGACTGGAGAATTTTATAGTTCTTTATAATACTGAGCTTAAGGAGAACATTTAATATTGCATATTGCAGTGTTATATAATAAAGGTTATAAAACAGTAGGTAAAGCATTGTGTTTGGAAATGTATGTATTTATGACAAAAAAAAAAAACCCTGGAAGTAAAGACACTGCAATCTTAACAGCTGTCTTTGGGTAGTGACCATAAAGATAAATTGTGGGGTTTTTCTTTTGTATTAGTACTTATTAAAATTTTGACAGTGAATCTTTATAATCAGGAAAACTTATTTTTAAATTAACGTTTCTTTTTTCTGGTGGCCACGTCGCAAAAGAAGTTACTTTTGAAACTTGTCCATCTTTATGAACTTGTAGGTTGACCCTGTGGTTTAGGAGAGGACTCAGTTCAGGGCATATATTCCTTCTCCTCTCCTTTGAAAGTGCATTTTCTATTAAATATTTCACTTCTAAAGTGAAACACTAGTTAATGCCTACCAACCCAGTTATCACCTTACTGGTTTTTTCCATACCAGATTCAAGGGGCAGAAACGGAATTCAACTCACTGGTAAAATTGAGCCATCCAAACATAGTTCGCTACTTTGCAATGAATCTCAAAGAGCAAGATGATTCCATTGTGGTGGACATTTTAGCGGAGCACACTAATGGGGTCTCCCTCTCTGCCCACCTAAGCCACTCGGGCCCTATCCCCGGGCATCAGCTTCGCAGGTACGCGACTCAGCTCTTGTCAGGCCTTGATTATTTGCACAGCAATTCCGTGGTGCACAAGGTTCTGAGTGCATCGAATGTCTTAGTGGATGCAGAGGGCACCATCAAGATTACAGACTACAGCATTTCTAAGCGCCTAGCGGACATTTGCAAGGAGGACGTGTTTGAGCAAACGCGGGTTCGTTTTAGTGACAGTGCCCTACCTTATAAAACGGGGAAGAAAGGGGATGTTTGGCGTCTTGGCCTTCTGCTGCTCTCCCTCAGCCAAGGACAGGAGTGTGAAGAGTACCCTGTGACCATCCCTAGTGACTTACCAGCTGACTTTCAAGATTTTCTAAAGAAGTGAGTATCATTGAGATTTCTCTCTAATTGCACTTTACTCCTATACTTTTGGTTGTGCTTGAGTGTGCTAAACATCTAAGTCATGTGTATAAGCTGAAAAGTGAACAGTATTAGAGTTAATTCTTTGTTCTCCCAGTTCTCTCCCACCCACATATGTTCTGTTTTCTCACTTATATTTATCATTCCCATAACTCCTACATTCTTCTAAATTCACTTGGGCTCTTAATAATAGGTTTTCAAACTACTTTTTGGGGACTGCCTGTTATACCCTAGGAAGTCAATAGGGATTGCTAGGAGGAGAAATGCCCCAGGTATTCCAAATGGAATACCTCTCTGTCCACCTTTGCTGCTGGTTCCTAAGGGGTCAAAGACAAGGCCTCCCATTTAGAAAACAGCTTAAGGGGCATTAATGTGAGCAGTAGGGAGCGGCTGTAAATGAAGTTGAAGCTTCGCTCACTCGCCCTCTGTTCACCTCCTGCTGTGTGGCCGAGTTCCTAACAGGCCACAGACAGGTACCAGGGGTTGGGGACTCCTGGCTTGTGGGATCTTAGTTCTCCAACCAGGGATTGAACCCGGGCCCTCAGCAGTAGAAGTGTGGAGTCCTAACCAATGGACTGCCAGGGAATTCCCTGATTTCCTTCTTCAAAATGTCACCTTTAGCTTTCTGCCCTTCCTCATTGGTCAAGAATAACTTAGTAGAGGTTAGCAATAGCATTATGTATTTTCACATACAACACTGCAAACTTTAAGTAGAACCTATCTTTTCACATTTAACAGTAAAAGGAAGGACTCAGTAGGTAAAACTTTCCTAGTTTTCCTCTTAGAGAAAAACTCTGTGCTATCAGTTTTTTTTTAATTTATTTATTTTATTATTTTATTTTATTTATTTATTTTTGGCTGCGTTGGGTCTTCGTTGCTGCGCACGGGCTTTTCTCTGGTTGCGGCGAGCGGGGGCTACTCTTCATTGCGGTGCGCAGACTTCTCACGGTGGTGGCTTCTCTTGTTGCAGAGCACGGGCTCTAGGTACACGGGCTTCAGTAGTTGTGGCACGTGGGCTCAGTAGTTGTGGCGCACGGGCTCTAGAGCGCAGGCTCAGTAGTTGTGGCACATGGGCTTAGTCGCTCCGCGGCATGTGGGATCGTCCCGGACCAGGGATCGAACCTGTGTCCCCTGCATTGGCAGGCGGATTCTTAACCGCTGCGCCACCAGGGAAGCCCACTCTGTCAGTTTTGAACTTGAGATCAGCACTATTTCTTATTCTGTTAATAATATGGTTGCCTTTAGATTGATTAGTATATTTCTTTCTTCATAGAGTGGTTTGATAGACTGTGCTTGGTTTAGAAGCAGCTGTACAGGATTGTTTTACTACCTTTGCTGTCCAGCCCCAGTTAACAAAGGAAAAAAAAAATCATTCCCAGACAAGTATAGCAGCATTTCATTTGTAGTTATATTTTTACTTATTGGTGAACATCCTTTGGAGAAAGGTTTTGTTTCACATCAGTCTCTGTGATGGAAAAGAGCCCAGACTCAGAGCCAGACAGCTGGGTTCATATCCCACCTTTATCCCTTCTGGCGAGTGACTTAAACTCCCTACCCTGAGTTTCCTCCTCTGAAAAATGGGGATAACAGCAGAGTTGTCTCTTGTTATATTAATGAGGTGGATTTGGAAAGTACCTAAGGATGGGGCTGGTTGCCAGGAGAACCAACCACGTGATTAAGGGGTTTGGAACTGTCAGTCCCACCCCCATCCTCTGTGGAGAGGGGAGGGGCTGAAGGTTGAATGATCACCAGTGGCCAGTGAGTTAATCAATCATGCCTTTGTAGTGAAGCCTCCATTAAAAGCCAAACAGGACAGGGTTCAGAGAGCTTCCGGGCTGGTGAACACACAGAGGTGCTGGGTAGGTGGTGGCCTGGAGAGGGCAAGGAAGCTCCAAGGCTCTTCCCACATACCCCTATGCATCTCTTCCGTCTGGCTGTTTCTGAGTTATAGCCCTTTACATTAAGCTGGTAACCTAGTGAGTAAAATGTTTCTGAGTTCTATGAGCTGCTCTAGCAAATTAATTGAACCCAGGGAGAAGGTCATTGGAATCCGGTCACAGCCTGGGCTTGCTATTGGTGTCCCAAGTGGGGATGGGGAGGGCAGTCTCATAAGACTGAGCCCTTAACCTGTGTGATCTGATGCTCTCTCCAGGTAGATAGTGTCACAATTGAGTTGAACATACGACACCCAACTGGTGTTGGGGAATTGCCTGTTGGTATGGAGAAACAGCCCCTCCCCTCAGTAGAATTGGGTGCAGAGCCTTGTCTGTGGTCAAATGAAAAAAGCAAGTTGAAGAATAATATGTACAGGATGATGTCATTTTTAAAAAATCAGTATCCACAAATTAAAACTTTTATCTTTTGCTTGGACGTTTGTCCAAGACTTTATCCTTACCAGTAGTGTTTTAATATTTGGAAGGAGAAAGTATTCATGTGTTACTGATGTAATTAAAAATTAATTTTAAAAAATGGTTATGAAGAACCTAGGGGCAGGACAGGAATAAAGACGCAGATGTAGAGAATGGACTTGAGGACATGGGGAGGTGGAAGGGTAAGCTGGGGCGAAGTGAGAGAGTGGCATGAACATATATACACTACCAGATGTAAAATAGATAGCTAGTGGGAAGCAGCCGCATAGCACAGGGAGATCAGCTTGGTGCTTTGTGACCACCTAGAGGGGTGGGATAGGGAGGGTGGGAGGGAGGTGCAAGAGGGAGGAGATATGGGGATATATGTATATGTATAACTGATTCACTTTGTTTGCTCTTTAGTTCTTCTAGGCCCTTGTTAAACGTTTCTTGTATATTGTCCATCTATTTCCAAGATTTTGGATCATCTTTACTATCATTACTCTGAATTCTTTTTCAGGTAGACTGCCTATTTCCTCTTCATTTGTTAGGTCTGGTGGGTTTTTATCTTGCTCCTTCATCTGCTGTGTGTTTTTCTGTCTTCTCATTTTGCTCAACTTACTGTGTTTGGGGTCTCCTTTTCGCAGGCTGCAGGTTCATAGTTCCCGTTGTTTTTGGTGTCTGTCCCCAGTGGCTAAGGTTGGTTCAGTGGGTTGTGTAGGCTTCCTGGTGAAGGGGACTAGTGCCTGTGTTCTGGTGGATGAGGCTGGATCTTGTCTTTCTGGTGGGCAGATCCACGTCTGGTGGTGTGTTTTGGGGTGCCTATGGCCTTACTATGATTTTAGGCAGCCTCTCTGCTAATGGGTGGGGTTGTGTTCCTGTCTTGCTAGTTGTTTGGCATAGGATGTCCATCACTGTAGCTTGCTGGTCGTTGAGTGAAGCTGGGTCTTGGTGTTGAGGTGGAGATCTCTAGGAGATTTTCGCCGTTTGATATTACGTGGAGCTGGGAGGTCTCTTGTGGACCAGTGTCCTGAAGTTGGCTGTCCCACCTCAGAGGCACAGCACTGACTCCTGGCTAGAGCGCCAAGAGCCTTTCATCCACACAGCTCAGAATAAAAGAGAGAAAAAATAGAAAGAAAGAAAGAGGATAAAATAAAATAGAGTAAAATAAAATAAAGTTATTAAAATAAAAAATAAGAAAAAAAATTTTAAAGGTAAAGAAAAAACAGATGGACCCCTAGGACAAATGGTGAAAGCAAAGCTATACAGACAAAATCACACACAGAAGCATACACATACACACTCACAAAAAGAGAAAAAGGGGAAAAAATAATATATCTTTGCTCCCAAAGTCCACCTCCTCAATTTGGGATGATTCGTTGTCTATTCAGGTATTCCACAGATGCGGGTATATCAGGTTGACTGTGGAGATTTAATCCGCTGCTCCCAAGGCTGCTGGGAGAGATTTCCCTTTCTCTTCTTTGTTCGAACAGCTCCCGGGGTTCAGGTTTGGATTTGGCCCCGCCTCTGCGTGTAGGTCGCCTGAGGGCGTCTGTTCTTCGCTCAGACAGGAAGGGGTTAAAGGAGCAGCTGCTTCAGGGGCTCTGGCTCACTCAGGCCGGCGGGGAGGGAGGGGCACGGAGTGCGGGGCAAGCCTTCGGCAGAGGCCGGCATGCGTTCTCCCGGGGAATTTGTCCCTGGATCCCGGGACCCTGGCTGTGGCGGGCTGCACAGTCCCCCAGAAGAGGTGGGTGGATAGTGACCTGTGCTCGCACACAGGCTTCTTGGTGGCGGCAGCAGCAGCCTTAGCATCTCATGCCCGTCTCTGGGGTCCGCGCTCTTAGCCGCGGCTCGCGCCCGTCTCTGGAGCTCCTTTAAGCAGTGCTCTTAATCCCCTCTCCTCGCGCACCAGGAAACAAAGAGGCAAGAAAAAGTCTCTTGCCTCTTCGGCAGATCCAGACTTTTTCCCAGACTCCCTCCCGTCTAGCCGTGGCGCACTAGCCCCATTCAGGCTGTGTTCACGCCGCCAACCCCAGTCCTCTCCCGGCGCTCCGACCGAAGCCCGAGCCTTAGCTCCCAGCCCCGCCTGCCCCGGCGGGTGAGCAGACAAGCCTCTCGGGCTGGTGAGTGCTGGTTGGCACCGATCCTCTGTGTGGGAATCTCTCCTCTTTGCCCTCCGCACCCCTGTTGCTGCGCTCTCCTCCGTGGCTCCGAAGCTTCCCCCCCGCCACCAGCAGTCTCTGCCCGCGAAGGGTCTTCTAGTGCGTGGAAACCTTTCCTCCTTCACAGCTCCCTCTCACTGGTGCAGGTCCCATCCCTATTCTTTTGTCTCTGTTTTTCCTTTTTTCTTTGGCCCTACCGAGGTACGTGGGGAGTTTCTTGCCTTTTGGGAGGTCTGAGGTCTTCTGCCAGCGTTCAGTAGGTGTTCTGTAGGAGTTGTTCCACGTGTAGATGTATTTCTGATGTATCTCCGGGGAGGAAGGTGATCTCTGTGTCTTACTCTTCCTCCATCTTGAAGCTCCTCCCTCACTTTGTTATAAAGCAGAAACTAACACACCATTGTAAAGCAATTATACTCCAATAAAGATGTTAAAATAAATAAATAAATAAAAATTAATTTTAAATTTAAGGGAAAATACAGTATCTTATACAAATGCTTTTATTGCAGTCTTTTCTTGCACTCTCAAAGTATGAAATTAGGAGTGCTTTACTTTTTAGCGTTGTGACATGAAAAAATTAAATGTTACCCTTTATGATACTTGCTGTCACCAATGTATAGGTGTAGATTTAAGTCCATAATTCACAGTGATGGTTGATTGTTTTAAATACCTTTTTATAATTACAGTCAGGTGCTACTTGGGTCATTGTTATGAAAGCCAACTAGCTTATTAGATTAGTTAAAACAGTGATTCTCAGACTTTCTTGTGTATTGAAACCACCTGGAGAGCTTGTTAAAGCACAGATTACTGCAAAAACCCCCAGAGTTGCTGATTTACTAGGACTGGGATGGAGAATTTGTATTTCTAACAAATTCCCAGGTGATACTGATGCTGCTGGTCGGGGACCCCACTTTGAAAAACACTGGGTTAAAGGTATGGCTTGTTTTCATTCATTAAACAAATTGTTTGTTAGAACATTAAACAGAAAGTTAGTAGGCTCAAGGAATGATAATTAAAAGAAACTAGGTGATAAAATGTGGGGCTTTTAAAAGGTTGTTCTTATTTGTTCCCAACATACTTCAAACTGTGATGAGCAGGCTTCATCTAAAGTTTATCATAATGGGCCCCAGCCCTGCATCAGCTATCTAATTTGCTTTTCCTTTGGGAACTTTTATTTATGACTGTTCCCCAGAAACGCTTAGCTTAGCATGGCAATTCATTAAGCTGTTAGTGGGAGTGAAAATTCATGACCTACTTGTGCTGTCTTATCCTAGACTTTTAAAAATATTGTTCTGTGAGCATCAGTCTTCTTGCCTCTAGAGACTGTACTTTTTTTTATTAATTCCCCCACTTATATGCAGCCTGGTGCTCAGCATGTAAATCCTGCAAGAAGGTTTATTAAATTCACTTATGAGCACATTTTGGCCCATAGTAACATGAATTCTCTAATGTGTATCTTTTAAAAATAAACCCATAGTTAAAAGCCTTGGGTTAATTAGTTTAGCATTTATTTTGTGCATCACTGAGATTCTTTTTTCCTCTCACTGAGGTGTGTCTGCTTAGATGACAAGGAAAGATGGAGTCCTCAGCAGTTGTTAAAACACAGCTTTATAAATCCTCAGCCAAAAATACCTTTACTGGAACAAAGTCCCGAAGGTGAGTCTGTTACCGTTCTTTTCTGATAGCCTATTTAACATAAATTATTTTGAAGGTATACGTAAACTTAAGACTGGAAAGGACTGCATGGATCATTTATTTTATCTGTTTTATGCTGAGCTATACATAAATCCATTCATTCAGTGTGTCCTGTATACGTGGAAGTGTTTTGCCATCCTGGTTTTTCCCGCCTCTTCTGATGGAGTGTCTGGTGGTGGAGCCTCTTAGTGTGGGGTCACCCTTCTCATCACGTCACCCTTATTACTGCCTTGGAACTAGATTTCCCTGCTGTTACTCAAGTAGCAGATGCAGGAGCCTCAACAGAGACCGGGATGATCAAGAGACCTGGGTTTGGCTTCTGGCTCTGTCGTTCAGTCATTTCTTTACTCTCAGTTACCCCTACCTGTAAACGTGGGCTAACTGTATATTTCTACCTACTTTAAGGAGGACAGGGTGAGGAAAGTATTAAAGAGTCTGCCAGGTAAGAGGTACTTTTTAAAACTCCCTGGTTGGGGCCCTTTCCTCCCGTGCTTGCATGGTCATTGGATGTTGCCGCTCTTCCTCTATTTTTAAAGCCTCAGTTGCCTCTTACCTTTTGTTTTATCTCAGATTCTGGAGGACAAGATTACGTGGAGACTGTTATTCCCAGCAACCAGCTACCCAGTGCTGCGTTCTTCAGTGAGACACAGAGACAATTTTCCCGCTACTTCATTGAGTTTGAAGAATTACAGCTTCTTGGCAAAGGAGCTTTTGGAGCTGTCATCAAGGTGCGATACATAGTTGTCGCCAGTCCCTTTTAAAGCTCTTTCCCTGTTCCATTTCTGCATACTTAAGGACTTCTGTTTTGAGAGTAGGGAGGGAAGTGAATATGACCATTTGAAACAATAATCTTCCCCTTCGTGGAGTTAAAGGCTTTATTTAAAGTTACACTAGACACATTAAGAACACATCATTCCTCTTCCCTTGCTTGATGTAGTGCGTTAACGTGAAAACCACATGATTATAACTGCACTTCAGGTTGAATTAAGACCTCTGCATGAAGAACCTTTTTGTGTGCTTTGGTTTAGAAAGAAAATTGGTCTCTTTTTCTCCCATTTGCTTTTACAATTGCTGTAGCTAAGAGGGTTACAGGGTTAGAAAAGAGGTGGAATTCAAACTGAGAAATGGCCCCAGATGGTCTTGATGGCTTTTATTATCGAGCTATTACTGAGCTGGAAAACTAGTGATGTGTTATTTTTTTGTTGTTGTTTCTTTGTAAGGATTTTTTAAAAAAAATTTTTAACATCTTTATTGGAGTATAACTGCTTTACAATGGTGTGTTAGTTTCTGCTTCATAACAGAGTGAATCAGTTATACATATACATATATCCCCATACCTCTTCCCTCTTGCATCTCCCTGCCTCCCACCCTCTCTATCCCACCCCTCTAGGTGGTCACAAAGCACCGAACTGATCTCCCTGTGCTATGCGGCTGCTTCCCACTAGCTATCTATTTTACATTTGGTAGTGTATATATGTCCATGCCACTCTCTCACTTTGTCCCAGCTTACCCTTCCCCATCCCCGTATCCTCAAGTCCATTCTCTAGTAGGTCTGCGTCTTTATTCCCGTCTTGCCCCTAGGTTCTTCATGACCATTTTTTTTTGTTTTTTAGATTCCATATATATGTGTTAGCATACAGTATTTGTTTTTCTCTTTCTGACTTACTTCACTCTGTGTGACAGACTATAGGTCCATCCACCTCACTACAAATAACTCAATTTCATTTCTTTTATGGCTGAGTAATATTCCATTGTGTAAATGTGCCACATCTTTTTTATCCATTCATCTGTTGATGGACACTTAGGTTGCTTCCATGCCCTGGCTATTGTAAATAGAGCTGCAATGAACATTGTGGTACATGACTCTTTATGAATTATAGTTTTCTCAGGGTATATGCCCAGTAGTGGGATTGCTGGGTCGTATGGTAGTTCTAATTTTAGTTTTTAAGGAACCTCCATACTGTTCTCCATAGTGGCTGTATCAGTTTACATTCCCACCAACAGTGCAAGAGGGTTCTTCCCTTTTCCCCACACCCTCTCCAGCATTTACTGTGTGTAGATTTTTTCATGATAGCCATTCTGACTGGTGTGAGATGATATCTCATTGTAGTTTTGATTTGCATTTTTCTAATGATTAATGATGTTGAGCATTCTTTCATGTGTTTGTTGGCAGTCTGTATATCTTCTTTGGAGAAATGTCTATTTAGGTCTTCTGCCCATTTTTGGATTGGATTGTTTGTTTTTTTGATATTGAGCTGCATGAGCTGCTTGTAAATTTTGGAGATTAATCCTTTGTCAGTTGCTTCATTTAAAAATATTTTCTCCCATTCTGAGGGTTGTCTTTTTCTCTTATTTATGGTTTCCTTTGTTGTGCAAAAGCTATTAAGTTGCATGAGGTCCCATTTGTTAATTTTTGTTTTTATTTCCATTTCTCTAGGAGATGGGTCAAAAAGGATCTTGCTGTGATTTATGTCATAGAGTGTTCTGCCTATGTTTTCCTCTAAGAGTTTGATATTGTCTGGCCTTACATTTAGGTTTTTAATCCATTTAGAGTTTATTTTTGTGTATGGTGTTAGGGAGTATTCTAATTTCATTCTTTTACATGTAGCTGTCCAGTTTTCCCAGCACCACTTATTGAAGAGGCTGTCTTTTCTCCACTGTATATTCTTGCCTCCTTTATCAAAGATAAGGTGACCATATGTGCGTGGGTTTATCTCTGGGCTTTCTATCCTGTTCCATTGATCTACATTTCTATTTTTGTGCCAGTACCATACTGTCTTGATTACTGTAGCTTTGTAGTATAGTCTGAAGTCCAGGAGCCTGATTCCTCCAGCTCTGTTTTTCTTTCTCAAGATTGCTTTGGCTATTTGGAGTCCTTTGTGTTTCCATACAAATTGTGAAATGTTTTGTGGAAAATGCCATTGGTAGTTTGATACGGATTGCATTGAATCTGTAGATTGCTTTGGGTAGTAGAGTCATTTTCACAATGTTGATTCTTCCAATCCAAGAACATGGCATATCTCTCCATCTATTTGTATCATCTTTAATTTCTTTCATCAGTCTCTTATAGTTTTCTGCATACAGGTCTTTTGTCTCCTTAAGTAGGTTTATTCCTAGATATTTTATTCTTTTTGTTGCATTGGTAAATGGGAATGTTTTCTTAATTTCTCTTTCAGATTTTTCATCATTAGTGTATGGGAATGCAAGAGGTTTCTGTGCATTAAGTTTGTATCCTGCAACTTTACCAAATTCATTGATTAGCTCTAGTAGATTTCTGGTAGCATCTTTAGGATTCTCTATGTATAGTATCATGTCATCTGCAAACAGTGACAGCTTTACTTCTTCTTTTCTGATTTGGATTCCTTTTATTTCTTTTTCTTCTCTGATCGCCGTGGCTAAAACTTCCAAAACTATGTTGAATAATAGTGGTGACAGTGGGCAACCTTGTCTTTTTCCTGATCCTAGTGGAAATGGTTTCAGTTTTTCACCATTGAGAATGATGTTGGCTGTGGGTTTGTCATATATGGCCTTTATTATGTTGAGATAAGTTCCCTCTATGCCTACTTTCTAGAGGGTTTTTATCATAAATGGGTGCTGAATTTTGTCGAAAGCTTTCTCTGCATCTATTGAGATGATCATATGGTTTTTCTCCTTCCATTAGTTAATACAGTGTATCCCATTGATTGATTTGCATATACTGAAGAATCCTTACATTCCTCGAATAAACCCGACTTGACCATGGTGTATGATCCTTTTAATGTGCTGTTGGATTCTGTTTGCTAGTATTTTGTTGAGGATTTTTGCATCTATGTTCATCAGTGATATTGTCCTGTAGTTTTCTTTCTTTGTGACATCTGTGTCTGGTTTTGGTATCAGGGTGATGGTGGCCTCGTAGAATGAGTTTGGGAGTGTTCCTCCCTCTGCTGTATTTTGGAAGAGTTTGAGAAGGATAGGTGTTAGCTCTTGTCTAAATGTTTGATAGAATTCGCCTGTGAAGCCATCTGGTCCTAGGCTTTTGTTTGTTGGAAGATTTTGAATCACAGTTTCAATTTCAGTGCTTGTGATTGGTCTGTTCATATTTTCTATTTCTTCCTGGTTCAGTCTCGGAAGGTTGTGCGTTTCTAAGAATTTGTCCATTTCTTCCAGGTTGTCCATTTTATTGGCATATAGCTGCTTGTAGTAATCTCTCATGATCCTTTGTATTTCTGCAGTGTCAGTTGTTACTTCTCCTTTTTCATTTCTAATTCTATTGATTTGAGTCTTCTCCCTTTTTTTCTTGATGAGTCTGGCTAATGGCTTATCAATTTTGTTTATCTTCTCAAAGAACCAGCTTTTAGTTTTATTGATCTTTGCTATCGTTTCCTTCATTTCTTTTTCATTTATTTCTGCTCTGATCTTTATGATTTCTTTCCTTCTGCTAACTTTGGGTTTTTTTTGTTCTTCTTTCTCTAATTGCTTTAGGTGTAAGGTTAGGTTGTTTATTTGAGGTGTTTCTTGTTTCTTAAGGTAGGATTGTATTGCTGTAAACTTCCTTCTTAGAACTGCTTTTGCTGCATCCCATAGGTTTTGGGTCGTCATGTTTTCATTGTCATTTGTTTCTAGGTATTTTTTGATTTCTTCAGTGATCTCTTGGTTATTAAGTAGTGTATTATTTAGCCTCCATGTGTTTCTGTTTGTTACAGATTTTTTCCTGTAATTGATATCTAGTCTCATAGCGTTGTGGTCAGAAAAGATACTTGATAGGATTTCAATTTTCTTAAATTTACCAAGGCTTGACTTGTGACCCAAGATACGATCTACCCTGGAGAATGTTCCATGAGCGCTTGAGAAGAAAGTGTATTCTGTTGTTTTTGGATGGAATGTCCTATAAATATCAATTAACTCCACCTTGTTTAATGTATCATTTAAAGCTTGTGTTCCCTTATTTATTTTCATTTTGGATGATCTGTCCGTTGGTGAAAGTGGGGTGTTAAAGTCCCCTACTGTGAATGTGTTATTGTCGATTTCCCCTTTTATGGCTGTTAGTATTTGCCTTATGTATTGAGGTGCTCCTATGTTGGGTGCATAAATATTTACAATTGTTATATCTTCTTCTTGGGTTGATCCCTTGATCATTATGTAGTGTTTTTCTTTGTCTCTTCTAATAGTCTTTATTTTAAAGTCTATTTTATCTGATATGAGAATTGCTACTCCAGCTTTCTTTTGGTTTCCATTTGCATGGAATATCTTTTTCCATCCCCTCACCTTCAGTCTGTATGTGTCCCTAGGTCTGAAGTGGGTCTCTTGTAGACAGCATATATATGGGTCTTGTTTTTGTATCCATTCAGCCAGTCTTTCTCTTTTGGTTGGAGCATTTAATCCATTTACATTTAAGGTAAATATCAATATGTATCTTCCTGTTACCATTTTCTTAATTGTTTTGGGTTTGTTATTGTAGGTCTTTTCCTTCTCTTGTGTTTCCTACCTAGAGAAGTTCCTTTAGCATTTGTTGTAAAGCTGGTTTGGTGGTGCTGAATTCTCTTAGCTTTTGCTTGTCTGTAAAGGTTTTAATTTCTCTGTCAAATCTGAATGAGATCCTTGCTGGGTAATCTTGGTTGTAGGTTTTTCCCCTTCATCACTTTAAATATGTCCTGTCATTCCCTTCTGGCTTGCAGAGTTTCTGCTGAAAGATCAGCTGTTAACCTTATGGGGATTCCCTTGTATGTTATTTGTTGTTTTCCCTTGCTGCTTTTAATATTTTTTCTTTGTATTTAATTTTTGATAGTTTGATTAATATGTGCCTTGGTGTGTTTCTCCTTGGATTTATCCTGTATGGGACTCTCTGTATTTCCTGGACTTAACTATTTCCTTTCCTATATTAGTGAAGTTTTAAACTATAATCCTTCAAATATTTTCTCAGTCCCTTTCTTTTTGTCTTCTTCTTCTGGGACCCCTATAATGCGAATGTTGGTGTGTTTAATGTTGTCCCAGAGGTCTCTGAGACTGTCCTCAATTCTTTCATTCTTTTTTCTTTATTCTGCTCTGCAGTAGTTATTTCCACTATTTTATCTTCCAGGTCACTTATCTGTTCTTCTGCCTCAGTTATTCTGCTATTGATCACTTCAGAGAATATTTGATTTCATTTACTGTGTTGTTCATCACTGTTTGCTCTTTAGTTCTTCTAGGTCCTTGTTAAACGTTTCTTGTATTTTCTCCATTGTATTTCCAAGATTTTGGAAGATCTTTACTATCATTATTCTGAATTCTTTTTCAGGTAGACTGCCTATTTCCTCTTCATTTGTTAGGTCTCATGGGTTTTTACCTTCCTCCTTCATCTGCTGTGTGTTTCGCTGTCTTCTCATTTTGCTTAACTTACTGTGTTTGGGGTCTCCTTTTCGCAGGCTGCAGGTTCGTAGTTCCTGTTGTTTTTGGTGTCTGCCCCCAGTGGCTAAGGTTGGTTCAGTGGGTTGTGGAGGCTTCCTGGTGAAGGGGACTAGTGCCTGTGTTCTGGTGGATGAGGCTGGATCTTGTCTTTCTGGTGGGCAGATCCACGTCTGGTGGTGTGTTTTGGGGTGCCTATGGCCTTACTATGATTTTAGGCAGCCTCTCTGCTAATGGGTGGGGTTGTGTTCCTGTCTTGCTAGTTGTTTGGCATAGGATGTCCATCACTGTAGCTTGCTGGTCGTTGAGTGGAGGTGGGTCTTGGCGTTGAGATGGAGATCTCTGGGAGATTTTCACTGTTCGGAGCTCAGTGGTCTCTTGCGGACCAATGTCCTGAAGTTGGCTCTCCCACCTCAGAGGCACAACACTGACGCCTGGCTGGAGCGCCAAGAGCCTTTCATCCACACGGCTCAGAATAAAAGGAAGAAAAAAAAGAAAGAAAGAAGATAAAATAAAATATAAAAGTTATTAAAATAAAAATTATTTTAAAAAATGTTTTTTAAGTAATAAAAGAAAAAAAAGAGGAAAGAAGAGAGCAACCAAAGCACATAGCAAATCCACCAATGATAACAAGCACTAAAAGCTATACTAAAAAAAAAAAAACAAAAAACAGACAGACCGAACCCTAGGACAAATGGTAAAAGCAAAGCTATACAGACAAAATCACACACAGAAGCATACACATACACACTCACAAAAAGAGAAAAAGGGAAAAAATATATATTTATATCGTTGCTCCCAAAATCCACCTCCTCGATTTGAAATGATTCATTGTCTATTCAGGTATTCCAGAGATGCAGGGTAAATCAGTTTGATTGTGGAGATTTAATCCGCTGCTCCCGAGGCTGCTGGGAGAGATTTCCCTTTCTCTTCTTTGTTCACACATCTCCTGGGGTTCAGCTTTGGATTTGGACCCGCCTCTGCGTGTAGGTTGCCTGAGGGCGTCTGTTCTTCGCTCAGACAGGACAGGGTTAAAGAAGCAGCTGATTGGGGGCTCTGGCTCACTCAGGCCGGAGGGGAGGGAGGGGTACGGAGTGCGGGGCGAGAGGCCAGTATGACATTGCAGCAGCCTGAGGTGTGCCGTGTGTTCTCCCGGGGAAGTTGTCCCTGGATCACGGGACCCTGGCCATGCCGGGCTGCACAGGCTCCCGGGAGCGGAGGTGTGGATAGTGACCGGTGCTCACACGCAGGGTTCTTGGTGGCTGCAGCAGCAGCCTTAGCGTCTCTTGCCTGTCTCTGGGGTCCGCGCTGTTAGCCGTGGCTCGTGCCCGTCTCTGGAGCTCCTTTAAGCAGTGCTCTTAATCCCTTCTCCTCGCGCACCAGGAAACAAAGAGGCAAGAAAAAATCTCTTGCCTCTTCCGCAGCTGCAGACTTTTCCCCGGACTCCCTCCCACCTAGCCGTGGTGCACTAACCCCCTGCAGGCTGTGTTCACGCAGCCAACCCCAGTCCTCTCCCGGGGATCCCACCGAAACCCGAGCCTCAGCTCCCAGCCCCGCCCGCCCCAGCCGGTGAGCAGACAAGCCTCTCTGGCTGGTAAGTGCTGGTCGGCTCCAATCCTCTGTGCGGCAATCTTTCCACTTTGCCCTCCGCACCCCTGTTGCTGCACTCTCCTCCGTGGCACCGAAGCTCCCCCCTCCGCCACCCGCAGTCTCTGCCCGTGAAGGGGCTTCCTAGTGTGTGGAAACCTTTCCTCCTTCACAGCTCCCTCCCACTGGTGCAGGTCCCGTCTCTATTCTTTTGTCTCTGTTTTTTCTTTTGTCCTGCCCAGGTATGTGGAGAGTTTCTTGCCTTTTGGGAGGTCTGAGTTCTTCTGCCAGCGTTTAGTAGGTGTTCTGTAGGAGTTGTTCCACATGTAAATGTATTTCTGATGTATTTGTGTGGAGGAAGGTGATTCCACGCCATCCTGAAGCTGCTCCGTGATGCATTATTACGGTGTGCTGCTGTTAGGTCTTCCCTTACTTATTCCAGGCTATTTGGGCAACTTTTATTATCATCTGCCCCTTAAGAGAGAGTTTTCAACTCTTTTTGTGTAATTTAAGTATTTTGTTTGAATTTAAGAGTCCCAGATTACTATTATCAAATCCATATGAGATATGTCATCTTACCCATAAAAAAGTAGCAGATGGGCTTCCCTGGTGGCGCAGTGGTTGAGAGTCCACCTGTCAATGCAGGAGACACGGGTTCGTGCTCTGGTTCGGGAGGATCCCACATGCCATGGAGCGGCTGGGCCCGTGAGCCATGGCCGCTGAGCCTGTGCGTCCAGAGCCTGTGCTCCGCAATGGGAGAGGCCACAACAGTTAGAGGCCCATGTACCGCAAAAACAAAACAAAACAAAACAAAAACAAAAAAAGAAAGTAGCGCACCATCAATAGGGCATGAGTGTGTTTCGGATTCTGAGAGTATTATTAGGAAGCATTACCTGTATCACTGTGGAAGGCCTTTTACATTGAAAAAAGAATTACATTAGTTTTTCTACAGAAAGACAAACTTAAGCAGGTTTTCCAAAAGAAAGTCGTAATATCATGGGAAATTTTCAACTTTCTTCTTGAAAATATAGCTATTACGTTTAGGTGATTAAATAGGTCTACTTTGGGCAGACAGATATCCTGATCAGGTAATCATAGTTATCTTTAAGAGAAGTGGATGATTGAAGTTTATATTATCCCTTTATAATTTTGATCAACTCCTTTAACTTTAATTTTAGATTCTTGAATTCCAAACATGATCAAACTTCATTTCCTTTCAAGTACTTAAAACTGATTAGTAAGCTCATATAACAAAAACATCCTAGTAACTTAATCCCCCATGTTTTTCCTGTGGTGTCTCCCTGTGAGAACCCAACAGTCCTCACACCCCATCTCTATTTTCAGGTTAAGGTAGGGCCATCTCCTCAGAGATCTGGAATTTCATTAGCAATGGGACCCATTACTGTTAATGCACCTTTGCATTTTAGTAAATGAATTCCTAGGAGTTCTCGTGTAGCAAGCCCCACACCCCAGTCAGTGACACATAGTGTCACCAAACCAAAATTGGGTCAGCTCACCCACTCACAGTAAAGCCAACTTACTGACACTAGGACTTGGTAGAGGGTTTTGCAGCATTTATTGCAGGCACCAAGCAAGGAGTACGGGCAGCTAATAACCAAGAGACCCAAGCTCCCCAGTGGATTCCAGGGAAGCATTTTTAAAGGCAAGGTGAGGGAGAGAGTTGCAGGTGCATGATCAGCTCGTGTACCATTCTTTGATTGGGTGACGGTGAGGCAAGAGGGTGGTGTCACGGGGCTTAACATCATCAGTTAAGATGTTAACTGGAACCAGACCGGTTCCAGCCAGTCTGGGGGCTACATGCTCATGCTCCTCATGCAGTTAGATTCTTCTATCTGGTGGAGGTTTTAGTTTTAGTATCTGTAAAACAACTCAGGGACATGCATCAGACATGTTATCTATGTCCTTCAGGAAAGAACTAAAGATTCTGTGACTGTTACATGGCTGATTCACTTTTTAAATTGTTACCAATTCTCCTGGCCCAACTGCTATTTTTTTGTCACTACATGTTCACATTCTTTCAGTCATTATTGAGCAGCCTTTTGTGACTCGGGAGGCCTGGGAGAATAAAGCTTTTCTACAAACAAGACACAGGCAGAGGACATGGTGGGCGATTTGTCCTGGGAAGGCCCCATAGGGTCCTGCTTGGTTACAATAGCATATGTGATATGTACTGAGATATGAGGTTGAAAGACAGTGCCACAACTTCCCCACAGTCCTCCACTCTATTAACGTGGCAGTAAAAGAACACACGGCTGTCATTTTTTTGGAGCACATTTCCTGTTTGTGGCTGTGTGCCAGGTGGTTCGTGAACCTTGTCTTTTAATCTCATGACATTCTTATGAAATAGGTATTATCCCATTTTGCAGATGAGGGAACCGATGCTGAGAGAAGTTATGTCATTTGCCTGAGGTCACATACATCACTAAGACATTTCAGCCAGCATTCAGACTGACACCTGTTTTACTCAAAAATGTACTTTGTACCACTATTTCTGTACCCCCAAAAAGATAATCTGAAGCTCACTTTTATAGTATTCCTTTCTCATTCCTTAAAGTAGTTTTTGGCATAGAAGCCTATGAGCCAAATAAGAGAATGATGCTCTCTTTTGTAACCAACTAGTTTCTCCCTCTGCGATGGGCAAGTTGTTAGTTTCCATCACTTCAGTTGCCCTGCATGGTTGGAACTGGAAGGTTCAGAAAACAAAATTTTATAAAAAATACTTAGTCGACCCAACTGCATAGCAAAACTGCCCGGGATAAGGATGCCTCTATGTAAAATACGGAGATTTGGCCTTTGAAACATTTTCTTGTATTTTTCTTGTGTTTTTCCTTTATTCTCAATTGTATTGTTCTAGTTTCCTTACATAACATCAGTTGTAAATCTTCAATCTTAGTAATAAAATCGATGGGCAGTAATTGTGTTAATGCCAATTACTTTATTTATTGAACACCTTTCTCTGTGACACCTTGATACAGGTGCTTTACTCACATCATTTCATTTAATCCTCACAGTCGCCTTTGAGGTAAGGGAAGTGGCATAAATGCCATTTTATAGATTAAAAAATCGAGTTTCAAGGAAATTAAGTCATTTGCCCAAGTTCTTTGTAAGTTGAGAATTAGAATTTGCATGCAGGTCTGTTAAAACTGTTGCTTAGTTTGTGTTTGGTGACTTTAAGTTTAAAAAAACAAGTGGAGAGAAACTAAAATCACCTAAAAATTTACACTGAGTTTGGAAAATAATTTTTTAAAAACAAGGTTAAAAAAGCAACAAGGTTTACTTGGAAATTTAGATAGCAGATGTGATATTGGGAAAGCAGGGATATAATTGTCAATAAAATGAATGATTAAAATGGAGATTATGTTTTCCCCAGAGTCTTTTAGCAGGCGCTATACATTTAGCTTGGGGTGAAATGTTTTCTGTTTTTGGCAGTCACGACTTTCTTCAGCTTAAGAACTTCAGACACGTGGTCCTCAACTGTAGCTGTGGGTTCTGACTCAGAACTCGGGGTTCTCCTTGGGAGGAGATGGGCTGACACGGTAGGAATGCCAGTCGGTACAGGGTTTGGAGTGGCTGACCTGCCGGACCCCTCTCCTTTCTCCTTCGTGCGGCAGGTGCAGAACAAGCTGGACGGCTGCTGCTACGCGGTGAAGCGCATCCCCATCAACCCGGCCAGCAGGCACTTCCGCAGGATCAAGGGCGAGGTGACGTTGCTGTCGCGTCTGCACCACGAGAACATCGTGCGCTACTACAACGCCTGGATCGAGAGGCACGAGCGGCCGGCGGGCCCCGCGACGCCGCCCCCAGACGCGGGACCCCAGGCCCTGGACGGGCGAGCCTTGCCCCGACTGCCCATCGGCGACAGCGACACGGACGGCCCGGGCAGCGTGGAGGCGGCCGCGCCGCCGCCCATCCTCAGCAGCTCGGTGGAGTGGAGCACATCGGCTGAGCGCTCGGGCAGCGCCCGCTTCCCCGCCGCCGGCCCGGACTCCAGCAGCGACGAGGATGACGACGAGGAGCACGACGGCGTCTTCTCACAGTCCTTCCTGTAAGAGTTCCCGGGCGCTGCTGGCTCATCCCCGCCAAGCCCAGGCCGGGGAAGGGGAGGGACTTGGTTAGAAATCCAGTCCTGTGGACCATGATGAAATACATGTATATGCAACTCAGTTTTAGAGAGTAACCAAATTCAGTCCAAGGGTTTTTCCCCTCTGATATCTTCAAGAGATCTCCAAAATCCAAGCCCTGGAGGAAGGAAAAATAGAAACTTCTTCCAGTCCCTCCTCTTAATACATTTAATAGGATTTTTAAAAGAGCATTCTTTTTAGATAAGGGCTTCCGACTCTGTGGAGCATAAAGGAACTAATTTGGAGTCTTGACATAGGACCTACTGCAGCTCTAAAAAGGGTTACCAAACCAGTAATTATGATCCTAAAATAAAGTTTAAAGTTTAACGCATCTCAGGGCTTCCCTGGTGGCGCAGTGGTTGAGAATCTGCCTGCCAAGGCAGGGGACACGGGTTCGAGCCCCGGTCCAGGAAGATCCCACATGCCATGGAGCGGCTGGGTCCGTGAGCCACAATTACTGAGCCTGCGCGTCTGGAGCCTGTGCTCCGCAACAAGAGAGGCCACAATAGTGAGAGGCCCGCGCACCGTGATGCAGAGTGGCCCCCGCTTGCCACAACTAGAGAAAGCCCTTGCACAGAAACGAAGACCCAACACAGCTATAAATTAATTAATTAATTAATTAGAAAGATGTTAATAAAGTTTAACGCATCTCAGAATCCACCCTGGTCATTTACATTCATGTTTTATTTCATTGTATCCATTTGGATACAGTTTATCATAACTCTGAGCTATTGAATTGTAACAGGGAATTTGGTTTTTTTAGTCTTTCTCTATTTCTCTTTTTAAGACCTGCTTCAGATTCTGACAGTGATATCATCTTTGACAATGAAGATGAGAACAGTAAAAGTCAGAATCAGGTAAATATATAAATAGAAGTTACACCTTTTTATTCTTCATGGGATGGGTACATAAGCAAATGTTTGATGTTATAAACCTCAGGTAAAATAGTAAAGCCTTAATCTGATATGCAGATATAGAAACTGTCGATTTTAAAACATGATTTTTTAAAATAAGCTACTCATAGGGTTACTTATAGGTCTTAATTTATCCACATAATAAAAAGAGAAGAATAAATTGACATACTGGGGTTTTTTTGTTTTATTTTGCTTTTAGTGAAAACCACTTCCTAGAGGATTTTAGGAAACATTATGTGGTTGGGGATGAGGGTTGAATGCAAATTAATTGAGTAACTAAACAGCCTAATTGTGGAGTTATGTAGGTCTCTCTCACATCAATTAATCTTGATGACTTACTCTCATAAACCATCCTCTGGAACAGTGTTTTAACACTGTGGGTTATGATCCTGTAATGGGTTATGAAATCAGTTTCAAGGGTTACAACCAGCTTCATTTTATTTTATTTTTATTTTTTTAATTTATTTTTTTCATTTTATTTTTAATGCTGTAGAGAAGAGTAAAGAATACCAAAATGTGTCACACTAGTAAAGGTAAACTCTCTTCATAGAACTTGTCTCTTATGAGTATATGTATTAGGTGTAATATAAAATACAACATGGTCTGAAAGATTTGAGAAACGCTGCTCGAAGCCTTGGATCCCACTCAATTCTGTATATTCCTGCATCCAGGCCAGCAGAGCCCCTCAGTGCTGATGGCTTGGAGTCGGTGTGAAGCTTTGTAATTTCCAGGGCTGTCAGTTATTGCTAGAGAAACCTTCTGCAGCTGGAGATTGGATGCAGTGACTTTACTACCAGGCATAAAAATATAATTACAAGCAGGGTGCATTCATAGCAGATAAAAAGAAGTCTAGGGCTTCCCTGGTGGCGCAGTGGTTGAGAGTCCGCCTGCAGATGCGGGGGACGCGGGTTCGTGCCCCGGTCTGGGAGGATCCCATGTGCCGCGGAGCGGCTGGGCCCATGAGCCGTGGCCACTGGGCCTGGCACGTCCGGAGCCTGTGCTCTGCAACGGGAGAGGCCACAACAGTGAGAGGCCCGCGTACCGCAAAAAAAAAAAAAAAAGTCTACACATAGACTGTCTTAGATAAGCAGTTAAATTGGTTTGAATGAGGTTTGAATGCTTTAGCCAGCACTTTTTTTTTTGGCTGCGCCGAGCAGTATGCAGGATCTTAGTTCCCCAACCAGGGATTGAATCTGTGCCCCCTGCAGTGGAAACACGGATTCTTAACCATTGGATTGCCAGGGAAGTCCCAGCATTTTTTAAAAGTACTTCCCTTTTCTATTAAAATCCCCTTAACCCCTGAGGAAGTTTAAGGAATAATAGCACAAGTAGTCTAACTGCTTTGGTTTTAGCATTAGTTATGCATATAATCATTATGGGGGCACCAAATTTACAATTCTGGTTTTTCTCAATTAAGGGAGGTATCCCATGGGCATTCTAATTGATGGGTAGAAGCCTCTAAGAGATTAACAATCTTGTACGGATAATCCCCAGAATAAATAAATGATTCAAGAGTAGAACTGAGGGAATTCCCTGGCTGTCCAGTGGTTAGGACTCCGAGGTTTCACTACGGACGGCCCGGGTTCAATCCCTGATCGGGGAACTAAGATCCCACAAGCTACGCAGTGTGGCCAAAAAAAAAAAAAAAAAAAAAGTAGAATTTGATTGTTTCCAGAGCAGTTTTTTTCATTCAATAAAGATAAAATGTTGAAAAAATGTTTCCACACAAAAAATGCAAATCAGAAACAGTCAAATGCTACCTAATGCTTTCCCATACTTGGGGGTAGGAGGGAGTATTTAAATATGTCTATTAGAAGAAGAAAGAATTTTTTTTTTTAAGGGACATGAGTTAGAAAAACAGCTGTAGGGGACTGGCAGACTAACCATGTGGAAAAGTAGTGTAGAGGATCGGTCACCCTAAGTGTCAGCTGGGTGATGGTTCTTCAGTGCTGTAGCCGAGGGCAGTGTGCCGTCTGGTAATGTGATCACATTTAAATTGTTTTAGCTAAAGATGGATTTCTCATCTTCTGTTTCCAAAGTAAGTCTACCATCAAAGGTAGGCATTCCAATAAAACTGAAGTCTTAAAATATTAGCCTGTGTACATTCTACCCTTCTTATCCATAGAAAGATAGCAACTGGTGAGAAGGAATTGACTTAGAGCCTTTCTGTGGATTACCTTTAATACCCACCTGTTTCCTATTGTCCCCATCATTGTTCTGTACAGTAACAGACCTGTAAACTGTGCATTAGATTCTGGTATTGGCAAAATTGCCTTTTAAATACTGTAAGCATCTAAAGGACAGTAGTTGTTGTTCTGCTCACTCACCTTCCCTCTAAGGCAGCAGGATCGCTATCTATGTGGTAGGGGCAGGAACAAAAGACTTGGTGGTGGTGATCTTGTTTCATTTCAGCCTCATTTTGAGCTCTCGTGTGTTCCTGTTGGGTTAGGATGAAGATTGCAATGGAAAGAACAGTTGCCATGAAAGTGAGCCACCGGCAACCACTGAGGCTGTGCACTACCTCTACATCCAGGTGAGGCCCTGGCATGCAGCTCAGTGACACGGCAACTCCCAGTAGTATGCTGGTGGGTAGGTTTTGAGAGATGAGAGCAAGAGAGCGAGCAAAGAGGGCTCATCGCACTGCCAAAGATTAATTGGCCAGAGAGGATTATAGCATGGAGGCCCTTTCCCCCTGCCTTGAACCCATGCTCTCCTGTACCGTAGCAGGAGATGGCACAGGGCAGTGGTTCCAGCTCTGGACTTAACTTAGGCTGTGTAAGTTTACATCCTGGATCCACTGGTCACAGCTTTGTGAGCTCAGGCACGGTTCTTCAGCATTCTGTGTCCCAGGTTCCCCACCTATAAATTAAACAGTAGCAGTTACCTCAATGGCTTGTGAAGAATAAACAAAATAACATGTGTGAAGTAATTAGAACCCACCTGAGTTCCATAAGCGCTAGACTGGGCATGTACAGAAACTCTGCTTTGTCTAACAAGTCAAATCTGGACAAGCAAGGTACGAGGCACATACATCCTCGTGTGTACAGAAGAAACACCCACCTGGTTTTAGGAAAGTGGCTTGTCCTGGAACCCCTGAGGGACAGGAGAACCAGTTCCAGTGGGGCATTGCTAAAGGGAAGCTTATAGGCTTTGTCCTGCTCACACTTCCGAGGGGCGCATTCTGGACAGTGGCGAGCTCAGCCAGCAGAGGGACAGCCACAAACCAAAGCGGAAAACTTGCTTCTGGCCCAAGTGAACAGGACCGTGAGTCATTATTAGTGTTTTCAGTCACATCTGCAAGGAGGCAGATCTTTAAATGTGAGATACGGTACTATGCCCAAGAAGGAGCCCTCAGACAAGTGTAACGTTTCAAAAGAGTCTAGTTAGGTGGTTGCTTTCCTGGGGTTACAGCGGGTTTTAGGTTTTCCCTGAACATAAACCACTTACACACATGATAAAGCATTCGTCCCCCAAACCGCTAACTGTTGAGTATCTACTACATGCCATTATGCTGTAAACAGTTACAGTGAGACAGAACTACCTAGCAGAGGTACGTGAGGTGTGGTGGGATCTTGGTGTGGGAGGCCTGGAGGATGAGTCAGAGTTTGTAGATGTTATTCTGAGCATGAGAGGATATTCCTCTCATTTAAAATGACATGTTCCTCTCTTTGAAAACAAGAAAGTCCTTCTTCATGAGAAATCTCAACTGTGGCACTGGTTTGAAACATAGGCTAGTTTCATAAATCAAATGCTGCATGTTGCTCTAAGGTTTAAATGATATTGCATTGTTTTCTGATAGATTAATACACTTAAGAAGGATGAGATAGAGCCCTTTCTTAAATGTTGTGATATTTACAATGTTTTGCTCTAGACTTGAAGGTCATTGTCATTAATTTAACATGCAAATGAGAAAGGCTAATGACATCATTGGATTATTAATTAGCCCTTCTTGGAAATTTGGGTTTGGAAACAATCTTGTAAAACAAAAAATACACTTTTACTTAATTCTAAGTGTTTTCATATTATATGTGACAAGGATTTTAAAGTCTTATTTTTTTAATGAACAATAATATAAAAAATAAAAATTTTGTTGGGGTGCTAAAGATTATGCATATTTCTTCCCAATTTTTTTTAATACTGTTGGTTTCTTTTTTTAATTAAAAAAATAAGCCTTTTCCATAAGTATTTAAAATCCATGGTACACGTTTTAAAATGGGGGATTACATTAATTGCCATTGTCCTCCTTAATTGAAACTCTATATCATCAAATCCTGCCTGGTTTGTTCTTGTCCATAGATGGAGTACTGTGAAAAGAGCACTTTACGTGACACAATTGACCAGGGACTATATCGAGACACCGTCAGGCTCTGGAGGCTTTTCCGAGAGATTCTGGATGGATTGGCTTATATCCATGAAAAAGTAAGCTTTGCAATATTTTATATCTGAAAAACTTACGTTTACATAAAATTTATAACAAAATCAAATATTGTGAGATTTGAGAAAACCTAAAATAGAGGGAAAATTATGGGTATGTTGAAATAATCTATTTTTATAGGAAATAGAACATATCAAAAGACGAGAAAATAGTATAAAGCATCAAAGTTCAAAGAAAGCATTGAAGGATAGAAGAGGGGTCAGCAAACTATAGCCCATGGGTCAAATCTAACTCCCTACCTGCTTCTGTTCAGCCTGTGAGCTAAGACTGGCCCTTACATTTTTAAATGGTTGTAAAAAATTGAAAGAAGGGTAATATTTCATGATACCTGAAAATTCTATGAAATTCAAATGTGTCCATAAATAACATTGTATTGGAAGAGGGCCATACCAGTTTATGTGTTGCCTGTGGCTGTTCTTGTGCTGCACTGTGGAGTTGAGTAGTTGTGGCAGAGACTGTGTGGCCCATAAAGCCTAAAAGATTTACTATCTGGCCCTTTACAGAAAAAGTTTGCCAGCCTCCGGGTTAGGTGGAAATAATTGAACATGTATGGAACATGAGGATGATTCCTTGAGTGGTTTAGATAAAGTGAGAGTGTGATTAATACCTGCCAAGATATGTGATTCTGACTCAGTGCTCCCTTTCCTAGGAACATGGGAAAATTAGAAAGTCATCTAGCAAGGGTAGAGATGAGACTAACATAGTTTGCCGCATGTATAAAATGTCACTGTAAAGCTAGAAATTGTCATCATGATGTAAACGCTAATGGACCTAGCTTCAAGATGAAACACTGCTTACATTTTAAAAATGGGATTGTCTAATGTGTTAGTGTAAATACGTTTTTTCCTTTGCCTCAATTTTCTTTAACCTTAAATTATTTATACTGTACCATATTTAGTAAAAAGCCAGGACTATAATTTACAGATGTCTAGTTTATAAATGATTTGGTGGAAGTGGAATTTGCAAGGTTGGACATAAAAATGGGCTCTAATGAAGGTCATTAGAACTCTGTTACTGTGCTAGCGTCCTGGGGTCCTAGAACCGTGCTCTGTGCACTGTCTTCCTTGCCATCTAATCTGCTCAGTACCTGCCAACCATTTGTTGGGTGTCTAACACTGCCAAACCTAGAAATAGAGGAAGGCACAAGTGTATGACAAACCCCATACTTGAGAGGGACTTCCTGTTTTTTTGAGGGAGCCGAAATTTACCTTCATGTAACAGTAAGAGAGATCACACCATCAAGTGTTTTTATTACATTTATTTCCTGTATTATAGTACTGGAAACAGTAAGCATGATGAGGATGCTGTTAGGAAGGGGAGAAAGTAATGTTCACGTAACAAGAAATCATTGAGCACTTACCTGGTATGCTGGGAATGCAAAGTTGAATTATTAGAATTACTGTGGAAGTCTTCATGAGTGAGCTGGCACTTGTAAATATTGGTACAATTCCAATGAGTGGAGAAAAGCCTGGGCAGGGCAGGTAGCCTGAAGAAATGAGTAGAAGAGGGAATGAAAATGGTGTGTATCTCCCTGACCAGAGCAAGGGTTTTGTGATGCAGTAGAGAGAAAGATCATTGTGAACCTGATATACAGGGGTCTTGGATGCCAAAGGGAACCGTTTGGATTGGACCTGATAAGGACCACCAGCAGGTAGATTGGGAGAGGGTGGCAAGGTCATTGGCAGGACGTTTGGGAGACATTGCAGAGGTCAGACAGCCTGGACTAGCGTGGTCTGCAGGAGAAGACCTCATCCAATTTTCATCACTAGGTTGGCCTTTCAAATGAGGAAACAGGTATGATATAAGTTATGTTTGGGAAAAAATTGTTGGTTTCTTTGCTCTTTTCCATCAGGGAATGATTCACCGAGATTTGAAGCCTGTCAACATTTTTTTGGATTCTGATGACCATGTAAAAATAGGTGATTTTGGTTTAGCGACAGACCATCTAGCCTTTGCTGTGAGTATTTTTTTGATTCAGATGTACCTGAAAATGGACCCATGTGCCTTAATTATCCTGTCTTCTAACATTCTCATGACTATGAGACTGAACTGAACTCTGCTGTGTAATACCCAGGAAAGTATACAAGTCTGAAGGGGCAGCTGCAAACGATCCTGCAGGCTTTGAAATTGTGAATACGTTTTAGTGAGTGCGTTCCACTTGAGAGACATAAAATTACTAGTTTGTGGGTGATATTTAGGTCAAAGGCATGAAATACTTTATGAAACGTTTTGGTCTACCATGCCAGGCACTGGGCTAGATGCTTTACACCCGATGGGCTTTTAGTTAGCTTAAGGAAATAAGGCTCAAAACCCATAAAACTTCAGAAGAATGAGTTCTAGACAACATAAATCAGAAGGTATTAATGCTCTTCTTCACAACACTGTAGAGTAGTTGTTAAACATACAAAGCTAAAATAATGTGAAGTGAGAGAAATAGTTATATAAGACTTAAAAACAGGAGAAATTTTGCATATGGTTACGAGGATCAAGGAGGGCTGTATAAAGAAAACAGCATTTCAGATGAGCCTTAAAGGATGGGTGGGAGTCCAGTAGGCTGAGATTGAGGGCAGGGCATGGTGACACCAGGGTAGGGGCTTCCCGAGAGAAAGAACAGCATAAGCAAAGGCCCTGGGGTAAGCAGACATGATTGTTGAAGGCCAGCATGTTGTCTGGTTGGTTGAAACTATGAGGTGTAGGGGAGCAGTGAGAGAAGATGCTTGAAGGTTGGGGATTCTTGGAGGTGTCAGGCCTTGAGTGCTGGGGGAAGCGTTTTACTTAACATCATAAGCCAGAGATTAGGCACCAAAATCTGTGGTAAATGCAGTTAATTATAAGGGTGGTCAAAAAAAGAAACTAGGATTTGGATTAATGGTGAGAAAAACCTCAGGGGTTAAAGTAGAAGGTGAGGTTAGAAGGAGCAGAGAGGGAGGAAATGGAAGGAGGACAGTAAGGACATGGTCCTGACCAGAACACTGGGGAATTTGAAGAGTGCTAAGACCAAGGAAGGGCTCTATGGGGATTTGATCCCCAGACTAACAAATGTAACTTGATATCTGTAGGCTGTAATAGTAGGGAGGTAGATAAGAGCACAGGCTCTGGAGGCCCACTTCCCTGGGCTAGAGTCCTTGGGCAAGTTACTTAACCTCTTAGTATTCTTTCCATAAAATGTGCCTAATACAAGTACCAGCTTCAAAGTTGTCACCAGCATAAAATAAGAATATAGGTAAAGCCCTGGAACATTGCCTGGCTCTACGAGTATTAGAGCTCTTGTTATTGATGGCAGTGCTCGTGATAGGAATCTGTGGAGAGATGTCAGAAAAATAGTGATTTAGGGGAATGCTGTCACAGAGGTAGTGGAAGAAGGGAGGCTACCTAAGAGGTATTAGCAGTGACAGTGGAACAGATTTGGTGACCAGCCTCTAGGAAAGAAGAGTAAAAATTGACCCAGTGGAAAAATTAGAAAAGTTAGAAAGTGAGTTTGTTGTTATTAATATACCTTTACTCTTCCCAGTAAATAATTCTGTTTTGGCATTTGAAATATGAAAATAAATTAGTTTAGGTAAGTTTTCAGGGGGTTCTGCCACGAAGGAGTTCTACAGTGAATTGCCCTTCTCCTTGGTCTCATTGGGGTTTCCAGTGAGACCTGCATTAGTAGGCTAACTAAACTAAAAAAATTTAAAGCTCAGAAAAGCATTATTATAGTTATTCTGGTTTCTGTGTAATATTTTTCAGTCAGTCTTCATTTAGAAATGATAATCCAGTCCTGTGAAATAATATAACATTTTAATTTGTTATTTGGCTTACTTGAATTTTTAGGCTGACGGCAAACAAGATGATACATCAGGAGATCACTTGATTAAATCAGACCCTTCAGGTAAATCCAGAAGACTGTATATTTAATTTGTGTGTTAACAAGCAATCCACAAAATTTCTTTTTTTCTCTTTTATCTTTTTTTAACATACAAAAACTTTACCTATGTAACGTATACAACCTGAGGAGTTAAGAGGTACATACACACCTAAGAAAGCATCACCACAATCTATGCCGTAAACATATCCATCACCTCCAAGTTGCTTCCTGCCCTCTTATTTATTATTACTATTATTATTAATTTTGTGATAAGAACACTTAGCATAAGATCTACCCTCTTAGGAAAATTTCATTTTATTATTATTTTTTTGGCGGGGAGCGCACCGTGCAGCATGTGGGGATCTTAGTTCCCCGACCGGGGTTGAAACCCGTGCCCCCTGCAGTGGAAGTGCAGAGTCTTAACCACTGGACCGCCAGGGAAGTCCAGGAAAATTTTAAATATGCAGTACAGAATAAAATTTCTCAAAATGAAACCTTTTTTTCATTTGTAAAGATTTTATTCTAAAGCAAATTATAATTATTCATTAAATTAACAAAATTATGAAAATGCTTTAATTTTTTTCCCTTTTCACTATATAGATTGTTCTTCAGAAGTCTAAGAAATTAGACCTTCAATTAGAATAATTTACTCCTCTGGGTAGGCAGTTATACTTTGACCCCAGGTAGTAATAGGAGGTTGCCTCATGACCTGGGCCATCTGGGGTCTTCCTGCCTGGCACTGCCCCTTTACCACAGCAAAGCCATCCTGTGTGGAACAAAGTGTGTGGCCATCTACGATTTAGGGTAAATAGCTTGGTGAAATGCATGCTGCTTCTTCCTGTGAATAGTGTAAACAGTTAACAGACCATGTCTCTTAAGAAACTTTTTTTGTTTTGTTTTGTTAAAAATTGGCCTTATCTCTAAGTCCTGTTATTGGAAATCCTTCCCTCTGCCTTCTTCCATGCAGGTCATTTGACTGGGATGGTTGGCACTGCTTTATATGTAAGCCCAGAGGTCCAAGGCAGCACCAAATCTGCATACAACCAGGTAAAGAGGAAGGTTTTTGGGGGAAAGGAAAGATCTCAAGAGAGAGATAATAGTAAGAATATCAAGATTACAGCATTTGGGGTTTAGTTACCAGCTGACATAGTCAGGAACATTCATTCACTCAATATATATCCACATGTCTATTGAGCGACTGCTCCAAATAGGACACGTGATGCCCAAGGACAGTGACTGAAGTTGGCACTGTTGTTGCCAAGGAGCTTACAGTCCCTCCATCCATCTAAAGCAGATTTGAACTAACTGGTCCTGGGCCAGACCCCGGGAACACAGGGAACAAGGCAATCAAGTAATAAGACATCTTATTCCAGCCCTCCGGGAGCTTATGCATTGGTGGATGATGGTGGATGAAACAGACAGTAAACAAATAAAAAATTTTTAAATCACAAACTCTGTAGGAACTAAGAAGAAAGGAAATGGAGTCCAGTGACCAGAGAACAGTAAAAGACATCATCTTTAGGTCGACTGACTAGAGAAAGCCTCCCCAAGAGGATGGGTTTCAGGATAAAGGAGGAAAGCGGGGAGAAGCCATGCAAAGTTGGGGGCTGGAGCTTGGCTGGGAGAGAAGAGGGGTAAACAGAGGAAATAGCATGCACAGAGAGAAGACTGTGGGTGAGAGGTAGCGTGGCTCACTTAGGACAGTCAGAGAGAAGGTCAGTGTGGCTGCAGCGTGGTGAGAGCTATGAGGGCGAGAGGCATGAAGCAAAGCTGAAGGGAAGGCCAGGGTCAGATGATGCAGGGCCAGCTTAGCCATGATAAGGGATGTGCACAGGCAGCGCCTGAAGGATCTTGAGCGAGAGAGTTCACTCTAGCTGCTGCCGGAGGCTTGGCAGGAGTCCAGGTGGGACGGCTGAGCTGGGACCAGAGTGGTGGCAGTAGAGACGGGGAGAAGAGTGCAGATATGAAATACATGTTGGAGGGGAATTGACAGGTTTTCCTAATGGAGTGGGTGTTGGGTGAGGAAAAGAAAGGAAAACAGGACAGTGCTCAGGTTTCTGCCTCGAGTGGCTGGGGGAAGGGTAGTTGACTGAGCTGAGGAACCATGAGGAAAGACCTGGGAGATGGAGGAGAAGACGGCAGGAATACTCCGTCTAGGGCATGTTTAATTTGAAATGCCTGATGAGAAATCCAATTAGCTCCAGTCGACTGTTAGGGACTCAAGACTTGAGTTCAGAAGGAAGATCAGAGGTATAAACTTGAGAGCCACTAGCACACAGATGGGATTTAAAGCCATGAGACTGGATGAGATCACTTCGGGCAAGACCATAGAGCTAAATTTTTAAAATACATGAGGCACGCAATTCACATTAAAGCATATTTTCAAGCTAGCAGTGGCAACTGAAGCCTGGGTTTTGGTTCAGACAGGGAGCACTGGGTAGTGACAGAGTTGAAGCAGACCTCCAAATACTCGGTGAGGGTGTGTGGAGATGGACACGCCCACCCTGAGGGAGGGGGAGGCACCTTTAGTGTCATCTTTCTGCATTTGGTTTGTAAGAGTATAATGAAATCCTTAAAAGGACCTTACCCTTTGGCCCAGCACATCCACCTTTTGAAACGTATCCTAAGGAAACAGCCAGGGACATTCAAAAAGACTGGTGTAAGAGGGGTTTGTCACAGCGTTGTTTATAACAATGAAAAATAACAAGCATTTAAAAAATAGGGAACTGGGCTTCCCTGGTGGTGCAGTGGTTGAGAGTCCGTCTGCTGATGCAGGGGACACGGGTTCGCTCCCCGGTCCGGGAAGATCCAACATGCCGCGGAGCAGCTGGGCCTGTGAGCCATGGCTGCTGAGCCTGCGCGTCCGGAGCCTGTGCTCCGCAATGGGAGAGGCCACAACAGTGAGAGGCCCGCGTACCGCAAAAAAATAAAATAAAAAAAATTAAAAAATAGGAAACTGGTCAAATAAATTATGGGACATCCATGTAATTGAATATGTCATTAAAATATTAGAGGCCGGTTTTAGAAAAATGACATTATAGTATAAAAATATTCTTGCTAAAGTAAGGGAATAAAAGTTACAAACGACAGTGTGGTTCTAGTTTTATTGTGTGTGTGTGTGTGTGTATGTGTGTGTGTGTGTGTGTGTGTGTGTGTAGACATTTAAGAAAAACCACCAAAAGGGCGTATCTTAGCCATCAATTGTAAATATCCTTAAGCAGTGGGATTATGGGTGGTTGCTATTGTATTCTTGGTGCTTTTCGGTATGTTCTGTTCAGTATGTACATTTTTCTACAGCTAACATGTGTAGGAAATGACATAATGAATGTTTGTTTTTAAGACTTTGGAGGTCACTGGTTGCAGAGGCTCTCCTGCTAATCCTTGAGTCCAAATTCATTGAAGTTTTCCTTGAAAGTGGCTCCTGTGCCTGTGTGCAGTTCACCACAAGCAGTCTCCTGCTGAGCCGGGTTGTGCTCAGCTGCCGCAGGCACAGGACCTTCTGACCTCCTTCTTCCCCTCAACAGCTCCCTACCTGAGACTCTGCACTGACTTGCCCTTTTACCTTCTTTACTTACACTTCCATATTTTGTTAGGAGTCATCACGATATTTCTGTTGTGCTGTGCTTCTGACCTCGTTGGTATGGCTTTGCAATCAGTAGCTGACCTTTGCTATCAGCTGCAGGGTGCAGTCTGTGTTTCCCTTTTGCAATGATTAGAAAGATGCAAAGCAAATTCTTTCAACAGATCTCAGTTGTCCTTGCTCTGTAGTGATTATCCTCAGTGTGTGGCCAGTGGTTATCTATGTCTATGTGTATAGCTAAACCAGTTACAATTAATTGTTAAGAAAAACATTGAAGTCATGCCAAATATATTTTATCATCTAAATATAAATATGTCTCTCGTCTATATTTTACACCTATAATTTTTTTTTAGAACAAAGCGAATTTTTTTCTAGTGTGGCCTATTTTCACTTATGCAAACATCCCAACTAAGTGCTCATCCTATAATTCCCTAGTGGATTATGCTTTCATATCTAGGCTCTAAATAAAATTCTTTTTCCTCCTCAGAAAGTGGATCTCTTCAGCCTGGGAATTATCTTCTTTGAGATGTGCTATCATCCCATGGTCACAGCCTCAGAAAGGATCTTTGTTCTCAACCAACTCAGAGATGTATGTATCAGATGTTTTAATGCCTCAGTTTCCAGTAACCTGAATCTTAGCATAGACATCAGAATTTGATGCAGGGTATTTTTCTGGTATTTATAATATAGAAAGAAGTGGTCCTACTATAATTTTCTATATTTCTAGTAAATGGAAATCCACCTCTGCTTATGCACTTACATGATAAGAAACTTACCCCAGTTTTATTTATTTTTGTAATCATACTTGAAGATATTGCTAGGTTATCCTTTTGAAAAATATTTTGAGATTACTCTTGATTTTTTTTTAAATTTCATTTTATGTATTTTTTTATACAGCAGGTTCTTATTAGTCATCAATTTTATACACATCAGTGTATACATGTCAATCCCAATCACCCAATTTAGCACACCACCATCCCCACCCCCCCTCTTTTTTCCCCCTTGGTGTCCATATGTTTGTTCTCTACATCTCTGTCTCAACTTCTGCCCTGCAGACTGGTTCATCTGTACCATTTTTCTAGGTTCCACATACATGCGTTAATATACGGTATTTGTTTTTCTCTTTCTGACTTACCTCACTCTGTATGACAGTCTCTAGATCCATTCACGTCTCAACAAATGACTCAATTTTATTCCTTTTTATGGCTGAGCAATATTCCATTGTATATATGTACCACATCTTCTTTATCCATTCGTCTGTCGATGGGCATCTAGGTTGCTTCCATGACCTGGCTATTGTAAATAGTGCTGCAATGAACGTTGGGGTGCATGTCTCTTTTTGAATTATGGTTTTCTCTGGGTGTATGCCCAGTAGTGGGCTTGCTGGGTCATATGGTAATTCTATTTTTAGTTTTTTAAGGAACCTCCATACTGTTCTCCATAGTGGCTGTATCAATTTACATTCCCACCAACAGTGCAAGAAGGTTCCCTTTTCTCCACACCCTCTCCAGCATTTGTTGTTTGTAGATTTTCTGATGATGCCCATTCTAAATGGTGTGAGGTGATACCTCATTGTAGTTTTGATTTGCATTTTTCTAATAATTAGTGATGTTGAGCAGCTTTTCATGTGCTGGCCATCTGTATGTCTTCTTTGGAGAAATGTCTATTTAGGTCTTTTGTCCATTTGTGGATTGGATTGTTTGTTTCTTTAATATTGAGCTGCATGAGCTGTTAATATATTTTGGGGATTAATCCTTTGTCCATTGATTCATTTGCAAATGTTTTCTCCCATTCTGGGGGTTGTATTTTCGTCTTGTTTATGGTTTCCTTTGCTGTGCAAAAGCTTTTAAGTTTCATTAGGTCCCATTTGTTTATTTTTGTTTTTATTTCCATTACTGCAGGAGGTGGATCATAAAAGATCTTGCTGTGATTTATGTCAAAGAGTGTTCTTCCTATGTTTTCCTCTAAGAGTTTTATAGTGTCCAGTCTTACATTTAGGTCTCTAATCCATTTTGAGTTTATTTTTGTGTATGGTGTTAGGGAGTGTTCTAATTTCATTCTTTTACATGTAGCTGTCCAGTTTTCCCAGCACCACTTATTGAAGAGACTGTCTTTTCTCCATTGTATATCCTTGCCTCCTTTGTCATAGATTAGTTGACCATAGGTGCCTGGGTTTACCTCTGGGCTTTCTATCTTGTTCCATTGTTCTATGTTTCTGTTTTTGTGCCAGTACCATATTGTCTTGATTACTGAAGCTTTGTAGTATAGTCTGAAGTCAGGTAGTCTGATTCCTCCAGCTCTGTTTTTTTTCCTTGAAGACTGCTTTGATATTTGGGGTCTTTAGTATCTCCATACAAATTTTAAGATTTTTTGTTCTAGTTCTGTAGAAAGTGCCATTGGTAATTTGATAGGGATTGCATTGAATCTGTAGATTGCTTTGGGTAGTATAGTCATTTTCACAATGTTGATTCTTCCAATCCAAGAACATGGTATATTTCTCCATCTGTTTGTATCATCTTTAATTTCTTTCAACAGTGTCTTATAGTTTTCTGCATACAGGTCTTTTGTCTCCCTAGGTAGGTTTATTCCTAGGTATTTTATTCTTTTTGTTGTAGTGGTAAATGGGAGTTTTCTCTTAATTTCTCTTTCAGATTTTTCATCATTAGTGTATAGGAATGCAAGAGATTTCTGTGAATTAATTTTGTATCCTGCAACTTTACCAAATTCATTGATTAGCTCTAGTAGTTTTCTGGTGGCATTTTTAGGATTCTCTATGTATAGTATCATGTCATCTACAAACAGTGACAGTTTTACTTCTTATTTTCCAATTTGTATTCCTTTTATTCATTTTTCTTCTCTGATTGCCGTGTCTAGGACTTCCAAAACTATGTTGAATAATAGTGGTGAGAGTGGACATCCTTCTCTTGTTCCTGATCTTAGAGGAAATGCTTTCAGTTTTTCACCATTGAGAATGATGTTTGCTGTGGGTTTGTCATATATGGCCTTTATTATGTTGAGGTAGGTTCCCTCTATGCCCACTTTCTGGAGAGTTTTTATCATAAATAGGTGTTGAATTTTGTCAAAAGCTTTTTCTGCATCTATTGAGATGATCATATGGTTTTTCTTCTTCAATATGTTAATATGGTGTATCACATCGATTGATTTGTGTATATTGAAGAATCCTTGCATCCCTGGGATAAATCCCACTTGATCATGGTGTATGATCTTTTTAATGTGTTGTTGGATTCTGTTTGCTAGTATTTTGTTGAGGATTTTTGCATCTATATTCATCAGTGATATTGGTCTGTAATTTTCTTTTTTTGTAGTATCTTTGTCTTGTTTTGGTATCAGGGTGCTGGTGGCCTCATAGAATGAGTTTGGGAGTGTTCCTTCCTCTGCAGTTGTTGGAAGAGTTTGAGAAGGATAGGTGTAAGCTCTTCTCTAAGTGTTTGATAGAATTCACCTGTGAAGTTGTCTGGTCCTGGACTTTATTTGTTAGAAGATTTTTAATCACGGTTTCAATTTCATTACTTGTGATTGGTCTGTTCATATTTTCTGTTTCTTCCTGGTTCAGTCTTGGAAGGTTATACCTTTCTAAGAATTTGTCCATTTCTTCCAGGTTGTCCATTTTATTGGCATAGAGTTGCTTGTAGTAGTCTCTTAGGATGCTTTATATTTCTGTGGTGTCTGTTGTAACTTCTCCTTTTTCATTTCTAATTTTATTGATTTGCGTCCTCTCCCTTTTTTTCTTGATGGGTCTGGCTAATGGTTTATCAATTCTGTTTATCTTCTCAAAGAACCAGCTTTTAGTTTTATTGATCTTTGCTATTGTTTTCTTTGTTTCTATTTCATTTATTTCTGCTCTGATCTTTATGATTTCTTTACTTCTGCTAACTTTGGGTTTTGTTTGTTCTTCTTTGTCTAGTTCCTTTAGGTGTAAGTTTAGATTGTTTATTTGAGATTTTCCTTGTTTCTTGAGGTAGGCTTGTATAGCTATAAACTTCCCTCTTAGAACTGCTTTTGCTGCATCCCATAGGTTTTGGATCATCATGTTTTCATTGTCATTTGTCTCTAGGTATTTTTTGATTTCCTCTTTGATTTCTTCAGTGATCTCTTGGTTATTTAGTAATGTATTGTTTAGCCTCCATGTGTTTGTGTTTTTTACGTTATTTTCCGTGTAATTGATTTCTAATCTCATAGTGCTGTGGTCAGAAAAGATGCTTGATATGATTTCAGTTTTCTTAAATTTACTGAGGCTTGATTTGTGACCCAAGATATGATCTATCCTGGAGAGTGTTCCATGCGCACTTGAGAAGAAAGTGTAATCTGCTCTTTTTGGATGGAATGTCCTATAAATATTAATTAAATCTATCTGGTCTATTGTGTCATTTAAAGCTTCTGTTTCCTTATTTATTTTCATTTTGGATGAGCTGTCCATTGGTGTAAGTGAGGTGTTAAAGTCCTCCACTATTATTTTGTTACTGTTGATTTCTTCTTTTATAGCTGTCAGCAGTTGCCTTATGTATTGAGGTGCTCCTATGTTGGGTGCATATATGTTTATAATTGTTATATCTTCTTTTTGGATTGATCCCTTGATCATTATGTAGTGTCCTTGTCTCTTGTAACATTCTTTATTTTAAAGTCTGTTTTATCTGATATGAGTATTGCTACTCCAACTTTCTTTTGATTTCCATTTACATGGAATATCTTTTTCCATCCCCTCACTTGCAGTCTGTATGTGTCCCTAGGTTTGAAATGGGTCTCTTGTAGACAGCCTGTCTATGGGTCATGTTTTTGTATCCATTCAGCAAGCCTGTGTCTTTTGGTTGGAGCATTTAATCCATTCACATTTAAGGTAATTATCGATATGTATGTTCCTATGACCATTTTCTTAATTGTTTTGGGTTTGTTTTTTTAGATCCGTTTCTTCTCTTGTGTTTCCCACTTAGAGAAGTTCCTTTAGCATTTGTTGTAGAACTGGTTTGGTGGTGCTGAATTCTCTTAGCTTTTGCTTGTCTGTAAAGCTTTTGATTTCTCCATCAAATCTGAATGAGATCCTTGCCGGGTAGAGTAATCTTGGTTGTAGGTTCTTCCCTTTCATGACTTTAAGTATATCATGCCACTCTCTTCTGAGGCTATCTCTACTCTTGATTTTAAAGCAAAAGGGGAATCCAAAAATTTTGCGTAATATCAATATAGTTACAGCAGTTGGAATTGGTTATAAGGATAATGGATATTTAGGTCTAGAAATTAAAGGTTCCAGCTGAATGGACCTGGTGTAGTAATGCCTAAAGAATACCACCATGACCAGAAGGTAATCTGAGTCTGGGGAAAATGTCAGGCACTTGAATTTTTTTCCCAGTGAGATCTCCATGTGTGTTCTTGGGATTGATCCTTGCCCAAAGGATCAGTTGTCCCAAACTAAACTGTCATTGCACAAACTAAAAGGGACTTATGTTAGTGTACGCGAGCCAGGATGCCTATTGGAAATGGCATTAAGATGACAGTGGAGAATAAGGTTTGGGTGAGGGTGGTTTAGATTCACATATTCATGAGCAAGAGTTACAGAGAGTCTTCCTCTTCCTTTCTGAGCAGAGCCAAGCAGTCATGTCTGTTAGGGTAAATCACATACAGCGTAACTAAGAATACTCCACTAGATATCTTGGAAAAGAGTTTAATGGTCTAACTGCCAGAAGAGTGTGGGGAGCTGTGTTCATAATGTAGCAGCGGGCAGCTGTGTTCATAATGTATCAGAGGGCAGCTGTGTTCGTAACGTATCAGAGGAAATGAAGTGATTACTGTGTCGTTGCCTTGACTTGGAATGCTCTTCAAGGACTGTGTCCTTGGTGAAGTGCCTTTCCTTAGTCTAAAATTCATGTTTGTTCCCTCATTTCAAGAATATCTCAACTGCCAAGTTAACCTTATGACTGAGGTCTTATTTAGCAGAAAGGTGAGAAATTTGGGTCTAGAGGTTTTTGTGTTGTTTTTCTCTTACTCGGTACTGATGGTTTGGTATTTCTACCCTTTTTTAATCTGTTTGTTTAATAAAGCTACTTTGTCTTTCCCTGAAGCCATTAGATTTTAAAGTTTGTCCTCAAATGAGGTGCTTTCTGTCACCTAGGCTGTCATTTGGGTGAAGTAAGTATTAAGATAATACGAATGTCCTTGGAACGATGTGCGTTGGGTTTCACGATGAGTTTCACATCCATCTTCCCTTGTTAGCAAATTTTCATTTCTGTATTTGATTTTCTTACCTCTGGTGAATAAAATGATTCCACTGTGGCAATCTGCCAAGCACTTGCTGATTTGAATATAATATATTTTTTAGCCTACTTCGCCTAAGTTTCCAGAAGACTTCGATGATGGAGAGCACACAAAGCAGGTAATTTTCTGATGCTTTATTTACTGTGTTCTCACTCTTGGGTTTTAATTACTATTTTTCTTCTTCTTCAATTAGTAATCTTCTGCCACTCATTCTCTTGTCTCATGGGAACAACGTGGGGAAAAAATATCAAAAGATGGAGCACTTAAAATGTATTTAGACTTGAAATACACCGTAAAAATGCCAAGGGCTGACAGAGAAAATTAACAAACTCCAGGGTTCTTTTTTGTGGTTCATCATGCTTTTGAAGTACTGTTTGAACGCTTGGCTTAGCTATTCTAAAAAAGAGAATGCTCTTACAGCTCGTTGTTTTAGATAAAGCTTGGAACTTTAAGAAAAGAAGAATATATCTTAAAACTACAGTTTTGTTCTGTCTTATGGTAAAGTAGCTCAAATTGTAAAGGGGAAGACTAGACAGCCAGATGTTAACGGTAATTTAAAACAAAATAATTTCTCTTCCATACTACAAATGTGTGTGTGTGTGTAACTCATGTCATAGCAAATACTGGCATCTGGCTAATATGAAAGGATCATTAGTGAATTTATTATAGTGCTTCTGGTGTACCTTTCTTCTTAATGCTGGCTTTTTGTCTTAGTGAAGCCTTCCATGGTTAATACTCTTGTCATGTAGAAGTTTATTCCTTAATCTGACTTCTTAACAATTATAATCAAGGCAAAATCCCTAATTTAAATTATTAATGTTGAGAACAGAAACCTAGCTAGAATATTGCATTAATTTGCTGTTTCTTGATTATTGGTTATGTATCTGGATGGACAAGTCACTTAACTCTTCTAGACTTTACTTTTCCTCCCCTGTAAAATAAAGGTATTAAGTTCCCTTTATTTATATTAGCACTAACATCCTATAACTCAGTAGCATTTAATGTGACATTTGTTTATGGCTCGAGGGACCCATTTTGCCTCAACTATTGAATTAGTGAAGAACCATTAGAAAATACATTGAGTTGTGTTTCTACTTCTTTTGTTAGCTGTTACCACTGATTCGAACTGAGTTGTTCCCCATGTTTTGGGGTGTCATAAGAAAATATTCATATCCCAGCCTTTCCCTGTAACAAGGTCAGTCTTATTCATTATTTCCTCATGTTGGCAGCTGTGGTGGTGTAGGAACTTAAACCACAGACACAGTGCAACTATACACACCATTTGTCACGACAGTGATTGCCCTCCTGTCACAGGGACTTACTGGGCACCCTTGAGCATTTGCATTTGGGCTGTATAAACTTAGCACCACAGCCAGTGCCGCAGCAACCTCCCACGTCACATTGTTGCTTTTTATCTGAAAGGAGGCAGCATAGAAAATGCTTGTAGACTGAGTATAGCACAGTTGTTGCCACATACAGAAATTAAGCAGTATTACATACAGTCTGTTTTGCTGAATAGGATATTATTTTTACCAGTTTAATTTAACATAAATTTTCATAAAGTTATATCATGTCAGTTCCCTTCTTTATGTGAAAAATAATTACCTGTGTTTTTATTTTAGCCTAAAACCAGGGGTAGGGATTTGGGGGAGGGTATTTTAAAGATACGTGATTAGAAAATGCTTAATGAGGTTCATCTAAAAATTGAGATTTTCTGATCTCAGGTATTCCTTCTAACTCCTTATAAATCTTCATTGTAAACAAAAGAATTACAGAAGCATTATGGAGCCTTTCCAAGGTTTATATTGCCTTCAAATAGTTCCCTGCTTAATCAGGTAATAGCTGTGAAAGTATAATAAACCAGTAACATAAGAGAATTCAAGGGAATGATATCAATACAGATAACATAAATGGAGAATGAAAAATGAAAAGTTGTTTTATACAGCTTTAGGGCTTCTAGAAGCTCCTACATGTTATAGTTTATACTAAAATTAAGCACCTAAAACTACTAGCTTTATGTTCTTGTATCTTTTTTGATACAGTAGTTTAGATACAGTGTTTAGAAGGCCTAACTTCTGCTTCTATGTAGTTGTTGAGTTGAGGGTTTTTTGGTCCTTTATGGCAGGGAAGTATAAGAAGGACCTCTTTTAAGAAAGACTCATATTACATTGTTGCACAATTCTGTGACCGTAATGAACTACGGGAGGTGGGGGTGGGAGGGGTGGGGAGAGTGACAAATTCAGAGATTTCAGAAATACCAGTTAACATGCACCAACTAAGTGGAAGAAGTGTGTCTCTTTTGGACCTGAACCAACCACTGCTTGTCAGGAGAATCCCTGAGCACCCTCCACTGCACCCTTCCCCGGGGTGCTTGGGTTTCGTTGTAGAAATCTGTCATCTCCTGGCTGTTGAACCACGATCCGGCAGAGCGGCCCACAGCCACAGAGCTGCTCAGGAGCGAACTGCTGCCTCCGCCCCAGATGGAGGAGTCGGAGCTGCACGAGGTGCTGCACCGCACCCTGGCCAATGTGGGCGGGAAGGCCTACCGCACGGTGATGGCCCAGACCTTCTCCCAGCGCATCTCCCCCGCCGTCGATTACACCTACGACAGCGACATACTGAAGGTGGGCCTGAGCCGCGCCTCGAAAGAGCTTCACGTGGTCCACAAAAGGGTGGAGTCACTTCCTCGATTTTCATGCAGTCCTTTAATGCCTCCAACATAAGTTCTTTTTTTTCTAATTGAACTGCAGTTGATGTACAAAGTTGTGTTAGTTTCAGGTGTACTGCAAAGTGATTCATACGGATATTTATGATTCTTTTTTTCAGATTCTTTTCCATTATAGGTTATTATAAGATATTGAATATAGTTCCCTGTGCTCTACAGTAGGTCCTTCTCCAACATAAGCTCTTAACCTGAGGTCTGTATATGCAAAATGTGTGCATATGCATTATTCCAGGAAGAGCCACACTTTTTTTAATCACTTAACTTGAAGGAGTTCCTGACCCACCGCCTACTAAAGAGATTAAGAAGCGGTGCTTTTAGAGACTGAGCCCTGGCCCAGCCGCCCAGTGCCAAAAATACCCAGCCAGCTCAGATCCAGATCCGGTAGCCAGTAGCTCCCAATGCTGGCTGCACGTCAAAGTCACCTGTGAGGCCCTTTGACAATACAGAGGCTCAGGTCTTACATCCGATCTAGTGACTTGAAATCTAAGTGGGAGGCGCTTCAAGAATCTCAGAGCTCCCAGGTGGTTTCTGAAGCACAGGCAGGTTTAACATTCAACATCTATGTTCAACATAACATTCAAATGCCTTCAACATTTTCTTGTTTAAAAACAAAAACGGTCTGAAACAGTATAGCAAAATGTTAAAATTTGATAAAGTTGGGTGAGTGAATAACATATATTTGTTATATTCTATGTCTCTGTATGCTTAAAATAGAATTTAGAAGAGTAGTAGAGAAAGCAGTGGTAAGGTTTGTGGAAAATCAGTACAGATTTCAGGGGCCAGTTTTTCTTTGCTGGCAATATTAGACATTTGCAGGATTATGGCTGACTTTTTAATTTTGGGGTTTTTTGCTTATCTATTATTTCTAAATTTTCTATAGTGAAATAGTACTACTTTTATAATACGAAACAAATGAAAAAGACAGTTATTTACAAAATACACAAAGGCCTTGAAGCTTTCAAGAGGCCCACTATGAATTACCTTAGAATATGGGAGGGGGTTTGACACTGTTAGGTGTTTGACTGCTACAGTATCCCTGAAAGTCCTCGGGGAGAATTGTGTAGTACTATATGACTGGCTGTCTCTGAAAGACATACATCAACGTAAGAGCTTGGACTTTAAACCTAGGCAGCCTTCCTAAAGCAGGACATGTTGCAAGACATGTGGTTTCTTCTCTCCTGAATATGTTCAAAAGGGGAATGACCTGTTGAGACCTCTTTTTGATCTTGGGAATAAGCAATGTAATGCCTACTGCAAGCCACAGAAAAGTATGGTAGGGGATCCCTTTGATTAGGCTTTGATGACATTTTAATTGGTCATATCTTAGGGCAGCTTCTCCATCCGTACAGCCAAGATACAACAACACGTGGGTGAAACCATTATCCGCATCTTCAAAAGACATGGTATGTCCTTTTTAAAAAATTATGTGCCTTCTCAAAAGATGTTTTGTTTCCTCATTAGAAAGTACTATGAATGGATTTGGGTGCAACCATATTTTACCTTTTAAATTCAGTTCTAAGTTGTTGACACCTGTGAAATTTAAGCTTATTTTTATAATTCAGCTTGCTGAGGAGAAACAAATTTGGATATTACAACCTTGCTGCTAAAATACAGTTGGTTTGTGGAGTCAGAAATAGGACTGAATTAACAAACTTAACCTTAGGTGAGCTTTCCATTTAGAGAATTGAAGATAAACTGCTTTCAGTGGTCCCAGTAGCAGATTACTCAACTGTCAGGTCTGTGTTCATTTTAAGTTGCGTGTGGAAAGAACGAGAACCTGATGATTAGTTATTTTTTCTCATTTGGTGTAGGAGCTGTCCAATTGTGTACCCCACTGCTGCTTCCCCGAAATAGGCAAATATACGAGCACAATGAAGCTGCCTTATTCATGGACCACAGCGGGATGCTGGTGATGCTTCCTTTCGACCTGCGGGTGAGGCTGGGAACACTCTGTTGACAGCGCGTGTGCCATGCCTGGTCCCAGGGGTGGCACCTGTATTAAAGGATGACCCCCACCATCCCCCCCTAGGCTTATATTCTTAACGTCACCTTTAGGAAACATAATCTTAAAGGAGTTATCAGGGTGAGAGCATTATGGGAATTTGGTAAACATTTGACCCTGTGTACATCCACCTTAGTGCTTGTGACCCTAGAAACCTGAGCCCTGTATTGCAGGTGCCAGGTCTGCATGTCAGTGTTGAGCTTCGCCAGGTGACCACAGCAGGCTAACCTGGCCAACTTAGACACATAAATGGAGTTTTTTTCTTTATTTATTGGCTAGGTCTTCAGTAACTTTCTAACATGTTAATGTCTAGAACAATTAAATTCTTGTAACAGCAAGCATCTCTGTTAATTATGTGTGAATTTTGCTCATGCTTACTTTCTTATCCCCAGGGTTCCCTTTTGACAGCCATACTCTTACCAGTTGATCACTCACATGGTGTTGGCTGCTAACAAGCCCATCTGTACTGTACATGCATGTAACAGACAAGAGGTTAATACCCCTAATGTACAGAAAGCACTTACAGGTAGAGAGATGAGCAAAGGCTATAACCAGGCAGTTCTCCGAAGAGAAAATGCACAGGGCCGATAAACTTCTAAAGGATGGTCAGCCTCACTAATAAGGAAATGCAAAGCAAAGGTATCTGAACTTAACCCATCAGACTGTTAAAAATATTTAATTGTCCACAGATGACAAGGGTTTAGGAAAATGGGTACTTTCATATGTTGCTGATGGGAATGTAAGTTGCTAAACCTTTAGAAAAATAATCTGAAAGTATTTAATAAAATAAATGCACATACTATACCCTTTAAGCTAGCAATCCCACTTTGAGAGATTTACTTAAAGAAATAACACATCAGTATACTAACATTAAAAGGATGTCCATTGACAGTTTATCATAGTGGTCAAAAACTAAAAACTGCATGTTCATCAATAGGAAAATGGTTGAATAATTTATTATGGAATATTAAGGAGGTAAAAGATCAAAATACATATATATTTAGATAGATCCATATCTATATTTGATCTGTAGAAATGTCCATGGTATATTGTTAGCTGAAAAGAAGTATATTTCAAAGGAACTCTAATACGATTCCATTTTTATTATATAGAGAAAGAAAAAAGTTTAAAAAAGCACAACTGAGTGTGTGCATAAGGTGCACTGTGTGTTTGCACGTACCCAGTATGTGTGAGGTGAATACATGTTCCCACATGCGTGTGAACAAAGTCACATACCAGTTTGTTTGTATCACCAGAGTAAAGTGTCAAAGACTCGAACTTTTGACTGTATTTCTCTGGAAGGAGGTCTGGAATCAGGGCATTGTCTTTTTTGCGTATCTATGTTTTGTTTTATGGTTTAAGAAGAAATTCCTTCCATACCCTCAGATTTAGTTTTTCTTTTATAGTAAGTCAGGTGATTTGGGATTATTTTGAGTGAGAGGTAAGTAGGTAGCATATCAGACACTTGGGCTCTGTTGAAGAAAGGATAGAAGGGCAAACCTTTACATAGCTATACTTAAAACTGGCTGCTGCTTCTCTAGACATTAGGACACTAAAATGCAGATTTTTAAAACATCAGCTCTCTTTCTGTGAGCTGATATATTCAGTCCCCCAAAATAAAAAGTAATTGCCCTTTGAGAATTTGACCCATTGATTAATGATATCCTGTCAGATCTCTTGAGGCAATCTGATAATGGTTTTATAAGTTGTGGTGATTATCAGTGAGTGGTTATTAAGAATTTCTTCTGTAAGATCTACAGGAAAGTCAGGAAATTCACCATAAGAGGTAATACCCAGGCTTCCCTGGTGGCGTAGTGGTTAAGAATCTGCCTGCCAATGCAGGGGACACGGGTTCAAGCCCTAGTCCAGGAAGATCCCACATGCCTCGGAGCAACTAAGCCCGCGTGCCACAACTACTGAAGCCCACAACTAGAGAAGCCACCGCAATGAGAAGCCTGTGCACTGCAACGAAGAGTAGCCCCTGCTCACCGCAACTAGAGAAAGCCCATGCGCAGCAACAAAGACTCGACTCAGACAAAAATAAATAAATTTATTTTTAAAAAAAAAGAGGTAATACCCATGTTGATTGCATTATTATAAGTGACACTTAAAAAAATTCACAGATAATCAAATAACTTGCACAGACTTTAATTTGGCATAATAAAAAATTTAGCAGAGTGTGTTTAATAGTGATTTTTTCTCAAATTCAAAAACCTAAGAAATGCACAGTGAATAAGGTTGGAGGTACATCCAGCAGTGCGGTCGGCTGCTGACTGACCAACTCAGGAACATCCCAAGGGGTGTGAATGGCAAGCAGTGCACAGCTTTGTGAATATTCTACACACCAGTGAATTGTAAACTTTAGAAGGGAGAACTCTGTGGTGAGTTACAGCTCAAAGCTGTTATTTAAAAAACGAAAGGTAGGGGCTTCCCTGGTGGCACAGTGGTTGAGAGTCCGCCTGCTGATGCAGGGGACAGGGGTTCGTGCCCTGGTCCGGGAAGATCCCACATGCCGCGGAGCGGCTAGGCCCATGAGCCATGGCCGCTGAGCCTGCGCGTCTGGAGCCTGTGCTCTGCAACGGGAGAGGCCACAACAGTGAGAGGCCCACGTACCGCAAAAAAAAAAAAAAAAACGTGGTTGGCACATCTTGATATTGACCTTTGAAACTTTATTTTTCAGGTTCCTTTTGCAAGATACGTGGCAAGAAATAATATCTTGAATTTAAAACGGTAAGAAGCAATGGGGGTTCATATGGGGGATGTGGGAAAGAAACCAAGGGAGAATGTTTCATCTTCTGTGATCCTTACACAGTAAAGAATTTGGAGTTTAAAGTACTGAGCTTGGAAAATGGTCAAAAAGCCCAGTCCCAGTACCCCTTTCTATGATCAGGACTGGCAGCCTCCCCTTTGAAGGAATGTAGCAGTTGGGTAGGTACCTGAAGCTCCCACAGTCTATTCTGTGCCTTCTAAATGTCCCCAAGTCACATGACTAATTATTTTCACAACCAGTTGCTTGGAAAAACATCTGGCTGTTCTTGATCACAGATGGCCCCTTTTAAAATTTAATTGAAGGGACAAGTGGCCAGTGGTCTCTGTGTGAAAACTGCCTACAAAGGTAACTGCATAAAAGCTGCTTCTGGAGAAGTGGAGTAAACCCAGCAGGAATGCTGAACGCCAAGGACCTCCAGGCACTTACTGCTGGGGAAAGGTTTGGTGTACATTCAGATACCACAGGAGTCAAACACCAAGAGCTTCATAAATTGGAGCAATATTCCTGTCAACGAGGCAGCCGACCTTGCAGCTCCTTTCCTAAACAAAATCAAAGCTCTTTACATCCTTTTATTCTCAGTTCCAAGTGAACAATTAATATTCATAGTCCTAAGGTGTGGGGATCACTGTGTAGAAAGCAAACACTTAAGATAAATTTATTTTTGTTTGTAATTTCATCTCTGTTTCAGACATTTAAAAAAAAAAAATTAAGCCCTGTAGTTTAATAGTGGCAACACTGGGAATTGGAACCTAGATCGCAGGCAAGACTATTCTGGGCACATCTATCTTTATGTTTTCTTAATCATACTACTGATTAATTTTTTCACATTTGTTTATTTTATCTTATTCAACAATCTCTTACACATATTTAATTCCAGTAAGCCAGCAGTCCCCAACCTTTTTGGCACCAGGAACCGGTCTCATAGAAGACAGTTTTTCCACGGACGGTGGGGGGGGTGGTGATGGGGGTGATGGTTCAGGCGGTAATGTGAGCAACGGGGAGCGGCAGATGAAGCTTCGCTCACCCGCCTTCCGCTCACCTCCTGCTGTGCCGCCCGGCTGGGGACCCCTGCAGTAAGCAATGACCTTAGAAACGCGGGTTTCTCTCTCCAGGTACTGCATAGAACGCGTGTTCAGACCTCGCAAATTAGACCGATTTCATCCCAAAGAACTTCTGGAATGTGCATTTGATATCGTCACCTCTACCACCAACAGCTCTCTGCCCACCGCTGAAATCATCTACACCATCTATGAAATCATCCAGGAGTTTCCAGCACTTCAGGTTCCTTCCCATATCCTAACATCCCAAGGTTATCCCGCTAGATAGAGTCCTCTGCCGAGTGCCTTGGGAAAGCCGCGAACTGCTCCTCAGATGGTGCTGGCGGTGAATCACATTGTTACTCAAGTCCCCGGGAAAGTCTGATGTAGCTTTTGAGACTTGTCTCAAGCTCTTACCTCTGCCTTGACCAGAACGGGTTTTGTTTTTGTCTCTTTGGTTGGGAGGAGGGTGTTGTTTCTCCATCCATTCTTCCAAAATTTGAGGAATTAGCCTAAGATTCCTAGGATGCTTTGAGCATGTTGAGAACCCTCAGCTCCCTCCTACACCCAGGCTCTTAACAACCATTCACTTTGCATAGTCTCTGTGGACTACCCAGCCAGTGGAGGCTGCTGTGAGCACAGTGGTGGCTCTCCTCCGCCTTTCCTCTGCATCCCACACACACGCCCTGTTCACCCCGCCACAGTGAACACCCGTCAGTCACGGCGTGCCCCTGTCCAGAAGGACCTCTCTATCCAGCTATGGTTGGGGCCCTTTCTCCCACTGCATCTGGCTCAGCACACGGCTCGCTACCCTGCAGATGCTCACTGACTGACTTGTGTGCTTATATTCCACCAGCCGGGCTTATATAGGTCAGTCACTATTGAACCAGGTCCTCTCCCTCTTTGAAATCTGTGTCAGCTCACTCAGGCTTTTAAACATAGCTGGAGACCAAAGTATTTCTGATGCGTATAATAAAGTATTAAATTATATTATACTCTGACCACAATAGTGCAAGAAGAATGTATATGAAAAAGTAAACTAGAAGGCAATATGCTAAAATTCAGTCCTTCCATTGTGTCAGGTTGGTAAATTGGTGATAAGATTCTAGATTTGGTCATGTGCGTGTATTGCTTTTATAATGACGATAATAATAATTCCTCTATCCTAGGAAAGAAACTACAGTATTTACTTGAACCATACCATGTTACTGAAAGCAATACTCTTACACTGTGGGATCCCAGAAGATAAACTCAATCAAGTCTATGTTATTCTGTATGATGCTGTGGTAAGCATTTAATTACTTTGAGTTGATATTGAAGGATAATAATAATAGTTCATGGGTATTTTCTTAGTGATGTAACCATGAAACTGAATTGGAACTTTTATCTCCTTCCCTTATTGCTCTAAGGTAAAAGAACCGATTGGCTTTGATTCAGTGAACAATTAACAAGTGTTGGTTGAGCTTTTATTCTGTACTAAGCCTTGTGCTACTAGTGACCTCCAGGGTGTTTTTTTAAGGGTAACTTCTGAAGATTGAATTGTCTTATTTAATTTAAAATATAATAGAGTTCTTCACTAACTAACTCTTGAGGCAAAATAATCACTGAGTAGTTGGTCCTGATACTTGCCAGTAATAATTTTTAAAAAGAGTTAACCATTACTGAACATATGCCATGCTCAATATTTATGTGCCAAGCATTGTTCTAAGCCCTTTACATGGATTAACTCGCTCTAATCTCACAAGCACTGTTACTGTCCTTTAGAGAGACCAAGAAAGGGAAGTGTTAGTTTTGAGAGTAAAAGACTTATGCCCTGCCCTTATTTCTTCCAACCTGTCTGAGCTTATCAGTAAAGTCATTTATAGACTTGGATTGGTTGAACTGGAGGAGACTGGTTTAGACCTCTCTTGGGGCCTCATTTATCACCTCCTTCCTATGGGACTAGGGCAGCATCACCTCCTGTTACTCTTCCTCATTTAGCCACATCACAGTGTTCGTTACTCTCTAGTATGTGTGCAAAGCCTGGAGGGGAAACGGTGAAAAGCTTAAATAGTATTATATATTACGGCGCCAGGATGGAATTGAATCCTTCTTATCTTTTCTAATTTCTTTTCATGTCAAATATTATTTATTATTATCCTATTTATTCTAAAGTAAGAACATCCAGGAGATTCAATAGCTAACAGTGCCAGACAGCCTATGCTTAAGGAAGGACGAGCAGGGGAAGTCCATAACGGCTTACTGTTTTCTGTACACTAAAAAGCTCAACTTGCTTTTCTTTTGTCTGCCAGGGACACATCAAGGGCCCTAACTTTACTGTTTGCTTCTTTGTGGTTCTTTTCTCCTCCCAAAGTGCTGCTGCTGTTTGGCAGGGACAGATACAACATAGTGTCAGAGAGACGCTGGCGGAAACCCCCAGGGATGGTGCAGAGGGCTTCCCATCACTCTTGTTCATATCCTACAGCCTGCCTGCCAGCGTGGGATGGCGCTCAGAGCCTGTCCACACATGGCTTTCATTAGGGGACGTGGATCAGTTGACTCCCTCCCAGCCCAACATAAGCACCCTGGTTAAGCCTGTCCACCTCTGAGTCACCTCACCATTCAGCAAGTGCAGCTCTCCCCTTATTAATTCTTTTATGTCAGGGGTATTCACATTTTAAAACAATGGTAGTTATAGTTTATGTGAATTGTGGAGGGAAAAAACGTTTTTTAATCAGAGTTAATCCATCTTTCATGATGAGGAGCCGTTTGTCCAAAATGAAGGGTTACACCTGTCAGAATTAGCCTGGAAATTGTATCTTGTTCAGGGCCAAATTTGGTGACTCTCATTGTTACCTTTTTCTGCCCCATTAGACCGAAAAGCTGACGAGGAGAGAAGTGGAAGCTAAATTTTGTAATCTGTCTTTGTCATCGAATAGTGTAAGTACATTTTAACAATGTGATTACAGCTCTCTCTGTAATTTTGTGGTACCAGAAAATGCCACCAATTCTCGCCGCAGTAAGGCAGCAGTGCCCCCAGCTGCCTCAGATAGTTTTCCCCTTGAGTGTTGATAGGTGCCATGGCAACGTCTGGGATTAGGGGAAGAGAAGCCAGTGTCATGATCAAAGAATGCCTCTCCATGCTGCCTCTTAATGTGCTGTAATCACCCTGCTTCTCCCCGATCACCAGATCCTTCTTTCTCATGCCCCTCGTGAAGGCTGTGCTTGGTGGGGCCTCCTGCTGAGGAGACCTCATACTGCTTGGCCTCTTCTGAAACAGATGCTTCAGGACTAGTTTGAGGCACAGAGCTCTGCAAAGTCATTTGGCTGTCCACCTCCCATGCTTCCCCCCCTGCCCCCTGGTCTTCTAACACCTCAGAGCTGCATTAAAGCTCTTGCTTTTCTGGGCATTTCCTACTCCCAAAATCGTTCATTTGCTTGCATTGGCAATGAGGAAAGTCTCATGGGGTAAACAGGTTTGTCACTTCTCTCTGTAGGCATCAGGTTGGGCCCAGATGTTTGACACAGTCACCCACACTTAACTCAGTCCCTGAAAAGCAAAAGACAACAGAGATTTCTTACATTTTCCTGAATATTTATATAAGAGAAGATTTTTCTTTTTTTTTTTTTTTTTTTGCTTTCCCAGAACCCTTCTAGACCTTGGTCTGACACTCAATTACATAATCCTGTGGTGATGAGCAAAATTCACTTATGGGATAGATTAAAATATGATCGTACGGGGACTTCCCTGGTGGTCCAGTGGTTAGGACTTCGCCTTCCAATGCAGGGGCGGGGGGTGGGTGCTGGTTCGATCCCTGGTCGGGGAGCTAGGGTCCCACATGGCTTGTGGCCAAAAAACCAAAAACATAAAACAGAAGCAATATTGTAACAAATTCAATAAAGACTTAAAAATATATATATATACATGATCGTACGCAGGCCAGGCAGAGTCATTCAGATTTTGGGACACCTACAGTGTGTCAGGCACAGTGCTAGGGATATAAAGAGGAGTCAGTTGAAGAGTCCACAGACTGCTTTCAACTTCTTCATTCATATTGGCCTTTAAAAGCCATGAGGGGACCCATACAGCATGTTTCTACCCTCAGCTCTTTAAAACAACTTTCACAGGCACCGTGGTTTAAAGAAATCACTCAGATAGTTTGCAGGTTGGGAAAGTAAACCAGATACATACCACTAGGAGCTCTAGAAATTAAACCAGATTACATTTTAAATGTTAAATATTAGAGGAGATCTTAACAATTACAAAGTGACCCAAAGGCATACTTTTCTAATATGAAGAAAAGTATTTTCATAATACCCTAGATGTGTACACAGCACATAGCCTGGGCAGAAATAGTCCTGTGTATAAATGACACAAAGGATCTGCCCAAGAAACTGCCCGGTTCAGTGACTCCTTGCCCAACCAAAGGTTCAAGCCCGAAAGGTTCTTTGAACTAATGTCACATTTCAAAATATTTCACACTTGCTCATGATAGCTGCCTTGGTTGCTAAAATGTCAGCTTCTTTGCTTTTTGCTAAATCTCTACCCACTAGTCATTTGATATTAAGCATTAATTTGAAGTTGTGTGTTTGATTAGTTCAAAATGGAAAAATTAGTATCTAATATAGGCATTTGGTACTTTCATTATTTTAAAAGGGAACTCTAAGGATACTAGAAAAGGGAGGAAAAATATTGCAGGAGAGTTTCAAATATCTGGCCCAGTCTTTGCATTTTACAGATGAGGCACCTAAGGTCCAAAGAGATACGTGACTTATCCCAAGCCACATGGAGTTAGTTGATGACAGGGTGAGAACCAAAATCTGGGGGTGTTAACTCCAGTGCTTCTGGTAGTTTATTAATGGGGTGATATAATGTTAAAATTTATTGAGAAGAAACAATTTTTTATTAAGAAGAAAAAATAATTTAAAATCAAAGATGTAATTTTAAAATTAAAAATTTTTATCTTTAATATAGTAAAGAAATTATAGATTTTAACACTTATGAATTTTTTTTAAATACAAGTGATTTATGATTATTAAACAAAGTCTTCATTCAGCTCTTTGGTTCCACGTGCCAACATACAGATGAACTAGGTTCTGCCTGCCTGTAGTCTCAAAGTAGCTATAATTTCGTTTCTTAGTTTCCACTTTAGCCCCTGGGATTCTTTTTTTCTGGTTTTATGATCATAGTTATTTCCTCTTTCACCTGCTGTGCGCCAGGGTCATTATTAGCCACTGTCCCCTCCTGGGGAAGACGAGGAGTACAGCTGGTGAGAGCTGGGATCTGGGTTGAGCTCTGAGCCAGAGAGATGGAAGAATCGGGGGCTGCCTCTAGGAGATAGTATCCAAACTGCATCTCAAGGCTACAAATAGGAGCTGTTCAAAGCGAGGACAGGGAATTCCTGGCTAATTCAGTGTAGTATTAGAACGAGTCAGACTTTGCCTTCCTGTCCCCCATTGACATGCCTGTAGTAATGGAAATTCACGAGCATGAGGAAGGCAAAGAGGAGCAATACTGGCCTAAAAATATATAATGGAGGATCTGCTAGTACCAGGGTCTGCTCTGCTGGGGTCAGCATTTGCTGTAAGTGTGTGTGACTAAAAATTAACTCTGAGTAGGTACCTAAAGCACTTCTGCAAGGTGCTTTAGAGTTTTGGAAAAGGATAATCCTTAGTCGGGATTGTGGGAAAGATTAAAATTACCCTTGACCACAAAATCCACCCTTTCGGAGGTACAAAAGCTCTGCCATGCTCCCCTGTGTGTAGGAAACACACTGCAAAGTGAGTCTTTCTTGCCGTGGATTTTGGAAGCTAACTGTGCCTCTTTGCTTTCCAGCTGTGTCGACTCTACAAATTTATTGAGCAGAAGGGAGAGCTGCAAGATCTGACACCAACAATAAATTCATTAATAAAACAGAAAACGGGTGTTGCCCAGTTGGTGCAGTATGGCTTAAAAGATCTAGAGGAGGTTGTGGGACTGTTGAAGAAACTTGGCATAAAGTTACAGGTTTGGCAACTGTTTGATTCTGGCAGCACAGATTTGTAGCATTAATAATAGCACAAGGAGGAAATGGGTTTTATTTTGTAACTGCTAGTAAGTTTTATTTTTCCAGAAGAACGCTGCTTTCTACATTTTGGAACATTTGATATCTAGTAACAATTTTGGCTTAAATCAATTTCTTTGCAAGCATCACAATTCCTATTGTGCAGCAGTCCTTATTATGTCAGCCTCAGAGAAGTGGTTATTCTTGAAGAGAACAGAGCTTCTCTTACTTGGCAGGCTGTAGTTTAAACAGACCGCGTGCCAGATCTCACTGAATATTTTGTTTATACTAAGTAGATTGTTCTGATGCTGATGATGGAAAACGGTGTCTTCAGCATTGCACATTCTAAATCTCGAGCCCTTGACACGTTTGTATGGCATCTCCCTTGGCAGGTCTTGATCAATTTGGGCTTGGTTTACAAAGTGCAACAGCACAGCGGAATCATCTTCCAGTTTGTGGCGTTCATCAGACGGAGGCAAAGGGCTATATCTGAAATCCTTGCAGCTGGTGGCAGATATGACCTGCTGGTGAGGGCTGGCCCTGTGTTTGTTGATGTGTTCTGACTTGGTTTCATTTCTTCCTCGACTCGTTATTTTGAAATTTTTCAAAACTACAGAAAAATTGAACCACTGGTATAATTGAGCACCTATACATATTTCACCTAGGAGTAGAAATGTCTTGTGAACTACATTTGTAATGTTTTCAACTTTCATTTAAATAACTATAGGTTTACAGGATGTTGCAAAGATAGTACAGAGAGGTCTTGTATATATTTCACCCAGTTGCTTCCAAAAAGCTGGCATAACTATAATAAAATACCAAACCCAGGAAGTGGACATCCATACACTGTATGTGTCTAATTCTGTACCATTTTTATCACATGTATAGATTCCCATAACTACCACCACAACTAAGATACAGTACAAATGGAATATAGAACCTTACCTCCGTGTCCCTTACCCCATCCCCCATTTATAATTGTCTTAAATATTTCCTCAGCATACATTGAGGTCCACATCAGACAGTGTTGCGCTTTTTGCTTCCAATGTCAAACTCTGAGGAACTCAAGAAAGTCTGCTGTATTTACCCAAAATTTGGGGGTTCTGATGAGAAATCTGCTGTTACTTGAATTATTTTTCCCGTATAGGAAAGATGATTCTCACTCGATGCTTTTAAGATTTTTTTTTTGTCTGTCTTTAGTTTGAAGTTTAATTATGATGTATCTTGGCATGACTTTCTTTGGATTTGTCTTGTTTTGGATTTTCTCAGGTCCTTGAATCTATAGGTTTGTCTTTTGCTAATGTGGGTCCCCGACCAAGCCCCAGCAGATATCAGAGAAGGCTAAATGGGGAGCCAGGATTTTCATATCTGCCTGGGGGCAGTGCCCCCCACGCCCCCACCAGCAGAGTCAGTGGAGGCCAGGATCCCCGACTTCCACCCACACCCAAGCAGTAACAAGGTCCCCCCCCCTGCTGGGGCGGTGCCAGAGGAGGCTGAGTGGGAAGCTGAAACCTTCACCACTATCCAGCATAGTATCAGAGGAGGAGTGTTTCAGGCATTACTTCTACAGTGTTCTCAGCTTTACCTTCTTTTTTCTCTCCTTCTAGGACACTGATGACACAAATGTTATGCTCCTGTGGTTCTGGGACATTCTGCTTTACAGTCTGTTTTCTCTGTTGTTTAGATTGATTTTTATCTTCAATTTCTCTATTTCCACTGTTATCTCCGTTTATGCTATTGGGCCAATCCAGTGAATTTTTTGTCTTCTGCTTCTTTGCTGAGACCTTCCGTTGTTTTTATTTGTTTCGAGCCTATTTATAATGCTTGTTGTAGCATTTTTATGCTGGTTGCTTTAAAATCCTTGCCAGATAATTCCAACATCTATGTCATCTTGTTAGTGCCTGTTAATTTTCTGATTCACTTTGAGATCCTGGTTCCTGTTGTGATACGTGATTTTCAGTTGTATTCCGGACATTTTGAGTCTTACGTTATGAGATTGTGGAACTTCCCTAGATCTTCTGGTTTAGGAGGTCTCCTCTGATACTGTACCGGGGGGGCGGGGCAGGGGAGGGGGTGGCATTTTGCTGCTGTCGGTTGGGGGTGAAGATCCAGGTTTCTCACTCGGCCTCCCTCTACATCCGGAGCGTGGGACGGGTGCCTTGTTACCGCTTCACACACACCTCCACTGAGAGTATAGTGGAGGGGTGGGGGCATGGGGGAGCTGGCAGGTGGCCTTGTTACCGCTGGATAGTTGTGAAGGTTCCAGCTTCCCACTCAGCCTCCTCCGGCACTGCCCCAGAGGGGAGGAGGGCCTGGTTACTTCTTGGGTGTGGGTGGAAGTCGGGGATCCTAGGGGTCCTGGTCTCCACTGACACCGCTGGGGGAAGCATTACTCTCAGGCGGATACGAAAGCCCTGGCTCCCCATTTAGTTTTCTCAGACGCCGCCCTGCTGGGACTTGGCGGGGGCCTCCTTACATCTGGGAAAGGGTGAACGTGTTGGCCCACACTCAGCCTTTGTGAGTGGGAGTGTCTGTGCTTTTTCTGTGATGTTTGACTGGAGCAGGGCAGATCTTGTCTAAAAGTTTTCTGTCTTGCTGGGTTGCCCCTTTCTTGGTCTTTTGACCAGAGACAGCAGCTTTGCCTTGGGGCTCTCTTGTTTGTTCTCCTCGGCATTTCTGGGTTGATAGTTTCTCCAGCACCCAGTCCAGAGTATATGAGGCAAAACCAAACCCAGGGAACTCACCACATGTCGTTCCTCAGATCCCATGGTCCCTGGTCAGCCTGCCATCTTCTCTCCACTTTCAGAGTTGTCTTATGTTTGTTTTATATGTAATGTCCAGGGGCTTTAGCTTAGCAGGAGGAATAGGGAGAAATGTACCTACCCATCTTGGTCTAGAACCTATGTATGCAACTTTAAATTGTCTAGTAACATAAAGTAAGTAAAAAGAAAAAGGTGGAATTAATTGTAATAATATATTTTATTTAACCCAATATATCCAAAATAATATGTAAGCATGTAATCAAAATTTTTTTAATTATTAAGGAGTTATTTTACATTTTTTTCTACATCTTTATAATTAGCATTTATTTAACCCAGTATACCCAGAATACTATTTCAATGTATAATCAAACATTTAAAAATTATTAAGGAGCTAATTTACATTCTTTTCCATTCTGAGTCTTTGCAACCAGTGTGTTTTACATATACAGCACATGTGAATTCAGATTAGACATTTCAAATGCTCAAGCCCCATGTGATTAGTGGCTGCCAGATTGAACAGTGCAGAGCTAGATGCAACATTCATCAACATTCACGAAGTGACATGTGTGCTTGCTCTTCTCTCTTGCTACACACACACACACACACACACACACACACACACACTTTATTTTGTTGAACCCTTTGATAAGTTGCTGTTAGAGTGCAAATCATTGCTTTTCCTATAATCACACTTTCGTCTCCATTTCATAAGCAGAGCTGTGTGTCTCTCTCCACAGATTCCCCTGTTTAGAGGACCACAGGCTCTGGGGCCGGTTCCTACTGCCATTGGGGTCAGCATAGCCATAGACAAGATAACTGCTGCTGTCCTCAACATGGAAGAACCTGTAAGTTCCAGCTTTGCTTCCCAGTGTGCTTTGAGATGTCTTTCATTTTGTAGTCATACACATGGAGCCTCAGATGTGGTAGCTATAGACTGAGGTTTTGGGAGATTACCTTTGCCGTGCGTGAGAGACAAGCCTAAGTCTTGGTGTGAGTACTTAGCCTCTGCTTTTAGCTGGGGGACCTTAGTCCACTAGCCTTACTCTCCTCCTCTGTAATATGCTATGTAAATGTGAGATATTACACTTGTTAGCAGACTCACATTAAAGCCCTTTGTTCATAAATACTGCTGTACTCTACAAAGCTAGAAATGGTTTTTTCCCTATGTTTCAGGCAAGATTAGTTTTCCCAGAGAAGAAGAATGTCTTTCTGATGACTTAGAAATAATTTCAACTACTCTATCTTAAAAGACTAATATAAAAGTTTTTTGACTGTGTCTTTTTTTTTAACCATGTCATTTGAAGCGAAGACTTTTGCATTTATGTCACTGTACACGATTTTAAGATGCCTGTTTTCACATGAGCGCTGCCTCCTTGGCCTCACATATATGCCCACAGTCTCCCTCCTCTAAATGTAATCACTCTGTTTCTGATACAGGTTACAGTAAGCTCTTGTGACCTCCTCGTTGTAAGTGTTGGCCAGATGTCCATGTCCAGGGCCATCAACCTAACCCAGAAACTCTGGTCAGCGGGAATCACAGCAGAAATCATGTATGACTGGTCACAGGTAATGAGACAAAAAGTACCTGTGAGTGGAGTGCACATAGTCGCGGCTTCAATAGCAAATCATCCTCTACGGCTTTAGTTTCTGCCAAACTCTTCATCTCTGTGGTTTCAGTTGCTTCCTCTATGAGTTTCTGATTGTTGCTGTAACAAATCACCATAAACTTAGTGGTCTAAAACAACACTTATTTATTATCTTACATTTCTGGAATTCAGAAGGCTGAAATCAGTTTCACTGGGTTAAAATCAAGGGGTCTGGGCTTTCCTGGTGGCGCAGTGTTTGAGAGTCCGCCTGCCTATGCAGGGGACACGGGTTCGTGCCCTGGTCTGGGAAGATCCCACGTGCCGCGGAGCTGCTGGGCCTGTGAGCCATGGCCTCTGAGCCTGCGCGTCCGGAGCCTGTGCTCCGCAACGGGAGAGGCCACAACAGTGAGAGGCCCGCGTACCGCAAAAAAAAAAAAAAAATCAAGGGGTCTGATAAGGCTGGTTCCTCCTGAAGGCTTTAGGAGCAGAATCCACTTCCTTGCCTTTTCCAGCTCCTAGAAGCCTCCTGCATTCCTGCTCATGGCCTCTTCAAACTCAGCAGGGTAGCATCTTCTTTCCTCTCTACGCTATGCTTCTGTCCTTCCATCTCTAACTGATCCTCCTGTCTCCCGTTTACCAGGACCCTTGTGATTATACTGGGCCCATCCAGATAACCCAGGATAATCTCCCCATCTCAAGGTCTTTAACTTTATTCAATCTGCAAAGTCCCTTTTACCATATAAGGTAACATAGTCACAGGTTCCCAGGGATTAGGATGGGGACATCTTTATGGGGCCATTATCCAGCCTAGCACACTTCCCAAAGGCATTCTGTGTTTAGTGTGTTTGTAGCTTTATATCTTCAGACCTCCCACAGCAGGCCTAACACTTGCTCTGGGTTCCACACCCAGAGTGAGGAAAATGGCACCACTGAGCACCTGCCTACCCTTTAGAAAGAGGGGCCTTTCGACGACTAACTTCTGTACAAGCAGATCACAGAAGGGGCTGCACTTCCAGGTGGTCCTCCGAGTTGTACACACGTTCAGCCACACTCGTGGTGCCCCAGAGAGTGAAGAGATGCCCAGGGAAACAGAACCCCACCCTCCCACCTGCTTCTTCCACATTACCTGCCAAGAGCTGCTGCTGTCCATTTTTGTGTGTGTTACGTAAAAATTGATATCAGAAGTATGCTGAGCAATAAATCGTAGTCATTTGACAGAACAGTGTCCTGTGCCATTTGTTTACTTGTTTCATAAATTGTTAGAGAAGTGTTCTGTTCTAAAGTAAAATTATAAGCTCAGTAACGGTGACTTCAGCCCTGCACAGGGGCATCCCCTGCAGGCTTCTCTGCTCTGATGCTTCTTTGCTTTATGCTTCAGTTCTGCTTTTCACCTTCTACTATTTCTTTTGTTGCCTTTGCTTTCCCCAAAGGCCTTTTCACTCTGCGTGTGTGTGTGTGTGTGTGTGTGTGTGTGTGTGTGCGTGTGTGTAATTTTTGGCACCTTCTATCAAGATGTGAAGCTTCTGAAAACCTCTTACTGTGTCCTGACCACATTGAATCGCATGGCCCCTTAGAACAATAGTGAAAGCAAGGAAAGCAAAGGAAGTCTTATTCCTCCTTTGAATTCTGTACTCTTCTTGCTTAATATTTAAATATTTATATAAACCCTGAAATCAGCATGTTTAGTTATTCACTTTGAGAATCCACTGAACATAGTGTTTTCATTCTCGTTAATTACTTGAAGCTGTTCCAGCTGCTCTGTGCTTATTTGTTTCAGTCCCAAGAGGAGTTACAAGAGTACTGCAGACATCATGAAATCACCTACGTGGCCCTTGTCTCCGATAAAGAAGGAAACCATGTCAAGGTAAAGACCAGAGGAAATCTTTCACAATTCAACAGTCAGATTTCCCAAACAGTATTAACCGTGGAGCACCCAACCTTCCCACTGAGGTCCTGCCCTTAGTTGTGGGGTGGAAATACATTATTTCATTCTCCTTTTGAATTGCTAGGCCTGTTTTTGGAGAAAGTGTATAAAATAAGGAAGAGAGAATCTGAATCTAAACACTTTTCTTTGAACTCAAAAAAATATAAAAATTAAAACACTATGGCTAGTTTTTTTCCCTACTTTTTTCCCCTTGTTCCCTTTGACCGTCTAAGAAAATAATAACTATAGCTGATACCTGCTGGTCGGCATATCCTCTGGCTACTTCCTAACCAATTCTACTATGTTGCATTTAACTAAAAATGCTCATCCCACTACTGGGCATATACCCTGAGAAAACCATAATTCAAAAAGAGTCATGTACCCCAATGTTCATTGCAGCTCTATTTACAATAGCCAGGACATGGAAACAACCTAAGCGTCCATTGACAGATGAATGGATAAAGAAGATGTGGCACGTATATACAATGGAATATTACTCAGCCATAAAAAGAAACGAAATTGAGTTATTTGTAGTGAGGTGGATGGACCTAGAGTCTATCATACAGAGGAAAGTAAGTCAGAAAGAGAAAAACAGATACCGTGTGCTGACACATATATATGGAATCTAAAAAAAAAAAAAAAAGAGGCTCTGACGAATCTAGGGGCAGGACAGGAGTAAAGACGCAGACGTAGAGAATGGACTTGAGGACACAGGGAGGGGGAAGGGTAAGCTGGGACGAAATGAGAGAGTAGCATTGACATATATACACTATCAAATGTAAAACAGAAAGCTAGTGGGAAGCAGCTGCGTCGCACAGGGAGGTCAGCTCAGTGCTTTGTGACCATCTAGAGGGGTGGGATAGGGAGGGTGGGAGGGAGATGCAAAAGGGAGGGGATATGGGGATATATGTATACATATAGCTGATTCACTTTGTTGTACAGCAGAAACTAACACACCATTGTAAAGCAATTATACTCCAATAAAGATGTTAAAAAAATATATACCCAACCAAAAATAAATAAATAAAAATGTTCATAAATATATCATCTCATAACCTTTATTTCTATTTTTAAAGGGAAAAAAAATCAACATATTTTCCCCTTGTTTTTCTCCAATAACGTCTTTGTCTGGTTTTTATAGCAGAGTGATGTTGGCTTCATAAATTAGTAGGATCTTCTGTTCTCTGGACAACTTTGTGTAGAATCGGTATTATTTCATCCTCAAATATTTGGTAGAGTTCCTCAAATATTTGGTAAAACCACAGGGGCCTAGATAAAGAGCTATCAGATTGCCTCTTTCTCCTTAAATGAGTTTTGGTAGTTTGTATCTTTCTCAGAATGTTTCCATTTCACCTAAGTTTTCAGATATTCCCTTTCACTATCTGTAGGATCTATAGTGATATCCCCTCTTTCATTCCTGATATTGGTAATATATGTCTTCCCTTTTTCTCCCCTGATCACTCTGGCTAGAGATTTATCAATTTTGTCTTTTCAGAAAACTAGCTTTTGATGTCATTGATTTTTCTCTATTTTTTGTTCATTCGTTTCCTATTTTATTGATTTCCATTGTTTTTTTTTTTCTTCAATCTGCTAAATTTGGATTTAGAGACAGTCCCTAACTGAAGTTTGCTTTGTATCCACTCTGACAATCCCTGCCTTTTAATTGAAGTGGTTACACCATTAATATGAGGTGCAGTTATTGAAATGGTTGGGTTTAAATCTACCATTTTACTATTTGTTTACTGTTTGTTCCAACTGTTCTTTTTTTCCATTTTTTTCCTTTCATGCCTTCTTTTTAGATTGAATAGCATTTATTCCATTTTATCTCTACTATTGGTTTACTAACTATAACTCTTATTTTTGGTGGGATTTTTTTTAGAAACTTCTCTAGAGTTTATAGTATACGTCTTTAACATATTACATTCTACCTTCAAAAATATTATATGCCTTCATATATTGTTGTAAGAACCTTAAAACAATATTTCCATTTCCCCTCTCTCATCCTTTGTGCTATTGTTGCCAATATTTTTCTACATATGTTATTAACTTCATAGTACATTGTACGTATTTTGCTTTTAATTAGTCAGTTATCTTTTAAAGAGGTTTTAAAAGAAGGGAGGAATGTCCTTTATATTTACCATTTCTAGAACTGTTTATTCCTTTGTGTTCAGCCAGCTATCATTCTGATTTCATTTTCTTTATGCCTGAAGAATTTCCTAATATTTCTGACTAGTGATGGTAATGAATTCTCTCAACTGTTACTGGTCTGAGAAAGTCTTCATTTTACCTTCATTTTTGAGAGGTAATTTTTCTGTGTATAGAATTCACAACTTACATTTGTTTCTTTTTGCACTTTGAACACAGGCTTTATTGTTTTCTGACCTGATAGTTTCTGTTTAAAAGTCTGCTTTGATCCTCTGTATATAATGTTTCTTTTTATTTTCTGGCACCTTTTAAGGTTTTCTTTTGTCACTGGTTTACTGCAGTTTGAATATGACGTGCCTCAGTGTGATACTCTCTATGTTCTAATACTTGGTATTAGAACTGTAGATTTGAACTGTAAATTTATAGTTTTCATCAAATTTGGAAACTTTTCAGACATTATTTCTTCAAATATTGTTCTGTCCCTTTTCCTTCGGGGACTCTGATTACAGTATGTTAATCATTTGCTCTTGCCCCTCACTGAGGCTCTGTTTTTGGTGGGTTTTGTTTGTTTTTTCTCGCTCTCTATGCCTTATTCTGGATCATTCACATGTTTTCTGCAATATCTTTTCTGCTATTAATCCCATACAGTGCATTTCTTGTTTCAGATATTGTAGTGTTTTCATCTGTACAAGTTACATTTGTGTCTTTTTTTTTTTTAAGGTCTTCCATTTCTCTCCTCATCATGGTTCTTGTTTCCTTTATATTCTTTATAAGATTTATAATAGTCACTTTTAATTCCATCATCTTGACATTTCTGGTCTGTTTCTGTCTGTTGATGTTTCTCCTGGTTATGAGTTGTATTTTCCTTCTACTTTGTATGCCCAGTCATTTTTGGTTGGTTGTTGGACATTATGAATTTTACATTTTTTGGTGCTGGGTTTTCTTATGTTCCTGTAACTACTGCTGGACTCTGTTCTGGGATGTAGTTAAGACCCTTGGATTCTGTTGACCAGGCTTGACTTTACGTTTTGTTAGGGCAGGGCCCGGGCAGCCTTTAGTCTAGGTCTAATTTAGCCCCACTCCAAAGGCAGTGCCCTTTGGAGGATTCAGCCTGAGGCCCCATGTGTCATGAGGTCTCGCTACTCTGGTAAGAACAAGAACTATTCCTGGCCCTGTGGATCTCAGAAATTATTATGCCTACTCATGTCTGCTGGTTGTTTCCCCAGCCTTGGATAGTTCCCTCTCACCCATGCACAGATCACTTCTGTTTCAAAGATGTGAGTGGACTTCTCTGCAGAGCTTCAGAAATCTTTCTTTCTCTGTGTGTAGCTCCCTCCTCTTCAGTCCTCTGCCCCACAGTTTCTAGCCATCGTGGCCTTCCTAAACTGCAGTCTCCCCAGCTCGGCAAGACTCCTGGCCTCTGTTGAGCTTCCTCCTCCGTGCCCTGCCATCTGCAGACTTCCTCAGCACGGTGATCTGGGACACTTGTAGACTCACTTTGTTTGTTTCCCTCCTCTCGGGATAACAGTCCTCCACTGGTGTTGTCCAGTGTCTGAAAAACATTGTTTATATATTTTGTCTGGTTTTCTAGTTGTTTAAGGTAGAAAGGCAGTTGTTATAGTAGTTACTTCTTCATGGGAAGATTTGTAAGTCCCCACTACTAGTCTGCTTGTTAGTCACAAAATCATAAATGACCCTAAGTCCTACCGATCAAGCCCCTTCCAGAGCAGTGATTGTTCCTGTAATATTACCAAAAGATGATCGTCTAGCCTCTGCTGGATAATTCCAGCATCGTAACCCACTGCTATAATGATTAGCAAATTTTAAAAACTTGAATCAGAATCTGCTTCCCCAAATTTACATTCACTGGTCCTAGTTCTGCCCTCCAGAATGGTCAATATAACAAGTCTAATTCTTCCTCCTTCTCTTACTACCATCACATAAATTTTAGGAGACCACTGCCATGCCACTTTAAGTGTCCTCTTTTCTGGTTTAAACATTCCAGTTACTTAAGCCATTCCTCATAACGTGATTTCCAAATCCTTGACCCTCCTAGTTAACCTCCTCTAGACACACTTAACTTTGTCAATGTCTGTCCTTAAATGTGATACTAGAATTCTACAGAGCGCTCTAAGCATGTTCTGACTAAATGAGGAGGGTCTGTGACCTCTCTCAATCTAGATAACATATTACTCCTAATACAGCCTACAAGTGAACTAACTTTAGCAACCATGCAGTTCTTTTGGCTCATCCTGAATTTATCATCAACTAAAACCCACTGGCCTTTTCACAGTCCTCACCATGTCTGACCAGCCTTCTACAATGAGGCTTGATGACAGGACTTCATATTTATTGCTGTTAAATGTGATGTTGTTCATTTTAGTACATTGTTCCAGCCCATCCAGCTCTGTTGGCTCTTCTGCCTCTGTTAATGGTGGGTCCATAGCATCATCTTCATATTTGAAGAGCAAGACATCACTTCATTCACCCACTTAGCAAGTGCATTATTAAGCATTCACAGTATAGGAGGGATTGAATTTAGGGCCACGATGGATGCAGGGACATTTAAGCCACAGGTCCTGCTGTCAAGGCTCCTGTAATCCAGCAGGGAACAGAAGACATTCATGCACGATTGTGAGCTCGAAAATGCTCAGTGCCATGGGAGTCCAACAAGAAAGTTCTCTGAGGTTTCATCAGCCTGAGAGGTTACTACAGAGGTAGCAGGGAAGTCTTCAGAATGGAGGTGGGATTAATGCTGGACCCTCATGGATGGGCAGGATATCGGTACATGCTAAAAAGGCCTTTTAAGCAAAGGAATAGCAGTGGTAATGTAGTTCTTTCAGTAGAATTGTCCCAAAGATAGAGGCAGGCCAGCAGAGAACTCTTCTGGTATTACCCTGATTAGTCCATTTGGGGTAAAGCAGGATTGTGGAGAAGGGTACTTCAGCAGGAGAGAATGGTTCTAGCTAGATCAAGGAGAGACAGAATGCCCAGCCAAGGAATTTGGACTTGTTTCAGCAGTTAGGGGGGAGCCAGGGTATGTTTTCGGACAGAAGGGGACATCAGGGTGTATATGAGAAAAATTCATCTGCAGGGATATGTAGCTTGGAATGGAGTGAGGGATACTTGGAGATGCAGTAGCTGAGGGCAGAATATCAGGCTATCCCAAGCCAAGGCAGGGTGCTGGCCATGGGAGTGAAGATGAAAAGATAGGCACTGTAAAAGTGGGATGACTGGACTAGGGTTTGGAAAGGAGGGAGCAAGGAGTTGTAGAAACCTTGGTGACTGACCCGAGATGTTTAAGAGGGAAAATATGGGAAAGAATCAAATGAAATAGGAGCTGGTTTGTCTTGGCCTTTTTTTTTTTTTTAAATTCTGTCATCTATAATCTATTCTGATCTAGACCAGGGTTTCTCAGCAGCCGCATTTTGACATTTGGGGCTAGATACTTCTTTGTGGGGCTGCTGTCTCGTGTGTTGTAGGATGTCTAGCAGCATCCCTAGCGTCTACCCACTAGATGCCAGTAGCGCCCCCCTCAGCTGTCACAACCACAGGTGTCTCTAATCATTGCCAGATGTCCTGTGGGGAGCAAAATCACCCCTGGTTAAGAGCCATCAACCTAAACTGTTGACTTAGTAGACTTACTATAGTACTCTTCAGCCTGTTGGCTTCAGAAATGATGGATCTGTTTCATTCTTTTTAAGGTTAAGTCTTTTGAGAAGGAAAGGCAAACAGAGAAACGTGTGCTGGAGTCTGATCTCGTGGACCATGTTGTACAGAAACTGAGGACTAAAGTCAGTGATGAAAGGACTATCAGGTAACTTAGTAAACAAAAGCCCAGAAAACCAGCTGCAACTGCCTATCTAGAATTACCATACATTTATTTTAAAAGTCAGTTTGATCCTTTTGGGAAATAAGGATGAGTCAGGTTAACTTATATTGAACCATTCTATTGCTTCTGAGTAACTCAGCAGTTTAAGTATATGACTCCCTACGTAAGACTAGTTATAACTGACTTTCAACATTTGTCCTTCATAACATGTCAGAAAAAATTTTATCATTTTGAAAAGCCTAAGGAACCAAAATCTATCTGCCATTACCTTATTTGGTCTGTTAATCAGTGAATTTCAGTAGTGTTTTGTCAGTGGTTTTGAAAGATCTAATATTCTGGGAGATTATAATATTCTAGGAAAAGACCTCACATACTCATCATAGGAATGCAAATTGGTTCAACTCTCTGGATAGGAATTTAACAAAGTTAAAAGCCTAAAAACTAAAACTTAAAAAAAAAAAAAATTGACCCAGCAATTCCAGTTTAGGAATTTATAGTAAAATTATTCCATAGGGATATGTACAAAGATGTCTATCAAGGCACTGTTTATAATAGCAGTTCTCAAACTTTTTGGTTTCAGAACCCCTTTATACCTTTAAAAATTATTTGAGGACCCCAAAGAGCTTTGTTTATGTGGATTATATCTATCAATAATTTCTATGTTAGAAATTAAAATGTAAACATTTAAAAAATACTTATTTTAAATAACAAACTCATTACATGCAAACCTACATAACATTTTTTAATGGAAAATAACTATTTTCCGGGCTTCCCTGGTGGCGCAGTGGTTGGGAGTCCGCCTGCCAAGGCAGGGGACACAGGTTTGATCCCTGGTCTGGAAGGATCCCGCGTGCCGCGGAGCAGCTGAGCCCGTGCGCCACGACTACTGAGCCCGTGCGCCACGACTAGTGAGCCTGTGCTCTAGAGCCCGTGAGCCACGACTACTGAGCCCGCGTGCCGCAGCTGCTGGGGTCTGCGTGCCTGGAGCCTGTGCTCCGCAACGAGAGAGGCCACTGCGGTGAGGGGCCCGCACACCACAACGAGGAGTGGACCCCACTCGCCGCAACTGGAGGGAGCCTGCGTGCGGCGGCGAAGACCCAATACAGCCAAAAATAAAACAAAACAAAATAAATAAATTTATTTAAAAATAAAAAAAAATAACTTTTCCAAAACAAAATAAATGTAGTAAGAAAGAATGGCATTGTTTCACATTTTTGCAGATATTGTTAATGCATTGTTGTACATTTTTGTAATCTCTAATGCTTTAGTAGAAGAAACTATATTGTCTTGTCTGTTTCTGCATTCAGTCTGTTGTGATATCACACATCCTGTAGTCTCTGGAAAAGTCCATCACACATTAATGAGAGGATAAGAATAAAAAGGATAGTTAACATTTTAGGATTATTGTGAAAATAGTTTTGACATTGCAGATACCCTGTGAAAGGATCTCAGGGGCTTCCAGGGGTCTCTGGACCACACTTTGAGAATCTCACTTATAATATCACAATATTATAGAAGACTGTTCCAATTACAGTAAATACAGTGAAATACTGTGCAGCCTTTAAAAATATTATGGTAAAGCTGACTTTATTACAAGGAAGGGTGTCCACAAATAAGATGTATGATATCCCATTTTTGTTTCAACCAAAATATATAGCCCATACATAGAAGAATGTGTGCAATGATGGACCAAATTTTTAAATTATAGTTATTTCTGGTTAGTGGGATTACAAGAGATCTTAATTTCCCTTAAGCTTTTCTATATATTTGTAACTCCTGTATTTATGCTCATAATCAGAAAATACAGTACTCTACTTTTTTTGGCTTATATCCGTGATTCTCAACCAGCAGGAGTTTTGCCCCTCAGAGGACATTTGGCCATGTTTGGAGACAGCATTTTTGGTTGTTAAACGGGAGGTGCTGCTGCTATCTAGCAGGGAGCAGGGATGCTGTTAAACATCCTGTAGTGCAGAGGACTGACCCCCCACCCCCACCCCAACAAACAGTTACCTGGCCCAAAATGTCAATAGTGCCAAGACAGAGAAATCCTGGCTTATGTAAAATAAATGTTCCTGCTTGCTTCTCCGTCCCCGGCCCCGACCCTGCCCGTATGCACCTAGCTTGACTACATTCACCATCAGGCTTTTTCTAAGAGAATATAATGTTCTTGAAGTCACTAGGTATTAGGATTAAGAATCCAAATCAAAGGCAGAGGTTTAGAAGGAAAAACAAAAAATAGTCAACTAATTAATAGTGACTATTAGTACTAGTACAGGCAAACATCATTAAGACGCTTAACAGGCCAGATGGGATTTAGTTTTAGCAGGGAAAGGTTTAAAATCTTTCCTCCATGTGAATGTTTATTTCCCTGTTTTCCCAAGATAGAGTGCTATTATGTCTCTCAAAGGCTATAAATTAATTCAGTCTTTGAAAGAACATCCATTCAACAGCTTTTGAAAGAATCTCATTTACTAAATGTTCTCCTGTGGGTGATCACCAAGGTTGCTGCCATAATGAAGGCGGGGCATTGCTAATGTTTCCTTGTATTGTGAGGGGAGCAGAAAGAACACCCATTATATTTCATTGAAATTAGCTTCTTATGTTGGGCCAGTACTTCACACCCAGCTGAATAAATCAGAATGTTGTCTCTAGAATGTTAATTTGAAGTGACAGCCTTGATAATTTTTATTTGCTCTTAACCAAAAGCAGAATTAAGTGCAAATTTTTTTGGTTTTGTTTTTCCTCCACTAATAACCAATATTTATTAAATATTTTTATATTTAATAGAAAAAAGCCTCCCTCTAAGTATAGCTCACTGTAAATTATCTGCGTTTTGTCTTAATGACTGTTTATTCTAACTGTTTTTGTTTGCTTGTTTTCAGAGAAGCTTCCGATAATCTTGCAGTACAAAATCTGAAGGGGTCATTTTCTAATGCTTCAGGTATAATTACTAATTGTAACCTAAACATAATAATGCTTGTGTGTGTGTGTGTGTGTATGTATGTGTGTGTTTGCTCTAAATACTTATGACTGTGGCTAACTCACTGCATCAGAAATGTACTCTTAAAGTAACATATACACAGTTATACCAAATGGAATTTATCCCTTTGAAACCCACATTCTAGAAAATGATAAAACCACTGGGAGTTTGGTGACTCTTTTGGTCCTGATATATCTCTGTCTTATTTTTACAAGTGGTTTAATCTTCCTTCGATTCAGTTTATTATATAGGTCAAATGTAGATACGTTTTCCCCATATGGAAGATTGAAGAAAAGCATTTTGAAATGCCTTGGAGAAAGACACTATATATTTGTTTTCATGAAAGCCAAGAGGGAACAGTGGTGATAGTTACGCCTTTAGTTTCACCACATCTGTCAGCCTGACTGAAAAATGTCCCAGTGAAGTCCACGAGAAGACATACTTGGCTTTTAACAGAATTGGGTCTTCTGGGTTCATTTCTGTTAGCAGATTTTGTGCCACCATCAGATTTCAAATGCTTTGAGGAATTTAAAGAAGTATTAGAGTTTGGGAAATACTGTTTGATTTTTTCCTTAGGTTCATGAGGTTTGGCTCATACTGCCTCTCTATGCCTTTGTCACCTCCCACCTGAGGAAAGAAGGCTGGTGATCTTGACAGAAGTGTCAGAACTTCTGGGGGTTGGGTGGGGTTCTGGACTCCTTCTGGTCAAGTGCAAGCAGTTGCAGAGATAGAACACAAAGCTCAGACACAATCCAGTCCATAGAATCACTCCCGAGTGGATTCTAATCGTCTCCGCCATCTCTGTGGTGTGTTATAGAAAGTGGGACCAGATGAGGCCATAACGGCTAAAACTGTCTGTTTCAGGTTTGTTTGAAATCCATGGAGCAACAGTTTTTCCCATTGTGAGCGTGGTAGCCCCAGAGAAGCTGTCAGCCAGCACTAGGAGGCGGTATGAAACTCAGGTATATGGTCAGAGTTTCCTTGGCTTTCTGTGAGCTACAAAGGAGGAAGAGAACAGGAGAGGAAAAGAAACAGTTTCCTGGAAATGTTTTTCTTTCCACTTCCTGAACTTGGTGACTTCTGAAAATTCCATCAACACAGAGCATCTCTGGTGCCAGGATTCTGCCCCATTTGTCCTCCAAAGAGGCGTCAGTGTACACTGTGGGCACCTAGATGCAGCTGTTGTCAGAATTACTGGATCCAAACAAAAACTTTCTGATCCGGCTCTAACAGCAGATGGGGTTTGTTTGGTTTTGTTGTAAATAACAAAGCAGAAGAGATCTACTGCAAGTCTTGGGGCAGGTTTCTCACTGCATACATGTTTTTGATATCTGCTCTTTGCCTGATTCTATGCTAAGTGCCAGGTAAAATAGAAAAGACGTGACGGGGCCCCAGTCCTTGAAGAGTTTATAACCTCCGAAGCATATGCATTATACAGTTGGAAGATAGAAGGAGATCAGTAATAGGATGCTGAATTAATAAGTACACTGAATGAGTGTTAGAGTGTGCTACAGACATGGGGGAGAGACGAAGATCAGTGTCTGCACGGATGATCAAGACAGGCTTCGTGGAGGTGATCCCTGAAGGATTTAAATAGTCAGAGAGGGAAGATGAGAGTGTTCCAAATGGGAGGGACAGTGGGAAGGGAAGTGCAGGACAAGGCTAATGAGCACAGGTGGGACACTGGCCTCATTTGGGAAGAAGGTTTGAGAGCAGTCATTATTTAGGAATGTAATTAGATTGAAATACAGAAGATCGAGTTACCTCATTTTGTGAGCTTTCCTGGCTGTTTCTCAGGATGTTGGGTAGAAACTTGTTTTTCGTATCTTTCTGCCATATTTCAGTTCCATGTTCTCATTGCTGTCACTGTCCCCTTTTTCTAAACTTAGCTTAATACTAAAATCTCCCCGCTTCCACATGCACTGTTTTACAGTACTGAGCTTTTATTAGGTTCATTTCAAAATTATAAAGAAATAAGCAGCTAGGTGGATTAGTAAACAAATGATCAAGATAGGCTATACAAATCTCATTTCCCCTGAGATTATAATAGGCTAGACACTCACCTTACTGAGGTGGATTAAGAGCAAGTCCTTATATAATATTTGGGATCCCTTCTAGGCTTGGGTTTGTCACCTGTGATTGTTTCCTAGCATAAGAAATGAAATGGCAAGAAAGATGGCTTGGTTTGACAGGTTCTGAATTCTAACATGCTTTCTTCTTCTTAGGTACAAACCCGACTTCAGACCTCCCTTGCTAACTTGCATCAGAAAAGCAGTGAAATTGAGATTTTGGCTGTAAGTCACTTTCTTTAACTTTCTGAGGATGGCTTTTGTCCATACTGTCAAAGTAGTTTCCTCGGAGGTCAGGGCTTTTTTTTTTGCTCAGTGTTAGCAGCATTGGGATGCAGGCCCATTTCTCCTAGTTTCTTCCTCTGAAAGACTGGGGGGAAGGGGACTGAACACGAAAATCATCATTTTTCTAAATGTTTCAGGCCTCTGCAGATAGCAGTGTCAAACCTTTGGGGTGTGATGTGTGGGGCCTGGGAGTATTAGTTCACCAGTGCTGAGATCACATCACTGTCCAGTTCAATAAGCACAGGAGCATCCCCTTCACGTTGCTCCATCCAAAGTGACACCATAGGCACAAGTCAGTATGTGCTGCCTAGGTTCCCTGACATGATATACATTTTTGTGTATCAACAGGTGGATCTACCCAAAGAAACAATCTTACAGTTTCTGTCATTAGAGGTAAGCAAGATGAACTCTTCTGCATTATGGCCTTTAAAATCCCGAAGCTGTTGATTTGCCAAAAGAAAGTTGAAAATGGCATTATTTTCTTAGTGATATTAGGTATTTTTCTGGCAGTTCCAGGAATTTGGTAACATTGTTCCTTTTATGTGACATATGTATTACTAAATCAAATTTTGAGGGAATCACACTTTTCTAGTGACTTTCTTTTAAATTTCAGAGATGATTTTAACAAACGCCTAGTGCTTTTACTGTGTGTCAGGCTGTGGCAGGCCTTGTTCTAAGCGCTTTACAAATATTAACTCATTTAGTCACAACAACCCCAAGGGATACATATGTTACCTTCTTACGGATCCCCATTTTACAGATAAATGGAATCATTGTACGTTTTATGGAGAATGGGAGGCAGACAGGTTAGATATCTTACTCAAATTCACCTCACTAGGAAGTTGCAGAGCCAGGATATGAAGTTAGGCAGACTAGTGGAATCTATGTTCTTACCCACTATACTATGCCACTTCTATAAACCTTCATTCCAAGTAGGGAAGCTCATTTGCAGAACTAGAACTACATGGAAGATCTTTTCATAAAAATTAAATTTAGGTCCTTTTTCATATGCTTTTTTTTTTATAACAAGTATATACCCTTATTATCGAATAGCCTAATTGAACTTTAAAAAAATGTAAATACTTAGCTTTGCTATTAGAATGTTCAACTGTAAGAATAACTACAGGTGATTTTTGCAACGTCATACCAAAGAATGCTTTTGTCTATCCAGAGTGTTTAGTCACAGATTAAGTTAGATGAAAAATGAACTTTGCCCCAGAGCTAACATCTCATACTACGTTTTGGTTTTTTTTTTAAAGGTTATTCTCCATTTATATAAAATATTGGCTATATTCCCTGTGCTGTACAATATATCCTTGTAGCTTCTTTTATAAGCTGACTTCCCCCTTCCCTGTTTCCCCTCCCCACTAGTATTCTGTTGTCTGGTAAATAAGCATATACTGGGAACTTACTGCTTTATGAGACACTCAAATGGGTATATATCAGAGGTGGTATCTCCATTTCACAGAAAGTCAACAGTTGGCAGAAATAACTGGTATAAAGTCACATGAGCACACTGGGGCTGCAGCACTGTTAGTCAGGATCTAGTAAACTGGTCTTGTAAAGAAACTCAATGCTTCAAAGGAAGAACCCTAGCAGTCTCCCCATTAGTTCTCTCTCCCTCTAACTGATCTTTTCAGTACACTTAAAGGGGGGAATGGCACTGACATTTCATCAGTGACCCAGAAAAAACCAGTTTTAATAAACCCTAGTATCTGTTGTTAAGTCTTATCTATTTTTTTCCTAGTGGGATGCTGATGAACAGGCATTTAACACAACTGTGAAGCAGCTGCTGTCACGCCTGCCAAAGCAAAGATACCTCAAATTAGTCTGTGATGAAATTTATAACATCAAAGTAGAAAAAAAGTAAGTTATTACTTAGGCATTGCAGATTTCAACATGGGTTAAACTCAAAGAGGGTTTTTTTGTTTTTTGGGGTCTTTTTCCCAAGGAGGGGTTTTTAAAGTGACAAATACCTTACTGTCATGTTGAGGTTAGATGGCCAATAAGTTGCTACATTGGAACTGCAACTGGTAATCAGGACTGTGAATCACAGTCATGATCCTGTCAATAACAAAACGCAGTGGTCCCAGTAGCAGCTATCCCAGTTATAATTTTTTTTAATTACTCATTTTCTGAAGGGTGTTTTTGTTTTATTTTTTTACAATTATGAATGGGTATGAGTCTTTTCAAATGCTTTTTCTGCACCAGTTATAATTTTTAATCACCCAGGTCACTCCTAGGAACATCTAAATGAACGAAAATAAGTGTGACTACTTTGTTTTATATCCCCTTGCCAGTTGTTCATGTTATCATCCACTTAAAAGGAAACAACAAAGCCTGTGAGGTGAATGGTGGGCTCCTCGTGTAGACCCTTATACTGTGGACCCTTGCCAGTCATAGCTTGTCTAAAACTTATGTAATGTTTTTAGTGACTGGCCTTCCATATTGTTGTTGATTACACAAAACTCCTACAGTTAAGTGTTCTAAAAATAATTTATCAACTCTGTTCTCTACCATTATACTGATCCTGTCTTCTCCTTTCTTTTGCAGGGTGTCTGTGCTGTTCCTGTATAGCTACAGAGATGACTACTACAGAATCTTATTTTAATCCTGAAGAACGAACGATCATTACATTGTTCAAACAGACAGGAGCTTATACTATAAAATGTTGTACATTCATTGTTTTAAATTAGCTTTACGTTCTAAGAAGCTGTCCTACAGAGTTGAGCTTTGTAGGTTTTTCATGTGTAATATATTATAAATTTATCTTCTGAATATAATAAATGTTTTCATATATCTATTGCTTTTTAATTGCAAATCTATTAGCACTAAAGGTTTTGTGGAGCTAGAACACAAGAAAACAGCCTTGTTCTTCTCAGCCCTATATACCGAGCACATGAAAATGTCCAAAATAAAGGGCATAAAGAAATCAAATATCATCATTAACTTGGAATCTTTATTCTTGATGATTTTGTAATAGGCTTATCCTTAGTTTGGTTAAGCAAACTCTCATTTGGCTATGAGAACTCATTCAAATTTGCTAAAGGAACTATGATGATAAAATTATACAGCCAAGGGGCTTCCCTGGTGGCGCAGTGGTTGAGAGTCCGCCTGCCGATGCAGGGGACACGGGTTCGTGCCGGGGTCTGGGAAGATCCCACATGCCGCAGAGCAGCTGGGCCCGTGAGCCATGGCCGCTGAGCCTGCGCATCCGGAGCCTGTGCTCCGCAATGGGAGAGGCCACAACAGTGAGAGGCCCGCGTACCGCAAGAAAAAAAAAAAAAAATTATACAGCCAAGTTGGGAAAAATACCCATGAAATAACACAACTTTTTATAAAATTGTCAGGTTTCAATTCCAGTAACTCATAAGACAGGGCCTAAAGCCTATTCATAATCAGTCATTCCAGAACGAGGAACTATTGCCAGAAACTTTTTATGGGATGGGAAAAGGAATAAAAGATGGTCAGTACTGATAAATACAGGTTTAATGATACAGTGCTCTTCACAGACGGCTACAGAGACTGTAAACTATTATCCAGAAACATACAACCATACAACACAGACCACTTAGCCAGATATAAAATAAACTGGCTTCTTGTAACTACCCTGTAAACACTGCAGCCCTTCTTCCATCCAAAAATGACCCTAATCTCACATGAAAACAGTTATTGTAGAGGAATCAGAAACCCAGCTTTGTGGCCAAAAGTAAAAACCAAAGGAAAAATAGCAATTCAGTGGTTAACTGGTGAAAGCAGGAAACCTGGTGCCCTTCACTGCGCCGCTTTGCTCTTCTTACTCTTGCTCTTTTTGTCCCTCTTCTTCAGCCCATCCATGTTAGCTCTCAATAGGTTTGAATAAGCCTAAAAGACACAGAGCATGACCTTAGTGGGAAGAGTTGCAAATTGGTGGAGCATCTGCTGTGCTTCCATAACAGATTTAGGGTAGCCAAAATCAGAAAGCCTATCTGATAAAGCATATAATACCACGGGGATACTTGTATCCTAAGGAAAATGGTGTAAGGAAAACACCCTCACATTATAGCAGCTTCTGCAACACCCACTAGTGAGTTGCATGTTTTTTACTTTTTTTTTAAGCAAACATGGAAAACTACAGGCAACTTCTCATTCAGCTATACTATACATAGAGCATATCTAAAGTCTAAGACAACAAAATCTATCTAAAAAAGACAATATCAGCGTTGAAAGTAGAATTCACAGCCTGGCAGCTTTTACTTGTAAACTACTGGTAAAACATCACAGGAGAGCAGTGAACCTAAATAGCAATCTTAAGCCAGTGTTAATTATTATGCTGACTCTTGCCCTGAGAAACGAGACACAGAGAACACCAGACACTCACCATCTGAAACTTATTCACTTCTTTGGAGCTCACCTGGAAAAGAACAGGGAAAAGGTCACCCCTGTTATCCACATAGGAATCATCTGCCTCACCCAATAACAACTCAAAAGCCTCGGGAAGACAACACCCTAATCTTTAAAAATATTTCTTCCCAATTGCAGGGGTCATAATACACTAAAAGCTATTTTTCTACTCCACTTTCCTCTGCCTGAGGAACAAGCGAAGTAGCTCTGCACTTTGAGAATTGTACCAAGATGGGAAAGAGGCAGAAGTGGGCTCCTTAAGAAGCTATGCCTCTTGCCTGTGTTGAAATCTCTTACACACATGGCACTGACTTTCTCTCAGGGTTCTGAGAGACGTCAAAGGACTTAATCTTTTGTGCAAGATACTTTTAAATTACTCCCTCCCCATCTTATTTTAAACCTACCATTAATTCAGGCCCATTTAAGCAAAACGCAAGCTACCACAACAAAAGAAATTCTACCTCTGAAGACTCCTTAGTTTTCCGTATTTCATGACACCCAACTTTATTTTTAAAAGCCACATAAGCTTGCTTTACTGTAAAAGTCTTCTCAAGATAACTGGTAATGGGAGACATCAACTAGTTATGGCATACATTATCATGAATATCCTATGCTGATGTGATTAGAGGGCAGGTCTGGTTCTGCCCCAGCAAAATAAAGTATTCATTTGGAATCCAAGCAGTCTCTTGTTTTGCCATATTCAACCTCCACTTTGAAAGGGAATAATACTAGGACTCTTGACTAAATCATATGCTCTCGTAATATAATACATGTTTGGTACATGAACCACAAAGATAAATAAACAATCAGCTTAAAAGTAAAAGCACCTGATACCAAGAAACTGTTCACCGAAGGCCCAGCACAGTGAAGGAATAAGGAATCAAATATGCCAACTGCTCCTTAACAGTGCTACTCTGAGTAAGGACCAATATGTTAATTGTATTTCTAACAAGTGTTTGGCTTCTACCTTCTTCGTTTTAATTTTGCTTTTGGGTTTTCTATTACTAAGGTAATAAAAGAAGACCCTGATCCCAAAACAGCTGGGGAGCTACACACTAGGCTTTATTTAATAACTTTAAAAAAAAAAAAAACTGGTTCAGATATACCCCTCAAGTTAAATTCAAGGCTTTAAACTCCAAAATTAGGAGTATTAGGAATCGAACTCACCACAGTGCTGATCTTCTTTTTCCCATCAGTAGCTCTTAACAGACACTTGTTGTCTGAGGGCTCAAAGCCCTCCACAGAACCCTTTCTTGGAATGGGTTTAGTTCGACCATCATCTGCATGAAAAATACATCCTGGTGAACACAGCCACAGACGTGGTTAACAGGTAGACGAAGAGTTAAAACGTAGGAGAACGATTCCAAGAGGATACCTAATCCACCTCCACTGGTCTAGTTCTGTTAACCACATTATCTGCTATTACAGACGACTTGCCCACACTTTGGGAACCTACCTGCCACTTCCACGATGGGAACACCGTAATAACAAAGCAGACTAAATCTCACTAATCATGGCGCGGTTTGGGATCCTTGACAAAAATACGAGACCTGACATGCTTGGGGCCCACTGGAACCGGAATTGACTTAGGTGGCTAAGTGCAGGGGGCCGCACCAGCCACAATCCCCAATACTCTCCGGCCCCTCAGCCCTGAATGTGCCAGTACCAGGTGGAGGAAGGTACGGGAAGGCGGGGACGCGCGGCAGACAGACTCTGCCTGTGGCTCCCAGTCACTGGGCACCCGGGCCGGGGCATCGCTCGGCCTCCCAGCTCCCTTCCGGCCTTGCTGCATCCGCAGCTGCTTACACTTCTTCAGGGTGATGAACACGCTGCCCGACAACCGGCACTTCTGGAAGAGCCTGGTCAGCTCCGTCAGGAACTGGAACACAAGAAGCCCGGCCCCGTTAGGCAACTCCAACCCCCACCCCCCGCCCCCCGCCTCGGCAAGTCCCAGTCCCTCCCGCAGAAAGAGACAGAGGTCCCGAGCTAAGCCCCAAACAGTATCGGTCCCTCAGCCGGCCAGCTCTCGCTATACCTGCTCACTTTCCAGCAGCACCATCCCGGCGCTGCTGGCTCTGCTCCGTCAGCATTAAGTCCCAAGCCGTTGGAGCCGGAAGTTTCCCCCAGGCTGGGCGGGACTTCCGCTATTAGGTTTCAGCTCTCTTCCACCCAATCCCTGCTTCCGCCCTCTGCCCGCCCGCCCCGCCCCGCCCCGCGCCTGCGCTCTGGGGCGCCCCCTCCAGTCCCGGGAAGGCAACGACCCCGAGGCCCTTGGGCTGTGCTTGATTTCACAGACAAGCAAATACTCTAACCCAAGCAGTGGGAGAGAGTGAGAGAGCACAGGAGGGATCTGATGGAAACCTATAGTTGTGTATATTCAGCTGTACTGTTATTCCGTGCTTCAATTTCCTCAACCTATAATAATAGTATCCACTTCACTGTGTGGTTGTGAAGAGCAAATGAACTTACATTAAACAGTGCCTGGCTCATAGAGGGTGCTCGATAACGTTAGCTGCTATTTTCATTACCACTGTCATTGTAATAAGTTCCCATGGCGGGAACTCTCCATGAGTTCCCTCCGAACTCTCCCTCTTCTCTGACCAGGCTGGGTGGCCCCAGCTCTAGCAAGAGGGCCTGGAGCCATGTCTCAGTTTCAGCTCTGGGTTCAGTCTGGAGACCTGGGGTGTAGGCCCTGCTCTGCCAGTAGCCAACTTGAACACTAGGTCTTGGAAAAGTCAAGCATGAAATCATGCAATGGGTTTTCACTGAGGGTCTCTTAGCCTATGCCAGGCACTGTTAAAGGAGAGGGGGCTACAGCAGGATACAAGTTTCTGGTTTCCTGAAACTTGGGTTAAAGGAGTAGTGAGGAAATAAACAGTAAACTAGTAAGTATAGCTTCAGATAAAGAGTGCTGTGTGGACAACTAAACAGGAATGATACAAATGAGAGTGACAGGGGGACTACTTTAGGTTGGGGTCAGGGAAATCCCTCTCAAGAGGAGAACTTTGAGCTGAAAGCTAAAGGGACTAGCCATTCAAAAATCTGGGAACAGAGTGTTCCAGACACAGGGAATGGCTAGAACAAGGGCCCCAATGGGGAAACAAGTTGCCCCATGTCCACAAGGCTTGGGGGTGGGGTGGAGGTGGCATGTGGAAGGAGGGGTGAAGGAGTATGGAGAGCTTGGAGAGGTATCCACTGACCAGGTCATATAGGGCCGATGGCCCTGGTAAATTTGGATTTTGTTCCAAATACAAAGAAAAGCTTCTTGGTAAGGAAGTTTTAAACAGAACGGTGACGATCCAATTTAGCTTTTTAAAGATCCTCAGGCTGTGGTGTAGATAAGGCATTGTAGAGACAAGGCAGGAAATGGAGAGACCAATTAGAGGGTTGTATTAGCTTCCTATTGCTGCTGTAACAAATCTGACAAACTTAGTGGCTTAAAACAACATGAATTTATTCTTTTACAGGTCTGGAGGTCAGAAGTCTAAAATCAATGTGTTTGCAGGGCTGCATTCCATCTGCAAGCTTCAGGGGAAAAATCTGTTTCCTTGTCCTTCTAGAAGCCACCTGCATTCCTTGGCTCATGACCCCTTGCTCACATCATTACCACCTCTTGCTTCCATTGTCACATCTCCTACTACTGACTTTGATCCTCCTGCCTCCCTCTTATAAGAACCTTGTAGTTATATTGGACCTTCTTGGATAATCCAGAATAATCTCCCCATCTCAAGATCCTTAATTTAATCACAAAGTCCTTTAAACATGTAAGGTAACATAGTCACAGGTTCCAGGTATTGCGACATAGATATCTTGGTGAAGGGTTGGGGGCTACCGCAGAAATTATTGCAAAAGTCCAGGTGCTACCAACATTTGCGATCACGTTAGTGTATACTTTGAAGGTAGAGTCAACAGGACTCGTACTCAACTGGCTGTGGACATTAAGAGGAAAAGAGAAATCGGAGGTGACTCATAGGTTTTTGAATTTGAGCAGTTGGGTGGGTGGTGGTGCCATTTACTAAGATAGGAAAGACATGAGAAGTAAATAGTTTTATAAGAAGATGAAAAGAGTTATTTTGGTCTTGTAATATCTGAGATGCCTATTACATATCCAAGTGGAACCATTAAGTAAGCAAATGCATATACAAGTTTGGAGCTCAGCGGAGAGGTAAAAGTTATAACTACAAACTGGGGAGTCATCTTCATATGCCCATGGAACTAGCACAGACTGGAACGGTCTGGTGAAAACTCCTATAGGGCTGCCAGCGGAAGACTACCCTGCAATGACTACCACTATGAATAGCCTCTAAAGAGCCGTGGGCCTTGGTCGCACTAGCTCAGAAGTCAGAGTCCTAGTTGCAAGCCCCAGATTAGCCAATCCTAGATCATATGCTTGAGCCCAAGTCCTGGGGTAGGTGAGGGAGTGACCCTCTGACCCTTTTATATTCCTTGCCTTTCACCAAGACCCACACAACGGAGGATTACAAACAGGTACAGATCCTGGAGAACCAAAAGCCACAAGATAATCAGGGTGCTGGACATTTGGAAGAAAGTGTGAAATCATCAGAGACTGAACATATTTAAGATGTGTTGTCAGACTGCCAGGGAATGTGAGGGCTCACTTGATATTTATGGTCATGAATTTAAGTGAAACCAGTTACAGAGTTGTGTGATCCAAAGGTTGGCCTAAATGATGACCATTGTGCTCTAAGCCTCTATCATTCATTGAACATTGACCAATGTCCTTTAGAGCCATGGGCTTGGTACTGGCGACACCAGGGTGAAGGAAATGGCCCTGTGCTCCAGGAGCACAGAGCCTGGAGGCCATGATTCATCTGGGGCCTTGTCAGGATTAGCCCTCAATGTGGACACATCTCACTGCTTCCCACAGGCTCAGTCACACCTCAGTTCCACTCAAAAATCAACAGTCATGCCAGCCACCCTGTGTGATACCTCAAGGCCATCTCATGACAGAACAAGCCACTCTAGTAAAAGAAATACACAAGTCTGCCAGTTTTAGGATCACACGTGGCCCAGTACAATGCAACTACTGACAAAATGTTCTTTGGGCTTTTTCTGTGGGAAGTGATTAAGAGCACCTGTTCTGTAGTTCAATGCGTCTGGGTTCAGATGCCACCTCTGCTTCTTATGTGACCTCAGGCAACCTCTCAAAGTCTAAATCTCTTTATCAGCAAAATGGCAATAATAATAGTTCACAGATGTTATAAAGAGTTTATATGTAAGACCCTTAGGCTTGCTCAAATATGGTAAACATGGATACTTAAAATAAAATTAATTAAAATTACATAAAAGAAAACATTCAATTCTTTAGTCTCACTAGCCACATTTCAAGGACCCAGCAGCCCCGTGTGGATTGGATAGTGCAGATACAGAGCATTTCCATCAGCACAGATTCTATTGGACAGCAATACGTGGCTGGCATCGAGGCTGACACGTAATAAATGCTCAATAAAGAGTAATAAACAGTGCTATCATTTATAATACCATATAAATTCCATCATTTGGACACCACCATCTTGATTTCTGCCATTAACCAAATACCACCTGCACTATCAGTTAACACGTTTAAGTTGACTCGTTTTATACTTAAACAAGTTTATTTAATATCATTATCATAAATGGAAAACCAGTATTTCTGCCATAAATAAAAGAATGATAAAAAGAAGTACTATGAAACAAAATAATGTGGCTACATTTTAAAATTTTAGATTTAAAAACAATGAATAAAAGCAACAAGAAAGTGAATCGCTTTATAAAAATATACATCTGAAAATAAATTCCCTGATAAGAAAAAATGGAATTGTTTATGATCAGTCAGGAGTAAAGGTAGCTCAGTGAACAAAGATATTGAAAGTCTCTGTCAATAAGATGTGGTTAAATTCTTTTTTTTTAATGAATTAATTTATTTATTTTTAGCTGTGTTGGGTCTTTGTTGCTGCACACAGGCTTTCTTTAGCTGTAGTAAGTGGGGGCAACCCTTTGCTGTGGTGCGCGGGCTTCTCAATGTAGTGGCTTCTCTTGTTGCGGAGCACGGGCTCTACGCACGCGGGCTTCAGTCGTTGTGGCTCGCGGGCTCTAGAGCGCAGGCTCAGTAGTTGTGGCTCACGGGATTAGTTGCTGTGCGGCATGTGGCCTCTTCCCAGACCAGGGCTGAAACCAGTGTCCCCTGCATCGGCAGGCGGATTCTTAACCACTGCGCCACCAGGGAAGTCCCCAAGATGTTGTTAAATTCTAATGTTGGGCTTCCCTCGTGGCGCAGTGGTTGACAGTCCGCCTGCCGAGGCAGGGGACACGGGTTCGTGCCGGGGTCTGGGAAGATCCCACATGCCGCAGAGCGGCTGGGCCCGTGAGCCATGGCCGCTGAGCCTGCGCGTCCGGAGCCTGTGCTCCGCAACGGGAGAGGCCACAACAGTGAGAGGCCCGCGTACAGAAAAAAAAAAAAAAAAAAAAAAAAATTCTAATGTTGTCAAGCACTTGAAATCCTACCTTGCGATCAGGTTGGTGGCTTTTGGTGCCTGGAGCAGAAGAGTACGTGCCGCAGGCAGCTGGGTCACTGTCTCCCAACCACGCGGCCCACACAGCTCCCGGCTCCTTCTCCCTCACCGCAGGAGACCTGGGGAATGGAAAATGGCCCCCAAATCTCCTCCCTCATCCGGGCCTTCAGCAAAGGGCTGGGCAGAACCAAGGGCAACACAGAGCCCCTCAGCCCACAGCACCGGCATCTACCTGAGCCCGAGTGCAGGGCCGCTACCGGAAGGCCTGGGAGAAAATAACACCCAGCGCTCCTCAGCCGAAGGGGCCCAAGGGCCTGGAGGAGTGTCCTGCTCACACCACCCAGAGCTCTCGCTCCCAAATGCTGTGGTCACATGTGTCCACCATTTAGTTTATTAGCTTTTAATTAGAGCTATAGGGTTTGAAGTAGGATCAAGCGTCTGATTTATTTACAGCTGCAGCCACTCTAATGCAATCAAGTTATGCAGTACCTGGAACATAGGGTGATGGTTATAAACACAGATGCTGCATCCTAGCTGCCTGGGTTCGAACCCCAGGTCTACCTCTCCTTGTCTAAGCAACCGGAGGCAAATTACCTGTTACCCCTGTTAAAAGACAATTAAAAACATTAAAAGGTGAAATCATGACTCTCATACACATACTCAAGATCTATTTCCCTTATCATTAATGAGGGAACCAGGTAGATGCTACAAGTCATTCAAAGGAGACTCCAAAGAACAGACACATATATAGAACAGGAATATTGAGATCAACTTGTAAACGGAAGCAAACTGACTTTTCCACAAGAGGAGACTGTTGTCCCTCGAACAAACAGAATTTGAGTATCCATAGACAGGAATCATTGCATTGCCATCAGTTCTGTACAGTTAACAGTTGCAAACAAGCTGAAAGGCAATGAAAGGCTCTAATCAGACAGCACAGAGGATGAGCTCTAATCAGATAGCCCAGAGGATGTACTCTAAACACTGCCAAGTTTTCCATTGGAAACACCCACTAATCTTTTTTTGCTTATTCCAAATCTACTTAAATCCTTTTGTGCCTCAATTTCCTCATAAAATGGAGATGTAATCCAAGCGCCTCCCTCACTGTGTCGTGGGAAGGAGGAAATGAGCTAAGATGTGCATTATTGAGCCCTAGTCACTGGGCTGCAGTTGGCTGTTCCCCTCTCCTGTTTGTCAAGGTATAATAGATTTATTCTACAGAAGCAAATCATGACAACAAGCATGGATCAGTGCCCATCTTGTCAGATGCTGTGCTGGTTTCTGAGGGGGACCACACCTCAGGTTCTGACCTGCCTCACGGTATGTAGCCCAGTGTGCTGACTTTAAGATCAGCTAAGGATGAAGGAAGGAGGGAAGGTATCAGCAAAACACAGCAGAAAATGGTGTTGGGTGGGTTTGGGTTCAGGCCCACTTAGGACAGGCATGAGGTCCTAAGGCTGGGGAGCCCTCCTGAGTCTTGGGAGGTGGTTAGGTCTGGTGGAGACATCTGAGAGAAGGCAGAGGGATGGCCAGAGGGAGGTGGCCACACATATCCTAGAAGTGTTCTAGAAGTCTGGGTCCCCAGAGAGAGAGAATAACCTCCTGATCGCCATGGCAACACATTCCCTGGGCTGAATACAACCAGACGCTTGGAACTACCAGTTCTTTTATTCTTTCTGTCAGTCAATCAACAAATGTTCACTGTGTGTCTTCTTGGGAGACTCAGTCCTCCAGGGACTTCTGCCCCTCCCTGTGCCCCCAGGATGTACTCCTGGATTCAGTGTCCTGGACAGGCAGCAGGAGAGCACTGGACTGGGGGTCAGGGGCCCTGGGTTTGCCGCTGGTCCCTTACTTTGTGTGGGACCTTGATAGAGGCACCTATCTATAGTTTCCTCTGTGTAGTACCTACCTCGAAGCGTTGTTTTCAGGTTTCAATGAGATAATCCATGTAAAGCGCTCACAGTAAGTGCCCAATAGATATATTTAACTTTTTTTTTCATCATCATGTTAAGGACTTAGACTAGATTGCCGAAGCCTCTTCCACGAACAAATTTATGAGCTACTGCTTCTCCCCACCCAGCCCCACCTGAGCCCTAGGGAAATGTCCAGAGCCCATGAGTGCCAGCGGTTAGCACTGGACTTCCCCTTGCTCACGGCGAGGTAGGGAAAGTAGGCAGTGCCACTAGGCCCCCCTCCAGGCAGTCACCTCAGGAGTGGGAGTGCCCCGCTGGGCCCTGCCTGCAGCACTCCTCGGGGCCGGCAGGGGACGCCCTGACCTTGTCAGACAAGTGCGGCCACAGGCAGCCCTAGCCTTCCCAGGTCTTGTCCCATGACCTTAGACCATAAAAATATCCAAGATTGTTAACATCATTTTTCAGAATCACTTCTGCTGAGGCTAGGAGTTTCTCTGTAATGGACATTATCATTCATTCCATCACTGAGCATAGACTAAATGACCACCCACTCATGCCGGCACTGTTCTAGGTGCTGGGGTCATGGGAAGTGGACCGAGTTCTGTGTTAGACGAGAGACTCCTTTTTTCTCAGAGAATACCTGGCTTATATTTATTGAGAAATGACTAGTGCCAGGCTCGCTTCTGGTCGCTTTAACTAGATTCTCTCCTGAACCCTCCTAGTAGTCTTGTGAGGTGAATGTTGTTTGACGTCCACTTTCTGGCAGAAGACGCTGAGGCACCAAGAGGTGGAAGGATGTGCCTTGGTCACACCCCCAGTAAGAGGTGGAGTGCAGATCCGAACCTGGGCCCACGGACTTCAGAGCCAACCGCCATGCTGCGCTGCCCTGACAGCGAGAGGAACAGGCAAATGGCGCAGTCTGAGGGCAGCCCAGGCTGGAGGCAGGCACCTTTCCTAAAAGGTGGTGGGAAAGGGGTAGGAGACGGTGAGAAAGGAGGGAGGTCAGAAAAGAGGCCAGCTCTGGGCACAGTAGAAAAACCTGGGGCTCTGCTCTCCACCTGTCATCTTTCCCCTCCTCCCTCCCAAGCCCCTGTCCCCCACCCCACCTCCATCCCCCAGCACAGGCAAAATCCTGCCTCCTGGGTTCTCAATTCTTGGACTCTAGGCCCAATTCAGCACCTTCTGGCTGTGCTTCTGAAGAAAAGTCTCTTCTTTAATCCCTATGAGCCTCCATTTCCTCAACTGTAAAATGGGACTATTCTGCTCACACTGCTTTGGGGGAGTGGTACGTGAGAAAGCACGACAGAAAGGCCGGGTTTCATTGTTATGTTCCCCTCCTACTCAAGCAGCGCCCTGAGTACAAGCTTTCAGACCTCCGAAACACCTTCCCCTCCACCCACACCAAACTCCAGTCTCTCACTAACCTCACTACCAGTGCAGAGGCCACCCATCTGGTAGCTAAATCATGTTAATATGTTCATGACGGATGGTTAGATACGTCACACTCACTCCACTTTTTTTCTTGTTTGTTTGTTTTTTGTTTTTGTTTTTTGCTGTACGCGGGCCTCTCACTGTTGTGGCCTCTCCCGTGGCGGAGCACAGGCTCCGGACGCGCAGGCTCAGCGGCCATGGCTCACGGGCCCAGCCGCTCCGCGGCATGTGGGATCTTCCCGGACCGGGGCACGAACCCTTGTCCCCTGCATCGGCAGGCAGACTCTCAACCACTGCGCCACCAGGGAAGCCCTCACTCCACTTTTGGAGGTAACTTAGGCAATATTAAACAAAGAAAAGACTCTAATGGTGGGATTTCAGGTGCTGTGGCTCTGGGGAGCTTCAAAGAAATTCCCAGTACCCCACAGACTACACCCCATGGGCACCTTGTTCCCCCTTGTCTGGAAAGTCAGCCGTGTGTAGAATTGGGTGGCGGCACTCATGAAACACGTGTGAGCTTTAACAAGGTCTCCCCTTCTCATCGATGGTTTCCTTCCTTGCTGAACCTCAGGAAGGCGAGGGCCACCACACCCCAGGTTGTACGAGGAGAAACTGAGACCAAGAAAAGCAGGCGTGGTTATCACTCAAGTTGTCCCAGGCAGGCTAGAGGTCTGGGGTGTGAAGAACGCTGTCCTCTTCCTGCCTTCCTCCTCCCCCTACTTTTAAGAGTTTAGTGCGTGGGAGAAGGGGTCCCTTTATTCATGATGATTAGGGATCCCAAATTTTTAAATTTCCTGCCTGGAATTGAAGGACAGGAAATTATGTAGCCAGAGTTTCTGTACAAATTACCCAGGTGTCCTAACTCCCCAAAGTAACAGATGCTCTTCATCTCTTGGCCTCTGTCATCATTCATCCTTGATTGTCCAGGGAAGCCCACTCTGAGAAACCAGGAGTTGCAGATTTATATGGGGAAACCTAGACAGACATAGTGAACAGACTCCCCGCCAGACCAGAGCCAAGTCCTGGTAATAACATCAATGAATCACTGACTTCAGTGAGTCATACTATCAAGCTTCGAGAGGCCTGCGAGATCTTTCTCGCCTGATGTTTACCTTCTAGTTAGTCACAAGTAAGAAAACTGAGTGAGGCCCAGAGAGGGAAAGTGACTTGCCCAAGGTCACAAAGCTCATAATGGCAGAGTAGAGGCTGGAAACCCTGAGCCCCAGGCCCATGCACTTTCCACTGCCCTTCACACCCCTCTGAATGTCCCACGTAACTGTCGGGGAGGCATAGGGCCCTCTCGATTAGCCAAGGGCAGCTCAGGCTGTCTCCTAGCAGGCAGGCTCAGTGTCAAGCTCAGGCCTCCCTTGGGAAGGGAAGAGCCTGGGGCCCATCTTCACACCCCAGGTGCCAGGAATTGAGTTGAAGCCTATAGGAGGAGACTTCCTGCTTGGCCCTCATCCAAGGCCATTTCACAATGGGGGGAAGAGCGCTGGGCTGAGAGTGCGAGGTTAGTGCTCCCTCCACCCCTACCCCAGCCCCTCTAAGACCCCCTGGGGACAATGAGCTAGTCCCTAGGGAGATGGAGGCTGGAGAGCCCATACTGGGAGTGCTCTGAGCGGTGCCCTCAGGTGGATAGCGGCCTCCTTGCAGGTGCCCACCACTCTCCCCTTTCCCTGGCCATCTACCTGCAAGCGTTCACACTAGGGGAATCCTGTGTAGACGGGAGGTGGTCCACTCAGGCCAGCCCCGTAATACTCTCATTATTAGTCAGAGGGGAATCTGGAAGCAAGCTTGGAGAGGGGCAAGGCCTTGGACAGCTTCCCATAATGAGCCATCATGACTACCGGGCAGAAAATTCCGGGCAGGGAAGCCCAAGTTGTTCTTCTCCTTCTCCTCCCCCAACGCCCCAGTCTGGGGTGACTGCAGTTCACACAGGAACCAGGACAGAGACGTTGGGACATTCAACGAGGATTTATTGTGTCCCTACCAGAGGCTCAGCTCTGAGCTCAGCTCTGTAAGGGATCTTGTCTGAAATAGGAGGCAGTGGACTCAAATTCTCCTGTCTTTAAGTCTTAAAGAGGAGACAAAACAAACCCAGGTGAAATGTCAAACCACAAATCGAGGCAGTGTGAGGTTGGGGCCCACACGCTCATACTGGACGGTCCAGTACGGCCAATGGTGGGGCAGGGGTGTCACCATGCACAAGGACGAGGGGACCCAGAGAACAGGGAGAAGTTGGCTTTACGGGGATGGTGGGAAAGTCTTCCCGATAGGGGAGGCGAGGCAGGAGTGAACATACACATTCAGGGGACGGGATCCCGTTTACACAGAATGAGGCTGGAAGTGTGCCTGGCCCTGGGCCGCTTCCTTCCTCTGAGCTCTCACTCCTTGAACCTGGTCTTCCTCTGTATCCACGGGAGGTCGCTGGGTCCTGGTGGAGAGCTAGGCAGGGGCGAGCGGGGTGCCAGGGAGCTCAGCCCCTCAGCCGGAGAGCCGTCTGACAACAGGAAGCAGCTGCAGCAGGTTCCAGGGCTGTGCTGGTGTCTGTCACTCTCCTTCTACCCCGGCTGCAGCCCCTGCAGAACAAACTGTTCTTCAAGAAGCTCTGGGGACAGAGGACCCACACCTGCTCCCCAGGTCGGTTTGGACAAGCCGGGAGCCCAGCAGAGGCACACCATGGCCCAGCAGCCCCCCTCATCCCCGCCTTGCCTGAGGCAATGTAACACAAAACAAGAGCTTCAGGAGGAAAACAGGTGCTGACTCTTCATGCAGGCCTCATCCTAGAATTTCCCATGATCTCTCTAGAATTAGGACCTAAACTCCAGATCCCAAACTCTGAGCTCAGCGGGGATGCTAAGTGGTGTGGCTTTGCAGAAAGAGCACTGGTTTGGAAGTCAAAGTGCAGCGTTTTCATCTTAATTCTGCCACTGAAAAGCTGTGTGACCTTGGACAAGTCACTTCCCATAGGTGGACTTCAGTCTCCTTCCTTGTAACATGGGAAGTTGGGACTGATGAGCTCTAGGGTGACTTCCAGTTTAAAATGTGAGAGTCCAGTGCTCTGAGGGAGCTTTGGGGTTGCTGTGGTAACTGGTGCTCAGGTAGCTGGGAGAGAAATTAGGATGAGCATCTGACTGAGGGCTAGATAAAATGGAATGGGATTCAGTTTAGGAACTGAGATGGTAGGGTTTTATTTCCCCAGATCCCCATGATAAAGAGAATTGGGTCTGTCGGACTGAGAACACCTCAGGAGGAGCTAATTTTATAGAAGGTTCCCCAACACTTGGTGAAGAGCTATAATCCTTCTCAATAGTTCGAGGTCATCCCTCAGTCACAGCTGCCCACCCCCACTTTGCAATGAGCTGGGAGAAAGGACACGCCTGAGAGCAGAGAGTGGGGTGCAGTAATGCAAGGAAAGAGAGAGCCCAACCCTCCCAATGCTCTTCCCCATATAAGCTGCTCCTTAAAATGCCTTCACCTGGGGACCAAGCCTTTCAGGCCACAGTTAAGCTAAAAATAAACGGCTACTATTCTGCCTTCCTAGGACCTAGGGTATACTGGGAGAGACTTTCAGAGGGGAAGTGTGCTGGAAAAGGGAGAGAAAGGGGCAGTCCAGATATCACAGGAGCTGTGCTTTTTCTGAAGCCTGATCTAGGCCTGGTAGCTCAGACCAGTTCCCTGTGGGCAATGATGTGGCAGACCAGTTCCCTTGGGCTTCCTAAATGCCTTCTGGATCGCTTTCTGTAACCCTCCATGTTTGCCTCCCAGGCCTCAGCAGCACCTGAGGGAAGAGTCCAGTTTAGCTCCCATCCATCTACTACCTGCTCATTGTCCAGTGGTGTGGGGGGTGGGGTGACGCTGCTCTCTGGCCTCCCACCAGGTCACCCACGTGGCTTAGACGCTGTCTTGAGTTGTTTAAGAAGGAGCCACAACCCTAGGCTCTTGGAGGCAGCTTCAGCACGGGGTGGAGTGTGGGGGGTGGAAGGGAGCCTAGAGGGTGTGGGAGAGGGGAACACGCTGGTCTCTGCTGGCCTTTAGTCTGCAGGGCCGCACGCTGCCAGGAGCAGTGTTGGCAAAAAAGCAAAGGGGGAGAGGACCAGACCATCGGCCAGAACACGCCGACGTGGGGCACTTCCCAACTGCAGCCCAGAGCAATGCAGACATGGGCTTGGCATGCTCCTGCCTCTGTGTGTGTGTGTGTGTGTGTGTATGCACACACACAAAGGTACATGCACAAGAAGGTGTGTGTTTGTTGACCTGGGTGAACACTGCCCATCACTACAGAGAAGATGCCAAAACTCTGTGTTTACCATCAGGGCCAGTGGGGCTGGGACCTGCAGAGCCAGAACCCCCCAGCCCCTGCCTACCGCAAGACATTGCTTCTCACAGGAACAGAGGAAGGAGAGAGGTGGAGAGGCCTGCAGCAGAGGCTGCTTCTTCAAGGAGAGCTCAGCCAGGCCCGCAGCCCTCCTCGCTGCAATGCAGCCCTCTCCTTCTACTTGTCCAGGAGCATTTAATGAGCAGCTCCTTTGCCTGGGGCACCCTCCTGCCCCCAGATCCCTTTCCCCCAAACATGCTACCTGGCAGGAGGCCCAGATTTCTGCATACGAGGAAAGGCTTCAGCACAGCCCTTGTAGTACCAAGTTGTAAAAGCAGTGGGCTTTGAAGGACAGGAAGGATTTGGAAAAGCTGAAATTAGTGGACTAGTGAGCGTGGGAGGCTAGAGAGACATTTCAGACAGGAGGACAGGTTAGGAATGCATGTGATTTATAGGGAAGGTTATAAGGAAACCTCTTTTGTTGTACTGACACATCTCTGACACCAACCGGGAGTCCCGCAATTCAGTTCAGGGTCAGTTCTGACACTAACTCCTCAGGCTTAGCTTCAGATCCCACAAGTTAAAGGGCAGATTCCCCCAGAAGACTGCCCTTACTTCAGATGACAGGTGCAGATGGAGTCCCCAGGCTACCCATACTTCTGTCTGACTTGTCTACGAATTCATACAATAGTTCCCAGTACCCCGCTTCAGGTTCAATAATTTGCTAGAATGACTCATAGAACTCACTAAATGTGCTATACTTAGAGTTTTATTATAAACTATAATTCTAGAACAAATGGAAGATCCATAATAGGGAAGGTCTGGGGGGCAGAGCGCAGAGCTTCCGTGCCCTCTCCTCACGGATCAGGTGTGTCACCTCACCTGGTGTGTTCACCAAGCAGGAAGTTCCACCGGGCTTCAGTGTCCAGAATTTTTATGTGGGGTTTCACGCAATAGGCACAGTTGATTAAACCATTGACCACGTGATTGAACTCCATCTCCAGTCATCCACCTCTCCCCAGAGAGGTTGGAAGTGGGGTGGGGATGAAAGTTCCCACCTTCTTTCTAGCAGGGCCAGTCCCGCCTCACCCCCTTGCCCCCCTTCAAACCACCTAAGGACCTACCACTGGTCACCTCATTAGCATAAACTCAGTTGTGGCAGAAAGGGCTGGTTGTGAATAACAAAAGACATTCCTATTACTTAGGAAATAGCTGCATTTTTTAAAGCTCTGTACCAGGTAAGGGGGACAAAGGCCAAATAGATTTTTGTATTATACCACAGTTGTAATGGATGTTCCCTGTATGGCAAAAAGGAGAGAGCTGAGGATGGAAAGATAGGATGGAGCTAATTTATAAGGTCAGAAATTGATAGGCAATCACCCGCTCCCTCCCAAGGAAGTGGAGGCAGAGGAAAAGTAGTAGAGACAACTCCCTCACTTTGGTATCTTGGTAGAGTCTTTCATCCTGTTTGTTTGTTCACTTTTCCCCCAGGTGTTTCATCCAGAAGGAGGAGTCATCCCCCAGTCTCTGCTTTGGCACCAAGGCCCCCCCCCCCCGCCCCGATTCAGGTCTATCTATTGACATTCGCCCTAGCTGAAATACCACTTCCTTCTGGAAGCCTTCCCTGATTACCCCAGTGGGAAGTTATCCTGCTCTGAATTCCAAAAGCCCTTTGGGTCAGTCAGTTCACTCTTGCCCTGTGTTGTGACTCATATTCTTATCTCCCCAGTTTGGTCCTAAGCTCCTTGGCTTACCCCTTTCTGCTTCATTCGAACGACCAGCACTGTGTGTAACATTTTGTATAACATTTGTGAGCTCTCTGCAGACATCCATGATTATCATTGGCCCCTCCTGTCCCTGAAGAACGTGGTGCCTTCCCTTGAAGAGTCCTATCTCTCTGAATAGAGTGTGAATGTCTATCCCGCCAGACTGTGAGCTCCTCCAGGACAAGGACATGTCTCTATATTCCAAGCTTTAGCACAGCCTGCCAAGCAGTGGGTGCTCAGACATGTGCAGAATGAACTCAGTTCCTCCTAGAAAATGTAACCTTTCTCGCATTTAGGAAAGATCAGGAGAGTAGGGGGATGATTTATGACTTATACTGGGAAGAAAGAGAAGGGGGCGCTAAAACAAGGGCAAGGCTGCCCTTTTCCTCAGAGTCCTGCACTTTCCAGGCCTCCTGCCCAGAAGACTGCTCTTGGCGGGTGCTCCACGGCAGGCAGGTGGACGGGCAGGATGAGAAGTCAGACCAACCTGGGCAGGCAGGTGGGCAGCTGGGCAGCTGTAAGAACAACACTAACCTCTGGGGGCAGGTCTAGCAGAAAGGAGCCCTTTCCGGGGACTGTGTGAAAGCTTTCCGCCTGAATGGCTTCCAGCCCCTGGAAACCCCAGAGCAATGTCCAAGCCACAGTTTACTTGACACTAATGGTTACCACCCCAAGGGCCCGGGCTGAGTGGGAGCAGGCCTGCTGGCCATCAGTCCTTCCTCCAAGGCCAGGCCTACTGCTCCCTGAGGCAGCCCTCTGAGGGGTCCTCAGTGGACAGACCGGGCGGGGGTGAGTGCCATCCAGGAGGAGGCTCCTGACCACCTCCCCCCAGGCAGTGTCTCATGACGTGGAATTGCCCCAGGGAACCGGTCACCAGCCTTGAAAAGGGACATGACACCCAAGGTTTCTCAGTGGCCTCCAAAGCCTGCCGAGAGTCAACGATGGTCCCCTGGCCTCTCTCTGCAGGCTTCAGGGCCTCTCGGGCGGGGACCTGTCTCTTGCATCCCTGGGTCACACGTCCTTTGATTTTTCTTTGGCCCCGGACCCACTCCACACCACCGAGTGTGGTACCTGGCGTCTTAGGGAAGCCACAGTTTGGGAATGGAAGGAATGGAGAAGCCCTGCTTCCAAGAAATGGTTAATCCTCTCCCCTTCCCCCAGGCCCCTTGCACCTGCAGGCTGCGGTGTGTGGTTTCCCACAGATGCAGCTGGCTCTGTGGCAGCTCCCTCCCTCCCTCCGAGGGAACCTGAGAGGCCCCAGGCCTGAGGCTCCTGGGAGGGGCTCCTCAGCCTGGGTCCAGCTGCTGGGGGTGACACAGGAGGGTCTTACGAGTCCTTTGACCTGGACCTGCCACAGGGAGCGCTCTGCCTGACTGACCAAACCTGGGAGGGGCCTGCCGTCTTCCCCCTAAAGCCAAAGGCAGGGGCTGCCATTTTGGGGATGACCACACACGCCCTCCACAGGGCCTCTCAGCTCTTCCCCGGCTCCACTCCACTGACTTCTGGAAGAAGCTGGTGGTCTTTAGGGTGGGCTCGGCATCCCCCCGGGGGAGGGGAGAGAGGGGAGGTCCTGAAGCAGAGGGTGAGTTGAGTGTGAGAGGTGAGTGGGATGGACAGGAAGGAAGAGGGGGAAGTGAGACTTGGCAGGGCCAGGCCTCTGCTGGTCAAGGCAGCCTTGAACCCACAACGCTAGACACTGGCAGGCTCTGTTCTCTGGCTCACCTAGAAAAGGGCAGGTTGCTACAGAGCCTAGGCGGATACCCAGTTGCCCTCCGGGCCAAATGTGCTCAAGGGACACCTCGGAACACTACTCACTCTGAGGCAATGAAGCAAAAAAATGTGGGGGCTTTCCTGCTGAGACGTTTCCCCAGGACCAGTGAGCGAGGTCCAGAGGATCAGCCTATGGCTGGCAGCCTGCCCACTGCACCGCCCCCGGCCACTGGGCTTGCACCCAAATCCCAGGGGGACATCTGGCTGGTGCCACACGAGGTGCTCCGCCCAAGTCCCAACCGAGGGAGGTTCAGTTGGGTCCAGAGGCTTGGTAGATGGACGGATGGGTAGGTCCCGGTCTGACAGGTACAGGCGGTGACAGGGCCCAGGGCTCTGGCTTATCTCACGTCCAGCCCCAGGCAAATTGCTTCAATTCGACACTTTCCCCGTGAGGCCTTATGGCCTCAGGCTCAGGGCTTTGGTGGCTTCCAGTCTACAGAAAAAGCCCAGCTCCCTCTCAGAGACAACTCCCCCACCCAGGATAAGAAGAGGGAGGGCGATCTGGCAAAGGAGGCTTGAAAGGAAACAGAGCTACCCATCTGCAGAAACCCCTGCGTCAGATGTGGGGAGGAGGGAGAGAGAGGACCCAGCAAAAGCCACAGATTCGGTCCTCACTCCCCTGCCTCAGGACGAGGACAACCGCAGGGTGGCAGCCATCGGGTGCCCGAGGCATGCTGGGTGAGCACCGGGCAAGCTTCGGTCCTCGCTCCTGTATAACCTGACACCCCTAGAGGGGTACGGCCGACGCCAGCCACCCTGGCCAGTGCCAGGAGTCCACTGTGAACTCCAGACTTGTGCTTGGCTGGTTTGCAGCGGTGCCACGTGGCTGCAAGCATAGAGCTCTGGCTGGGAGTCACCGCTGATTCCGTTTGCCCTCAGGTGTACGGAGGCAAAGCCCCGTGAAAGAACTCTGAGCTCCTGAGAAGACAGGCCTAGGTGAGGAGGCCCGTGATGAGGCGATCCTGCCTACACGGGGCTACTGACTTGTGTATTTTTGCTTTATTGTTGTTCTTACACTATCGCGGGCATTTACTCATTGTGGTTGTCCAGACCCCATGTGTCAAGAAAATTCCAGTAAATCTGTGGCTGGGAGAGCTACAGCCCATGTCCGGAATGCCACCTTCTCATTTCTGACTTAAACAGCATTGTCCTCTTCCTCCTTGCTCAGATTCACCCATTTGGACAATTTTGTATCAGTATATGGACCCTTCACCATGATTGAAATGCTCCATTATTGAGTTAGGAATCTTTCTATTCGTGCTTTTATCTGTATTTCGGTCAACGAATATTTAGTGACTGCCTGCTCTGTGTGATCCATTGTGCTGGTGTTGGGAACACCCTGATGAATAAAACAAGGCCCGTCCTTGCTGAGCTGACAGGCCGCACCCCAGGCGCCACAGCCAGCATCACAGGGGGTTACTATCTGTACCCAGCCACGACTACTGAGCACTTTCAATTTCCTGAAAGAAAAATCTTAGAGTCCTTAGAAGGCAAGAACCCCCCAAATGGGACTGTGATCTTTCAATATATTTTGTTATTTATTTGAAATATGTAATTACAGTCACGTGGTTCAAATAGAAAAACGACATAAAAATCTCAGTGAGAACTCTTCCTCCTAATTTTTTCCTAACAGTTCTCATCCCCGACGTAAAAAAAAAAAAAAAAAAAAATTATATCCTTCCAGTATTTCTTTATGTAAGTATATTTTCTTGGTTTTCCTCATTATTATTCTATAGATAGTTTACTATAAACATGGTTTTTCTTGACACTGTGCTGGGGATTGTTCCATATCCACACATAGGGGGCTGTCCATTTTCTCTTACAGCTGCAAAGTGTTCCTTGTTCTAAACCAGTCCTCTGTTGATGGGACTAGGTGGTCAGTCTCTAATCTTTTGCTGTCAGTGCGGGATCTGTCCTTCCAGATGCGCACAGGTACACAGGGTCCAAGGGTTGGGACATTTGTAATTTAGAGACACCTTGCAAACTGTCTTACGTAGAGGTTGTGCCATATTCATTCCAACCAGCAATGTATGAAAAAGCCTGTTTTCCCACCAGGCTGAGATTTTTAAAGAGAAGGCAAGGAGGCAATGTCAGGGCTCCAAAGAAGCAAGGGATGGAGAAGGCCAAGTCCAGAGTGGAAGCCCAGAGCACTTAGCTTGGCCAGTGAGGGTACACGGATAGCTGAGGACTGTGTGGTCCAGGCCATGTTGTTTCATTTGTGTTCGAGCCGTAACCGTCACAGCTGACAATTGGGGTACCCTTCCCTAGGGGAGCAAGGGACTCCAGGAAGAGAATCTATGAGGAGAGCCTGAGGCAAGAGAGCTCAGCTGGTCAACAGGGTGGGTGGTCTATGAGTAAGGACCACGATACCCAGCAGAAAAAGAAAATGAATGCAAACTATAACACAGTGGATTTTCATTAGATCTAGGGAAGAACTTGTAACTTTCAAGGTGTCTCATACTGCTTTAGGCGGTGGAAGGAACTGTGGAAACTCCTCATCGGGACTTCCAGAAGCATCACCCAATCTTTTGTGCAGTAAATGTCAAACCCCAACTTCGCCCAAACCCCTGCACCGCCCAAGGTGCTAAGGATACAAACGTGAACAGGACAAAAATCTCCACCCTACAGAGGTCTAAAGGGGCTGAGAGCCAGTAGACAAGTATGTAAACAAGTAAATAAATTTCAGATAGTCAGGGGAAGGGGTAGAGATTGGGGGTGGGATGGAAAAGAGGGAAATCCTCTCTGAGGAGGTGACATTCGGGCAGACACTTGAATCAGGAGAAGGACTGGCTCAGTCACAGATCTAAGAAAGAATCCAGGACGGATGCAGGGAAAAGCAAAGGTCGGGATCCTGAGGGTGAAGGAGCACAGAGGGAGCGAGTGAGGCTGGAGGCGTGGCCCGACAGGCAGGCAGCAAGCTGGGGAGCCTGCAGTGGGCACTGGACCACGAAGTTTGGGTCTAATTTTAAGAATTACAGGAAACGGCAATTGGTCACAAAGACACATATTCCACGATTTATGTGAAATGTCTAAAATAGGCAAATCCATAGAGACTAAAAAGTAGATGAGTCTCTAAAGTAGATTCCCCCAGGCTGGGAGAGTTGGGAGGAAATGGGTCAGTGACTGCTAAGGGATACAAGGGGCGGGAGGAGGGGGGTGTGTGGGGGCGCAGTGATGAAAATGTTCTAACATTGATTACAGTAATGGTCACACAGGCCTGTGAATATACTAAAAAAACCTATTGAATTGTGTACTTTAAATGGGTGAATTATATGGTATGTGAATTATATCTCAATAAAGCTGTTATTAGAAAAATGATAATGGGAAGTTATTGGAGGGCTGCTTTAATCAGGGAGTAACATTTTCACTGTCTGCTGTGGGAGAATAAACTGTCAGGAAGCAAGAGCAGAGGCTGGAGACAGCTGGGAGGCCACTGTCGTGGGCCGGGGCGGAGGTGGGGAACGTGGAGGGGACGGGTGTGTGTGGGCAAAGGTGCCTTGGCCTGGGCTGGTTGCTTTGTGACAGAAGTTACTGAGGAGGTCAGACTGGGGTATACTTCGAAGCTAGAGTTTGATAATGGATTAGATGTAAGGGGTGGTGGAGAGAGAGAGATCCAGGCTATTGAACTACAATGGGGAAGACTGGAGGAAGGGTTGGGCTAGGGGAGAGGCAGGGAATCAGAGCTCTGTTTTGTTTTGTTTTGGTCTGGTTTGGTTTGTTTTCATTTTTTTTGGAGTACCGTTGCTTTACAATGTTGTGTTAGTTTCTACTGTACAGCAAACTGAGTCAGCTACACGTATGCATATATTCCCTCTTTTTTGGATTTCCTTCCTGTTTAGGTCACGCCAGAGCATTGAGTAGAGTTCCCTGTGCTACACAGTAGGTTCTCATTAGTTATCTATTTTATACACAGTATCCATAGTGTATATATGTCAATCCCAATCTCCCAATTCATCCCACCACCCCCCTTTTCCCCTTGATATCCATACGCTTGTCCTCTACGTCTGTATCTCTATTTCCACTTTGCAAATAAGATCATCTATACCATTTTTCTAGATTCCATATATATGGGTATATGCCCAGTAGTGGGATTGCTGGGTCATATGGTAGTTCTAAAAAACAGTGATTAGAGGCCACGAAGCAGATGGCAATGCCTTAACCATATGCGTGTTGTCAGGCCCGAGGGCCTCTTCCATCCTCGTCAAGGGGAGTGCTAGCCTTCTCTCCTTTCATGCACCACAGCTCTGTTTTGGACATGACAGGCCTCTGAGGTGTCCACTAGGCAGGGGAGATGTCAGGATCAGAGTCACCACCATGCTGATGGCCACATGCTAAGGGCCAGCAGTCCTATGAGGAGAGCTCTACAATTACCCCATCTGTACTGGGCACGTCACGTGCACCACTTCAGATTCCCTCGGCCTCCCCTCTGGTTTGGTACCCCACTGTGGTAACCAGTTTTACACAGGCCTCAACCAGTGTCACACAAGTGCAGCCAACAGTGTCCCTCCGCATGCCTCTTAAAGCCTCCTGACACCCTGGTGTCGGGGACAACCATGGGACCCACTTGGCATTGACACATGAGCCACCTAGGACTGCAGGGAGTTAACATCACCGGGGTAACTCCATAGGAGCCAATGTATAAGTGATCCCCCTTTTTTCTGGAAGGTTCTGAAGTACATTTCATAAAGCTTCTCAGAAGGTCCTGCAGGACGGAACAGCAGTCACCCATAGAGGTGGCCAACTAGTTCACACACCTAGGTCAGCAGCCCTCTATCTGTGTTTCACTCTTCTTCTCCCTCAGTCCTGCTCCCTGGGTCATGTTCCCAAATAAGCTACTCACGCTTAAGCCTCTGTCTCAGACCCTGCACTGGGGAGACCCCATGTAGATGGGAGATACCATCTACTGAGGCACAGAGGATTAAGGTCACACAGCTTGTCAGGGTGGAGCAGGTATTAACATCCAGGCAGGGGGTCCTGAGCTGGAGCTGCTGTTTCATCCTCTACTCTGTTCCCCATTGCTTCTCAAAGATTCCAACCTCTAGACGGCACTGAAAGTCATAGGCCAAGATGGGATCTAAGCAGGGAGAGACTGTAAATAGGAAAGAAGTCCCCATACTATGCTAACACTTCGAGGCCAAGAAGAGGAGGAGCTAGTGAAGGAGCTCGGGAAGGAGCTGCCCTCAAGGTAGGAGGAAACGACAGCAATTTCTCTAGTATGCAAATGCTGTTGAGAGGCAGGATAAGATGACAGGAAACTGACCTTTGGACGTACCAACAAGGAGGCCATTGGTGACTCAGACAAGTGTAGTTTCAACGAAGTGGCAGAGACAGATGCTTGGCTGGAGTGGGCTGAGAGGGAATGGGGATAAGGATGTGGGGTGGGAGGAAAGGGGCAGGAGCTGGAGAGGGCGTAGGGTCACGGGAGGGTTTGCTTTTAGCATGAGAGAGATGACAGCACATTTAGCTTCTGAAGGGAACGATCTGGTGGAGAGGGGCAGTTGCACAGCGCAGGAAGGAGAAGAATGATTTGGGGCAAAGTCCTGGAGTGAGTGAAGGGGTTGGAATCTGGTGCACAAGTCGAGGGGCTGGCTGGGAATTCGAGAGGAGGCCATCCAAGGTCAGAAAGGAAGGCAGCGGCAAGGGTACAGGTGCAGGCACCTTGGGAGAGCTGATGGTGAGAAGACAAGTACTTTTCCCATGACTGCATCTATTTTCTTAGCAAAATAAGGAGCAAGGTCGTTAGCTAACAGCCGGGAAGAAAGAGGAGGTGTTGAGAGTTGGAGAAGAGAGGAGATGTGAAATGCTCATCTGGAAAGTGGGGCAGTGAATCTAGTAGAGAAACACAGTAGGATTACTGGTCAAGCTGAGTGCCCACTTGAGGTTTGTGGTCAGAAAAGTAGAGTGCGACTAGTCACCGTGGCTGTGAATTTTCCCTGCGGTGTTCAGCTACTCAGCACAGGTGCAGAGGAGGTAGGGCGTTGGGGTTAAGCAGGGTCGAGGTGTGTCGAGGGGCGTCAGGAGAGCCCAACCGAAGGCAAAGGGCCAAGAGAGTGGAGGGCTTGTTCAAAGGGGCGATTATTGTTACAGAACACAGACTCAAGCTGGAGAAAGAGGTAAGTGGGTGAATAACGGACAGATGGACAGTGAAAGAGGGTGAGTTCAGTGGAATGGAAGTCCCAGAGGGGACAAAGAATACAATGGAGGTGACAGAGTAAATGAGCTAAAAACACAGGAAGTGGTGATCAGAGACTGGGGGGATCAAAATTCTTGAGTTCAGGCTATGGCCATGGGAGTGGGTGGCAGAGGTGGGAAGAAGACTGGTGCAGGGAGGAGGTCAAAGACCACCAGTGGTAGGTGTTGGGTAGATGTAGACAACATCATCTGTGTAGATGTCTTTCCCCACCCACTGTGTCTGAGATAGCTCCTCATCCCCTGCCACTAATCCTTCACCTGCCTTTTTCCCTTTCATAGCATCTCTGCCTAATATTTTATGCAGTACTTATTTATATGTTAATTACCCTTGCTCCCTTGAGAATGTAAGAACCTTGAGGACTGGGACATTTTCTCTCTAGTTTACTTCTATATCCTTGATTCTAAGAATAGTACCTGGCGCATAATAAACGTTCAAAAATATTTGTTGGGGCTTCCCTGGTGGCACAGTGGTTGAGAGTCCGCCTGCCGATGCAGGGGACACGGGTTCGTGCCCCGGTCCGGGAAGATCCCACATGCCGCGGAGCGGCTGGGCCCGTGAGCCATGGCCGCTGAGCCTGCGCGTCCGGAGCCTGTGCTCCGCAACGGGAGAGGCCACGACAGTGAGAGGCCCGCGTACTGAAAAAAAAAAAAAAAAAAAATGTGTTGAATGAAAGAATGATTGTTAAGGTCTCAAAAATAATCAAGGAGTGGTGGTGGAGAGGGATATAGTGAGCCAGGCACTAGCATATTCTGGGATTGAGTGGAATGGCCTAGAGTGTGGTAAATTTCTACAGCTCGGAAGGGCGGTGGCTGATTTGGTCTGATGGCAATATCTAGCCCTCCTGAAACTCACCTAGATGAGATAGATTCTTCTGATGCCTTCAAAGGAGATGAAGTTTTAGGGTGAGGAGAAAGGAGAGAAACCATAGCAATCGCCATCAGGAGCAAGGAGGACAACTCCCCACCTCCAGACTCACTGGTATGAGGGATGTGGAAGAAATAGTGACCACAGGAGGCGGCTACAAGGGAGTTAGGTTTTGGGGATCGAGGGGCTTTCTATCAAGAGCAGGAAGGTGAAGGAATGGTCGAAGAGAAGGTTGAGTACAGGGGGAGATTTTGCTGATGATAAACCATGAGTTCCAGAGAGCAAAGTGAAAGGATTTGGGGGATGGATCAGATTAGAGGAATTACAGAGCTTTACAGGAGTAAAAATCTAAGGGATGAGGATGACCATGATTCTCAGACTTCAGGTGGTGACTGAGGACACCAGGGTGCAAGGCATGATGGGATTATCCTGATGGTCTTTCAAGGGAAGATGGGTGCCTCCCCCTCCAGCCTGGGCCCTCGGGTGGTATGCGGCGCTGGGGCAGTGATGTTGGGGTTGGGGGAGGGGAAGTCTTGCCCGACACCAACTGTTCAGAGTGGAAAATGCGGGCAGCATTGGGTACGGGAAGGAAAACTGGGTGGGCACTCAAGAGGCTAGAAGTTTGTCCCAACCTTTCCTACAAGCAGTTATGTAACTTTGGGCAAAATGGGCATCATTTTCCTTACCTATAAAAGTGGAGCGGAGAGGAGGTGCCTTCCGGCTCTGTAACTCTTGGTCTCTCTCCTTCTCCTTTCCCTGACCTCCTGTCTCCTCAGCCTCCCCACCACCTAGCCCAGGCTTTATATTCTCCTTGGGGCCCTGCTTTGTGTTAACCACACTCCTGCTGTTAGGAGAGCTGGGAGGCAGAGGCTCCCCCAGGCTCTCTGGAAGGGAGCGAAGCCGGCAGCCCTGGCTCAGGGCTGGGCTCTTTACTATCCAGCAACTCTGGGAGCCTGGCGTTTGGCCCAGGGAAATGACCAGAACGAGGTTTTGGCTGGGGGCTTGATCTGAAGCCCTGGACTAGGATGTGGGGGAGGCATATTCTCATCCAGGGTCCCCCAACAGCAAGCGGGATCCTGCCTGACCCGCTGGGCAGGGACAGTAATAACCACCTTGCTGACCTCACTTGTGGGAAAGGTCAAGCAATGAATGCCCACATTCACGAAGCGCTCACCATGCGCCAGGCATCAAGTACTCGTCACGAGGATCCTCAAAGCTGGCCTCCACTACGATTCCCCCCTTTAGGGATGAGGGGACAGAGACTCAGAACATCTAAGTAACTCACCTGAAGACCTGCAGCCAGTAAGCGACAGAGTGAAGATCTTAACCTCTAAACCACAGGGTTTAGTTTCCTCGGCAACCTGTGAAGCAGATATCATGGTCCATTTTACAAAGATGGAAATGAGCTCAGAGGGGCTGAGTGATTTGCCCAGGGCCACTGGGCTCTCCGGTAGCAGAACCAGCATTTGAACCCAGGCCCGACTCCAGAACCCATCCTCTTCTCACAGGGCCACACAGCACCCCCCCAGCATCAGCACAGGGTGGGGGTCTTCAGGCTGCCCTGCCCAAGGCCTCAGCTGTGAAAACAAAGAAGCTGCGGTCTCCCCCAGGCAGCTTCTGCAGGGTTGAGGAGGCCGCTAGCCAGACGTTGGCAGGAAGTGTTTCGCTGAGATACACCTCCATCACTCCAGAACTCAGACACTCACCTGGAAGAGGAAGATTTTCTGATGCATGGGAAGAGTCAGACCAGCCCACGTCTCGATCTGCTCTGAGAACTCTGGCTGGTAAGTGGCTATTTACATTCCCAGCTTCTTTAGAGTCTCTCTGGAGACTTTGAAATCATTGTCAGCTGGTAAGGGTTAACCTCACCATTTTTCAGATTGGATAATTGAGGCATGGAAGGGCAGACTCCTTCAGCGAGTGCTTTTCTGGTGTCTTTTATGTGTAACCTGAGGCAGGAGGTGGACACAAGATGAGGCAGGAGGTGGACACAAGATGTGTCAGGCCACTACTGCTCTCCAGAAGTTGCAAGTTAGGAGCGGAGTGGGGGATTATTGGGCTGCACCCCACAGGCCTGTAAGCCTTGTAGTTGCTAGTTGCCCAGCTTTGAGACCGAAGAAAGAGTCCGGAGACAGTGACAGAGACATCAGTGGATTATTGGATAGGGGGGATCTTACACAAAGCTTCCTGGAGTGAGACACCCCCCATCGTGTGCAGCAGATAGCGGGCAGGACATGGCAGTAGGCTTCGCTACTAGAGGAGAAGAGGTTACCATTTAAGGGGGGGAATTCACATCAGGTGGGCCCAAAAGTTACCAGGGACTAATGAAACCCTACAATTAAGAGGATTGTGTAGTCACGTGGGTGAAACAGGGACTGGTCAGCCAGGGGATGTACAGAGAGCAAGGGAACAGCCATCTTGAGTGGCCTGACCATACAGGGTGATGTGCAGGGTCCTACAGCATCCGTTGCCTGATGAATGTGCACCGATGACGGTGAAGATACCACGGCTGGCCACGTGGTTCTGGGACCTTAAATCACTCACACTGAAAGTCTGTGGCTTCATCTTGTGGCCACAGTACCAGACTCTACCGTCCATGCCCACCTATAACACATAAAATATGTGCTCAGTAAATGCTAATTAGCCTCATACAAGGCTCAAGAAAGGCTGTGGGGAGAAAGGAGGTGGTGTTTCACCTGGGCCTTGAAGGGAATTGAGTTGGTGCAGAGATGAGGGGAGAGGACCTAGGCTGACAAAACAGCATGAGCGAGGCCACGTGGTCCACTGACGGGAGAGTATAATGTGCGATGAGGTTAGGCCATAACTCAGAGTTCCCGAGTGGGAACCTGGTTACCACGTGGTGGTTTACATTTCTTGTTCTTGAGACTTGGACTTCTCTTAGGCCCAGAACCACATTCTGCTCCACAGGCCTTATCCGTGGCACGGAGCTACACCTGCCTAGACAGAAAATCTTTTACAAATTGCCCCCGAGGCACTGGATAGGCTGACGAGGACACTACTTGATGATCTGGCTTCTCCCATTCATTGCGGTGACCACACTCGGTGCTTTCGAGCTGTCCGCAGTGATGGGAAAGTTCTCTCTCTCTGCTTCCAGTACGGTGGCCCCAGCCACCTGTTGGCTATCAAGCACTTGAAATGTGGCTAGTGATACTGGAGTCTGCATTTTACATTTTATTTAATTTTAATTAATTTAAACAGCCATGCGTGGCTAGTAGTTACTGTATCGGGCAGTGCAGGTGTACATTCCTTCCTGGCCATGGACCGTCAGCTCCATAAGAGACTAACTGTGCCTGGTTTTACTTACAGGCTTCTCCCCAGCACCTACCCAGGGCCTGGAACATGATTGGCACCTCCTTAATGAAAAGTTGCCAGATAAACAAATGAGCAAATTCTCTGTTTCCCTCACTACTCTATAATCTCTTTAGATACTGTCTTTTTTGTGTATGGAAAAAAACCACATAACATAAAATTTTCCATGTTAACCATTTTTAAGTGTACAGTGCAGTAGTGTTAATTATACTCACACTGTTGTACAACAAAAGAGCGTGTCACTTTGCGTTCTCAGACCCCAGCACAGCACCTGGCACGTACTCTTAGTAAACATTGGTTGAAGCACTGAAAAGCGTCATGCCTTTGAGAAGCCAGAGCAAAGATTCCAGTGCCACCTCCTACCCCAGCCCCACACATTCCCTGGGGCTTTGAGGATAGCCTGGAGCAAAAGCTCTAGAGCGCTGGGTTACAAAGAAGTCGACAATCCACTGGGGGTAGGGAATAAATAAACTTTGTTTTTAATTTTAAAATAAAATTTAACCCACATAATGTAGGGATTGACAGCAGTACATGTATATAATTTATAAATATATGAAAATCTGGGGATACTGCCCCTCAATTTTTTGCCGATTGGCTGGAAACCGCTTCTCTAGGTCCCTGTTATAGACTGATGTTTCTCATTGATGAACAGGGTCTCTCTCAGCCTCCAGCTACTTTCTTCCCTCAGTTCAGGGGACCCTCAATAAGTAGTATTAATAAATAGCAGGTTGCAGGCGGCATCCTGAGGAAGGCTGGACTAAAGGGAGATTAGCTCTGCTAAGGGCAGTCTGAGGGCTGTGAATGTAATAGGGAAGAACCTTTGTATTCTACTACTAGTTAATCACTACAGGGATGTTGCCTATAAGCTTAAATTATACCTACTGGCACATCTCTGGGAACCCTGCCTCCCGGGTAATGAGTGTTAAGCTAAAATACCTTTGTTTAGCTCACAGGAAACATCCCAACCAGACCCACCTGTGAATGGCTGCAGGAAGGAAGAAATTAACACATCCCCTACAGAATCTGGGGAATCCTCACTTTACCTCCTCCCCTTTTAGTATAAAAGAAGCCTGAATTCTAACTCAGGGAAGATGGTTCTTTAGGACATTAGTCTACCATCTTCTCAGTCTACTGGCTTTCCAAATAAAGTTCCTATTCCTTACCCCAACACCTCGTCTCTCCATTGATTGGCCTGTTGTGAGGCAAGCAGTAGGAGCTTGGACTCGGTAACATGAACTGGAGCATTGGCCACAAGCATCTGTGTGTTTAAATTATATCTATTTTTGAGCTCACTCCTAGCAGAAGAGTCAAAATTTACATTCTGACCCCCAAGTAAATTTTCAGTCTTAGTCATGAAGTTGGGGCATCGTACCCCAGGAGTGCTCAAAAGGAGTTGTGAATCAAGTGTAAGAGAATCCATTTTCTGATCCTCAGTTTTCTATGCTCTCTTTCCTAAAAGCAATCTTCCTAAAAATGCACTTAAGACAAGCCATCCCCTTTCTCATAAAGAGGGCTTTAGTGCTTCCCTGGTGGCACAGTGGTTGAGAGTCCACCAGCCGATGCAGGGGACACGGGTTCGTGCCCCGGTCCGGGAAGATCCCACATGCCACAGAGTGGCTGGGCCCGTGAGCCATGGCCACTGAGCCTGCGCATCCAGAGCCTGTGCTCCGCAACGGGAGAGGCCACAACAGTGAGAGGCCCGCGTACCGCACAAAAACAAAAAAGAGAGAGACAGCTACACCGCTCACCCATTTTGACCCACACCGTGGGCACTGCATTGTGGAGTAGGTATGAGAACTCTCAGGATGGGGTAACAAGTCTTTTTGTAAGTCAGGTGGTTTACAATTCTTTGCTGCCAACAAAATTGAAGGAGATGCTAATCAAACTGTCAGCAGATCATTAAAAACAATATGATAATAATGATATTAGGCATATAACTTGGAAGAAGTTCAAAGAATTGAATGACATTCCTATGTCAAAACTCATTGGTTTCCATATATTTACTTACTTATGTGAACAATGTTTCTCAATGTTTAAATCTATAAAAATAAAACGTGGGAATGAAATAGATGCTGAACCTTCAGTCTAGCAGTAAGTCAAAGTCGTTCATATATAGATGCACTAATTGGGAAGAAAATGCCCCTGCCACCTGATGAAAAGATATATTTCCGATAAAATTTACTGTTTACGTTTAAGTTGTTTATCAAACTTTATAATTATTTACATGGCTCTGATCAATCAAGTATTAATCATTGTGACAACAACTAAAACCATAACAAAAATTGTTAGCTAAGGAAGTTTTAACTTAAAATTTTTTATTGATGTATTACTCAATAGAAGATTTTCAATCATAAAAAATACATTATATTAGGATAAAATCTATAACAGGAGTAGAATGGAAATACAAGCTCATGGAGGCAAAGAAACAATGTAAACTTCCAGCTGTTGAAAAATTAGAATCTGTTTCCCTATTTTTTAAATGGATAATGGAGGATATCAAATTGCTATGATACTTAGATTCCACTGGACATTTAAAAGAGATTTTAAATTTTTTGTTTTGAAGTGTCAATATCCATTTTTCTTTGAATTTTCATGGCTCTAATATAAAATCAAATGAAGGCACATGGAAAGTGAAAAAAAATCAATGCTCATACAATGCTAGAAAGGATATCCTTTGGAACTATTTAAACTCGCAATGAAAAAGTTTAAATGCCAACTTAAAAAATACAGGAGGGGGCTTCCCTGGTGGCGCAGTGGTTGAGGGTCCGCCTGCCGATGCAGGGGACACGGGTTCGTGCCCCGCTCCGGGAAGATCCCACATGCTGCGGAGCGGCTGGGCCCGTCAGCCATGGCCGCTGAGCCTGCACTCCGCAACGGGAGAGGCCACAACAGTGAGAGGCCCGCGTACAGCAGAAAAAAAAAAAAAAAAATACAAGAGGGTATGTAATGTAAACAATTCCTTTAGAGGACTTGAAAGCCAGTGTCTGCGAGTTAAGGGTCCAGTGTCTACAGCGCCTGCTCCCACCCTTAAGGTCCCGGTCGGCCTCTGGAAGTGCATCTGTCCTGCTCTGCCTTTACAGGGAATCTTTGGTGTGGCCCCCCCAAACCAAAAAAAACTTAGAAAACAAACAAAAACCCCTCCCCAGCATGCCCTGCCCTGGGGCTCTAGATGCCGCCATCCTGTCCACCCGGCCCACTGGGCTCAGCCAGCCCTCCGCCCCTCCCTCCCCCTCCGCCCTGCCTGCCGTCCAGGTCACCTCCTCCCAGCCCCCGCTGTCCAGCCCCGGAGTAAATAAACCACCGGGCAGGGACCCAGACAATGGGCCTTGGCGAGGAGTTAATGGGCTGGGCCTCTGGCGTTAGCCGAGTGTGACCGGAGCTGGCAGGGGGCCTGGCCCGGCGCCAGCATCGATTACGACTAGACGGAGCCAAGGCAGACTTGGCACGGGCGGGCCCCACAGCTGGCAGATTCAGTCACCCTGGCCACGAGGGCATGAGGCGGGCCCCGGGGGGCCGCTGCCACCAGCTGGCCGCGCTCCAGCAAGCTGCGTCACTGCCAGTGGGGAAGGGCCGCCCGTTGAGCCTCCAGACCCTCGGCCCTGACCTTTGGTCCTGCCCACGGGACTGTCCCTGATTGAGCCTCTTCTTCCAGCCCCAGGCTGCCTCGGAGGCTGCTCTGTGGCCCCAGAGACCGTGGGTGGGGGGTGGAGGTGGAGTGAGGGCTAGGGGGTGGGACAGCAGCGAGGATGAGGACTAAAGGAGGCTGCTCAGCTTGGCTGGTGTCTGTCAGCGGGAAGAGCAGGTGAAGCAGCCCCTGCTTCTGCTCTCCAGATGGAGGCTTTCTTTTCCTGTCCCTCGAAAACCCTGCGGGGCCACTTGGCTCTGCTCCACGTCAGAAACCCCACCCTGAAGTGGGTTGGGAGGGGTGGCAGGGGAGCCAACCTGAGGGCTCTGTCTCAAGCTTTGTTGCTACGAAGCTGTTCGCGCTGCAGTTTACAATCCCCGCTTAGCTGGGGGGGAAGGGAAATTCTTTGCTTTTTTAAGTTGACTTCTAGCTCCCAGACTCCCTTTGGATGCTCTCCCCCGGGGCAGTGAAGTATAGTATAACCCTTCATCCCTGTACGTGTCTCCATCTCAGGTTGGCTCCTGAGCCTATTCCGAGGCGATCTGTTGGTCTCACTTGCTGATTTGGCCTGATATCAGGGAGGAGATCATTCCACTGGACAGAATCCCCAAATTTTAGGGGATGGTTAGTCCATCTCTCCCCTGAGGGTTCCAGAAAAAAAGCCCAGAGAGAGAAAACACCTGGCTATGTGCCCAGAGTGACAGTCCCTGCTTCCTGAGGCCCCAGGTGGAGAGCAAGGAGGTCAGGTCCTGCAACGGCCTCATGGCCCCACATCCTCAGAGCTGCAGGTGCACAGGTGCATCCCAGCCCAGGAGGCAATGATAATCCTGCCCCACCCGTTACCCAGAGAGGGAGGTTGAAATGGGGAGTGAGAGAGGCATTTGAAACAGACCTCCAAGAGCAGAGGAAGAGCAGCGAGCTCTCATGCCACCTCTAGTTCTCCCTCTAACCCTCAGTTTCCCTCGTTTCCCTCCTCAAGCTCTGGGACCAGATCCGCTACTTTTCCGTGAGCTGTTCTCAGACGGAGTCTGACAGTGTAATGACTGACTAGCTGAGAGTGGGTGGGTTGGGATGGGGTGGGGGATGGGGGGATGGGAGGAGGATGTGTGATCCACCTAAGGACGCCAGCTCTCATAACACTGGGGACGTGCAGCCTCTGAACTGTGAAAGACAGATGCACTGACAAGTAAGAAACAAACTGGTCTGGGACTTCCCTCGTGGCACAGTGGTTAAGAATCCGCCTGCCAGAGCAGGGGACACGCGTTCGAGCCCTGGTCCGGGAAGATCCCACATGCCGCGGAGCAACTTAAGCCCACGCACCACCAACTACTGAAGGCTTCGTGCCCTAGAGCCCATGCTCTGCAACAAGAGAAGCCACCGCAATGAGAAGCCCGTGCACCTCAATGAAGAGTAGCCCCCGCTCACGGCAACTAGAGAAAGCCCTCGCGCAGCAACGAAGACCCAGCGCAGCCAAAAACTAAAATAAAATAAAAATTCAAAAAAAAAAAAAGAAACAAACTAGTCTGGACTCGGGATGAGAAACGTCCAGACATTTTGGACCAAGGGAGGAAGAGAGGAATGGTGGGAGAGATGACTTTTCTATAAAAGAAATATGGACATTTGATGGAGAAATAGAAACACATACAATTCTTTTTTTCCCTCACTACACTTACTTTTTTAGTGTCCTTTGAGGACCTACAAAAATCACTTAGGTCGTTTAGGAACATAAAATGTGCTATACATAACTTGGCTCATAAAATTGTCACCTTTGTTATATGGTTTTAGAAATGAGAAGGCCTGTTAAAAAGTTAAAAATGTGTTGTTAACGGAGAGCATTTACTTTTCCCTAACATTTTTTAAAACCAAAAGACTCCTCAGGAAGTTTGATTTTTTTCACCCTGCCCTTCACCTCTACAGCCTGGACTCATCCTTTTGGCGTCTGTTTACACAGGAGATGGCAGACCTTTCCCTCTGGACAACCTCACACCCAGGGCTGGCTTGGCTTCATGGGTGTGTGACCCAGACAGTCACACAGGGCCCGAGACATGTTTAGAAGGGCCCTGCACTTGGTTTAATAGTCTGTTGTCACCATCTTAAATTTTTTCATCATGTTTTAACAAGGGGCCCGCATTTTCATTTTGCACTGGGTCCCACAAATTACGTAGCCGGTTCTTCTCACAACCCACCAGTCCCCCTGCCTGAGGCCGACGCTGACCTTCCGCATCCAGGTCCCTCACTGCTGGGCCTCATCAGCACAGCATCTCCCCAGGACCCCGGATGGCCTTACCCTCGCTTAACTCTCCTTCTATGCCGGCCCCTGCAGTCCTCCCTGGATCCTCCGCTGTCCCCAGACAGCTTATCGGCATCTATGTCTTACATCCCCCCTTTCCTCTGGCTCTGGTGATGCCAGGAACCCGACGGCACTGAGAGCCTGTTTCCAGCCTGGGGTCAGTTTGAGCAGCCAGGCTTGCTCACCACACCAGCTGGGGTTCCCCTCCAGAAGCATGCCTCACGCAGAGCGGGCAGCCTTCAAAGGAGCCATGCCTTCCTGGTTGCTGCCTTCGCATCCTGATGCAGTCTGATGGTGTTTTTGCAGTTTTCCTGTCAGCTTGGGGGGAGAAGTTCAAAGAGACTCTGTCTTCCTTTCTGGCTTCCTTTCCAGACGGAGCAGCTTTCTCTCGGCGTCTCCCCTGCCCCACCTCTCTCGAGGAAACTGGTGTCTTTCCCGCTCCCTCCCTCCCCCAAAAAGGTTCAGGTATGGGGGGGGAGGGGAGAATCCAAAGCACAGGGCAGGTCAGAGGTCAGCCAACACCCTGGCTTGGGGGTCTCTTTGCCAACGCTCTCCTGTGGAGTTAGACACTCGGAGGGTTGGAGAGGAAGAAGGAGGGAAAGTGAGCTCCTGGGGCTAGAAGAACATTAGCACCTCTCATAAGAGCACCTGCATCACCAGTTCTGAAAGAAGGTGATAATTGTTCATAACTTGCTTCTGGACATACTTCCTAGGGGCCAGTGACCAACGGGGGTTTGCCCGACCTGCTGCCTTCCTGCTGGTGAAGCTTTCCAGGGAAGCTATTCACTAGGAAGTACCTTGGATCCCAGGGGTCTTGGAAGGGGCCTCTGAGCCCAGAATGTGTGGCAGGCACACTGGGAGTTTGCCGGTTCTCCGGAGGCATACGTGTCGCTCAGCACTGAACCAATCTAACTCCTCCAGAAGACCTAGTATAGTGCTCAGGGAAGTGTGCATGCACAATTAATGTCACGCCTCCATCACTTCTCTCCCTCTTTCCTCCTCTAACTATTAAGATGGGTCAACAGGACCTGGGGGTAGAAACGCCTGCTTGCCGTTCCCATGCCAGCCATCACCACTCACTGCAGGAGAGCCTGCCAGGCCCAAGAACAAGCCCAGGGCTCCGAGTCTACCCTTCCAGATCAGCACTGAAGCCAGCTAGATGCAACCTGTGCACTGTCCCCGAAGCTGGGGACAGGAATATGTAAGTAGGCCTGTGAGCAGGCCGGGAGACAAGGTGCACAGTAGGCCCAGCATCAGCGGAAGCATTCTGAAAATCTAAATCCCGAAAGGGTCAAGGGAACTGGTTTCCAGAGAGGCTCCAAAGAATAAGCCTTGTGGAGAAGATTCCAATGGCGGAGGAATAGCTACTGGGGCTCTGGAGAAAGAGGGGAGGCACCGTGGGGCAGGAGAAGAAGGACAGAGGAGCACATGAGGGCACTCAGCAAAAGTTACTTCTCGCCCCCCAAAAGGGAAGAGGAGTGAGGGTGGAAATTTCCTCTAAGCAAGACTGTCAGGCTGCTGAGTAAAAGCGGAAGGGGAAAGAGGTACACAGGGAAGGAAAATCACACCATCAGAATCAAAGTGATTCACTTTGAGCCTGGTGAGGAGGGGAATGGAGTACGGGGTGAAATTTTAGCCACCTTAGTCAATCGTGTGACCCAGTAGTGCTGGGGACTTTCCTCACAGAGTTAATGCAAATGGACGTGGAATACCCTTTGTGGCCAGAAATGGTTAGCTGTGCACAAATTATGTGCCCTTCCATAGCACGCAGGTGATGCTGGGAAGTGCCCACCCAGCCGGGGACTCTATCCCCGAGTTCCCCTTGCATAAGCGAGGTACTGGGTGACTCGCGCTCACTAATGGGAAATGAATGGAGCCGGTGTGTGTCATTTCCAAGTTGATGTTAAGAAGCAGATGTGCCTTCTTCACCCTCTCTTTCCCCATCTGTAGTGGCTTTTGAAGGTACATGCTGAAGTTGGCTGAGTGACAAGCTAGAAGGAGCCTGGATCCCTGGATCACCCATCAAACACCCACATTAGGCAGCTGTGTGAGTGAGAAATAAACTTTTTTGTGTTAAGCCTTTGAGATTTGGCCAGGGCCGGGGGGCGGGGGGGTTGTGTGCTATATAATAGAGCAGTTAGCATTCCTGATATGTCTGACCCAGATGTTGCACTTATAGAAATCATCAGAGATGCAAAGATTTAGAGAGCCTAAGAAGAATGAGCAAAACCTCAAATGGTTATAATCTCAGTGAACACTGCACCGAGCTCTGAAATTATGGGAATGGGAAGTGGGCAGCAGAGGAGAAAAGATAGATTGGGCAATTGCAATGTAGTACGAGTACTAATAGTTGTGATAGGAATAAGGAAGAACAGCAGTTGAGAAGAAAATGAGAAAACGGATCAACAAGGCTGGTGGTTAACAAGTGCGTAAACTGAACCCTCTGTGCAAGCATTTTGAGAGAGGTTGGTGAACAGATCCTGCTACGGAAATACTTTGTTAATTGCAGTCAGGGGTACTCAGCATTTTTTCCTAAGAAAGCCTTTGACATATGATTAAATTACCAAGGTCTCTTTTACCTTTTATATCTAGATTTCTCCAGCCCAAGTATCCCAACATTAGTGTTTTCATGAATCTGAAGACTTTTCTTCTCTTGCTCATAAGTGATACTTCTCACCATCCTCTCTGGCCCCAGTCAGTGATGGTAGTATTTCTAGAGTAAGTACTGGAAGTTATGTCTGAAATATACTATATTTGTATATTGTTTTCAAATTACTTTCACTTACAGTTTCAACATTTTGCAGAATTGCAATCCCTACTTCAAACAGAATCTTCCAGACTGGCAACACTCATATGCACCAGAGTTGATTTTCAAAGCTCTATCATTTCATTTTTTTGAAATAGGGATCTCAAATATGGGCAGAAAGTGAAAAAAAGAAAAGAAAAATCTTTCCCCCTTGGTAACTATGTTAGTCAGGATAGGCTAGGGTATGCTGCAGTAATAAAGTAACTCTGAACACAGTGGACACAAAAAGGCTTCTTTCTTTCTTATGCTATGCGTTCATTCCAGGTTGGCCAGGGGCTCTGCTCCACATAGCCCTCAGGGATCCAGGGTGACCAAGGTTACACCATGCTGTAGCTGCACTACCTGAGGTTACACCATGCTGCAGCTGCACTACCTGGAACAAGAGTCCTCCTCAATCACTGGAACAAGGGAAGAGAATAAAAAATGGCTCACGCATATTTTCTACCCCCGCCTGGAGGTGACACAGCATTTCTGCTCTATTTCACTGCTCAGAAATTGTCACATGGCCCCCCTAATACGCAGGACTAAATACAGTTTTTAGTGAGCACCACTGTCTTTGCCATAATTACTATGTCTTCTCCCATGCTGTCTGCCATTTCCTCTCTGGGACTGCCTGTTTTCTATTCATCTTTACGTACATACAATAATCTAACTTTCTGAGACTGCACTAAGACAGGGACAGCAAATATGTACTGTCGTTTCCTCCGCCCATGCCCAGTAGACAGTGCTGATTGCTCGTAGCACTCTTTTCTGCTACGTCCAGATGTAGCATCAGAATCCTTCCCAACACAGGTGGCTGCCATTTTCTCAGTATCATCACTAGAGATGAAACTTATCCGCCACTCCCAGTCTATGGAATTTCACTGACCCCTAGGACATAGAACTTGGTTTCCTTGGCTCCACCTCCATTACTTTCTTTGGGGATGGACATGAGACCAACAGACACTTGATCATTTCTGTTATCTATACTGTTTACAAATACCTAATCTGGGGCCTCCAGTGTTACCAGCAATTTCAGGCTCTGGTATTTTCCCTTCAACTTCTACCACTTTGATCAGGGTAAGAACAATCAAAGGAAACTTGACTTCCTTCACAGCTAACATGGGCTAACACAAAGACTGAACGAAAAGAAATCTCTAGGGAAAAGAAGAAATGCAAGTCCTTCTGACCCAGAACTTTGAAATGGATCAGTCCAGACCTCCTCTCCAGAAGCCTCTAAAACTTCACAGGTCACTCCCCTCAACCAAGGAAGGGAATCTTTCTTTCCTATCATCAGTGACATGGAGCAAAGAGAACGTCTTTCATTAAAAAATTATAAATTAAAAAAGAAAGATAATATCCCTTTCCTTAAGAGTTTAAAAAAGTAGGATCACAATAAGAAAATCCAGAATGTCCTTTCTCTCAGCTGTTAAAACTCTGCTCACCATTTTCTGTTTCTTGCAAGCTTTATCCCGAGCCCCTGGGGTCTCTGGTAAGAGACACTTTAGAAAATAGAGAAGTTGGGGCAGGCTGCTGGCTTGCTTGTGTTTTGGGGTGTTTTTTTTGTTTCCCTCTAAGTCATTTCCCAAAACTTCTTAAAGTCCTCACGTTATACAAAGTGAAGATTTGTTCTCTTACACCATTAGTGGAGAAGTCTCTCTGGACAGAAGTTTCACTACTGTTGCTGTTTGGAATTGGCTCAGCAGACGTAAACAGGGTCATCCGGGGCCAAAGAGGGTGGGTGTTTAGTTTTAAAGCTCTGGGGTTAAGAGTGAAAGCATGTGACTCTAGCCTGGCCAGAAACAGAGAAGCCTTTGTGTGCAAGGAGCAAGCGACTGGCAGTCCTGAGGCTAAACACAGGGGGAGCGGGGAGAGAGAGCGCTGACACAGGTTTCAAGGGTCTAATAGGATGCCACTGGAGGGAGGTTAACTCTTTGTGTCAGGCTCCCAGGCTTCCGTGGGGAGAGCTTCTGTTTGTGGCTCACGGTAGAGCAAAGAACTTCAAAAAAATAAACAGAGCTTCCTTGGCTTGCAGAGGGACACAGTACTCTTGTAGCCAGTGTGGAGAAGAGGCAGGCTGAAGCAACTGGAAGCAAGAGCAATGTCCATGGGGAGAGTTTTTGATAGATCATACGATAGAACTTCCTTGGAGTCCCAACATCTAAACACTGCAGGCTGTTCCTGTGCCAATGCTCCCCCCAACTCCTCCCCCTTCTCATCCTGGATGGCTGGGATGAACCAGAGAAGACAACAGGACAGCCTGGACCACATCTCCCCCTCATTGCCCCTCCTCCAGAGGAGGAGGGTTGGCACTGCGGAAGGAAGGCTGGCAGGCTGCTGACTCAGCCCACCCTGGCTGCACCCTCAGGCACCAGCAGCCCACGGCAGCATCATTCACCAAGGTGCTGGGGACCCACGGATACTTGGTGAGCTTGGGCTCTGCTCACGGCCAACGCTGAGGCTTGCCCACCATCCTATACTGCTCATAGCCCGCCTGCCCAGGGCCAGCGTGCCCTTTCCCCGACCCCACCTCTGCCCAGAAATCGCTGCATTCAATCTTACTGAAGTGAGCAAGTCAAGTTTCCTGAAAGTCTGCAAAAATCTGACTTCCAGACTTTGGCAGGGGAGGAAAAGGAAACAAGATTCATTTTTCTACTTAAAGCCTGGACCCACGGGACTCAGGAGGAGTTCAGAAATAAATATGGCAGAGGATGGCGTATCTCTCTGGACATCATCACATCAGTTCCCATTCCATTCCTCCCATTGTTATTCGTCACTCCTTCCTTCCACAAAGATTTCTGAGCATCGCACAAGTGTCAGGTTCTTTGCTAGATAGTGGGGATATAGTGGTGAATGAGACAGACCAGTTCCTGCCACCAAGAGTCTTTCCAGACTGGCACAGAGCCATTCACATGCTAATCAAGAAAATGCTGATCTACGTACTGGGTAAATGGTGGCTGCCGGCGGTGAGAGGTGGTCCTGATGGAATGACGTCCATTCTTACAGGTGAATTTCAGTTTCCCCAGTCGATGAAATGTCACCAGCTCTTCTCTACATTTCAGGAGGGGGATCACTTAGGTATATGGCAACAGCAGCAGTATATTGAGGCAGTACCGAGCCTTAGTGCTCTGGCCAAAGGCTCACTGACCCCAGGTTTGATCTACCAGACTCGGCGCTGATCTACCGGACTGTGGTCACTGTTTAAAACGGTACTCAGCCCACTTGAGTGTGTGTTTGTGTGTGTGTACAGTCCCTGTAAAATTTGTACCTGGTGCTCAAGGGCACTGGGCAAATGTAATGATGTGTTAGAAATGAGGTTGCTACCGGGCACTGAACCCTCTCCACTTCAAAGACAGAATCACTGAGCAGAACCCTGGGCTCACTCAGGTGAAAAGCAAGAAGTTTTAACAGGGGTGCCCAGAGTTCCCAGCTCTTTGACCTTGACGGCCCCTGGGTCTCCCAGGGCCACGGGCCATGGTCTCCTTCACTTTCAGCATCCAATTGCTTCCACCAGCTCCTTCAGCACGATCCCGAGACACCTTCATCAGAAGCCCCTTTCCTCCCTGAGTTTACAGGAAGGCACCCAGGCTCTTTGCCCTCCTTCAAGCTAGATGAGGTAGAAGGGCCACAAAGACAACCCCTACCCAGGCGGGGGCCTCCAAAAGGAACACCTTCAGCCCCCCTGTGTGCTGCTTAGAAATGGGCGTCTCTGGACTCAAGAACGCAGTAGAGTAAATGCCGTGCTTCCAGGGCCTATGCCGCCCTCCTTCATGCTGGACATAAGGGTGAGGAGTCAGGCAGGGAGTCACCTCTGGTGGGATGAGCAAAGGCAGGAGCAGAATGAGGAAAGAGTTTGCTTTGGTTTCTGAGTTTTTGCAGTCCTCGTTCTTTTGCTTTTTTCCTCAGAGTCCTTAAACCTGGAGACCAAGTGACAGATAAAGAGACCCAATAAACTGCCTGAAATCTTAGAGAAAAATTCTTGAGTCTGTGTATTCTGTGCCGTCTCCTGAGGAGGGGATCCGTATACAGTCTCAGCAGAGTCTCTTTTAAAAGCGTTCAAGACCCCATAAAGAAATGATGGAAGAAAATGCTGAGCAGGTCACAGATACGCAGGCTGGTCCCATCCCAATGTACAGATGAGGACATCAAGAACCAGAGAGGTGAAGTCACTTCCCTGCCCCAAGTCAATCAGCCAGTTAGTGACAGAGTCAGCTTAAAAATCCAGTCTCCTTAACCCCAGTCAGGTGGGCTTCCCACTGCTTCACAGCAACTGGCTTTCTTTTAGGACCTAATGCTGAGGGCAGGGATCATGTGTTTCTTCCAAATCTGTGCGTGGACTTACGGTGGCGTCCTGGTGAGGGGCTCAGCCGAGGCCGTCAGCTCGTTCAGCGGACCTCGTTTGTCTTCTCTCACAGGCAGGGTTCGGCATTAGTTCAAACACTAGTGATGGATCTGCCTGCAGAGTACCACGGAGTCTTTAAATGGTAGCAAAGCTGCAGCCAGACAGGATACCGCTTACATCACTTACTCTCACCCTCCCTTCAGGGCAATTCCAATTCTAATTCCACGCGGAGCCTTCCCACATAGGAGGGCAAAAACTTCTCTAGGGAAGCAGGGGATTGAGGGCAGAATGGCTGGTTTCAGGGTCCAGTGGAGACTCATTTTCTGCAGGGGCTTGTTCTAAGACCTCCTGTAGGGCCAAAATCACAGGAAGTGAAAATTGCCCTTGAAAGTCCTGTCAGACACCCATGAAGTACAAGATCACTTCTCAGGGAAACCCCAGACAGCCAGCTTTCCTTCAGGTTGGAAGAGAGTTCTCTTGCCTCAGTTGAACGGCCGAGGAAACCACTGACATTTAGGGCCAGACTGGACTAGAAAAACGTATCTTTGAGGGATAAGATGCTGGTGCGATAAGAGGTCAAGAAAGGGCTGTCATGCATATTCCCATGTCCCACTCACACCAGGTACCACATGTTCACTGAGAGCAGGGCCAGAGACGGGTCTGCTGCACTACATCATACGTACATTTCTCTCTCTCTCTCCCCTCCCACCACTGCATCCCCACCCCCCCCACCCCCCACCCCCACCCCGCACCGGTCTCACTGAGCTTATATAGTGTAAATTGATTGGGTGCTCCAGGAATCTCCACCTTAACACTAGCCTCTCAGCATGCTGCCACCTTGGGCTGCCACTTCTGAATTCCTGACCCACAGAAACTGTGAGATAATAAATGTCGGTGGTTTTAAGCGGCTACATTTTGGGATAATTTGTTATGCAGAATACAAATAAGGATACATGTTATGCAGAATACAATATAATGATACACATACAGAATACTCAGACAAGGGGGTAGCTGGAGAGGCAGGCTATGGAATGTGGAATGGATCCAGTAGGGCAAGTTTTCCAGTGGGAAGGGATGGGAGGGAGTCTGTCTTTTAGAAAGGTCCCCTGGCAGCAGAGAAGGCACCGTGGGTAGGACAAGGCTGGCAAAGAGACCAGGTAGGGGCTCTGCAGTTGTCCAGGGAAAGAAACAATGTGGCAGAGATAGACAGAAGATAGGTGCAAGGCATATTTCTGGGTAAGAATGGTCAGAGCTGGGACTTCCCTGGCAGTCCAGTGGTTAGGACCCTGCGCTTCCATTGCAAGGGGCACGGGTTCGATCTCTGGTCAGGGAACTGAGATCCTGCAAGCCACGTGGCACAGCCAAAAAAAAAAAAAGAGAGAAAGAATGGCCAGAGCTTATTGATTAGCTACCTCCAAATAATAATAATAAAAGTAATATTATTAATAACATTAAGAGCTAACATTTAGTTAAATACTAACATGTAACAAACACTATGCTAAGCCCCTTACACATATTCACACATTTAATGCTTACAACAACCTTATGAGGTGGGTACTAGCATCATCTCATTTTACACATGAGGAAACCAAGGCACAGAGAGACTGTGTGACCCGCCCTGTGCCGCTCAGCTGGCAAACAGCAGCGCCTGGGTTCAAACTTGGGCAGCTGTGCCTTTAACTCCTCACTGGACCTCCTCTGGAGGGATGAGAGAGAGAGAGAGAGAGAGAAGGGAGGGGGTGAGGTCTCAGGTTTCTAGCTGGCAACTGAGTGCAGCCTCACCCAAAGTAGGCACAGATGACTTGAAAGAAAGTCGTTACTATCACAATCACCTAATTCCCTGCGAACCTCAGAGGAGCTGCTTCACAGGCTCAGCTACAGCCCTGCATGTGAAATGTAGAATAACATCCGGACGTGGCACCAGGCCCCACTTCTACCACACTCCAGTAAAAATAAACCTCTCTGTCCAAATATAGAGTGCTTAGAAGTGCCATGTTTTACAGGAGAAGAGGCAGTTATTTGGCATTAAAAACAGACAAGTTTTGGCTTCCCCGCAGATCTCGGCAAGAGCACTGCAATTTCCAAATGGAAACCAAGATGGATGGGGTAAGCCCCCCTCTGACTGACTCAGCTATTTAAAAAGCCCAAAGAGAAAACTGCATCCCTTTCCTGGGCCTCAGTTTTCTCATCCATAAAATGAAGAGGTCAGACAAGACAACTGACATCACTTCAAGCTCCCACTCTCTACAAGGCTAGGAACCAGAGTGGAAGGCTGGTCCTCAGAGAGCCGACAGCTTCCTAAGTATGGGGGCCTAGCATTGGCACAGCGAGCTGGCCCTCCAGTTCACAGCTTACTGCCGATAGGACCAGGAGTGGTTTTCCCCAAGGATTTTTAGAACTCTGTCAAGAACTTTAAATGACCCCTTTGAATCAGACAACATTGCTAGTCCGCAAAGAAAGACAAGCCAGGAAGTCCCCCTACAACTTGCCTACCTCATGAGATGCTACCTCGACAAAAGGAAAGCGAAGCCCAGCTTGACAGGGGTGGGGGGCTGTGCAGAGGGGCTGCCAGTTGCTCAGGGCTGGCCCTGGGCAGGTCCTTTGTACACACTCGCTTTAATCCTGCAAGGCAGGCACAGCTGTAATTTACACATGGTAGAATTGAAGGCTCAGAGAGGTTAAACAACTTGCCTATGATCATTCAGCTGGTGGAGGCTGGAACCGGATCCAAATCCAGGTCTGGTTCCAAAGCCCATGTTTTTCCACTTCATGGGGCCTCTGCTGTGCCGCTTACTGTGTGGTCAGAATGGCTCTTTACAACCCCAAGAGGGGAAAGGAAGTCCTGACAAAAGCCGGGGGTCCCGGACGGTAACTCAGGAGGGCAGCTGAGAAGCAAGTTGGGAGTCTCTAATCCACCAACAGATCCCCTTGTATTTTTACTACACCTTGAAAAAGACAAGCTTTGCTTTAAATGGTTTTATTAAAAACTGTACCAATTGATGGGGGAAAAGATACACACACATATATGCATGTGAAGAACACAAAGCCAAATATTCTGTACAGGTTTAAAAACAATGAGTCCCCAACCCCTCTCTCTCTCCTTGTTTCTCTCCCAGAGGCAGAGTGCCTAGAACCCAGGACAGCTAACCTGGGAGGGACAAAATGCTACATTCTCACTGGGTCTCCCCCGACAGGCCCTGTGGACCCAGGGATGGGGCAGCCCACTGGGCAACGCTCACAGAGCAGGGAGAGGCACTGGCCTCCTGCGCACGGAGAGGGGCAGTGCGAACCGGAAGCCCGCAGGGCTCCGAGCACCTTCCGCCCAAGTGGCTGGCGCATCTATGAAAGAGCGCGGCTTTCTCTGCAGTTCCCTTAAGGCTCGAAGTCCCCACCAGCCTTGAGGAGCCCACTGGCCCACACTGTCCCCAGGAGGCTTCACAGCCTGATGGGTTAAGGAGTCTGGCCGGGGTGGTCTGTCACCAAGGAGTCCCCACCTACACACAGAGGGACCCCGCAGGTTCCTCCGGCCTGGGCTGCAGCACTGATGTGCAGAAGCCTGCAGAGCTGAAGGGCCTGCTTCTGCGGGCTCTCACCTGCCCTAACCCCACCGCATCAGGTCCCTCAAACGAGACAAGCCAGCAAGCTCTCCACGTGCTCCTTGCTGACCAGGACAGTCACAGTGGCTCCCCAGCCCCTAGTGGAGGCCCTGGCTTGATCATCCCAAATCATCCCCTCCCTGCCACGCCCAGGCCGGACCCATCCTTGGATGGGGCTGGGCCACTGGGGGCAGAGAGACAAGTCAGCTGGGCCCCTCTGAGCGCTCGGAACGTGCCTGCCACATAGTTCCCGACACAGACCCCCTCCCCTAGGGGTTTGTGGAGGGCACCGGGAGGTGGTCTTTTTCTGCCTCGGACTGAGGAAGAAAAGGCCACGGGGGCAGCTCTCCAGCAGCCCAGACTTTGAAGTGGGCAGAGAGGCCCGGCTGAGTCCTCCAACTCTCTGGGGGAGTCAGACGGGGGGCCTGAGGGGGTTCTCTCCCCAGTTCTGTCTACCGGCTTCCAGAATCCCCTACTCTGGGCTTCTGAATCAGAAGGGCTGTTTTGACCCTGAATATCAGGCTTCCCCTCCTCCAGGGCATCCCTACCGGGGAGGGAGGTTTCCAGTCCCTCTCCCACCCCCACCCTCAGCAAACCACAAAAGCTCCACAAGTCTTCTGTTGGTTACAGGTCAGGAGCCAGGTCAGACTGTCCCTCCCTCTGAATCTGATTCTCCACTCCCTAACTAGAGACAGCCAAGCTCCTGGGGGACGGGGAGAGGGAGCCCAGGGGGAGGGACATGTGTCCTGAGGTTGGACTTGAGGAATGTTCAGACCAACTCACCAGGCAGAGGGGGAAGGGGCCAGTCTAGACCACTAGGCCAATTAAAAACAGCCAGCCAGGAGGAACCTCTCTTCCTCTTGGGGCTATTCTACCTCCTGGGTTCTGGGGGGAGGGGAAGGAGAGGCGTTGTACATCTTGCCCTGGCTTGCTTAGGATAGTGAGTTAGTTCCTGGCTTCACAGAAGATGGAGACAGTGCAGTCAGATGACCCTCCACCCGGCCCCAGGCGCGACGTTCAGCTGAGCTTCTCAAACTCTGGGCTCAGTTCTCAGGACAGGCCACAGGACATCCCCCCCAGGCCCGGCAAGGTCTCTGAAGCTGATGGCTTTGCCTCGGCACCAAGGCCTGGACCATTTATTTGCTCTCTCACTCAGCTCACGTGGAAAGTCTGCGGAGAGTAGATGAAAGTGGCTGGTAGAAATAATCCTGGTTTTCTTGTGTGTGCCACTCAGAGATACACCAGCAGCCTGCCCATCACAGCCTTGGTCCAGGAGAGGGAAGAACAACACATGTCCTATGCGCGTCAAAAAATGGTGTGGAGGCACACAGGGAAGGCTGGATTTCACGATGGTCAGCGTGTCCCAGCGCCAGTCTTCATGCCTGTTCCCTGGGTTCCTTCTTGTGAGCAGGAACCTATCTTCTTAGCAGACAAACCATGGTACACGCCCTGAGAATATAATTCTGTCCAAGAATAGGTAATACCTCCAGAACATGCAAGCAGAACAAAACCAAGGCTTATGCAGTTTGAAGTCCCTCTCCGAGCCACTGTGAGCCCATAGGGCACCTTTGTGCAAATTAGGAAAGGCACCCCTTCCTGTAAGCAGACACAGCCCTACACTAGGGCATACAGCTTAGTGAGCAGAGCACGGGCTGGATTCTAGCTTCCATTACCTTCCTCTGCAGGTGGCCTTGTGCAGTGAACAACCTGCCTGACCGTACATCAGGAAGATCAATGTGTCCTTCGACGGTAACAAAGACCTCCTTGCTGCAGAATTAGAGGAGCTTGGGCTCGTTCAGATTTGAGAGTCTACTCAGGACTCCTCCAATTTCCTTGGTAGCCCTGGGGTCTTCTCTGCCCAGGGAAGCCATCTTTTCCTTGGGCCTTGCTTCACCGTTAGCACCAATGTTAACTTTTCTCACATATGCAAAAATGATAATTTAATTTCTAGGTTAACAGATTCCCTGTGTCTTTTCAGATTCCCTGTGTCTGCTCTCAGAGCTGCCAGACTGGCTGCTTTAAATTCTCTCCATTAGTGCCACAGCAGGGAGAGAAGGGAAGAAGTTCAGAGGCATCTGTGATCCTGCTGAGTTCCAGAGCAGGCCTTTCTGGCCTGGCTGGAAGCTGAAGGAAGACAGGAAGTGTGTACCCAGCTTTGACAGTTCTGCACTCTAATCACTGTCTGTTACTCTAAAAGACACATTTCAGCTGACAAAGCCGCTGTGCTGGCTTCTTCCTGTATCCCACTAGGTGTGAGAAAGGAATGGGGATAAAAGGGAGGAGGTATGTGGTTTCCAAGGAAACCAAGGGGTCTGGGTTCCTCAAGGCTGACTCTTAGAGGTGGGATGGCCGCCTCGTTTCCCAGAGCCACCGCAATGCAATCCTGTCCCTTCCGGTGCTAGAGCGCTGCTATGGGGGGTGGGACGCCGTCTGTTGGCCGGGTCTTTCAAAACAAGAGCTGACTAAGGCACAAGCTGCTGGCTACAGCACACTGACTGGCTACTTGGCTCATCCATGGTTGACACCCAGACAGTCCCAGGCAGCCAGAGGGGGCAGTGGTTCTGCACCTCAGGACCAATCCTGGGGCTTCCGAGTAGGACCAAGTCAGACATGAGGCCTACCCAGAAGTATGGTTCATTTTTGCGGCACATTTGAGGGGTCCATGGAGAAACCCAACCCTCCCTGAGGTCTGCTGGAGATGACAGGGGCTGGGCGAGAATCCCTGAGCCCTTGGGGTGGGCAGTGGCTGGGCCCAAGGAGAACCCAGACACGGAGCTGGCTGACCGACCAAGCGAAGTTGCCACACGCAGCTGGAAAGGCCCCGTCTGAGGCCCTGGTGGGTTAAAGCAGTGTGACCCGTCGGATCTGGGCCCCATCCACAGTGGAAGGCTGATGGGTTTGGTGGAACCAGGAGTCTAATCCAGTCTCCTATTTCTTAAATAAGTTCCTGTGGGAAAACTACAGTCCACTCGCCGGAGCACATCACTACCTGGTTGTCTTCAACCACTGACGACCGAAGGATCTACTTGTCCGAGCCCTTGGGAGGTCCCACATCACAGACACACCAGCCTCTACTTCAACAGTGTTTGACAAAGGGCCCCATTCCTGGTCGAGGCCCTGAACTGGGAAAGAGGTCCCGTTTGGGTATGTCTTATGTACACAGAGAGAAATTTTTAAAATAAAAACACAAAACAACAACAACTTCACAAGACACAGTGTCAGTCCTCGCCGATGTCCTTCCGTGGTGCCCCATGTGAAGAGGGCAGCCCAGCCTCACCTGGGACCCGCCCCATTCCTGTTCTCGTCTCCATTCAAAGCGAGGTTGTGCAGAAAGAGGAGGATCTGCCACCACACGCGATTTCGGTTCTGCTGGTGCTGAAAGGAAAACAAAACAAAACAGCGTAACTCCTAAACGCAGCCTTAGATGACTCCTTATCATTTCCAATCAAAGTTCAGATCCACACGTCTTGGGGCGGCACTTTAATGCCATCAGGACAGCAAACTGGGGGAGTTGGGGGAGGGACGAGAGAAGTGGCGATGAGGGGGAGATAGTTGAGTTCTCCAAATACAATTGCAGTGTGAACATTAAAAAGAAAAGACCAGGCTCTTTATGCACGGTGCACAAGAGGATTAAACTTTTTCCCCTGCTTGCAGGATTTTCCAAAGTTTAGCCAAGTGCTGCTTTTAATCAGATTGGCTCCTGAGCCCCGCAAACCTCAGCTGCATGAACAACAAACTTTCTTCAGAAAGAAAGAGAAGAAGTGCCCCCCTCTCTCCCCCAGCTCCAAAGTAACACAGAAAACAAGGGGGAAAAGCGGGCGAGCCTCCATCTGCAAGTGATTTGACACTGTGAAGGTCAAAGGGTTAATCTTCCATTTAAACCACACTGCTGAGGCAGCAAAAATCTGATTTCATCCAGTGCAAACACGCACACACACAGACACACACACAGACACACACACACACTTGTGCGCCCGCCCTCTCTCCCTTCCCAGCATCTCCAGCTCCGTGCTGCCCTTTTTATAGCTGCTCTTGACAGTAAGCCATAAATAATCCCTCTTGGAGCGCTTTCCTACTGACTGGAGCCAATTAAACGTTAAGCAAGAACATACTTGAAAACAAAACAAAAACAAAGATTGCACACTACTCTCTGGAGGTTATCCCAGGTCCTACTGTCAGGCAGAGAAGCTGGGGGCAAAGGTCAGCGGTCAGTGGCTCACAGGATTGTGGCTGGTGCCCCGCCCACACAGGTACCATTTCCCAGGGGCCAGCAGAGGTCCGAAGGGCACTGAGGGGTGCTGGAAGAGGCGGTCTTTGTTCTCTCTTTATCTGCCAGGGCAGGAGGACTAGGCTGGGGCCCTCTCCACAGGGTTCTCAGTGGACAGGGGAATAAGAACCTAGTGTGCAAAAAAGGAACCAGCACAGAGGCTGGACTTGGATTGCCGCAGTGGCCCAGGCAGCAAGCACGCTTATGTGAAGTGTGTGTGTGTGTGTGTGTGTGTGTGTGCGCGTGTGTGTAGGGGATCTGGAGCCCCTGCTGCCTTTAACTACAGCCCAGGCCCCCACCAGGCAGCTCCTAGTCAGAGAAGAAGAGGCTAGAGCAAGTCAGTGGCAGAGCTGGAAATTGAGCCCAGGGCTCCTGGATTCCCAGAGCTTTGCAGGGACATCTCGCCCTGGCCTCCCTGACCTGTCCCCAGGCAACTGTGCAGGAACCTCGCCGCCAGGTTCCCTGTCACCCTGCCTGAGGCCACAAAGAGAGGAGAGATGTCAACTGAGGGTGACCTCAGGGCCCTGTCAGGTATTCCCCCCATCCCATACCTGTAGCAATAGCATTCCTCTTTCCCCTGCAGAAGGGGAGACTGGAAAACAACCCAGAAAGTGGGAGGCACGGCTCCTGCTTGGAGGGGAAGGGAAATCGGGGTATGCCACAGCGGAGGCCTGGCAGACTGCGACTGGGGAGACGGATGGCTTCCTCATGTTTTGTAAACAAAGACAAGTAAAAGGAGGACACACACCCGGCTTAACAAAATCTGGTTAGGGTAAAGCAGCATGAAAATGGACTCAGCTGCAAACCTGAAGACTCAGGCCTGCCTGCAGCAGCTGGGCACAGCACTCCCTCCTTCTGCTTCCCCTCCCCAGCTGCTACCCAGGACAGGTGCAAAGGTCATAGGGTGGAATACGAGGAAAATCCAGGAAAAGACTGGTCTCTGGGGAGGCCGGTCTGCTGGAATTCTGAGGCTCCTCGGGTGCCTGTTTGAAAAGGCCAAGTAACAATAACAACCATGATGCTAACAGTAACTGTAAATTGAGCGTGTCAGGTTCTGTGTTTTACATCCTTGCTTCTCAAAATGTGGTCCACGGACCAGCAGCTTCAGCATCAGCTGGGAGCTTATTAGAAATGTAGACCTACTGAATCAGCATGCACATTTTAAACAAGATGCCCAGGTGACTTTAAGACACATTAGAGTATGAGAAGGACTGGTCTATACACATTAAACCCCTTTGGTCCTCTCAACAACCCTATGACGCAGGTATATATTATCATGCCCATTTTACAGATGAGATCATTCAAAGAGTTAGGTAACTTGGCCACATAGCTAGTAAGTGGCAGGGACTGGGCTAAATCCAGACCACCTGGCCCTAGGGCAATGTCCTTACCCATTACTACTATGCTCCAAGCGCCACCATATACCTTTCTTTACACCCAAGCAGACCCTCCCACCTCCCCTTCTCTAAATCGTCTCAAAACAGCTCAAGGGCCAAGGAAGGGAGATCACAACTCGATCATTTGGGGCCTGGACCAATCCCATCCCTGTATGCTTCAGTTTCTCCCCACATTCCCCTCATGGAGGCCACCTGCTGCCTGGGTAACTTCCTGGGCCCTGAGGTCTCTGGGGATGAGGCAAGGAAGCATCCTTACTCCAATCATTGTGGGCGCTGGGGAACCTAGACGCAGTTGTGGGCCAGACAGTGCTGTCAGACTGGAAGGCTGAGGTCTTGCTGGGAGACACAGACAGGCCTAGGTGCACACAGGCCCAGCCTCAGGAAGGACCTAGGTTCTGTGCCTCTGCCTGGGATAGGCCTCTGGGCTCCGGAATCATCCAGGAAGGCACTCTGGGCAGTGGGTGGCTCCCCGGGCCAGGAATCAGAGGACCTGGTAGGCTGGGGTCTCCCACCAGCCTGACTCTCCTTATAGGTGAAGTGCAGGTGTGGTATTAGACCAGTGGTTCCCACACCCGACTGCATCACAGAATCTACTGAGGTGCTATTGCAAATACAGAGTCCCCAGGTCCCACCCAGACCAACTGGGGCAGAATCTTCAGGGAAGGGGCCCAGGAACTTGTGTATTGAACATGCTCCCTGAGTGACAGTTTTTAAAAATCAGAAGTAGCATGTATTGTCTATTTTAGTCATAAAAGTAATGTAGAAAAATTGGAAAATACAAGAAATTAGAGAGGAGAAAATAAAATCACTCATGATCCTATAGCCTAGAAGAAAACATTTCATGATTTGGTATTTTCTTTAGTCTCTTTCCCTCCCTCCCACCAAAGTAATGACTTGGCCAACCCGGAGGTAAATCCTGCCCAGGTGCTTCTGAGGCAGCCAGGCCACAGACAGGCATTTGGAAACCACTGAGGTGCTTTCCAACCCTAAGGTTTGGTGATTCGGAGTTTGTCATCCACAGTTACCTTGAGGACTGTAACTCAGAGCTCCAACAACTGAATCCGGTCATCCTGGCGGAGGGTCTGGGTGGGCCTGGAGAACAGGCTGCCTAGTACAGGGTCAAGCTGGCTGCCTTGGCAGCCGTGCGACCAGCAAGAACAGGGCCTGGGAAACCACCTCTGCCCCAGCGACCCTTTCTGTGAGCACAAGCAATGCCACACATACCCCAGTCAGCCTTCTCCTGCCACAGGGCAGCCCCCAGAAGGCCCTTTTTTGAAAGGAAACCAAATTGCCACATAGCAAGAGACTCAAAGAATGCCTTGATTTTTGAGGATCAACAATAAAATATTTTTAAAAAAATTAAACAAAAGTGCCTGACTGGAAAGGAAAGAAAAAGGTCTTGAAGGGAGGCCAGGGAGAGAAACAGTTAAGAAGAAAGGAAATCAACATTCACTGAACAGAACGAGGTACACAAAGACACCGAAACACCAGAGCACATGGATCCTTCCAGGAGAGGGTGTGGGGGAGCAGGGGAGAAGGAAGGGGGAGCCAGGAACAGGTATGCTTGGCCTCTGACTCTCAGGCACCTGGCACAGTACCCAGTGCATAGACTGAGATCAGTGGGTACGAACCCCTGGCGCAAGGCTCAGCTCTCCCAGGCTGGCTTGGGACCCCTCAAAGTTTGGGAACCTGCAAAGAATGGGGGTTCCCACAATGCATAGCCAGGGTAACCTCAGGGGTAGGAGACTGGGGTTCAGGAGATAGGAAGCTGATGGGAATTTAAGCTTACACCAGAGCTCTCAAATTCAGAGCCGAGACAGTAGGACCAAGACGTGGAAGGAAAGAATAGAGGTGAACGCCCCAAGGGAAGGGGCCCTAACGTGGTGGATAAAAAATATTCTCTTCAGTTAGGAGAGCACGACCAGGCATGAGAGATCTAGGGTTCTTCCTTCAGTCCCACTTTCCTTCTGTGGTCAGGGGATGGAGGCAGTCAGTTGACAAGTGTCTGAGTCACTCCCCCTGTGCACAAGGCACTGTAACTGAACACCCGGATCATTCGTCCTGGATAACAGGGAACACGTAGGGCACATAGTAGGTATTCAACAAGCACGCTGGACTGACTATAGAAAAGTCAGCCTTGCAAGATAACCCACTTGTCTGAAGCCAGGAACAACTGATGTCTGGCCAGGTCTAAAGATGTACTTGATGTGATAGGATCAGCCTCTTGCCTAGAGAGGCCCAACTAGTAAAAGGCTTTTTTTTTTTTTTTAAAGAGCTGGCTGTGGTGTCTGACAAGGTTGGATTACACAAATCAAACTCTGTTTCATCCCACATGGCCTCTGCCCTAAGCACAAAGAGTGTTCCCTGCCCTCCCCAGATAAGAATCTCCCTCTGTCTCTCCCCCTTCGGACCCATTTCACACCCTCTGGGGACTCTGTGTGTCACCAGTGTACCAGATGCTCCAGCAAGAGCTAATTCACCCCCAAAGAATTCGAGGAAGGAGCAAAGGTACACTGTAGCCCTGATTTAAAAGAAACTAACACACAAAATGCAAATTTACCAAACAGATAGCAATTTATATCGTCGCATACTTAAAATGCTTTCCTATTGTCTCTTTTGCTCCTCGCAAAGGTCTGGGACATAGGAAAGGCAGATATTATTTTCAATCCCATTTTACAGATGGGGAAGCAAAGGTTCAGAAAAGTTACCCCAAGCAAGTTAGTTGGGAGAGGGTGATTCAAACCCCTGACTTCTGACTCTAGAGCTATGTTCTTTCACTAAAATATTACAGTGTGTTTATTCACATTATGAAAATGGTATTAACTGTTCAAAGAGAATCCCCACCTAACTGCTCCCCTAGTATATTTAAAGAAATTGTTTCCAGGGCTTCCCTGGTGGTGCAGTGGTTGAGAGTCCGCCTGCCGACGCAAGGGACACGGGTTCGTGCCCCGGTCCGGGAAGATCCCACATGCCGCGGAGCGGCTGGGCCCGTGAGCCATGGCCACTGTGCCTGCGCGTCCGGAGCCTGTGCTCCGCAACGGGAGAGGCCACAACAGTGAGAGGCCCGCGTACCGCAAAAAAAAAGAAGAAAAAAAGAAAGAAATTGTTTCCAGATCATTATTTAGTAAGGATACTGTGGACCAGAAAAAAAATAAACCTTTCAGAGGCAGAGCTAACTGAAGATCAAACAGAAATGAAGCTACAACTGGTCTGAAATGATAACTTCAGATCATTTTCTGAAACCATGCTCAGTTTCCTTAAAATGCAGAGTTGTATCTACCCTGCTTTACAGGGAGTTACACCCTCTGTAAAGTGCCGTTTTCCTACCTCACCTCTTCCCTTTCCCCCATCAACTCTAAACCCGCCACAGCGAGGCTGAAGGACAAAGCCTTGCTGTTGAGAACAGGAACACAGAGCTAAGGAAGACTTCAGCAAAACTCCACATAAAAGAAGTTGGGAAGATGTTTGTTTGATTCAGCAAACTTTTATCAGGTACCCAACTGAGCTAAGAGTTATGAGGCACAAAAACGAGCAAGCTGTAAGGCTTGTCCTCGATTATTTTACAGTCTGAAGGGGGGAAAAGCAAGAATGCAGATCTCAGTTTTACAGGAGGCAGAGCCAGCGTCGGGCAGCCAGTGGGAGCTCCATCAGATTCTCACCTTCCGGGCTGCGTTTGCTGAGGAGCAGGGGTGCGTAATGGGGAGACCATTGTTTTAGGATCAATCAGATGTGCATGGCTCCCAGCTCAGCCACTTACCGTGTAACATGGGCATATTATCCCACTTCTCTGAGCCCCGGCTTCCAATAAAATGGGGATAATGGGGTCTCGAAGTACAAGGTTGCTGTGATGATTAAATGAGAAAAGTATATGTAAAGCATCGAGGCGGTGGCTGCCCTAGGCAGCTCCCCACTCCCTGGTGAGGACAAGGGAAACCTGGGCCCGACTGCACTTTGCTGAGCAGTTCCCTCAACACCCTCAGCTCAAAGCACCCGCCCCAGGAGCGCTATCTTCTAGGCAGGCTCATGAAGTCCTGAGGAAATCCCTGACTTTGCACTGTGAGATGGGCCATGGCAGCCAGAGGCAGCCGGGCTCAGAATTCCAGGCTGCCAAGCTGGGCAAGGGATTCTGAGACCCACGGGGCAGTCCCTTGGGCCCCGTTGGCCCACTGTCCCAGACTGCTTTTGACCTAGACACCTGAGGAATGAGCAACGTGGCAACACAGAAAAGGAAAAATAATCCTCCTTGACAAGAGCTTCCTCAGCCCAGCCAGAAGCGCTAACAGGAGGTTGAAGCCACCAGCTGCCACCACAGAAACACCAATCACTTCTCCCAGGAAGAAAGGGCAGCCTGGGGCTCGCTGAGGCGAAGACAGGAGGGCTTCCTCTAACATAGGTGGAAGCCACCGGCTTCAGCCACTGGAGGTGCGGGGATAGAGTTGTGTTTGCCACCCATATCCCCAGAGCCATGGGCTGCACCTCCATGGCCTGGAGGTGGGAAGGACTGAGGCCCTTACCCAGCTTCCCCCAGGTGGGTCTGTCTCCCCCAGTCTGAGAACAGCCCCATCAAACTAATGGGCAACTTCTTAAGAACTCAGGGGGGAAGAGGGGTATGTGTGCTCTGGTCAAAAGTGAGGAAGAGGGCTTCCCTGGTGGCGCAGTGGTTGAGAGTCCGCCTGCCGATGCAGGGGACACGGGTTCGAGCCCCGGTCCGGGAGGATCCCACATGCCGCGGAGCGGCTGGGCCCGTGAGCCATGGCCGCTGGGCCTGCGCGACCGGAGCCCGTGCTCCGCAATGGGAGAGGCCACAACAGTGAGAGGCCCGTGTACCGCAAAAAAAAAAAAAAAGTGAGGGAGAGAGGGGACTGAGGAGGGGGCTGGTCTGTTGTGGGTCTACAGGACGTTGGAGAAGGATCCCCCCACGGCTCCAACTCCCAACTTGGGGCCTTTGCAGCCCCAAGTTGTTCTCGTCCCACCCAGGACCAGTCCCTGGACAGGACAAGCAAGCTGAGCACAGAAGGCCGGACCCTCCTCCTCACCGCACACACCGGCTCTTCTTGTACTGGTCATGGAACATGCCCTCTTGGTTGCCAGACTTGGATTAAAAGGCAAACAAGATGTTTTTCTTTATCCCTCTTTTCTAGAACCTCCCCTAAAGTCCTCCCTCCCATCACCACCCCCTCCAAGAAAAAAAAAAAAAAAAACCAAAGCCAACCCCATCCCCATGGCTTGCCTTGGTGGGGAGGGAATGAACTGTCCGGAACTACAAGGCCCTTCTCCTGGAAGAGAGAGCAGTCAGGTGCAGGGTTGTGTGGAGAACTCAGCTCTACTCAGCCACGCTGATGACTCAGAAGCTAAATATAGTGAGCGATATAAACAGAGCCAGCCACAGAGCAAACACAGGGCCCCCAAGCCCTGGCCCTGGCTCTCACGCACAGCGCTCTCCACAGCCCCTCCCCAAGCCTCACTCTTCCCCAGGCAATGTCCCAGGGGGACCTTCCACTCCGGGGACAGAGGCTGGCTCCACAGGGACCCTTCTCACTCTAGGGAGAATCTCTGGGGCTCCCGCCCAGGGCTGTCCCATCTAGAGCCTGAACAACTTTATTAGCTATAGTCTGAGCTCCAGAAAACCACTCACCAACAAGGAGAGCATCCCAAAGGGTCAGGAAGTAGTTAGGAGCTCCCTGAACAAAGGATCCAGGCTGCTGGCGGAGAGGCCACTAGTTAATAAACCATGTAAACACCACCTTGGGTACAACTTCCAAAAGAACTCCCAAAGAACAAAATCCTAAGATCATCTTTTAACCCATTTTCAAGTGTTAAACTGTCCACACATTAATAGTTATACATATTATAATTTCCAAAGGGCTTTCACATCAACTCTACAAGATGAGTATGAGAAATCGAGGCTCGGAGAAGTTAAATGACTTGCCTGTGAACACAGAACTCATAAGTGACAGAGCTGGGATTTGAACACGAATTTGTCTCTAAGTCCAGGATCCTTTCTGTGATCTTGCAACTAAAGATGGTTTCAACTGAGTGGCTGAAATTTTTCTCAGATGTCATTTTCCAGAAAGTCTAATTATTATTCAGGGAATTTCCAAATCTGATTGTTCTGAATGGAGCCACTCCTGGTCCAAGTGAAAAAGCCACTTCCAACATGAAGAATTCCAATAATCCTGTAGCTTTACTCACACAACTGTCTACAGTAGTCACTTTTTTCTTTTTTCTTTTTTTTTTAGGATTCTTGGCTTCTTAACATTGCCCGGAAACATCCCACAACTTTCAAGATGGCGCCATTGGGACAGGAGACTCTCCTAAGGGGATGGGACACCAGCTTCTGTCCCCTCTTCGGCTCATTGTGGAGGAGACCACGGCAGGCGGAATGGAGAGAAGCTGGGACTCACCTTCTGGCCAGAGCATCCCTTGAGCTCAGGGAGGAAGCAAACCTGTACTGCCATCTTCCCTGTAGAAGCTGGGCAAACAAGAAACACCAGGGCCCTCTCACAGAGCCAAGGTCAAGGTAGGCCACCGTCAGCAGACCACCAGAGGTCACCTGCTACGGCTGGGCAGCTCACAGAAGATCAAGGAGGAGAATCTTTCACTCCTGACCCAGGCAGAGGAAGTTGGGGGTGTGTGACCAGGTTTGGAAAGGCTTTTACCTCCATTCACTCTGCTTCAAAGTCTCTTGCTGCTTTGGAGACCCAAAGCGCTGACAGCAAGCACCTCACCGGCACTGATTTTCTGCTTCCAATTCCTTGCCCAGAGAAACCACCCTAAACAGGTGGCTGACCTGAACTTGGGTAGCCAGGCTAGAGCTCCATCCAGCAAGCTCCTTGAGAAACATGCTGGGAGGGCTAATGGCCCACAAAAACATGCACCATGTTGCCTCTAGAGTCATGCTGATGCACTCACTTTGCCATAAAGCCATCCTACAACACACTACCATTATCACACCCTTCCCTGTGCTCCACATCTCCCAGGGAGAAGGCTTCCTCTCATACAGAAAAAGAGTAACTGAGGTCCCTAACCAGGGACAAAAGGCAGGAGTTCACATTCCCTACAGGAGTCGGGAACCCACGGCCATGGTCTGGCCCTGGGACACCAATCCCAGACGTGAGGAGAGAGGAGATGGCCAGGCTCCTTCAACCTTCTTACTGCCTTTTGGGTTGTCTTTCTTGGTTATCTAAACTCAGCCCACAGTGATGGAGATTGACCATTATTCTCCTAGGAGAAATGTACAAGGCCAAGACCCACAAGTGAACAGCTTTGACGCTGATTTCTCTGGACGGGGTAGGTAGAAGGGAGCTCACGGAAGGCAGCTCTGCTCAGGGACCAGCTGGACAGGTGGGGTGGGAAATGCACTGTGAACTGACAAGAACAAATGTGGGGGACAATCAGGATTATAGAGAGAAAGAAGAAAACAAGCATTAAAGAATACCTACTGTGTGCCTGGAACTCTCGTAGGTATTTTCTCACTGAATCTTCACGATCAGATTCTCTGGCATTAGGTCTAATTTACAGAAGAGGAAACAGGCTCTGCCAGAGACTTCCCGGTGGCTAGTAGGTAGCAGAGCTGGCATTCAAACCTGGGCCTTCTGACTTTGTATCTGAAGCCTAGAGACTTAACCCTAAATTACTTCCATCCCAGTGCCTCAGTCTCCTTGTCTGCAAAGATGAGGGGAAGGAATAGGGAAAGAAGATGAAGGATAAGAATGTAAGAGTGACAACAGTATTGTATAGATACGAAATATTTAGACATTAGTTTATATCGTAATCAAGTTCAGAAATGACTCATTTCTTAAAACTAGCTGCTAAAAGGTCCTACACGTGCCAGCTCTCCATCTGCCCATAGCCATTACCCCAGCCCTTCCCACAGGATGAGCTCCTAGGGAAGTGAGCAGGGACAGCAGGGAGGAGGGGGCTAAAAGCAAGAAGACTCCAGTGGACAAAAAGCCTGGCTCTTTGCAATGGAAAGTTTGGGGAAACCAGCTCTTGGCTAGAAAGGCCTCGTTGGCCAGCCTCCTGCCACTGCACGGTAGGAGTAGGTAGCTGGCAGGATGGTGAGGGGCCCAGGGAAGTCAGGAACCAGTAGGAGGTGAGGTGCAGAGCAGGGGAGACTCTCCTCCAGTTCTCCACTGCCTCTGCCCCTCCTCCTCCCCAGCTGGAAGGCTCTGGCTAAGAGGACAGCACCTTGTATGGAGTTGAACCAGGCCTTCAAAGAGACAGCCCTGGATGGGGGTCAATGATGGCAAGCAGCAAAGAACACGGTCAGACCTGGGATCAGGGCCAGTTTCTCCTGTGCGGAACTGAGTCAGGAAGAAAGGGCCCTGGGCTGAGTTCTGGTCCTGTGCCAGGGCTCAGCTGGGCAAGGGAGGCCTCCCAGCCTGCTCCCAAGCCCACAGGGGCTCACCCGTGGATGGCTGAACATTCTGGAAAAGAACTGTTGAGAGAGATCAGGGCTATTGGGAACGCAGAAAACTGCCTCCCAGATAGTTCTCCAGATGAGCCTGGGAGACCCACAGTCACCGTGTCCTCTATCAGCTGCAGCCCCGGGACCGGAAGCTGCGAGCTCAGGCCAACCACAGGCCTACACAACCAGGGCAGAGTGAATGGACAGGAAGAAGGCCAAGAGGCAGAAATCAAGAATCAAGAGTGCATCCACACATGGACTGAAGGGGAAACTCTAAGGCAAGTTTCCACAGAAAAATCAAAGGAGCGAATAGGGGCTAGAGCTTGGAGCCAGAGGAGGTGGCTAGGCTGCCTTATTATCTAAGCATAGGGCCACCCTCCCTTCCTGAGGGCCTGGGAGAGCCACCAGGACCAGGTATAGCCCCAAGTTTCCCTAAGAACCCCTTGGCAGGGGCACTCACCATATCTAACCCCAGATGGCCTGTTCTCAGGAAATCCAAAGTCAATTTCTCTTCCCCCTGGTGCTGGCCAAGTCAAACCTTCTATTACCAATAGCTGTCCTCTGGTCACCTGAGGTTCCCCATCTAACCTCAGGGTCTGCCCAATCATGGTGGATTATTTATTCTCTTGATTTCCTGATATACAGTCAGATATAGACTTACACACGCGCGCGCGCACACACACACGCACACACAGCTGACTGGGCCACGGACACTGTCCCACAGGTAGCGAATGTGTTCACTTCCAGGTGGTGTGGCTTCGCTTCAGCAGTGGTTGTACTAGCAGGGATCCAGCCTCAGGCTCCTCTCCCCACCTTGGCAGCCATCCAGAAAGTCAGCCCAGAGAGGAAGGGTTAAGTGCCCGGGGGCGGCCCAGACAGCGGCTGCAGAGCAGGGCAGCCTCCAGCCCATGGCACGTAGGGCTCCTCCAGCACGAGCCCGCCAGCCGCCGCCTTTGTTGATGGGCTCTGCCGCATGCTCCACTGACACGCGATGCTCCGCCCTGGCGGGGCTGGTGCCAGGCTGCCGGCCAAGCGCCCGGCCCGGCCGAGCGCCCGGCCGCTGGTCTGGAGAGACTCTGAGGTACACACTCCAGAGTCCCAGGCCCCGGTTCCCAGGCAGAGACAATGAGAAGCGGCCTCCCCAGCTGGAAAGTGTCAGGTTACAACCGGTTCCACCACTTTCCCCAACTCAGGCCCATCCCCGGCCTTGGTTACCCACTTTACACTGCACCGCAGCCAGGCACCCCCCGACTGTCCAGTCTTCCTCAGCACCCTGAAAATCTTCCCCTTAGGTCTGTAAGGAACCATCTCCCACCCCTGGCCTCAAGAAGAGAGAGTCTGTCAATCAAGGCTGCAGAAAGCTATCCCATCCCCTGGGAGGGACCGTAGCATCTCCCTGGAGCCTGAGCTGACAGTGGGCAGATAAACAACTTGTATCTCAGAGGTGAGGGCAAGAGTGCTCATCCAGTCAGGCCCATCCAGTCCACGAGAATCACAAGAGCATGAGGCCAAAACTCTGGGACCTTATCCTTGGGGCCTGGCAGAGACAGAGCTGCTGAGGCAGGCCCCAGCCCCCCAGCCCCAGCAGACGCACCCCCCACCCCCCACCCCCGCCGAAAGTCCCCCACGCCTACTTGCTGCACATGAAGCCGATGGAACTGGTCTGCAATGCGCTGGAGCTTTCGGGCAATCTGTGCCTCTGCTCGATGTTGCCACTGCCCTTCAGCGGGCTGCTCGCCAAGGCGCAAGCCTGCAGGGAAGCCGGCAGGGAGGGGGAGCCGGTAGCCGGCACTGCCTGCAAAGACAGAGGGCCCACATCTCAGCATGTTTCACGGCTGCCCCATCCTCCCCATGCCTGCCACTCCTGGCCGAGACCTGGGGCCAAGGGTAGACCCTAGTGTGGGAAAGGAGAGGAACTTAGTCTGCCTTTAGCAGGGCACTCTGCCAGACGTGGACAGCCTGACTTGTTTGCCGCCCAAGAGTGTGAAAGCTGCTGTTGGAGAAGAGAAGGGAATGGTCCCAGCCTTGCCTTCAGTCCTCCATTCACCGGCAGTGCCATGGCAAAGGTAATAGGTGTGGGTGAGCTTGCCAACCTTCTGTCCTTATTTACCCAGCTACGCTTGACCACAGTTTATTATGTATTACCCTCATATAGTAGTAGCAGGCTGAAGCTCTTCTGGGGAAAAGCACTGGAGGCAGCTCTCCAGAGTTCCTGGGTTGAGCAAAGCAAGGGGACAGAGAACGAGAAAGGCAAAAAAGTATCTTCGCTTTTTAGTGCAGCAGAGGAAGGCTGGTCTCAGGCCTTGAAGCTCTGGGCAGTGGCACAAAAAAATACGGAGAGAGGACTCCTCTGAGGCACAGATTAGCCAAGTTCCTTTCTGGAGGCAGCCCCGGCCAGACCTCTAGACCTGCGCTCCTCACTTACCAAGAGCTGCCACTAGGGGCGCCCGCCGGCCTGCTCCCGTCTTTCCCTCTTCCCCGCCTGCCTTATCTATCTTCTCAGACTCCTGCCAGGACTACTTTGCCAGAATTGTCCTATAGGGCAGCTCCCCCTGGGAATAACTGCAGCGTCTCCTCAATCTGCTCCGTCAGACACAGCAAGATAGCCTCCAAACCTCGGCCCTCTCTCCAGAAGCTTTGTGCTAAATGAAGAAAACAGACTGAGTGTCTAACCCTGCCCTTTTGCCAGAGGAAGGCAGATTGCTCATAAAACCAACCACTGAAGCCCACAAATGAAGGGGTCTTGTCTGATTGAGCCTTGGAAACAGCCCCTTTGCTGGCACTGAGCCCAGGCAGGCCCAACCTCTTTCTCCAGTTCCCCTTCCAAGCACAGAAAGTCCCAAGTGACAGCTGGGGGCCACCTTCTGCCTTCAGGAACCTACCCTCCCAGAACAGGCTGGGTTTTTCCCTTCAGTGTTAACAGCGAGTCACAGATCCCCCAGCCTTCCCCACGCAGCGTTAGCCACTTTACAGAAGGTACATCACTATCACTACACAAAGGGCTGGGCCACACAACAGGCCACAGGATGTAAAGGCCGAGACCCAGGTACCCTTCTTCCAACCCAAGGAGACACCATGGACCCAAAGATCCTTCCAGAAAGGGACAAAAGAGCAGAAAGAATGGCAAGGCAATCTGCCCTGCTTGGGGCCTGAGGAGCACAGGTGAGGAGCAGTAACAAGCAGAGAAGCAGCAGGTGAGAGCTGAAGAATCGATAGCCCTTGCTGCTCAATTTGGGGAAGGAAATAGCAAAGCGCAGGTTTGGGGAGGGAAAGTCCCCTCTTTTCCCCCAGTCTCTAAGGGAGGAGTCCTGAGGCTAAGAGCACTCACCATAAAAGAGTCGCTGGGGTTCCTCAGTCACCCCACAAGGCAGCATGACACCCTGGCTTGGGGAGGCTGGACTGAGAGTCTGGGTAGCCTTGTCTTCCTGGCTGGTGGGTCGAAGCCCAGGGCCACAGCAGTGCGTGAGAGGGAAGAGCTGCAGACGGCTGAGGGGGCAGTCCAGCTGGCTCTGGGCAAACAGGTCAGCAGAGAGCAAGCTCCCAGGCTGGGTCCCCGGCTCCCCATCCTCTGGCTGGAACACATCATCCTCCAGCTCCTCCACACACTGGGGTGGCTCCATCTCCCCTGTTAGGGTGCAATGCAGGCATCCGGGAGGCTGCCCCCACCCAGGCTATACCTGGAAGGACTCCCCTCCCCTTCCTTCTCTCCTGCTCCCCCTTCTTACGTGGAGAAGTGGGGTCAGGTACTGACGCCAGACAACCCTAGAGCTAAAGCACTGCCAAGGGTGACACTGCCCCCTCATGTGGGCTGCCTCGCAGTTCTGAGACTCTCCACGCTTCCTCCCTGGGCCCACTCAGAACCACCTTCCCTCCCCTCGGCCTCTTCTTCTAACCCAGGCTGGTCACGGTCATGCAGTTTGACTGCTATCGACTCTGAGCCATAGAGGGGTATGATCAGCTGCTACAAGCACGCAGGTACCTGGAGAAATGTCAACAAGACTAGCCTCTATGAGTAGCTGTGGGAGGGCAGAGGGCGCTGTGACTGGCTGTACACACAGTGCTCACAACACACACACGCACACTCACTCACCGGCCTGAGGAGTAACCACCAAACTCTCATCTCACTCTGAGCTGAGCTCCGGGCTCAGCAGCAAAAAACAAAAGCCAGCAGTCCTAGGGTGGCCAGGTTCCCTCCAAACCTGCTAAGCCCTACCCAAGACCCTAGTCTCCACCCCCTGCTTGCTCAACACAACAAACAGGCTGAACGATGTGGTAAGAGTGTGTCCTGGGAGAGAGAGCGGAGAAAAACCCAGGTTAGTCATTGCAGCTGCCTTCTCAGCAGAGTACAGCTGTCTGCCCACCACAGCTTAGCCTAGAGGGGAGGTCCAGCATCCAGCAAAGCGGCCAGCCTACCCCAGCTCAGTCTACTCACTAGTCTCCACAACTTCAAATCTTCCCCCACAGCCTACCACTCCTGCCAGCGCTGAACCTGAGATTCGTACAACCTGCCTCACAGAAGGAAGTGAAATTTAGCCCTCTGTCTGTGACCTCACTCGCCGCCTAAACTCCTCAGGTTGTTGACATGAGTTTCTTGCTGATAAAGAAGTTCCACTTGCTCCACCCGATGGCTCTTGGAAGTCTGAGCGTGGAGCCACGCAGCATCTTGAGCTCCCAAGCCAACCCATTATACACACACCAGGAACCCCTTAGGGTCCCTGAGGCAGCCAGAAAAGCAACCACCTGAATGGTTAAGGATACAGAGAGACAGTGTTTGTCATTGCCAGAGTCAATTAGAGGTCCCCTGGGAATTCTGTCTCCCAGTCTCTCGCCTTTGAAGAACAAGCCAAATGGTCTGTGGGTTGGTAAAGTATTTAAGGAAGCTCAGTTAAATTCAGAAATCTTGGCTTTCTCAAATGCGAGCTCTCTCTGAAGTGCTTGCTTCAACCCTCTCTCCATCCCATCCTGTCCTTGAGCTATCTATGGTCCCTGTCCTGCCCTCTTCCCTGGACAGCGAGGAGATGCCCGCTTGGATGGCAAAACAGGCACATGGTATTCTTTGGACAGTGTTTCCCAAAGGGGAGTGAGAGAACTACACTTTATCAGTACCAGGAAACAAGGTTTCCCGCTGAAAGGGCCAAGTGCTGTCCTGCCAGTCACCTGGCAGGGGCTCCCCTCCTGCCCTTCCACCTCCTCTCTGCAAGTTGGCAATCCCAACCTAAGATGGGGCCCTCCAAAGCCAATCACAGTCAGGAGTCATTGTCTTGGGTTTTCCTTTGAAGCCTATCACCTCCCCCACCCGCTCCCAGCAAAGCCCCAAATTCCACCCTTGCCTGGACTGGACAGTGGGGGAGGTGCAGCCAGAGGGTGTGGCTCTGCAAGCCTGAGGGGGACCCTTCCCACTATCCACAGGAACTGCAGGTGGCTCTTCTGCAGGTGGGAGCCTCTGGACAGGTGCTGGACAAGGTCAAGTGTAAACTGAGATACAGTAAAGAGACCTTCTTCTCCCCTTCCCCTGAGCTGAAGAGGTGGTGTGCAAACCGGCAGGAGAAGGGCACTTCCTAAGTGCACTACCAGGAAAGTCTTTATTCCTAGCAAGGAGATCTAAAGCCTGCTGGAGCCGTCCCAGCCCTTAAGGACTCTAACAGGGATGCTGAACTCAGACTCCTTCTCCTAGGAGAAGCAGTAGCTAGACATTCTGAACCTCGACGAGGGCTAAAATCTGGGAACGCACACACACACACACACACACACACACACACACACACACTCTCTCTCACGCACTCACACAACACACAGCAGACCTGGGTGACTCCAGGAGAGAATCTCGGCCTCCGAGTCGTGATGCCAGGGCTCCGCGCCAGGGTCCAGCGTGATGAGCACTCGGGGGCTTGGCGCCCAAACTCAGTTGGGAAGGAGGGAAAAAGCCCGGCTGTTAAGGAGAGAAGCCTTCAGACTCCGCAGGGATGCAGGACGTCCCACAACTCCCTGCCCTACCCCAAAGTCAGATCCAGAGGCCGGGCCATTCTCGAGCGCCCAGGTCTGCTCAGCAGTGCACCGCAGGTTCCCCTGCCCACCTGGACCCAACTCCTTGGAGTCTCAAATGCTACTACCCCCACGTTCCTTCGTGGAGCAGCGCACTTAGATGTGGGTTTTGTACCCCGTTCCCATACCCCAGCGCCCCAGTCCATGGTCACTCTAGACGCCCGCAGCCCAACCCTTCCCGGGCCCCCACGCGCAGCGCGATCCTCTCCCCACTTCCCCAAGGAGGTGCGATCCAACACCGCCCGGCCCCCTGCCGCCCGGGCGCTCACCGGGCTGCGGCGGAAGGCGGGAGGCGGGAGGCGCAGGCAGGGGCGGCGGCGGCGGCGGCAGGCGGGCTGGCGCGGGTGGAGGCCACTCTGCACCGCGCGGTATTGTTTCCAAAATACGCCCGCTCGGGGCATCCCGCAAACAGCTGATGAGGCCCCGCCTCTGGCGCGTCACACCGACGGCTGGCCAATGGCGAGTGGAACCCCAAGTCCCGGGCTGGGCGGCTGCCAGGGACGGTCACGAATGTACGAACCTTCCCTTGGAAACACTGCAAGGGGCCGAGCCAAATTCCGACCTCCTGCAGAAACGCAATTGGAGCGCCGTCGCCCACGCAGGTTCGGTTCCTAAAGCCGGCTCGGGAAGCACTCGAGAGCCCTTGAGTCCTCCCTATTAGGAGGGAGACAGGGGGCGCCAAAGTGACTTTTGTCTTCTCTTTCAAGGGGCCGAATAATTTTGGCGCGTCCAGAAAGGGAGTGGAAGAGGAGGAAGCGGGGAGTGGCAAAGCATCCTCCTGGCTGCTGGGCAGGTCAGGAGAAAGCTCCAGCCCCAAAGCTGTAGGAAGGTTGAGAACACGTGTGTCTGACATTGTTATCGAGTAACATTCAGATCAAACACATCCAAAGGGACCCTCATGTCCTCTTCTTGACTGGGCGTGGATAGTCAACATTAACATCTGGCCGAGGAGATGCAGGGGCTGCTTGGGCAGTTGACACGCGTCCTGTTCATGGCAGCACCCAGAGATGGTTCTGGGGCTGCAAGGAAAGCAACGTGTCCTGCAGACCGCAAACTATCGGCAAGGGAGTCTCTGGGCTATTTCACAAACATTTATTGAGCACCTACATTGTGCCAGCTACTGGGCTAGGTGCCAAAAACCTGGTGCCTGCCCTCAGGGAGCGTATAACCTACCTAGAGAAGTAGACCGGAAAATAATGGAAAGCAACATGAAATGTGTTAATGCCAGGGATAACGGCTGCTGGGAATGCAGAAAAATTCAGAATGCAGACTGCGGAAGGTTTCAGGGAGGTGGCTTTTGACTTGGACCTCGAAGGATGGGGCAAATTTTCAATCAGGAAAGCCAGATAAAATAGCCAAGACCTAGCTTGAGCAGGATAAAGAGCTGAACTGGAAAACTTGTCCAGGGAGCAAGGGCAGGCTGGAGGACAGGATCATTGGGTACACACCCGGATTGAGGAAGGGTGGGCATGGGCAGGGAGGTTCAGATCAGATTACAGAAGTGTCCCTGGAATGGTAGGCTGGGGAGTCTGCATTTTATTCCGGAGGCAAAGGGGAGACAGCAAAGATTTTATAGAAGATGACTCACTTGACCAAGCCTGGACTTGAGGAATGATAAACGAAGAGACCAGAAATCAGTGAGAGGGAGCAGTCCCTGCAACAGATTAGGTGATCAATGATGGGACCTGACCCAGGGGACAGTGGGGACTGGCAGTGCTCTGACCACCAAGATGCTCTTTCTGGGTTGTAAACTCAGACAGATTTAAGCTAAGTGGAGCTGGAACTCTTAGCTCAGTGGAGTCTGAAGTCTCCTTGTACCTTTTTCCTACCAATTCTTTCCCTAGCTCCCTCGAAGGGTACCTGAAACAGAGTGGACAAGGCATGAGGGCTGTGGTTGCTAGAATAGGAAAAACTGTCCCCAAAAGGATGGAGAAGAGGGAAAAGGGAAAAGGGGGAAAGTCAAGCTTGGCCATCAGCCCAGTCCCCACAGAAGTTGACAGATGTCCAGAAAGAGGTGCTGGAGCAGCTTCCCTGGTGGCGCAGTGGTTGGGAGTCTGCCTGCCAATGCAGGGGACACAGGTTCATGCCCCGGTCCGGGAGGATCCCACGTGCCACGGAGCGGCTGGGCCGGTGGGCTGTGGCCGCTGGGCCTGTGCGTCTGGAGCCTGTGCTCCGCAGCGGGAGGGCCCGCAGCAGTGAGAGGCCCAAGTACCGCAAAAAAAAAAAAAAAAAAAAAAAGGTGCCGGAGCCAAAAGGAGGTATGTTATTTTACCAGGAGGCTTGGCCAAGAAGGAGTGTCAGAGCTGGTCAGGGTGACCTAGCGCTCATGCCATATGTGGGCAGATGAGAAGACCAAGCCCAGCCTCCATGCAGGGCACTGGGGAGCCCTCACCATGTTTGCCACACACACACCTCCTTCTGTGCATCCTACTCTTCTTAGTGGCTCTCCTCCTGGGCCAGTATCTCAGGCAGGCCAGTTGGGCCTCTGGGCATTACTTAGGGTCAGGAATAGAACTGAAAGACAAACCAGCTCTGAGTCTGTCCTCTGGGGCAGCACAGGCCCCAGGGGGCAGGGGTCATCTTGATTCTCCCGACCCACCTGCGCTGCAAAAGCTCTGTCTGCTTCACCATAGCCCTGCAAGGTGGAATTGGGTTCACGAGGCAAGGAAGCTGATAGAGAAACGTTTTAACCTGGGATCCATGTATTTGCCGGACTCACCAGGGTCTCCTCAGCTTTAGGGTCTGTGAACCCCTGAAACTGGCTAAATGGTGTTTGTGGGTTCACAGATATTTTTGTGTGGGGGGTGGCTCTGTGGCTTACAAAAGTTTCCCAAAGGGGTCTGTGACTCTATAAAAGGTTTAAATACACCACTGTAGGGGAATGAGGCTGGGGAGCAGAGGGTATCATCTTAGTGGGTCTGGGCAGGTTGCAAGATAGAAGGGTCACACCCTCTAGTGACATTTCTTCTCCGTCCTCTCTCCCAGGCCTTCCCAGCCTGCTCCCTCGGGTTCCTTCTGAAGGGCACCCCGTGGCTCGGCCTCCTGTGCTCTCAGCCTCTAAGGTCAAGCAGCAGGAGCCCAGCCTTCTGAGCCGGAGGGACCAGAAAACACTGTCAGGGATAAAGGGGTCAGGGAGGTCAGAAGCCTCACTCCCCACTTCTCATCACTGTCAAAGCAGACCCCTCCCTCTGTGCCCTTTCTCCCCTTCCAGCACAGGGCAGACTACGCAATGTCAGGACCTGCTGGGCTGGAGATCTGGGCTCGGAGCCCCCTACCAAGAGCAGCACCCTAGGAACAGAAGAACCCTGGACTTGTGACTGGGCTCAGAGCAAATGTACCTTGCAGCCACAGCAGCAGTTGTTTTGAAGAATCTTCTCTCTCTCTCTCTCTCTCTACCCACTCCTTGCCCCAGCTTGTTTTTCTTCTCTGCTAACTGATGCTGGCTCTAGGAGGCAAAACTTTGCCCAGAGAAAAGCAAAGTTACTCCGAAAGGCATCGGCTGGAGGCCTGAGAGGGAGGCACACCACTCCCGACAATCGGGGAGGGAATGCAAAGAGTTAAGGGGAGGCTGCTTTCAGCAGAAGAGAAAACCCAGCTCCCTGTAGAAAGCAGGCAGGAGCCCCCTCCATTGTTTCACCTGGCTATAGGGTTTCTCTCTGAGACAAGGAATGGGCTCTAAAACTCTGGTAACGGGATCACTGGGAAGGGAGGTTTTTAAAAAAACAGCTGACAGCTGAATAATAGGAATTACCAGGCAGGCCGCCCTGGGGTTACTGAGGTTTGTAACTCAACCCCAAGGGAGGGGTTAGATTGGAAACTGATTTATGGGTAAGGTGGGCGTCTTGGTGGAGGAACCCAGAGTGCTCGACCCTCTTGCCTCTTAACTCCCTCTGGGAGGGATCATGTGTGTAAGAAAGGCCAGGAACCTGGAAGGCTTGGTGTCCTCCCTTGCTGGACTTGCTCTAACAGAGTGAATTTATCTCTCTGTGCATCATTCCATCTGTCTGCAAAGGAATAGACCCTCTCTTCTGAGTTGCAGAGGTGTGTGTGTGTGTGTGTGTGTGTGTGTGTGTGTGTGTGTGTGCATGCGCGCATGTGTGGCGCAGGGGGGAGCGGGGGTGGGGGTGGGGTGGAACCTACCAGAACAGACAGATTGGCTTCTGCTAATTGAGTAAGTGGAGAGACTTGATTTCCTAGTCAGTGAACTCACTCCTTACCAATCACTGGAGAGTGGGATTCAAATCAAAAAAGCAGGCGCGAAAGAGAAAATATTTGGGAATTCAGAGACCTGGATGTAAAGGGAAATGCAGAGACTGAGGCTACCATGCGAAAGCCCAGTGGAACGTAAGCGATTAGGTGAAGTCCGGGATCACGTGCTTATGACAGGCAGCACATAGTTTTGTTTGGGGGAATACTCAAAAAATATTTGCTGAATGAGTGAATGAATGTACATCTCCACATTTAGAAAATATAAATAATTTTGTGTTTGGGGAGTGGGGAAAAAGTTGCAGTGGAAGATTTTCCATAAATGTCCTATCTACATTGTCTTGGCCTCCTAGCATGGCTGGCCTTACCTGAGTTTCTTCTCACCAGCAGAGGCTCCTCTCAGGAGGCAAAGGTGATGCCATCAACATCTTGGTACCCTCGGACCACCCTTTTCCAGGCTTGGCACGTGACGGAATTTACTAAGTCTGTGGAGACAAATTTACAGAAGAACTACAAGCATGGCCCTCGGGAAGTGTCCTCAACTCTTGCCCGGTCCAGGACTCAGCCTGCCCAGCCCATGGAAAAGAAGTTGGCTTTATCCTGCCAAGGAATGAAGAAATCCAATCAAAATACTCTTCCTTTTACTCTACATCCCCCAGGATGCAGCCTCTTTCCTGGGCAAAGTTACATTAGTATGTTAGTACATACTTCTCCTTGGGACTGGCAAGGACATCTCAGAAATTTCCAGCTGAGGCCAGAGAACAATCAATTGCTATCAAGGAAACCTGCCACCGGAAGAGCTGGGGACCCGTTCTTTCTGGGCTTAGAGCCTCTCAGGTTTTGAATCTGGTGTTCAAGAGGCTCTGGGCTGAGAAGTGAGTTGGATCAGCTGTTTCCCAGCCAAGCCCTCTGCCCCTGCTGTCCTGGAGCGGGAGAGGGCCACTATCTGACAATGAGCGAGGGGCTCACTCACCCAGATGTGAGTTCACCAAACATTTACCAAGCACCTGTCATGTGCTAGGCTCCACACCAAGGGCTAAAGGTGCAGATACAATCCCTGGGGGGGATCCTTGAGCATATCTGCACCCTTTCTTCCCACACATGAACCTTCATCGACACACCTACACACAAGCTCAAAGAGAAACCGGGGGCAGGAGGAAGGTATGGCAGGAAGAGCTGCAACCGCACGAGCTAAGGGAAACACGCTTCCCGGGGAGGCTGAGCATCCCTGGAAGTGGCCTTGCCTTTCTTTGCACAGAGCATCCTGGAAATGCCTGATGCCCCACTTCCCTGTTCCTAAAGCCCACCTATCATCAGGTTGAGTAGAAAGAGCTCTAGACTAGATGTTCAGTTCCCAGCTCTGCCATCAACAAGTGACCCTCCAGCACTCACATCTCCATCCTTGCCCCTACAAATTCAGAGGTGGCATAACTTGGGTAAACACGCTGGCTCAGGAGGGGCAACACCAGCCTCTTAAACCAATCCTGCCTTAGGTCCCTGGGCTATAATCAAAACAACTCTCACCTGTTGAGCAGCTACTGAATGCCAGACACATGGCAAAAGACAGTTCATTTAATCCTAAAGAATGCCAAGAGGGATCTATCACCATCAGTGCCATTTTACATTAAAGGAAGCTAAGGTCCCTTCTCCAAAGACAGGCAACAGAACCCTCAGATGTGATTTAAGGTCACATCTGTCTGGCATGGAAGCCAGTGCTCACACCCCCTTATCGGCCTTAAAGACACACCCAACCCCTCCCCACAGGCAGGATTCACTCCCCTTCCCCCTCAATAACACACTGTCCCCAGTGCCCCCAGAACAGGAAGGCCAAGCCTGAGGCAGCCTAGCGAGGTGAATTCCAGCCTCTCTTAATTGCAAACACTCCCACCACTGCCACCACCTGCAGCAGAAGCGATTGCATCACCCGCAGGAAGCGGTCCAGCAGCCCAGCCTCTGCTCTGGGGCACATTTTCAGTTCCTGCTTCTCTCCTTGCATACGTTGAGCACACTACCTTATCTTCTACTCCTGCGCTGGCTCCGTGGGTTCAAGCTAACGTGCATGTCTGGACAAAGGACTGTGGTTTGTTGCTTGGATGGGACTTGTACGGGACCGACAGGGGCCTCTCATCCTTTTTCTGAATGCTGCTGGATGGGGGAGGGGAGGTCAGGCTGAAGGGGCTTTCCCAGCCAAGGACCAATCAGAGATCCCGTGGGCTCAAAGAAAAAGTCCTCTTGGATGCAGGAGACAAGTCCCAGAAGCCACCATTACCTCGCATCTGCCTTTCAAGGATGAGTGCCCACGTCTGGGCCACGTGGGCTGTCAGGTGGGCCAGCGAGAGGAAGGGGCTGAAGAGCCCGCCAACACAGCCAGGATGTCTCTGGTGTGGTGTCTCAGGCCCATTAGACAGGCAGACACACTGCACTGGGCTATGCTGCCCTCCCTACATTGTCATGGAATCTTCTGGAACTGATGATAGATCCTTGCCCCTGCAGTTCCTCTTCTGCCCATCCTGGACTTCCTTTCCCTCTCTGCCAACTTCCTTCTCCCTCTCCCCCGTGCAGCATCTGTCTCCTTAATCTCTCTTCCTACCCTGCTTTCCTCCTGCATTTGTCACCTCTCTCTGGCCTTGCCTTGGGCCACAGCAAGAGCAATCAGCCCTTCATGGGCTTATAAAATGCTCAACATTTTAGTGGAAATCATCCCGTGTGGAGGTTGTGTGCTGCTTTTTAAAATTTTATTTTTATTTTACTTTACGTTGTTTTACTTTTAGTCATGTATTATTTAATTACGTTCATAACTGGTCATTAAAGACAAGCAGAAAATACAGCAATGTTGAAATACAAATTAATGAAAATGAATCTGTTTATTCACTTCAAGATACTCTTCACCATATATCTAAGCTGTATCCATCCAAAGTCCTCATGTAGACCACTGAGATGTCTCCAGTTCGAAGATACTGGTGCCTCTCAGAGAGGGAATGGAAAAATCACGAGGCTGCTTCTTTTAACGTTATCATCCCCATTTGAAAGTGGTTTGCCTGAGTCTGAGTGACATTTTAAACAGCTCTACGAGTGGGGTTATTACTGTCTCTTCACCCAGAGAGATAGCTATGCTAAACCAGTGACCCTATATGGATCTCTCCCAGCTCTCAGATGCTCTTTGTACCACAAACCTGACTTACTCCTTGGCAGGGGTTAGGACACCAAAATCAGTGATTTGAATAAATATCAAGTTGTTCTTTTAGGACCAGCCCAGCCTTAAATTACCAATACTGGTTTACTTTGTTTAAAGAAATGTCAAACTGCAACATGAAATTGGGTAATGATAACACCATTTCAGACTCTCTCCTAAGGATTCAGAGTCATTAAACCTGTTCTTGATGTGATAACCTCTATGGAATGAAGGGGGAACCCAAGGACTCTCAACTCTTCCCCCAGATCAGACCAGGTTATGGAGCCTATTCCAGGTTTCATATAAACTCCTAAGCATCATCTGAGACTATGTAACTTGTAATGAAGAAGCTAAGTATCGGGATCAATCCTGGTTTTCACAACTGGAGAAAAATTCCCAGATGCTTCAGAGTAGAATCATTTTTTCAATCCTGATCCCTCTCACAATAAAATAAACAAAACTGACCTCTATATAAAGCCCCTGGCATAAATTCTTACTGACTTTGGGGAGAAACTACTTCCCAGCTTACTTCAGCTCCAAGACAGGGTCATGGACTATGACCTTCACTGTGACTTTGGACTAGGTAAGCTCTCAAAGGGGAGGAGAACAAAACAATCTTGGGTTTAGAATGTAGTCCCTACGAAAGCATTCCTGGAGTTTACCAGTTTCCTTGTCTGCAGGAAGGAAGTTTTTGCTTAAATGTTTATTGTTCAAATTTTCCCTGTAGGCAGAGAGCTTCTGTATTCCGTTTCTTTGTACTTGAAACAAAGTTTGTGTCATTATCTTTGAAATGTGATTTTTTAAAAAAATTAGTCTTATGTTTTGGGGACCTTGTTTTATTTGATCTTTTTTGATTCTTTGGCAATGGGGCCTGCGGGGGGAAGGTCTCTTCCTATTTCTACACATCCCCAATAGGTTTAACTGGAATCACTATTGCTTCTTCTCTGCAAAGAAACTATCTCCTTTACATTGAGTATTTATTGAGCACGTACTATGTGCCTCAGACTACCTGAGGAGTGTAGAGAGGCCATGAGGTATAAGACACATTTCCTGCCTGCCTTCTCATTGCCTGCCCTTATAGTCTTTATTGAGATATAATCGAGTTATAATCCACCTACCCTAAAACTCATCCATTTAAAGTGTACAATCTAATGGTTTTTAAAATATTCACAATTTTAGAACATTTTCTTCACCCCAAAAAGAAATCCCATATGCATTAGCAGTCACTACCCAGCCCAAATAACCAAGTAATCACTAATCCACTTTCTGTCTCTATAGATTTGCCTATTCTGGACATTTCATATAAATGGAATCATATACCGTGTTGCCTTTTTTTTTTTTTTTTGCGGTACGCGGGCCTCTCACTGTTGTGTCCTCTCCCCCCGCGGAGCACAGGCTCCGGACGCGCAGGCCCAGCGGCCATGGCTCATGGGCCCAGCCGCTCCGCGGCATGTAGGATCTTCCCGGACTGGAGCACGAACCCGTGTCCCCTGCATCGGCAAGCAGACTCCCAACCACTGCGCCGCCAGGGGAGCCCCTGTGTTGTCTTTTGTAACTGGCTTCTTTCAGTTAACATAATCTTTTCAAGATTCATCCATGTTGTAGCATGTATCAGTACTTCATTCCTTTTGATGGCTGAATAATATTCCCTTGCATGGATATATCACATTTTGTTCATTTGTTCATCAGTTAATGGACATTTGAGTTGTTTCCACCTTTTGATATTATGAACATTCATGTACAAGTTTTTGTTTGAATACATGTTTTCCATTCTTTTGAGTACACATCTGGAGTGCAATTGCTGGGTTGAGTGGTAACTTTATGTTTAATCTTTTGGAGGATCGCTGTGCGTTTGATTTGCATTTAAGTAATGACTAATGCTGTTAAGGAAGTTTTCATATGTTTATTGGCCATTTGTATATCTTCCTTAAAGTAATGTCTATTCAAATCTTTTGCCCATTTTTAATTTAGGTTATGTGTCTTTTTTTTTTTTGCTGAGTTGTAAGAATTCTTTATATATTTTGGATACAAGTCGCTTATCAGATATAAGATTTGCATGTGTTTTCTCCTGTTCTATTAGTTATCTTTTTACTTCTTGCCTTGATGATGTCATTTACAGAACAAACATTTTAAATTTTTTTTTTTTTCATTTTAAATTTTGATGTAGTTCAATTTATCTGTTCTTTCTTATGTCACTTATGCTTTTGGTGTCATATCTAAGAAACCATTACCTAATCCAAGGCCACAATGATTTACTCATATGTTTTCTTCTAGGAATTTTATAGTTTTAGCTCTTACATTTAGGCCTATGCTCCATTTTAGCTAATTTTTTTTTTCATTTTAGCTAATTTTTGTATAGACTATTAAAAAGGGGGTTTACAAAGTTCAGTTTTTTATGTGTGGATATCCAGGGGTCCCAACACTATTTGCTGAAAAGACTATTCTTCCCCCTGTTGAATGGTCTTGGCAGCTGTGTTGAAAATCAATGTCCAGGGTTTATTTCTAGACTATCAATTCTATTCCTTTCTTTTATTTATTTAATTTTATTTTATTTTTAAATTTTTGGTTGCGTTGGGTCTTCATTCCTGCACGTGGGCTTTCTCTAGTTGTGGTGAGCTGGGGCTACTCTTTGCTCTGGTGAGCGCACTTCTCATTGCTGTGGCGAGCGCACTTCTCATTGCTGTGGCTTCTCTTGTTGCGGAGCATGGGCTGTAGGCACACGGGCTTCAGTAGTTGTGGCACGCAGCCTCAGTAGTCGTGGCACATGGGCTTAGTTGCTCCACAGCATGTGGGATCTTCCCATACCAGGGCTCGAACCCGTGTTCCCTGCCTTGGCAGGCAGATTCTTAACCACTGTGCCACCAGGGAAGCCCTATTCCTTTCATCTACATGTCTATCCTTTATTCCAGTACCACACTATCTTGATTACTGTTGCTGTATAGTAACTTTTGAAATTGGGAAGTGTGAGTCCTCCAACTTTGTTCCTGTTTTTCAAGATCTTTTGGATATTCTTGGTCCCTTGCATTTCCATGTGAATTTCAGGATACGCTTGTCAATTTCTACAAAAGAGCCATCTGGAATTTTGATTAGGGATTGCATTGATCTGTAAATTAATTAGGAAATATTGCCACTTTAACAATATTAATTATTCCAATTCATGAACATGGGGTATCTTTCCATTCATTTAGATCTTAATTTCTTTCAACAATGTCTTATAGTTTTCAGTGTATACATTTTACACATTAAAAAAACTTATTCCTAAGTATAATATTTTAATTTTTGGTGCTTCTATAAATACAATTATTTTCTTAATTTTATTTTCATATTGTTCATTGCTAGAGCATTGAAATACAATTAATTTTTGTATATTGATCTTGTATTCTACAATCTCACTGAATTCATTTATTAGTACAATAGTTTTTGTTTGTTTTTTTCTTTTTTGAGGACTCCTTGAGCTTTTCTATGTACAAGATCAGATCATATGTGGATAGAGATAGTTTTACTTTTTCCTTTCCAATCTGTATGTCTATTATTTCTTTTTCTTGCCTAACTACCCTGGCTAGAACCTCCAGTAAAATGTTGCACAGAAGTGACAAGAATAAACATCCTTATCTTGTTCCTGATCTTAGGGCAAAAGCTCTTAGTCTCTCACTATTACGTATGATGTTAGCTGTGGGGTTTTTGTAGATACCCTTTATCAGGTTGAGTAAGTTCCCTTTTATTACTAGTTTATTGAGGGTCTTTATCATGAAAATATGGTGGATTTTTGTCAAATGCTTTTTTTGTTTCTATTGGGATGCTTATGTGATTTTGTCCTTTATTTTATTGATATTGAGTACTATATTGATTGATTTTATATATTAAACCAACCTTGCAACCTTACAGATTCCACTTCATGTATAATCATTTCTATGTTGCTAATAACAGTTTGCTAGTCTTTTTTTAATATAAATTTATTTATTTTTAATTTATTCTTAGCTGTGTTGGGTCTTCATTGCTGCGCTTGGGCTTTCTCTAGTTGTGGTGAGCGGGAGCTACTCTTTGTTGCTGTGTGCAGGCTTCTCATTGTGGTGGCTTCTCTTGTTGCGGAGCATGGGCTCTAGGTGTGCGGGCTTCAGGAGATGTGGCACATGGGCTCAGTAGTTGTGGTTCGCGGGCTCTAGAGCACAAGCTTGGTAGTTGTGGTGCACGGGCTTAGTTGCTCCGCGGCATGTGGGATCTTCCCAGACCAGGGCTCGAACCCGTGTCCCCTGCATTGGCAGGCAGATGCTTAACCACTGCACCACCAGGGAAGTCCCAGTTTGCTAGTCTTTTGCTGTTATATTCTTTTGAGGAGATACAATTTACACAAAAGAAGGGATAGAAGACATTAACACAAAACAGTATGTAACTAAGTACTATAATATAAGGTAGAGAGCATCAGTGCTATTCTAGTAAATATATATTTATTGTGTACCAACTATGTGCCAGGTATCATGGTTTGAGGGCATAAAAGGTGCAGGGGGGCTTCCCTGGTGGCTCAGTGGTTGGGGGTCCGCCTGCCGATGCAGGGGACACGGGTTCGTGCCCCGGTCCAGGAGGATCCCACATGCCGCAGAGCGGCAGGGCCCGTGGGCCATGGCCGCTGAGCCTGCGCGTCCGGAGCCTGTGCTCCGCAACGGGAGAGGCCACAACAGTGAGAGGCCCGCATACCGCAAAAAAAAAAAAAAAAAAAAAAAAAAAAAGGTGCAGGGGCCAAGGAGCTTTTGGTTAGCTCCCTCCCTGCCATTCTAGCCAGCATCCCAGAAGTCATCAAGACCCCACCCCTACCACTTCTCCACTCCTGTCATGCCCAGGGACCACTGAAAAGGGAGCTAGGACTCCTTGGGGATTTAATTAGGTGGCCAGAGATAATGCTGTGACTCAGTTAAGAAACCAAAAGGTAAGAAGAAAACTTTGGAGTCAGACAGATAGGCATTCAAATTCCAGCAAAGGCACCTACTGGTGATTTGGGACAAGTAAATTAACCTCTCTGAACTTAGTTACATCACCTGTCAGATGGAGATAATTATAGCTCCTCCTCAGGTGGTTGTTGGGAAGTAGAAATTGTAATAAATTTTACAAAACACCTAGCAGAGTGCTTTGGTACATAATAGATGCTCAACAAATCAGCTATTACTATGTGTTCAGCACTGTGTGACAACCATAGGCTAGGGAAAGAAAATCCAGAAGAAGAATGGAAAAACCCTTGACCCTGTTTTCAGAAGGTGCATGTTCCAGTTAGGGAGTCAAACCTAGCACATACAGAATAACTGAAGCATTATAAAAACAGCATATAAGATACCTAAAAAATTATTATATAGAGTGTGACTACTATAGGAATAAATGAGGCTATAATATGTAAAATGCTTAACACCAAAGTCTTAAGTGACATATAGTAAGTACTCAATCAGTGGTAGTAGTTATTATTATTAACAGTTGCCTTCACCTTAAGAGTCTGTCTAGAACAGTGGTTTTCAAAGTGTGGTCTCTGGTCCAGCAGCAACAGTAGCACCTGGAACTTGTTAGAAATGCTAATAATTCTTGATCTCCTTCCCAGACGTACTGACTCAGAAACTCAGAGGGTGAGACCCAGCAATCTGTGGTTTAATAAACCCTCGAGGTGATTTGGATGCAGTTGTTTTCAACATTAGTATTACCTGTGGAGCTTAAAGAAAATCCCAGTGCCCATTGCTGCCCTTAAGACCAATTAGAATCTCTAGGGATGGGATCCAGGCCTTAGAATTTTGTAAAGTTCCCCAGATTATTCAAATGTACATCTGGAGTTTAGGACTATACATCTAAATAGAGCCTTGCATTAAAAAGGAGAAGAGACGAAGATTCAACCTTTAAAATTAATACTTACTAATGCAGGTTGTGGAAGAGGCCCTAAAATACCCCTTTTCCGTCTTATGCCCCCTTCTCCCAAATCTGCCTTACAAGAAGAGAAAAACAAGAGAAAACAGAGCCTCTTCCCTAACCTGAGCTTGAGCTAGGGGGTGTGGAATAATGCATCCAGTCTGTTCCCCTCCCCTTAGGTGGACTGCCATCCTGGGGAGCAGACACTGAAAGCTCAAGCCTGATGTTCATTTTTTAAAAAAATATATTTATTTATTTATTTTTGGCTGCGTTGGGTCTTTGTCGCTATGTGCGGGCTTTCTCTAGTTGCGGCGAGCGGGCTTCTCATTGTGGTGGCTTCTCTTGTTGCGAAGCACGGGCTCTAGGCGTGCAGGCTTCAGTAGTTGTGGCACACGGGCTCAGTAGTTGTGGCGCACGGGCTTAGTTGCTCCACGGCATGTGGGACCTTCCCGCGTCCCCTGCATTGGCGGCAGGTTCTTAACCACTGCACCACGAGGGAAGTCCCCTGATGTTCGTTTTTAATCACTCGTGTTAAATTCCCTCTGGAGGACTAGGTCTGCCTTGAACACAGAGGGTCTCATGTCACCCAAATCCTTAACTTATTCATGAAACAAGAAAGATCCTTCATCAGCCCCAATCGTGCACCAGAGGAGCCTGATCCAGATTGTCCCAAGATGCAGCCTGTTCACCACATGTATGCTGGCCACACCCTGCCTGCCCTGGTGTACCTTTGGTGCCTTCAAAGTCCAAGACTCCTTCTCAGACAGAAAGAGAACCTGGTGTGGAGCTCAGCCGAGTGTGGAAGTGAAATGGAAGCCAGGGTAGCCTAGAGCCCATGTGTCATCCTATGTAAGTGGTTGTGCAAGATATGGCCTCTGGAAGCAGCAGATATTTGCCCTTAGCCTTGCCTGCAATTATCGAGAATAGCCACCAGTCTCCTGCCAGTAAAGCAGAAGCTTCCTCTGCCACAGGCCGTTTTAGGGAAGTAGCTAGTAGTGAAAAAGGGTGTGGAATCTCAGACACGAAGAAATCCTGCTGTGCCCCTTATAAGTTACTTAACTTTTTTGTGTCCTAGTTTCTTCATCTGTTTATAAGAACTGGGGATTAAAAATGAGATGACATACGTGCATGTCCTTAGCCTGGTGCCGATTACATGGATGCTCAGGAAATGTTAGTTTCCCTTCCCTTTCCCAGAAAAGGGAAGGAGCAGGAGGGGTATGATAGGTCAGCTGCCTGAATCTCCTCTGTGACCTCCCAGAGCCACCAGTGTCTCTGCAACTCAGTGTCTGTGTCTTTCAGAGATATTACTCGTTAGAAACAGGGTAAGAGGGGCTTCCCTGGTGGCGCAGTGGTTGAGAGTCCGCCTGCCGGTGCAGGGGACACCGGTTCGTGCCCCAGTCCGGGAAGATCCCACATGCCGCGGAGCGGCTGGGCCCGTGAGCCATGGCCGCTGAGCCTGCGCATCTGGAGCCTGTGCTCCGCAACGCGAGAGCCCACAGTAGTGAAAGGCCTGCGTACCGCAAAACAAACAAACAAACAAAACACAGGGTAAGATTTACGTGCTAAATACCGCTCTGGTAATTCTCCAGCCAGGGCTGCAGCAAACTTGTGGTTTAATCCACTTTCAGTGACAACCTGCATTCTCAGTACATAATTTAGAAACTCAAACTTCAGAACATAAATTTTATTTTAATTCCAAAATGATTATCGTAAAAAATAATATGACAACCTTGTGACCCTATTTCTTCACATGGGAGACAGTGCCTTACAAGCTGTACCTATCCCCATGAGGACTGGGGGCTTTTTTCTAGGCTTTCAATTTTGGGTTTGGGTTCACATTTCTCCATTCTCTCACAGAGTCTAGGGCTGAATTTCTAAAAGAAAGAAGAAAAGGAAGTACAGGGAAAATGGGCTTTTTTAAGAAGGAAATGGTCCCGTCTTTTAAATTCCCCCAGCCCACATGAACCCCACATGAACCCCCCATTCCCAGCCAGGGAACCTGAACAAAAATAACACCAAGCCTCTTGGGATAGCCACAGATGTTGTGCTCATTTGCATACATTTGCATACACTTTTAAGCAAATGTGCACAGTGAATTAATTCGGGTGCCCAGTGGTGATTGCAATCAACCCTAATATTACAAGTTGGCCTGTGAAGCAGGTGGCATGACCACAGGGCAGAGCAGGACAGTGCTACAGCCCAGAAGTAGCTACTGCTCTGGGGTCTCCCTGAAGTGAGGCCAGAAGCCCAGTGCCATAGAGACCTAGTGTTCTCCCTTGACCTCGCTACCGTCTTAACTTCCCTCTTCTTCCCCCTTCAGATCCAGATCCATCTGCCCTCCCCTCTTCTCCTTCCAGATCCAGGGGAGGCTCCCCTGACAGCACTGAGTTAAGGCAGGCCTGAGCCCCACCGGATCCTCAGGCTGCAGGGAGCTCCCCAGTCTGGGAACAGGGGACCTGCCAGGCACATATCCCTTTGGCAGTGCCCACACACCCAAGAGAATATGCACAGCACCTACCGTGGGACAGACATGTAGGAGCATGCCAGCAACATGGAGCCTTGTAAGGAAATCTCCAGGAAGGCAAGCAGAGGAGCAAACCTAGGAGCCGGGGGTTTGGGGGGTGGGGTGGAGTTTGGCCCTGATCCATTACACCTGCCTTTAAAGTACACCATTAAAGTTTCACGCTGTTTTCTTCTGCAGAGCCCTTTGTTCTCTGGCCATTGCTGACCAGCCTGGCCCCAGACAAAGCCAGACAAATTGTTCTGAAGTTTGGATTTCCACTGGCTCTCTGCATCTAATGAGCTGTCACTCAGAACTCTGCCCTAGAAGTCTGGCAGTGCCTGGAGGAAGTGGGAGGGGACAGAATGTATGGCAGCATCCACAGCTGGGCCTGAGCCTCTCAGGGTTAGGAGGAAGTCTGACCTCTGGCCTCATATTCCACTCTCAAGGAGCTCTGTGCCCTTAAGCCACTGAGTTACCTGGTCTCCTGAGGTCAGAACCCAACCATGAGTAAGGTCTCTAGATCCTGCATGACCCTTAGGCCAGAGCCACCCACATGGCATTGCTAAAGTTACCTTCTCTCTTCACAGGATTGTCCACACTTAGACCAAGATGGAAGTTGTCAATGTGGAATGATGTGAGAAGTGTCCCCAAAACTCTGGGTTCCCACAGCCTTCTCTGAGGCCTGCAGATACCACAATTGGAATCCTTCTTTTGGAGTATCCAGAAGGTCCCGTTAAGATGCAGTTGCAGTTAACATTATAATGTATTTCTCCCAGTCTTTTTCCTTGCATAAATATTTGTAGTCTATTTTAAAACATTGGAATATTTCTGCTTAATGTATTAAAAATATCTTTTCCTACCTTAAAAAAAGAAAAAAAAGATGCAGCAGTTGCTAGAAGAAAGTCTTAGAAAAAGGAGCCGTCGCCTCCCCTATAGGAGGTGCTGTAGCTTCTCTGGGGTAAAATTCAGCCACAACCTCCTCCCGAGGACCAAGGGATTTTTCCTCCTTTGACCAAAGCCATGGGCCAAAACCTCCCTTTTTACCTTCCTCCACTCCCCTCTCCCACAGGGGCTTCACACCTCACGTGTTCAGTTGGTCATCATGGGACAAACTGCTTTAGTGCGGTGTGCCTCATAAGCGATTAAGCAGAATCAGCAAGTGGGGTATAAAACTTACTAAGGAGGATAGTTACAGCCACAGTGAGGAGAATGCCAGGTGCATGTCCACAATCCCTCATCCAAAATTCTGAAAGCCCAATGCTCCAAAATCTTAAACAAACAAAGAATCATTTGGCATCAAAGCCTATTAAAATGGTGTGAAACTATTCATAATTCCTATCCCATTTAGGGTGATTAATACTATATTTTTTCTGCCAAATTAGCAAAGCATTTACTAATGGAGTGCTGGCCCAGACCCTGCTGGAGGTGGTAACAAAACACATGGCATATTGTCTGGCCCCAAAGTGTTCAGATAAGGGATTGTAAACATGTATGAAAAGCTATTACAGGTGGAGAAGAAACTATACCAAGATGTATAATTACTAGGAGACTATATAGACTACGTTAAGAAAGTAGGCTGTGACTGAGACCTGCTGAATTCAAATCCTAATTTTACCATTCACTAGCTGTGTGACCTTGTAAACTTTGTGTGATCTCTCTATACCTCCTTTATGGATTGAATTGTTTCTACCCCAAAATTCATATGTTGAAGCTCTTACTCCCAGCGCCTCAGAATGGGACTGTATTTGGAAGAAGGTAATTAAGTTAAAATAAGGTCATATGAGTGGACCCTAATCCAATCTGACTGGCATCCTTATAAAAAGAGGAGAGTAGGATACACAGAAGACCCTGGGGAAGCATGCCTATAGAGGAAAGGCCATGTGCAAACCAAGGAGAGAGACCTCAGTAGAAACCAAACTGGACTTACTTACTTAATCGTGGACTTACAGCCTCCAAAACTGGGAGAAAATAAACTTCTGTTGTTTAAGCCACTCAGTCTCTGGCATTTTGTTATGGCAGCCCTAGCAAACTAACATACCTCCCTTTCGTGGATACTAATAATAGAACCTAACTCTTAGGGTTGTTGTGAGGACTGAATAAGTTAACATTTGTAAGAACACAGTACAATGCCTGGCAGAGTAAACAATAAATGTTAGCTACTAGTATGTTAAACCAGACTGATGGGATTTATTGCATTCACACACTCATTTATGAAAACAAAAAAAAGTGTACAAACCCAGTCCTTTTCTCTTCCCTGAACTGCAGATCAAGGGCCTCCTCAACATCTGTACTTAGATGGCTAAAGGGTACTTCCAACAAACTTGCTCTTCTTCAAACTTCCCCATGGCAACCAGCAACTTCATCCTTCTGGTCACTCAGGTTAACACTTTGGAGTCATCAGTTCCTTTTACTTCACACGTAATCTGTCAGTATACCCTGTTGGCTCTGCCTTCAAAATGTATTCAGATTTTAACGCTTCTCACCATCTTACCACTATTCCAAGCCACCATTATCCTTTGTGTGGACTGTTGCAATAACTAGCCTCCCTAGTGCTTCTCTTGCCCCTTATAGTCTATTCTCATCCCAGCATCCAGAGTGGATCCTGTTAAAACCCATACCAGATTGTGTCATGCTCTGCTCAAAACCATCCAGTTGCTTCCCATCTCACTCAGAGTAAAAGCCAGTCTTTCCAATGGCCTACAAAGTTGAGCACAGACTGACTCCTGGTTGCCTCTCAGACTTCCTTTCCTCTTCCTCTACTCATTCATTCTGTTCCAGTCATGTTGATCTTCTTGCTGTTCCTCTAACATCTAGGAGAGTTCCACTTCCAGTTAAGATGTAGAAAGATATGGAAAGCTTTTGCTCACCACGGTCCCAACAAGAAAAAACAGACAAAATTAAAATCATACTTTTCTACTGAGCTAGTAAAGAGCAGTGGATGCATGGAAGCCTCGATGAATTGAACCCCAGGAAGAAACAAGTCTTTCCCAAATGTGCAGAAAGTCACAATAGCTTACTTACCTGGGGGTGTACCCAGTTTGGCTGGGTACCATCACGTGGAGGAGCAAACCATAGACAGAGACTCTGTAGGGATGAGAGGAAATCAGCTGAGCTGTATCGTGGGCTGGCATGACATATTGGAATCTGGAAGAGCCCCAATGTAAAAACAGATCATTTGGCCTAGTAATTCTCCACAAACACCCCCCCCACACACACACCCCTCCTGAATTTTGCCACAAAAGTGGCAGCGGATGAGGCACTGGAGAGAATAGCATAGCCCTGCACATTTTCACGGTGCTTAGATTCCAGGGTCCTGCCAGAGTTGAGTCCAAAGATGATTCAAAAATATCTGAAACTGGGGTTTCCCTGGTGGCGCAGTGGTTGAGATTCCACCTGCCGATGCAGGGGACATGGGTTCGTGCCCCGGTCCGGGAGGATCCCACATGCCACAGAGCGTCTGGGTCTGTGAGCCATGGCCACTGAGTGTGCGCGTCCGTAGCCTGTGCTCCACAACGGGAGAGGCCACAGCAGTGAGAGGCCCGCGTACCGCAAAAAAAAAAAACCAAAACAAACAAACAAAAAAATATCTGAAACCGTAGCCTACCCACTCTCACCTCAACTACTAACACATAAAAATGAGGCAGAAGTTTGGGGGCTAGGCTAATCAGAACTAATTAGAATGCAATATAATTAAAAAGCAGTTCAACTCCAGCTCAATTCTACCCTAGAAGAAATCTGAATGGTCTGCTTCTCAGCCCAAACACTAGACAGAAGAAAAGTATTGCACTTTCTGAGAAATACACACACACACACACACACACACACACACACACACACACACACACACACACACATATATATTAGCCTGTAGTGTTCTTTTATACAAAATTTCTGGAATACTATCTTTTAAAAAAACATGAAGTGATTAAAGAAGCAGAAACATGTGACACATAATCAAGAAAGGCAGATCCACAGATGATCCAGTTATTGGAGTTAGCAGATAAGAGCTTTAAAACAATTATTATAAATATGTGAAAGTGTTCACAGGAAAAGATGACTATAATGGGTGGATAGAAGGGTTATTTCAAGAGAGAAATGTAAACTCAAAAAAAAAAAAAACGGAAGTTCTAGAACTGAAAAATATGATATATGATATCAAAAATTCATTGGATTGGGGGCTTCCCTGGTGGCACAGTGGTTAAGAATCTGCCTGACAATGCAGGGGACACGAGTTCGATCCCTGGTCTGGGAAGATCCCACATGCCGCAGGGCAACTAAGCTCTGTGTGCTACAACTACTGAGCCTGAGCTCTAGAGCTCACGTGCCACAACTACTGAAGCCTGCACGCCTAGAGCCCGTGCTCCGCAACAAGAGAAGCCACTGCAATGAGAAGCCCGCACACCACAACAAAGAGTAGCCCCCTCTCGCCACAGCCAGAGAAAGCCCGCACACAGCAACAAAGACCCCATGCAGCCAAAAATAAAAATTAATTAATTATAAAACATTCATTGGATTAGCTTAATAGCATATCGGACACTAGAGAACAAAATATCAACAAACCTGAAGATTAAATTATCAAAATTAATCTAAATTGAAACAAAGGGAGAAAAAATTAGTGAACAGAGTATCAATGACCTATAGGATAATATCTAGTAGTCTAACATCTGTAATTGGTATCCCAGAGAAGAGAGGAGGATAAATAGTTTCAACAATATTTCTGAAGAAATAATAGCCAGGGACTTCCCTGGTGGCACAGTGGTTAAGAATCCGCCTGCCAATGCAGGGGACATGGGTTCAAGCCCTGGTCCAGGAAGATCCCACATGCCGCAGAGCAACTAAGCCTGTGTGCCACAACTACTGAGCCTGCACTCTAGAGCCCACAAGCCACATCTACTGAGCCTACGTGCCACAACTACTGAAGTCCGTGTGCCTAGAGCCTGTGTTCCTCAATAAGAGAAGCCACCACAATGAGAAGCCTGCGCACTGCAACGAAGAGTAGCCCCCACTTGCTGCAACTAGAGAAAGCCCACACAGCAACAAAGACCCAACACAGAAAAAATAAATAAATAACTTTATTTTTTTAAAAAAAGAAAAAGAAATAGTAGCCCCAAAATTACAAATTTGATGAAAAGCAGCAACCTACAGATTCAAAAATCTCATCAAATCCCAAGTAGGATAAAATACACATAGGAACGTCATAGTCAAATTGTTGAAAACCAAAGATAAAAACCAGCTAGAGAAAAAAAGGAATATTATAATGATAAGAATGATGACTAACTTCTCTTTAGAAATAATGCAAGCCAAGAGCCAGTGGAATGACATATAAGGAAAGAAACATAGAAAATCTAGAATTATTTCTTTTTCACTTTTAGAAGCACAAGAAAAATAGCTTTTAAAAGTGAAAAAGAAATAAAGACATTTTCAGGTAAGCAGCAGCTGAGAGAAATCCTTGCCAGCAGACCTGCACTCCAAGAAATACTAAAGGAAGTTCTTCAGGCTGAAAAGAAATGGTATGAGTGGGAAGCTTAGATCTACCAAAAGGAATGAAGAGGACTGGAAATGGTAAATATGTGGGTAAATATAAAAATTATTTTAATTTATTTTAAAAGACGATTGTTTAAACATGAATAGTAACCATGTATTATGGTATGTTTTTACATATACAGAAGTAAAATAAATGATGAAATAGCCAAAGGATGGGAAGAAGTAAATGCAAGCATAATGTTATAAATGTCTTACATTATTTGCAAGGCGGTATAATATAGATTCAGAAGAGACTACAACATGTTAAAGATGCATATCACAATCCCTAGAGCAATCACTGAAAACGAAACAGAGGTGTAGCTAAAAAGAGATCGAGGCAACAATATGGGATATTAAAAAACAATCAGTCCAGAAGAAAGGAGGAACAAAGAAACAATGAACACATGGAACCAATAGAAGTTAATAGCAAAATAGTAGACTTGAACCCAAACTGTATCAATAATTAAATTAAATGTAAATAGACTAAACATGCCAAAGAAAAGGCAGAACTTGTCAAACTAGTTTAAAAAGTAAGATCTAACAATGATTGTTTACAAGAGATGTACTTTATTTTTTTATTGACGTATAGCTGATTTACAATATTGTGTTAGTTTCTGGTGTACAGCAAAATGATTCAGACATATATATATATTCATTTTCAGATTATTTTCCTCTATAGTTTATTAGAAGATATTGAATATAATTCCCTGTGCTATACAGTAGGACCTTGTTGTTTATCTATTTTTTATATAGTAGTTTGTATCTGCTAATCCCAAACTCCTAATTTATCCCTCCCCCTTTTCTCCTTTGGTAAGCATAAGTTTGTTTTCTGTATCTGTGAGTCTGTTTCTGTTTTGTAAATAAGTTCATGTGTATCATTTTTAGATTTCACATGTAAGTGCTGTCATATGATATGTCTTTCCCTGTCTGACTTATGTAGTATGATAATCACAAGAGATGTACTTTAAATAGTAAGACAAACTAAAGTATGTAAAAGTAAAAGGATGGAAAAAGATACATCGCACAAACACTAATCATGAGTAAGCAAACATGATTGTATTAACATCAAACAAAGTAGACTTGAGGACAAGGAGTGTTGCCAAAGGTAGAAGGAATATTTTATAAAGATGAAAGGATCAATTCTTCAAAAGAAATAGCTATCCTAAATGTGTATGTAACCCAATAACAAAGCTTCAAAATACATGAAGCAGGGGCTTCCCTGGTGGCGCAGTGGTTGAGAGCCCGCCTGCCAACGCAGGGGACACGGGTTCGTGCCCCGGTCCGGGAAGATCCCACATGCCGCGGAGCGGCTAGGCCCGTGAGCCATGGCCGCTGAGCCTGAGCTCCGCAACGGGAGAGCCCACAACAGTGAGAGGCCCACGTACTGAAAAAAAAAAAAAACATAAAGCAAAAGTTGATAGAACTAAAGGGAAAAATAAATCAGTAATTGTAGTTGGAGATTTTATCACTCCTTTTTCAGTAATTGGTAGAACCAGTAGACAAAAACTCAGTAAGGATACTGAAAAAGGTATAGCAAATTTAATAATACTATCAACCCACCTAATCTAATTGATATTTATTAATCACTATAAGAATAACGGTAGGGGCTTCCCTGGTGGCGCAGTGGTTGGGAGTCCGCCTGCCAGTGCAGGGGACACGGGTTCGTGCCCCGGTCCAGGAAGATCCCACGTGCTGCGGAGCGGCTGGGCCCATGAGCCATGGCCGCTGAGCCTGCGCGTTCGGAGCCTATGCTCCGCAACAGGAGAGGCCACAGCAGTGAGAGGCCCGCGTATCGCAAAAAAAAAAAAAAAAAAAAAAAGAATAACGGTAGAAAGCATATTCTATACATATGGATCATTTATCAAGATAAACCATATGCTGGGCCTCTAATATCTGGACGTGCTCCTACTTCAGAACCTTTGTACTTGCTGTTCCCTATCCCTGGAAAAATTTTCCCTCAGCTATCCACATGGCTTATTTCCTCACAACTTTTATATCTTTACTCAAATGTCACCTTCTTAAGGGTCCCTTCCCTCACTATCTTATTTTGTAGCTCCTCTCCAGAGCAACTCCCAATTTTTCTTTCTGTGGCCCCAGAGGAGTTGGCTATCCATGGAGTGCCAGATCTGGGATACGCTCACTCTTCCCTGGCTCGAGCCTAAGGCCTGAGACCTCTGAAAGGGCATTGCCCAAACCCTGCAGCTTGTCGTGAGCAGTAACAAAACCGAGCACCAGATGCCTTATCATAGCCCTTTCTATTACTAAAAATTCACAGCTGATGTAGAATGTGTAATAAGGGGCTCAAGATGTCCCTGAGGACTTGACCATGTAGCCAGGAGGGCTGGAAGGTGAAAGAGGAGAAGGCAGCTGATGGACAGGGGCTAGGAAGGGGAGGAGAAAGAGCTACCATTGTCATAAATTATTATCATAAACACTCTTTCTGTGCTGAGGTCCCCCTACCACTGGTGGCTGCTAACCCTCCATATCATCTGATCTCTCTCCTCCTCTGCTGGCATCTACTCATCAGAGGCAGAAGAGAAGGTGACTGGAAACAAAACAGGTTCCCAAGGCAACACACCAGGCTCTGTCCTTCCTGGGCAATGGCAATGGAATATGAGCTGGGGAGGAATGTGTGAAATCTACATAATCCCTACCCTGAAGAGCTTATAGTTTAATGTGGACAGTAAAACAGACCCACAAAGCATATCATTTCAAAAGTGCATTGCCTCTAACCATCCATACTGTATACCCACCTCCTCGCTCAAGCCAACATTTAAAGAGTGTTATGCTGAATGCCTAGGACAGTGTGCTCAAACCTCACTGAATCACCTGGAGATCTGATTACAATGTAAACCACACTTTGATTAGCAAGGCTGTAGAGGATCCAAACACCTTCCCTTTAAGGTAAGAAAACACCAGACTCAAACCCAGGCCCAGTGTTCTCTGGAAGAGCCCACAGTGCTTCCCTTTCCCTGGAGCTGAGATCGTGAACAAGGACAGCTCCACAGTCCTCATAGAATCATCCCTGTACCCACTCTGCAAGGTATGAGGGACAAAGAGAAGAGAGGCAAATCCTCTGCCTGGGGTGGAAGGTGAGGGGTGAGAAGGATTGGTTTATCAGTTTGGGGGCCATCCTCAGAGGCCAGTAGGCAGGACTGTGTGCCTGGTGACTCAATCTCAAGAAGCAGAACCACTTGGCTGCTGAGAATGGTAGAAGTTATCCTAGACTGCAATCCCCCAGCATGATGGAGGGCCAGCAGGAGTCGGGTCCAATGGGTACCACCCCAGAGTTAGGAAGACCTTGTGTCCGGGTTTGCCTAGGACAATCCCAACACATAATATACAGCTGCTACCCAAGCATAATTATTAAAAGTGCCCCCTTTCGCTACACATCACTACTATTATTTTAGACAATCATTTCTCTGGTCACCATGGAGTAGCTCCAAGTTTCTATCTGGTGTCCGGGTCCCCCCTTTGGTGAGAGTTATGGAGAGAAACCCTAGACAAGGTCAGAAGTTTGCCCTGCCAAGTCTTCCTCAGAATTACTCCCTCCGAATATGATACTTCTGCTGAATCACTGACCCCACTGTATTGCAATTTGCTTTCCCCCTAGGCTGTCATCACCTGCTAGGCTCCGCGTGACTTGGGACAAGGATCGCATCTTATTTGTGACCCCATCGCGCAGTTGGTGCCTGGCATGTAGTAGCAAATGCTCAATAAGGATTTGCCGACTGAGTGACTGAGCGAGCAACTGAATAAAGGAATGCGAGTTGGGTTGTGCTCTCACTTTTGTCCCCATTATACTGTGTGACCTTCTAGCAAATAACTTCTCTGAACCTTGGTTCCCTCGTCCGTCGATTGAGAGAGTTGCACTAGAAGATCTCCAAGACTTCTTCTCATTCTGACACTCGGCGATTTTTAACTCCCATCACAGACCAAAGAACTCCCATTTCTGGAGTTGTTTCTTTGGATTGAGGTATTAGCTATGCAGATATCTCCTGTTAAAATGTGCATACAACCACATGGGGAAGTTATCATAATAAAAAAAATCCAACAGCATCACTGAGGAAAATTCTCTGGTGTTTATAAATAGCGGGCCCCAGAAACAGGTGTCTGGAGGAAGGGGGCAAAGGGGAGGTCAGTGTTGACGTGGATAGGAGAGAAAGTCTGAAGCAAGGTGAATTGTGTATTCTGGGACTAACTGAGATTCTGCAAGAAATAGAAAGGAAGCTAGGAGTCTGGATAACTGGAACACAGGGGACATAAAGACACTGGAGAATTGTGGGACACAGAAAGTTGCCAGAGAAAACACCATCAGCTGCCTATGTCTGTCTAGCAGAATAGCTGAGCATGACCAGCCAGGCTGTGGATCTCAGAGTCGGGTTGGGGCAGGGACGGATACCTTGCTCCCGGAGGGCAGATCAGGGCACCTGATGGAAGGCACCTCTGGGGAGCAGGTTGTCAGGATGTGGCCTGGAGGCATTGACCTTCCACTGTGATATCCCATGGGACAGTCCTTGCATGGCTAAAACTGAGCAGAAGAGGGAAGAGCCTGTCTCCCGCGCCTTCCAGACCCACCTCCGCTCTGCCCGTGCAGGGAAAGAGTCAGACCCAAGGCAAGTGGCATCTTCCCAGGGTGCCTACTTTTGTCTTTTTGCTTAACCTGTCACATTCTCTTCCCCTCACAGATATTTTTGCCATGAATATAATGGTATCACTTTATTATTAGTCACTGACCCTGCAAGTTCACATTCTTTTTTTTAACCCCAGGTACATTGGATTAATCACAATCCTTTGTCTATAGCTCTCTTTCTTCACCGATCCAGGTGTGGCCCACCTTTGTGTTTATTTCTGTTTAATAAATTGTTTATTTCAAAATAATATAAAAAACACCCATGAACACCCAGTGCTAGAACTAAAATATGGACCACAGCCACCTCTACATATGTGCTCCTTCATCCTATCCCTCTCCTCACCACCCACTACCCTCCACAGATTTTTTTTGTGTGTGTGTGTGTGTTACGCGGGCCTCTCACTGCTGTGGCCCATCCCGTCGCAGAGCACAGGCTCTGGATGCGCAGGCTCAGCGGCCATGGCTCACGGGCGCAGCCGCTCCGCAGCCTGTGGGATCTTCCCGGACCAGGGCACAAACCCGTGTCCCCTGCATCGGCAGGCGGACTCTCAACCACTGTGCCACCAGGGAAGCCCCCTCCATAGATTTTTTAAAAATTTGCTCTCCAGGGCTTCTCTGGTGGCTCAGTGGTTAAGAATCTGCCTGCCAGTGCAGGGAACACGGGTTTGAGCCCTGGTCCAGGAAGATCCCACATGCCGCAGAGCAACTAAGCCCGTGTGCCACAACTACTGAGCCCGCACTGTAGAGCCCGCACCACAACTACTGAGCTCGCGAGCCACAACTACTGAAGCCCACACGCCTAGAGCCCGTGCTCCGCAACAAGAGAAGCCACTGCAGTGAGAAGCGCACGCACCGCAATGAAGAGTAGCCCCCGCTCACCACAACCAGGGAAAGCCCGCATGTAGCAATGAAGACCCAACGCAGCCCAAAATAAAAATAAATAATAAAATAAATAAATTTATTTGAAAAAATAAAAATTGGCTCTCCAAGGTTGATGAATTATTACACCTACTACCAGAGTTTACTCACCAGGACCACAACCCAGTGCTTCTGATTTCCAACTGGCTGGATGTGCTTATGCTCAGAGGGGCCCCAGACTCAGTGGATGACACGTATTCACAGCATCATGGCTGGAGTCACCAACTTACTATGAAGTCAGATCACCCACAAATATATTTCCCATTGTTTTAACATTTTATCTAAGCCTGGGTTTCTCAGCCTTGGCAATACTGACATTTTGGGCTGGATCATTCTTTGTTGTGCAGAACTGTCCTGTCCATTGTTGGATGTTCAGCAGTATACCTGGCCTCCACCCACTAGATGCCAGTAGTACCTGTGCCCCTGCTCCTCTAGTTGTGACAGTCAAAAATGTCCCCTTGGGGCTTCCCTGGTGGCGCAGTGGTTGAGAGTCCACCTGACGATGCAGGGGACACGGGTTCGTGCCCCGGTCCGGGAAGATCCCACATGCCACGGAGCGGCTGGGCCCGTGAGCCATGGCCGCTGAGTGTGCGCGTCCGTAGCCTGTGCTCCACAACGGGAGAGGCCACAAAAGTGAGAGGCCCGCGTACCACAAAAAAAAAAAAAGAAAATGTCCCCTCAGGGAGGAGGCAAAAATCACTCCCCATTGAAAACCACTAATCTAAGCAAACATTTGGCAATATCCAGTTCAACAAATTCTGCAGATAAAATGCCCCCCTTAAAAGAAAAGACATGCACATTTGTGCTGTAAAGCCTTGCTTTGAAAAGTGCGGTCTTGAACAAGCAGCGTGAAAAACACCTGGGAGCTCATGTGAAATACAGATTCTCAGGCCCCGACCCAGGCCTACTGAGTCAGGATCTGCATTGTAACAAGATCCGCAGGTGATTCATGTGCTATGAAGTGTGACGAGCCCTGCTGCAGGGATCACACAAACTGCACCCTGTGAATAAGGTGGGCCCCGATGCAGTGTCTCCCAACAAGGGAAGTTACTGCCTTTTGGGGGGGACAATCCATTGTTCTGTTGGGTTGTCCCCTGCTTTACAGGGTATCCCTGCCCCATCCCCATTAAATGCCCACACAGTGCTCCTTGGTCTCCAAGGCAATCAGAGCTACCCTCACCCTCCAGATGCTCTCTGAGGAGCAGAACCACCTCAGGGTACAGACCCCTGGAGGGGCGTGTTTCTTGCAGCATGGACAGTGTGCCCGACAGCGGGCTGCCTCAGTCTACAGATGGGTCCAGGAGGCAAGGAAAGATGCAGAAGTTAAAACATCGCAGTGCTCTTCACCACATCCCTGAGGGGTGGAGGGTACCAGCTGAGGAGCGCTGGCCCTGGAGGAGCCACCCCAGCCAATGGGAACATGGCAGAGCTGGGGTGGCGGAGCAGAGGAGGGGAGCAGGGGAGACACAGAAGCCCTGTGCAAGAGACAGAGCTGCGACTGCAGCCCAACCAGTCAGACCAGCTGGGGCAGTCCCCCCTGGTCCTGGCAGCCTCAGTGGCCTAGTCGAGATAAAGCAAATAAATGACAACAGGTGGGCATCCGAAAGGCCCGTCTGAGCTGTCTGAGGTGAGGAAGGGAAGGCATCCAGGTGGGCGAGGTGCCCATTCTGTGCCCTGCCCTGTCCCCTTCTCACCTGGGATGGGGGAGAGGGATCCTCAGGCCCTTCCCAGAGCCGGGAGGAATAGGTGGCTCAGTAGCTGGGAAACCTGAGAGCTCTGTGGAAGAGATCCAGCTTCCAGACTGCAGCTGGACGCCTGCCCTAGGCTGGAGCAGAAAGGGCTGGGTTTGCCCTCCAACCTTGCCATTTGCCAGGTGCAGTGAGTGAGGGCATCCTCAGCCAGGTCCGCACACCCCTCCTAAGCTCCTCCCATTATGACTACCTGCAGGCCCCTCAGACACCTGCACACTCTCTCTTTCTCAGGGAGGCACATTAGCTGTGCTGTTCCTTCTGCCTAGAAGCCACTTCCTCTCCTTCCAGTATCTCCTACTCATTTTCCAACACCCCTCTCGGGGAGTTCTTTCTGACCTCCCCTTCTCCCAGCCCCTCAGCAGAGGAAGGAACTATATCCTCTTTTGAGTTCCCCTAACTCTAGGCACATGCTGGGTTTTAGCTCATAAGCTGCCATGCTATAGATTGTTTTTTCAACCATAGGACTTGTGCTATTTTTCATATTTACATGAAAATGTGTCCATACCTGTCAGGTACAGCACCTGACATGAAATATTTATAAAGTGTTTGTTGAGTGAATGAAGGACATCCTGGAGTACTTGGTCTACCAAGGTCATGCCACAGAAGTAGAGAATGGACTTGAAGATGTGGGGAGGGGGAAGGGTAAGCTGAGAGGAAGTGAGAGAGTGGCATGGACATATATACACCACCAAATGTAAAATAGATAGCTAGTGGGAAGCAGCCGCGTAGCACAGGGAGATCAGCTCGGTGCTTTGTGACCACCTAAAGGGGTGGGATAGGGAGGGTGAGAGGGAGACACAAGAGGGAGGAGATATGAGGATATATGTATATGTATAGCTGATTCACTCTGTTATACAGCAGAAACTAACACACCATTGTAAAGCAATTATACTCCAATAAAGATGTTAAAACAAACACACATACAAACAAAAAAAAGCTCTTCTCTTTTGTTTGCTTCTGTCAGTCAGTCAGTTAACCAGTGTTGATTGAGCACCTGCCTTGGGCCAGGTCCTGGGAATTCAATGAAGAGCCAGAACTGCCACACCCTGTCTCATGGCTCTTACACTCCGAGGGACACACGGAGGAACGCAGAACCTTTGGCTGCTCGGAGGAGCCAGCAGGTCCAATATCTGTTGGCAGTTGAGGAAGAAACTGCCACCCACAGATGGGAGGCCTGAGCCTCTCTCATACCTGACTGTGAAGCGGGGTCCTCCCCATGACAGCCACCATAGGTAATATATGCCCAGGGTCTGTCTGTTCCAGACACACGTCTTCCAATTGGCAGAAGCCGGGCTTTCAAATATCACAGGTCCCCTGGTGAAATCACAGCTGGCAAACGTCCCTGCCACTTTTCTTGGCATGCCCACTGCCTTCTCTAACTCCTTATAAAGGGGCTGGATAGAAAATCAGAAAGAGGATCAGATTGTCTTTAGCTGTCACATTTGTCTTTAGCTGTTAAGAGATGATGTTTTTCTAACTCTGCCTGTCCCTGGATTCTCTGCTCCCTCCTTCAGTTTGGGAGCCTGTGTTGCAAGAAAGACATTGCAACTTCCGAGAGGCAACATGTCCTGAAGACCTCTGTGGAGAAAGGAAGCTTGTGTGGTTGTGATCTGGCTCAAGAGCCTGGGGTTCTTATCACTGGCATGTTCAAGCCCAGGAGTGAACCTGGGATTCTGAAATGTGAGGAGTTCCTCTAACATTGCTCTAGAAGTGGCCCAAATTCAGGTTTCCCACTGGCCCTCAGTCTCAGAATTGTTTTAAGAAAGGAAGAATGTTGACCAGTCCTGAGAGGACCCACACCTCCAAGCAAGGACCAAAAAAGGACAGCTTTCAGGGGAAAAGGTGGAGGTGGCAGCAGAGGCCAGATCGCTTGTCACCTCACTTAATTCTCTGAATCACCTCACATCTAGCCATGGCCACTTCTCACTGTACAGTCCAAACATTTCCATGCTTGGCTCCCAAACTAAGTTGTTTCCACTCATCTCATCCTGTCTCAGCCTGGGGGCCTCTGACCTCTGACCATTTCTTGGAAAAGCAGCGCATAGCCCAGATCCGCAGAATGTCTCCCACAGCTGGGCCCCTCAGAATGTCAGAAGCAAACTTTCCACAGTCTGCACCAGGTCCCAGGAGGCAACATCTGAGAGAGGGAGCGAGGAAGCTTGCCAGGTGTACAAGCCATGGGAGGTGGGGTACCCACGCCTACACACTCCATCCTCCTGTCAGTTTCCCATATTGGTTGGCTCTGCCAAGTGCCATCCCAGGTGTTGTCCCCCTGTCATGGTATCAATACCTCCTCGAATAAGGACAGACCAGTACATAACTCATTCCTCAAGCCTCAATGTTATGCAGCCACGTGAACATGAGTAATGAAAATTCCACTGGCTCTTCCATAGGATCTCCAGGCCCAGGGTCATGGCTAGCACACACAGTGCTTTGTGTGAATTAGGAAAAGGAGGCCCCTCTGGGCAGATGAATTTTTTAAGGTGCCTATTCTGAGCGAATGAAGCAGGAAAAAGTGTCTCCATTCATGCCTGGGGCCAGGCACTCTTGGGTGTGGCATAAATTGAACAACTATACATGCAGCCCTGAATCAGCCTCCCTTTCAAAGCCTCCCCCAGGTCATCTGGGTGTTTTCCAGAGCTCTGGCTCTCACAAACCAGTCCATTCCCCACTGCAACCACCCAGTATCTGCCATGCTCTTCCTTTCCTGCTCTAGCTTCCTGGCTGATGGCCTCTACCTCTGAGGCCACTGGAGGGTCTGTCCCCTCTGCTGCATCCTGCTGTGAGGGTGCTGATGACCGGGTCCAGGAGTGGCCTCCCAGTGTTCTCAGAACGGCCAGAACTTGAGATGCTGGAGCTGGGCTGTACACTTGGCACCTGGGCATGAAGACAGTGCTGGTGGAGCCCAGCATCACACAGTACCAACTTCTACAGCCTTTGCCTACCAGCCCTCTCTCTACGAGGCCAGGGGTCCTTGGGGCCAGGCCAAGGAAGGGTCGCTGCTCAAGACAGATATCAAGTGGCCCTCCCCATTCCAGTTCTCCCCAAGTCCGCGGTTCCACTGTTCTTATTCCTCAAAAGCACACAAAATTGCCTACCAGGGGCCCCACCCACTGTTTTCTGGAAATATCTAACATGTTAGGGTAAGTGGAGGCTCCCACTCCGTATGATGCTGGTTTCCTCCCCCAGAATTTGGCACCCAGAAGCTGACGTTTATTAAACTTGGGTTGAATGAATTAAACATAAATTAAGGTTGAATCCCTTAATTTAGAGCTTAGGTTTGTGGCGCCCAGAGTACTGGGTTGGAAGTAAGAAGCTGGCAGTATTCAGATCCTACTCTGTTCTTCCTTAATAGCTGACTCTCATCGACACTTTATTTCCTTGAGGTTGAATCAGCTCATGTGCAAATTGAGCACAAGGATGAATATTTGGGAACCTTCTAGATTCTCCAAGACCTTCCTGGAGCACAAAACTCTGGTCAGGCTAATTCCAGGGCAAAAGAGCCTAATTTTGTACTTCTCATTAGCAACATAGCTTATTTAGCTCTACATCTTAACTTGCATCTTAACAGCCCTGCCATATGACTGCTTCTGTTCTCAGCTTGTGGTCCATTCTGACCTTTTGGTCCTTTTCTGCCAGATGCAGAAAAGTTGATAACTGATATCTTCTTGTTCAGTATGTGTATTTTTTACATATATCAGTGTGGAAATTCTGGGTCAGGCAATTTCCAATGATTTGAGAAGACCCATGAAAAGTAGGGTGGTTCTGCAGAAAAGCAAAAACAGAGTTCAGAAAGAAGTTTCCATGGAACTGGAGAGAGACCCAGCTCCTAGGAGATTCCCTAATACCCTGTAATAACAGCTACTGTGAGATGCAACTAGGCAGCAGCCAGTAGCCTCCAGCCTTGGGGCTAATGCATCTTTTCACCCTTCACCTCTCTTCCTCTTGGCAACACAAGATGGTTTGGATTATTATGCCTCCTTCTCATTGGTTCTTCTACCTCATCACTGGTAAATAAAAGACGCAGCTGCTGCTCTGATTGGCTGATCTGTTGCTGGGGTAAAGGCCAGCTTGGTGATGCTGCTTTGCCAGATGTGGTCTCCTTCAGGCCCTGAACACACACACCCTCATTCGGTCTCTCTTGACCTTCCTCCCACCCCCAGATAGTCCCTCTCTCTTCCTGTGGTTGCACAGTAAACAAGCAGTTCGTCCAAGGGTTCCCTGGAGACCCAGAGGTTTTCATCTTTGTAGCGTTTAGCCTGCTAAAGTAGGACTTTGCATAACCCATGAAGGCAAAGTTGGGGAAAATCAGCCTTTGACAATCAAGAACACACACATCTCCACAAGACCAAGCAAGAGATCATAGATTTTGACACCTAAATCCCTCTAACAGCCACTGATGCCCATAGGTATGGCTTTGCATATAAATGGGTGAAAATGAGAGTCCCCAACAGCTACCAGTTCCCACTGTACCTGAAATTCCACCATTAAGATTTATTCCATTATGAATTTTCTTCTCCTGGGACCTACTGTTAAAACACAAAGAGCTCCAAATCTGTTCTGAAAGATGTGTGAAAAGGTTTATGGTCAAATAAGTTTAGAGATGCCAACATATTTTAGCACTCCCTGTGGCAGGCAGAATAATGGCCCCCAAAGACGTGCATTCCTAATCCACGGAACCTGTGAATATGTCAACTTACATGACGAAAGAAACTTAGCAGGTGTGATTAAGGTTCAGGACCCTGAGACAGTTTATATGGATGGGCCCAATATAATTACATGAGTCCTTCAAAGCAGAGAGATTTTCCTGACTGTGGTCAGGGAAAGAGATGTGATGACAGTCACTGGGTCAGAGAGATGCTATGCTGTTGGCTTTGAAGATGGAGGATGGGGGCCACAAGCTAAGGAATACCCATGAATGTTTCTAAAAACTGGAAAAAAAGAAACAAATTCTCCTGAAGGGCTTCCAGAAACAAAGTCCTGCCAACACCTTGTTTAGTGTGAAACTCGAGTCTAATTTCTGACTTACCAAATTGCAAAGTAATAAATTTGTGATGTTTTAAGCTGCTAAGTTTATGGTAGTTTGTTAGAGCAGCATTAGAAGATGGAGTACACCCCCTCCCTCAGAGATTCATAGTGTGCTTTAGCTATTAAGGGTCTAGAGAGCCTTTCAGGACTCCAGTGTAGCTGGGCTTGTTCAGCTTCCCAGCTACATCTGAGGCTACCATAGTTTCTTCCTTAGGAAATCAGAACAGTGGAGGTTGGTCTGCTGAAGGGGAAAAGAGGTAAAACCTAGGGAGCTGTGGAATAGCTGCATTTTCTGTCTGGGACTGTGCAGCAGAGAAAGCAACGCAATATCACCGCATTATAGACGAGGAAAATCAAAGGTCAGAGAGATTATGTGGCTTGCCTAAGGTTGCACATTTGGTACGATTCTTACAGAACTAGAATCCGGCTTTTCTCAGTTCAAGCGTGGGGCAGGAAACAGCTGGGTCAGAGCCGCCCTAAGAGCTCAGAACATGTGTGAGACTTGGGGCAGAGGGGTGGTCATAGCCTGGCCAGCCACCCCAGAAAAAAGGCAGGCCAAGCGCAAGCACTCAAAGATATCTCACTATGCTCATGACATCAGAGAATCCTGGTGCTTAAAATGTCCCTCGCTAGGCTCAAAGATTAGCTCTAGAGCCTGGACGCAGAGAGCACCTAGAGAGAATTTACACCGCCTAACTCTGCAGCACCTGGACAGCCACAGTCCCCCGGAAACTACCACTCCCACTATGCACGGCGACAGCGTGGACTAAACCTGGGATAAACTACAACTCCCAGAATTCCTTGGGTGGGAGGCGCGAGCGCGGAGGAGCGGAGGGGCGTAGCACGTTGTCGGCGCGGGACCGTTAAATTTGAAACTTGGCGGCTGGACCTGAGGGCTTGAGGTGGCTGGTTCGCGAGGGAGTCAGGTGCGTCGTTTTTTCGGGAGCGCCCTCCGGTCGCTTCAGTACGTCGAAGGGCAGGTTGCAGAAGGACGCCCAGGTGGTCTGCGGCCCTGAAGAAAGGCCCTCGGCAGGACGAGGCCCTGAGCCGGGAATGCAGGATGGCGGCGATGCAGAAGGAAAGGGGTGCGCCGAGGTAGGTACCGGAGAAGGGCGGCCGGGAGCTGGGCCTGCGAGCTCCGAGGGTGCCTGGCAGGTGACAGAGGCTTCGCTCAGAGCAGCCCAGGAGAGCACCGGCACGGTCAGGAGAAGAGCAGGCTCGGCCGGATCCTCCTCCCTGCTGGAGTCGGACGCAAGCGGTGGAGGTGAAAGCGCAGAGCAGGGTTAGCACCGACCTCAGTGCGGTGAGGGCGCGTGAGAATCATGCTGCATCCAGCTTCAAAGCCAAGGAGGCTGTGGGACGCCAGGGGTCCAAAGAGCTTGGAATTTGTCGTGTGTTCTGTGTTGGTATCTCAGCCCAGACATTTGCTAGCTCTTTGACCTTGGACACGTCTTAATATGGAAAACGCTGCTGTTAACGCTACCACGCCGGGTTCTGGGAGAATTCAGAGTAGCTGTAAAGTAACTGCCTCCAAGTAAGTGCTCAGCACATGGTAGGTGCTAGCATTAAGCTAGTAGCACAGTTAGAAATCTAAAAAGCCCTTGTCTGCATGCTGGCTGCTCTTCCTTATTTATACATATATAAGCTCTTACTCCTATCCTCCTGAAGCTTAAGTTCTGGGGTGGGATGAGGGTAGGGGCAACAGACAATAAACAAGATAAATAAGCTAAAAGTTAGATGGTAGTCGGTACTAAAAAAATAAATAAATAAAACATTTGGGGGTGCAATTTTCGATAGTTTTGAACAGAGGGCCTCACTGAGAAGGTGTCATTTGGGTCAAGACTTGAAGGAAACTCAAGAGCTAGTCCTGCATAGATCTGGGGGCGGGGGCGGGGAAGTACAAAGGCTGGTGGGTGAGAGTTGCGGGAGGGAGGCGCACTGGGCCAGTATCTGGAGCAGAATGAACCAGAGTAAAAGGAAGCGAAGTAAAAAAGGTGAGGATGCAGGCATTGTAAGGACTTGGCTTTTACTCTGTAGTTGAAAGTTATTGGAAGGTTTTGAGCAGAGGAGAGACATGATCTGACATGTGTTTAAATGGGATCACTTTGGCTGCAGTATTGGAAAGACTAAAGGTAGAAAAGGGTGGAAGCAGGGAGACCGGTTTAGAGGTTATTGAAATATTCCAGGCAAGAGAAGATGGTGGCCTGAGCCAGGCTGGAGACAGTGGAGATGGTGAGAAGAGATTAATTTCTGGATATGTTTTGAAGGTAGAACCTACAGGACTCGCTGAGTGACTGGCGGGGTGGGTGATGGGTGAGTGGAGTGTCAAGGTTAGCATTAAGAATTTTGACTTGAGCAACTGGAAAAATGAAATTGCCGTTTATTTGAGATGAGGGAAGGACCAGGTCTTTGAGGAGGCAAGAGGAGGAGGAGGAGGGATGGAGGAAGCAATCCAGCTCAGTTTTGGATACTATTTAATAGAGATAATGGGCTTCCCTGGTGGTGCAGTGGTTGAGAGTCTGCCTGCCGATGCAGGGGACACGGGTTTGTGCCCCGGTCCGGGAAGATCCCACATGCTGTGGAGTGGCTGGGCCCGTGAGCCGTGGCCGCTGAGCCTGCACATCCGGAGCCTGTGCTCCGCAACGGGAGAAGCCACAGCAGTGAGAGGCCCGCATACCACAAAAAAAAAAAAAAAAAAAAAAAGAAATAGTTTAATTGCTATTTTAAAAGCAGGAGAAGAAATTTAGATGAACTTAGGAAATATTTATTCAGTGCTAACTAGTGTTAGATCCTATATTAGAGCATGAGAAAATAAAAATAAATGACATGGCCCTTACATTTACAGGATTCACACAAAATAGTTAAAAAGATATGAGTAGTTACAACCTAAATTATTATTAATCACTTACAGTTTACTTTCTTGAAGGAAGTTTTCAGCTCTCATCTAGACTGAGGTCTCACATAACTTTCACTTTGTTTTGAAGAATAGTGCCTATCTGTTTTAAACCCAGAAATAGTGTCTCTCAGCCAGAAGTAAGCTTCTCTTTGACCATTGCAGAGCTCTGAAGTTCAGAGTACATACCCTTTGTAGTGATTACCTCCAAAAACCTTTTGGGGATTCCCCCCATAGAATTGGTAGAATTGGGGTAGCCATTTGTGACCAGTAAACTGTATTTTTGTCTGCTTCTGCTCTTGGCTACCCGTATACATAAACTTCAGTTTTAAGTCATCAGTTGAAACATGGGGTGTTAGTCTGATAAACACGTTGCTAATTTTAAATTAAACTAGATGATGCATTCAGTTGTAGGCATCGAACTGCTTTTTGTCTACTTTGCCAAATTTATAATACTTTTTTCCCTTTTTTTTTCCTGCCATAAACTTTCTTCTTATAATATTGTTCACAATACCCTAGCCATGTTCTCTCTTCCATTAGGCAATAGTACAGCCGTAAACTTGGAAACCAGGTCACAGAAAGGCTCAGAAGCTTAGGAGTATAATAACACTACTAATGTGCCAACCCACTATATTCAACCCACAGATCATGATCACTTTTCTGAAAACATTTACAATAATCTAGTGTTATAATAACTCAGTGTTGGTATGAGATTTACTTTTGTTTCCCTCTTCGCAGTGAAGTCATGTCCTTGGAGGGAGATGAATGGGAGCTGAGTAAAGAAAATGTCCAACCTTTAAGGCAGGGGCGGATCATGTCCACACTTCAGGGAGCACTGGCACAGCAAGAATCTGCCTGTAACACTACTCTTCAGCAACAGAAACGGTATGTAGAATGGTTGGGGCTCAACCTGTCATCATTTATCCCCAGTTTGGTAGGTAATGTGGGTGTGGACCCGTGCAGTATGGCATGAGGAGTACTAAACTACTCTTCAAAAGCTGGTAGGATGAGACTCTGTTCCTCTCCTGCTTTCTCATCACACAACAGCTATCTAAAGATCTCCTCAAGTGCACTTAAGAACAAGAGCTATGGGATTTCATTTCATTGTGGAGCAGCCAAACTCTTGTATCAATAGAAATATTTCTCAAACAGGGGGAACTGATAAGTAAAGCAAGTATCATTTTACAGTATTTCACAAAAGTATTATGTCATTCTGGATCCCTAAACAGAATGAACTCTGAGAGTAATCAGTTAATGAAATTGCTTCTTTGGATTCTGAATACTGAGGGAGAGTGAATCTGCTATCTTTTATGTGTACTCAATTATTAACTTTCTAGGAAAGTATTTTCGAGAATGTGCCAGAAAGAAATAGTGGTCTCCAAAGAAAATGTAAACCTCAGAGAAACTGAATTTAACAAACTCAGGATAATGAAAAGCTGAAAAATACCACTACATTATTCAAATGGACCTATGGAACTTGCTCTCCTCTGACAAATGTTTTGATAAATATACTTTTTTCAAAAAAGTAAAGTATCAGTTTCTACCTTCAGTCTCGTGACAAAATTCTGATATTATAGGCAAATTATCATTTTTTATACATACTTTATTTATTTTATTAATTTTTTGGACGTGCCACATGGCATGCAGTATGTTAGTTCCCCGACCAGGGATCCACCCCACAACCCCTGCAGTATAAGCGCGGAGTCTTAACCACAGGATGGCCAGGGAAGTCCCCAAATTATCATAACTTTGATAGAATGTGATGAATATCCTTGTTCATCTCTTTGGATCTTTAAAAGCATTGAATTTTATGGCTTTGTTTCGCAGATGGTGTTCTATTCTTAAAGCTTCTTGGTTCTGTGACGTTGTGCTAGTTTTTCCACGTCACTAACTCTTCCTTTTTTCTTGTTGGCTTCCTACTGCATTTTATCTAAGTCTCTGTTCTTTGTCCTCCGTTCTCATTCCATATTCAAATTTTCCAGGATTGTTTAACTACTATTTACATCTCTTACTTGCCTTCTATCGATAAATGTCTTTTTATCTACCTATAACATATAATTAGATAAATGTTTCACTAATATATTAAATACTGAATCTTTTCTCTCATAAATGACCTATCTTTTTCTACTCCATTTTGATTAATGGTACCAAAACTCATCTGAATGATCTTACCTCACTGCCCTCTCACTCTAATTTTATTTAGTCAATTACTAAGGATTTGTGGTTTTAAATTTTTATTTATTTATTTATTTTTTGCGGTACGTGGGCCTCTCACTGTTGTGGCCTCTCCCGTTGTGGAGCACAGGCTCCGGACGCACAGGCTCAGCGGCTATGGCTCACGCGCGCAGCTGCTCCGCGGCATGTGAGATCTTCCTGGACCAGGGCACGAACCCGTGTCCCCTGCATCGGCAGGCGGACTCCCAACCACTGCGCCACCAGGGAAGCCCATGTGATTTTTATTTTTAAAGTATAATTTACATGCAGTGAAATGCTCAGATTTTTAGTTAGTTTTAAGACATTTCAAGACACAGAACATTTTTATTACCTCAGAAAGTTCTCTCATGCCCCTTCCCAATCAATCTTCCTCTCCCTCATGAAGCAACCAGTGATTAGATTTCTATCACCATAGGTTATTTTGTTTATTCTAGAATTTTATATAAATGGAATCCTACAGTTCTTTCAGTATGTTTTTTAGCCTTTTTCATGTTGCATGTATCAGTAGATTTTTCCTTTTTATTACTGAGTAGTATTCCATTTGTTTATCCATTCAGTTGATGGACAAGTAGATTCTTTCCAATTATGTGCTTTATGAATAAAGCTGCTATGGGCATTCTTGCATAAGGCTTTCTGTGGACATAGATTTTCATTTCTCTCAGAATAGAATTGCTAGGTCATAGAATAAATGTATGTTTAATTTTTTAAGACACTGCTGGTTTTCCAAGAAGGTTGTAACATTTTACACTCCTATCAGCCATGTATGAGAATTTATTTGCTCCAAATCCACTCCCATATTTGATGGGGTGATTTATTTTCATTTTAACCATTCTGGTGGGTGTATAATAGTATCTCATTATGGTTTTGCTTCCTATCTCCCAGGTGACTAATGATGGTGAGCACTTTTTCACTTGCTTGTTGGCCTTTTATATATCTTCTTTTGTGGTGCATTTGTTTAGATATTTGGCCTAGTTTTAAAATTGGATTGCAGGAGTTCTTTATATAGTCTGTATACAAATCCCTTATCTAATATATGTGTTACAAATATTTTCTCCCAGTCCATGGCTATCTTATTTTCTTGGTGGTATTTTTTGACAAGCAAAAGTTTTTTGTTTTTGTTTTATTTTTGAATTTTATTTATACAGCAGGTTCTTATTAGTTATCCATTTCATACATATTAGTGTATATATGTCCATCCCAATCTCATCCCACCATCCCCACCACCACTTTCCCCTTTGGTGTCCATACGTTTGTTCTCTACACCTGTGTCTCTATTTCTGCCTTGCAAACCGATTCATCTGTACCATTTTACTAGGTTCCACATATATGTGTTAATATACGATATTTGTTTTTCTCTTTCTGACTTACTTCACTCTGTATGACAGTGTCTAGATCCATCCACGCCTCTACAAATGACCCAATTTTGTTCCTTTTTCTGGCTGAGTAATATTCCATTGTATATATGTACCACATCTTCTTTATCCATTCGTCTGTTGATGGGCATTTAGGTTGCTATCATGACCTGACTATTGTAAATAGTGCTGCAATGAACATTGTGGTGCATGTGTCTTTTTGAATTATGGTTTTCTCTGGGTATATGCCCAGTAGTGGGATTGCTGGGTCATATGGTAGTTCTATTTTTAGTTTTTTAAGGAACCTTCATACTGTTCTCCATAGTGGCTGGATCAATTTACATTCCTACCAACAGTGCAGGAGGGTTCCCTTTTCTCCACACCCTCTCTAGCATTTACTGTTTGTAGATTTTCTGATGATGCCCATTCTGACTGGTGTGAGGTGATACCTCATTGTAGTTTTGATCTGCATTTCTCTAATAATTAGTGATGTTGAGCAGCTTTTCATGTGCTTCTTGGCCATCTGTATATCTTCTTTGGAGAAATGTCTATTTAGGTCTTCTGCCCAGTTTTGGATTGGGTTGTTTGTTTTTTTAATATTGAGCGGCATGAGCTGTTTATATATTTTGGGGATTAATCCTTTGTCCGTTGATTCGTTTGCAAATATTTTTTCCCATTCTGAGGGTTGTCTTTTCATCTTGTTTGTAGTTTCCTTTGCTTTGCAAAAGCTTTTAAGTTTCATTAGGTCCCATTTGTTTATTTTTGTTTTTATTTCCATTACTCTAGGAGGTGGATCAAAAAAGATCTTGCTGTGATTTATGTCAAAAGAGTGTTCTTCCTATGTTTTCCTCTAAGAGTTTTATAGTGTCCAGTCTTACATTTAGGTCTCTAATCCATTTTGAGTTTATTTTTGTGTATGGTGTTAGGGAGTATTGTAATTTCATTCTTTTACCTGTAGCTGTCCACTTTTCCCAGCACCACTTATTGAAGAGACTGTCTTTTCCCCATTGTATATTCTTTTCCCCATTGTGCTTCCTTTGTCATAGATTAGTTGAACATAGGTGCGTGGGTTTATCTCTGGGCTTTCTATCCTGTTCCATTGATCTATATTTCTGTTTTTGTGTCAGTAACATATGACAAGCAGAAGTTTTTAATTTTTTTTTTTTTTGGGCTGCATTTGGTCTTTGTTGCTGCACGCAGACTTTCTCTAGTTGCGGAGAGCGGGGACTACTCTTCGTTGAGATGCGTGGGCTTCTCATTGCAGTGGCCTCTCTTGTTGCGGAGCACGGGCTCTAGGCGCGCGGGCTCAGTAGTTGTGGCTCGCGAGCTCTAGAGCACAGGCTCAGTAGTTGTGGCGCAGGGGCTTTGTTGCTCCGCAGCAAGTGGAATCTTCCCAGAGCAGAGCTCGTACTCGTGTCCCCTGCATTGGCAGGTGGATTCTTAACCACTGTGCCACCAGGGAAGTCCAGAAGTTTTTAATTTTGATGAAGTTTAATTAATTAGTTCTTTCTTTTAGTGCGTTTTGTATCTTCTCTAGGAAATCTTTTCCTGCCCCAAAGGTGCAAAGATATTCTCCTGTGATTTCTTCTAACTTTATTGTTTTAGCTTTTATGTTTAAATTTATCCTTGAGTATGGTGTGAGGTTGGAATAAAAGGTCTTCTGCATCCACCCCCACCCACACCCCCACGTGAATATCTAGTTGTTCTGCCTCCATTTGTTGAAGAGATTATTTTTTTCTTTCCCCAATGAATTGCTTTGGGGCTCTTGTCAAAAATCATTTGACTGTATATGTGTGGATCATTTCTGAGCTCTCTATTCTGTTCCGTTGATCTAATTGTCTTTCTTTTCACCAATTATATATTGTCTTGATTAGCTTTATATAGTAAAGACTAGAATCAGGTAGCGTGAGTTCTCCAACTCTTGTTGTTCTTTTTCAAAATTGTTTTGGCTATTCTTGGTCCTTTGCCTTCCCAAATTTTAAAATCATCTTGTCAGTTTTTAGAAAAGAGACTGCTGGGATTTGGATTAGACTGCATTGAATCCATAGATAAATTTGGAAGATTGCTGATTTTTTTTTTTTTTTTTTTTGGTGGTACGCGGGCCTCTCACTGCTGTGGCGTCTCCTGCTGTGGAGCACAGGCTCCGGACCCGCAGGCTCAGCGGCCATGGCTCACGGGCCCAGCCGCTCCGCGGCATGTGGGATCTTCCCGGACTGGTGCACGAACCCGCGTCCCCTGCATTGGCAGGCGGACTCTCAACCTCTGCGCCACCAGGGAAGCCCAAGATTGCTGATTTTTATCAGTAGTGTACATAATTGTGTCACCTTAGCTACATAATTGTGTACACTTTTCTAATTTTTCCTTTTCTTATAGTGTTGTTACCACCCAGGGTTCTTGGACTCTTTAATCAATAGAAATTGATAAGGGGCCAGACCAGAAATTCAGGCAAGGCTTTATTGGGACTCGTGCTGCAGGGAGCAAATAACAGGTTCCCCTGAGCTGGGGCGAGCTGGTTTCTTAAATGGGGTGAGGATAGGAGTGGGTCCAAGGGTTGGGCCAGAGGGGTGACTTGGGTGATCTGCCCACCCCCTTGGTGGTGCTGTGTGCAGGGATCATTAGCAGTACTCTGCTTTTGTTCCTGAAACCTCAGAAGTGGTGGGTTTTGGGTCTTTTTGGATCTTATTGTTCATAATTTGCCCCAACTGCAAATGTACACAGTTATTTTTAGTCCCTTATAGTTTCTTTGTATTCTGTTGCACAAGGAGACTTTTGTCCAGGTGCCAGCACTGCGGCAAAGGGTCCCAGGTCCCAGCCTGTCTCAGTGTTACCTGATTAGTCTTTTTGAAATCTTTACTTACCATATTCAAGATACTCTCCAATTGAAGAACCACTAGTGGCTTGAACAGGTAGAATCCAAACTCTTTAAATTTACATTTAAAGCATTCCCTTCTTACCTCTCCAGATACCTCCATTTATTCCCAATACTGACTTTATGTTATAGCTTAATTCCCTCTGGGTTAACTGTCCCCTTTTGACAATTTTATTCAATACTGATTTCCCTCTCTCTTGGAAAATTCCCTTTTTCTTTCAAATCTTGTGGTTCCTTCAGAGTCCCACCTTCTAAGATTGCTTCTATGATACCTCCTTTTGACTTCATAAAGCCTTTACTATCCATTCTTGGCAATTGTAATATACTGCTCTGTATTATTAATTTTTCATTTATGTATTGTCTTTCTTATTAGGGCATAAATTCCTTTGTGTCAGGGACTATTCTTTATGTCAAACATAACCCGTTATACAGTTTTTTTTTTTCTTTTTTTTTTTTTTTTTGCCCCGGACGCGCAGGCTCAGCGGCCATCGCTTGCGGGCCCAACCGCTCCGCAGCATGTGGGATCCTCCCGGACCGGGGCACGAACCCGAGTCCCCTGCATCGGCAGGCAGACCCTCAACCACTGTGCCACCAGGGAAGCCCCTTATACAGTTTTTATTGATTAAGCATTTATCTAAATTGTGGTTTATTACCCAATACTTCCCCTCTATTCTAACTGGTCAGTCTTAACTTAGTCTTAGCCCTCTGCTTTCCCAGCTCTTTACAAAGTCATATTTCACACTTTCTCTGAAGCATTCCTCCAATTTATATGTGGTTTAATTCTTCTCTGACTAATGTTACCCATGGAATTTTTCTTTAAGATTCTTATTTCTATATATATCTGTATGTGTGTGTGTTTAGTTTTTTTTCAGTGCTATCAGATACATATAAAATAATAGCTGTCATTTATTGAGTACTTACTATGTCTAAACACTACACTTAAGACTAGTCAACCTAATAAGATAGATAGTATTATTATCCCCATTTTATAGATGAGGAAACTGAAAACAGTTTAAATAGCTTTTCTAATGTTACTCAGCTAGTGATTACTGGAGCTGCATTGGAACCTAGGGAGTCTTGTTCCAGAGATTTAAACTGCTGTGTAATACTTCTTTTCTATATGTTGTCTTGGAATTTCTCTAATTTCTGTATATTTTATTTCTTCTGTTATATTATCAGGCAGAATCCTGATTGTTTCTATTCTTTTTCTTTCTGTTTAATAAGCCCTCAAACTCCAGTGCAGTTATATAGGTTGATATTAAACACTTAATAATGAATAAAAATGAAGGTGATACTTGTTCATTTGGCTTTTATCACTATTGCTTATGCTCACATTTTCTGTTTAAATTTCAGGGAATTTGAATCTGAAATTCGATTTTATGCTGGAAATGACCCTCTGGATGTTTGGGATAGGTGAGTCTTTTTATTTAACAAGGACCATAGAAACTTAACAGGTGAGTCCTTATGGCCATGCATCTCAAACTGGATGTTTTGCAGACACAGATAAGCAAAATAATCATAGTGTATCTTCCTGAGGTGTGACTGTGAGCTATACCTGTCTATCACCATCCCCATTATTTCCCACAGGTATATGTTAGCAATATTTGGAAAAGTTTGAGGTATACAGGCTTAGGGCATGTCATTGAGGACCTCTAAATATACTGGTAAATATATCAGTATATTAGATATTTCTGCTTTAAAAAGTCCAGAATGGGTCTTGGAGCAAGATAATGTTAAACTTGAAAAATATTCTTTTCCTCTCTTCTCATTCAGGTATATTAACTGGACAGAGCAGAACTATCCTCAGGGCGGGAAGGAGAGTAATATGTCAACATTATTAGAAAGAGCTGTAGAAGCACTACAAGGAGAAAAACGATATTATAATGATCCTCGATTTCTTAGTCTCTGGCTTAAGCTGGTAAGTCTTTCTCAAGTGCCATCTGAGTTTAAAATATTAAACCAAGAGATTTTCTCTAGAGGTATCTTGTACACCAAAAAACTGAGCTGTTCAGTAGATACTAAACATTTAATAAATATTCAATATTTGTTAAATTGTTTCTACTTTAGAAGTGGATTTTACTATAAGGTTTTTTTATCCCTTTAAAAGTGATCATAAGGCCTGTCTTATTTCTCTGTAGGAGTGGGTTATTTATTGATTTTAAACATCATTGGGCCATGCAACTGTACTGGGGGAGGATGTGTAGGAGCCAACACATGGCAGTAGTACAATTGTTTGGGGAAAAGCTTTTGTAGGTGATTCTGGTATCCCTTTCTCCCAGCTTTTGAATCTTCACCATAAAAAAAAAGTGATGTTTATTTTTCATGTCTTTGGGTTTCTTTCACCTAGTATGTTGCTACAATTAAAAATATTGACCTGACCACTTTGTACTATCTTACTTGACATGTAGTTCTTTTAAGAACACTCTTGAGGATTTTTTTATGAAAATGTCTTTGTAAAAATTATGGCCAGGGTTTCTTAGACATTAATTTCATTGCTTTTATCCTAAAAGAGATTAGAAAAAAAGCAAGTGATAAATATTTAGAATAGAATTTTAGATGATAGAATTAGATATTGGATATCTAATAATTTTTACTAAAAATTTTAAGTAAAATATATTTAAAAATTAAAAATACATTTTTAAAAATTTATTAAAAATAAGTAATTAGATAATTCTAAATAACAGAATATTTACAACCATTGTAATATGATAAAATACTAACACTGGAAATTAATAAGATTTCTGGCTAAAATATATCTCTTGGGGAGGACTTAACTTAAACTTCAAATAGTTACTAATACAGGAAGTTAGGTGAATCCTGAAGATATCATTATCTTGATTTCTGCAGGACATTTGACATATCTTGGCATCCTTATACAAGTTGGTGAAATTACCTTAGGGATAGTAGTTGGAATTTATAACAAAGGATGGCACACAAAGAATTCTAAACAGATTTGTTAGTATGGAGACTGTGGTTTCTGGTGGTATACTAATGGATTTTGTTCTTCATTCTATTCTATATAATATTCTTATGTGTGATTTATTAGAAGGTTGAACTAAATAAACCTCTAAAGTGACTTTTAATCCCAGGTTTCTGTGACTATATTTAGTTGGAGCTATTAAAAGTAACAATTGGAATAATTTCTCTGTTCACTTGTGTTAACCTGGTGCTTGGACTGAAAAGCAGTGATTATCGTAGAGTAAAAGACATAGTCTAAACCAGTACTCCTGAAAGAATGGTCTGTAGACTGTTCAAGATAAGTACAAAAATTGAGAGTAAGCATTTAGAAATTTTGTTAACAGTTTAGCATTGGCACAACATCTAAGCACATCCTCATTTTTCTGGTAACTTCTCTTTTTATTGTATTTTTAAAAAATATCAGTCAGTACCTTGATTTCAATGTGGTGAAACCTTGAACGGGGAACCCAACTGATCCTGACTCAAAAAACTGTAAGACAGTAAACTTGAATTGTTTTATGCTACTAAATTTGTGGTAATTTATGATACACCAATAGATGAATGCAATGGAAAAAAAAATCAGCAATGGAATGGAAACTTTTAAACACACACACACACACACACACACACACCTGTCTCCTTCACCACAGGTAATCTGAGAAGGACTGGTCTAGATAACTGTCAAATTCAAATTATCAGCTCTAGAGTGATCAGCAGTAATTTAAACTTTGCACCTGGAAAATAAGGTCCATATGAAACTATTTTGCTGTCTTTCTTAGTCAAGAGGAGTAAAGGTGGGTTTCTCACACTACTCTTTTGATTTGCAGAAAGATTTCTGCAGTCAGAGGTTTTTTTTGTTTTTTTTTAAATTTATTTTATTTTATTTATTTTTATTTTTGGCTGTGTTGGGTCTTCGTTGCTGCACGCCGGCTTTCTCTACTTGCGGCCAGCGAGGGCTACTCTTCGTTGCAGCGCTCTGGCTTCTCATTGTGATGGCTTCTCTTGCTGTGGAGCACGGGCTCTAGGTGCGTGGGCTTCAGTAGTTGTGGCACGCAGGCTCAGTAGTTGTGGCACACGGGCTTAGTTGCTCTGCGGCATGTGGGATCTTCCCGGACCAGGACTCGAACCCGTGTCTCCTTCATTGGCCACCAGGAAAGCCCCAGTTATTTTTATAAAGGATAACTACAATCTAGCTAAGGAAATATTTGTTCTTAGAAAATATCCAGTATTTTTAGTTAAAAGTGTAAAATTGTTTTAATTTGGCTTTTTAAGGTTACCAAAAAGGTATGTTTAACTTTTGAATCTATTAATCTCACCATCTTATCCTTTTATTGATATTTATGTTATTTCTTAAGTGATCTCATTCAGCAGTCTGGAATAACCTGATATGTATTGGCTATCCCATGCTGTACCACAGCTATTCAGAAAGCCGTTAACGAAGTGCAGTCGATTTTAAGCTTTATTTATGTAGTAATAGATATCGAGGACTGGATCTTATACTGATAACGCATTGAGAATTATAACTTTGCTTGAAACACCATCACATATGGGAAAACATCTCTAATTCGGATAAGCAGAAAAACTGCATTTACTAAATTACTGCAAAATTAAAGTATAAAATACTAATTGTTTTTGTCAAAGATATAAATGGAGCATTTCATTTTTTCAGGCTTTTTCTACCAGACCCTGGGTAGGGACCTGAATATAGTAGATAGCAATGTTTTCTGCCTTCGTGGAGTTTACTTTTTTGAGGAAGACAGATGGTAAATGAACAGGAGAAAATGTTATCCTCCGCAGTAGTAAAAGAACTCCTAACTAGAACACTAAAATGCTACTTTCTATATGAAAGGAGAAACTTTTAAAAATAAGTATTATCTGTGAAATTACATTTGGGAATAACTGCTAACATTTTAAATTTGTAAAACCGTCTTAGAAAGCAATTTACTTTTTAACATAGTTCTACTTATAGGAATTTAAGGGAATAATGTAAATTGTGAAAGGCAGTATGCTTAAGGATATTTATTATACAATTATTTATATTAGGCAAAATTAGAAGTGGTTTATCAAAAAAATAGGAGAATAATTAAATGATGGGAGATCTACTACATGGAACATTTTTCACCCATTTAAAAATAATAATGAAGAGTAAATAGCCGCATGGAAAAATGAATGATGCACTATCAAATGGAATAAAAACATTTAATTATGATTAAAACTGTAAAATGACAAAAATCCTTTTATCCTGGGTAAAGTGATACATGTTCCTTTTTTTCCCTAAGGGAAAAACAAAGACTGAAGAAAATACATAAAACTGTTAGTGGTGTGGGATTTTTAGTGATGCCTCTCTCCTCCCCTTCTTGCTACTAGAATTATCTACATTGTAACTGGTCTTATAAGGTCCCTTCTAAAATACAGATTTGACCATGTCATTTCTTTGCTTATAGGTCTCCTACCCCAACACATATAACATTGACTATCAAGTATATTTAAAATTGATTAGCTTGACTTTCAAGACTGTTCAGACCTTTTTTTCCCAAACTCCTGTCTTGCCTACACCCCTACAAATTTCTAGTCTTCAGTGTCTTTGCTTATGCTATTTTCTCTGCCTAGAATGCCCTTCGTTTTCCATTGTCTACCTTATGTAAGTCTATTCTTCCTTAAGTGCCACACTCAAATGTCATACCTTCTTAAAGTCTTTCCTCCCTATCTCTTTTTCTTACAAATTAATCTCTTTTGTCTATGTTTTAGGTCCTCCCAATATATTCCTTATAACATTGTATTATAATAGATATATTTTTTTCAGTGCAGAAACTACATATAGTATCTCCAGTGATTGTTTGGCACATAATAGACACTCAGTAAGTGAAGAGAAATTGGTTAACTGCTAATGCTTTTCATTTGTTACAGGGGCATTTATGCAATGAACCTTTGGATATGTACAGTTATTTACATAACCAAGGAATTGGCATTTCACTTGCTCAATTCTATATCTCATGGGCTGAAGAATATGAAGCTAGAGAAAACTTTAAGAGAGCAGATGTGATATTTCAGGAAGGGATTCAACAGAAGGCTGAACCACTGGAAAGACTGCAGTCCCAGCACCGGTAAACTGCTTCTCTGGAGCTTGTCTTAACTGGTTAAAACTAATAACAGTCGTTTTGCATCTGAATAAAGTGCTCTCTATGGATTGGCAAGTTAACTTCATTACTATTCAGTTTTTTAAAAGACATATTTAAATATTTTCCATTTAACATTCTGTAAAATGTACTCTGGTGTACAGTTCTATACATTTTCACAAGTGAGTAGAGACATGTAACCATTACCATAATCAAGATATAGAATAATTTCATCACTCCATAGAATTCCCTCACGTTATCCCTTTGTTGTCAACACCTACTCACAATCCCAATCTCTAGCAACCACTGATGTGTTCTCCAGCCCCATAGTTTTGCCTTTTCCATAATGTCATATAAATGGAATCATACAGTATATAGTCTTGATTCTGGCTGCTTTCATTTAGCACAATGCATTTGAGTTGTAAGAGTTCTTTATATATGCTGAATACAAGCCTTTTGTCAGATGAGTGATTTGTAAGTCTTTTCTCCTAGCTTAAGTCTGGGAGTGTTTTTTATAGACCAAAGTTTTTAATTTTGAAGAAGTTTAACTTACAATTATTTCTTGTATGGATCGTGCTTTTGGTATATCTAAGAATTCCATCTAGCTGAAGGTCACAGAGGTCACGCCTATGTTTTTATCCTAAAGTTTTATAGTTTACTTTTTACATTTAAATCTGTGATCCATTTTGAGTTAATTTTTGTAGAAGGTATCAAGGCTGTTTTTTTTTTATTTTGCATATGAGCCTCCATTTATTCCTGTGCCACTTGTTGAAAAGACTTTCTCCATTGAATTACTTGCATCTTTGTCAAAAAGCAAGTGATCATATTTGTATAGGTTTATCTCTGTTACTCTGTTTTGTTCTGTTGATCTCTGTGTCTATCATTGGTATATATCACACTATCTAGATTGCTGAAGTTTTATAGTAAGTCTGGAAATCAGGTAATATGAGTCTTCTAACTGTTCTTTTTAAGTCTTCTAGTTCCTTTGACTCTGTGTATAAATTCTAGAATCAGCTTCCTGGGATTTTGATGAATATTGTGCATGAACAAGGTATATTTCTCCATTTATTTAGATCTTTGATTTCTCTTAGTGGGCTTTGGTAGTTTTTGTCTTTCAAGGAATTGGTCCATTTCATCCAAGTGATGAGTTTATGGACATAGAATTGTTCATAGTATTCCTTTATTATCCTTTTAATGTCTGTAGGTTATGTAGTAACCCTTCTTTTGTTTTTCATATTGATAGTCCTGATATTGGTCTTCTCTTTTTCCTGTCAGTCTGGGTAGAAGTTTATTGATTTCTCTTGATCTTTTTAGGGAATCAGCTTTTGGTTCCATTGATTTTTCTCTTAATTGATATTCTGCTCTTAATTTTATTAAATTCTGCTCTTTATTATTTCCTTCTCTGTGCTTGCTTTGGGTTTAACTTGCCCTTCTTTTTCTAATTTAAGGTGACACTTAGAGCACTGATTTCTAGAATTTTCTTTTCTAATATAAAAAATGTCTGTCTAAGCACTGCTTTAGCCGTATCCCACAAATTTTGATATAATATTATATTTTCATTTTCATTCAGTTCAAAATATTTTTTAATTTTCTTTATGTCTTCCTTTTGATCCATGGGTTATATAGAAGTGTATTGTTTAATTAGGACATGTTCGGAGATTTTTCAGATATCTCCCTGTTAACTGATTTCTAGTTTAATTCCATTATGATCAGAGAACATAATTTGTATGATTTCAATTCTTTTGAATTTATTAAGGTTCATTTTATGGCCCAGAATATGGTCTATCATGGTGAATGTTTTGTGTATACCTGAAAAATATGTCTTTTCTGCTGTTTTGGAGTAAAATGTTCTGTAAATGTCATTTAGGTTAAGTTGATTGGTAATCTGTTCTAGTCTTCTGTATCCTTGCTGATTTTCTGTCTACTTGCTCTATCAGTTACTGAGAGAGGAATTTCGAAGTTTCTTTTATTGTGTTTTGTTTGTTTGGTTGTTTGTTCGTTTTTCTTGCCGCGTGGCTTGTGAGATCTTAGTTCTCCGACCAGGGATTGAACCTGGGCCCTCACCAATGAGAGTGCAGAATCCTAACCACTGGACTACCAGGGAATTCCCTCTTTTATTGTGAATTTATGTTTCTTCTTTGAGCTCATATCAGTCTTGCTACATATATTTTGAAGTTCTGTTGTTAGGTTTATACACATTTAGAATTGATCCCTTTATCATTATATAATGTTCATCTTTATCCCTGATCATACTCGTTCTGAAGTCAGCTTAATCTGATATTGATATAGGCAGTCCAACTTTCTTTAGTTTGCACGGTACATGTTTTTCCTTTCTTTACTTTTTTTTTTTTTTAACAGTTTTAGAGTTGTGCAGCCATTGCCACAATCTAATTTTACAACATTTTTAACACCCCAAAATGAATTCCATACTTATTAGCAGTCACTCCCCATTCCCACTCACCCCAGTTCCAGGCAACCACTAATCTGCTTTCTCTCTCTGCATTTGCCTCTTCTGGACATTGCATGTAAATGGAATCCTACATTATGTGGTCTTTTGTGACTGGCTTCTTTCACTTAGCATGTTTTCAGGGTTCATCATAGATGAACATAGTGTGGCATATATCAGTATTTCATTCCTTTTTATTGTTGAATAATATGTCATTCTATGGACATACCACATTTTGTTGATCCATTCTTCAGTTATTGGGCATTTAGGTTTTTATTTTTTGGCAATTATGAAATAATGCTGCTGTAAACATTCACATTACAGGTTTTTGTGTGGATTCCCTTTTACTTTTTTCTTTTTAACAAAGGGAGTTCTTTTTTTTGTTGAAGTATAGTTGATGTACAGTATTGTAAAAGTTACAGGCGTACAATATAGTGATCCACAATTTTTAAAGGTTATACTCCATTTATAGTTATTATAAAATATTGGCTGTATTCCCTGTGTTGTATAATATGTCCTTGTAGGTTATTTTATACCTAATAGTTTGTACCTTCCAATTCCCTACCCCTATGTTGCCCCTCCCCCTTCCCTCTCCCCACTGGTAACCACTAGTTCTCTATATCTTTGAGTCTGTTTCTTTTTTATTTTATTCACTAGTTTGTTGTATTTCTTAGATGCCACATATAAGTGATATCATACAGTATTTGTCTCTGCCTCTGACTTATTTCACTTTGCATAATCCCCTCCAAGTTCATCCATGTTGTTGCAAATGACAAGATTTCATTCTTTTTTATGACTGAGTAGTATTCCACTGTATATGTATACCACATCTTGTTTATCCATTCATCTGTTGGTGGACACTTAGGTTGCTTCCGTATCTTGGCAATTGAAAATAACACTATTCTGAACGCTGGAGTGCATTTATCTTTGCAAATTAGTGTTTTTGGTTTTTTTTGGATATATACCCAGGATTGGAATTGCTGGGTCATATGGTAGTTCTGTTTTTAGTTTTTTGAGAAACCTCCATGGAGCTCTTTTCCATAATGGCCGCAGCAATTTACATTCCTACAACAGTGTACAAGGGTTCCCTTTTCTCCACATCCTTGCCAACATTTGTGATTTGTGTTCTTTTTGATGATAGCCATTCTGACAGGTGTGAGGTGATACCTCATTGTGGTTTTGATTTTCATTTCCCTGATGATTAGTGATGTTAAGCATCTTTTCATGTGCCTTCTGGCCATCTGCGTTTCCTCTTTGGAAAAAAGCCTTTTAAGGTCTTCTGCCCATTTTTTAATCAGGTTGCTCCTTTTGCTTTTAACCTGTCGATGTCTTTATATTTAAAGTGGTTCTTACACGCTAAAGAGTTGGGTGTTGTGTTTTTCTCAGTTCTTGCAGTATCTTTTATGTGGTATACTTAGAACATTTTAATGGAATTATCAATTTTGGGGGATTTAGATCTGTTATTATTTGTTTTCAGTTTGTTCTCTGTCTTTTGTTCGTCTGTTGCCCCTTTCCTCCTGTCTTCTTTTGGATTATTTGAATTTTTTTTTAATTTCATTTAAATTTATTTTATTGGCTTTTTGTCTGTTACTTTTTTAGTGGTTGCTCTAGGGTATATTATACATATATCTAACCTTTCACAGTCTCCTTAGAGTTAATATTTTACCACTTCAAGTAAAATATAAAAGCTTTATAACCATATGGGTTCTTTATCTTCCCGACTTTTTTGATGTACTGGTTGTATGTATTATATTTACATACATTAAAAACCCCATCTGGGACTTCCATGGTGGCGCAGTGGTTAAGAATCTGCCTGCCAATGCAGGGGACATGGGTTCGATCCCTGGTCCACGAAGGTCCCACATGCCCCGGAGCAGCTAAGCCTGTGAGCCACAGCTGCTGAGCCTGCTCTGTAGAGCCTGCACTCTAGAGCCCGTGAGCCGCAACTACTGAGCCCACGTGCCACAGCTGCTGAAGCCCGCGCACCTAGAGCCTGTGCTCCACCGCAAGAGAAGCCACCGCAATGAGAAGCCTGCACACCGCAAGGAAGAGTAGTCCCCGCTCACTGCAAGTAGAGAAAGCCCATGCGCAGCAACAAAGACCCAACACAGCCAAAAATAAATAAATAAAATAAATAAATTTTTTAAAAAAAGAAGAAAACCCCATCAGACAATGTTATAATTTTTGCTTTCATCAGCCATACATATTTTAAAGAACTTAGGAGAAAAATAATCTTTTATATTTACCATTTTTGTTCTTTCTTTATTCCTGAAATTCCAGGTTCTCCTCTGGTATCATTTCCTTTCAGCCCAGTGAGGGGTTTTTTTAGCCATTCATTTAGAATGAGTCTTTTGCCTAAAAATTATCTTAGTTTTGTTTTCATCTGAGAATGTCTTTATTCATCTTCATTCCTGAAGGATATTTTCACTGGATATAGAATTCTGGGTAACAGTTCTTTTAACATGTTTCTGTCTTCTGGACTCCATGACTTCTGATGGGAAACCTGTAGTCATTTGAATGGTTCTTCCCCATTTTTTGTAGTGTGTTGATTTTCTCTGGGTATATTTAAGGTTTCTTTCTTCAACATTGCTTTTCAGCAGTTTGATCATGATGTGTCTAGGTGTGATTACCTTTATGTTTAATCCATTTGGGGATTACTGCACTTTTTGAATTTGTAAATGCATGCCTTTCACAAAATTTGAAAAGTTTTCAGCCATTATTTTAAAAATATGTGTCTAGGGCTTCCCTGGTGGCGCAGTGGTTGAGAGTCCGCCTGCCGATGCAGGGGACACAGGTTTGTGCCCTGGTCCGGGAGGATCCCACATGCCGCGGAGCGGCTGGGCCCGTGAGCCATGGCCGCTGAGCCTGCGCGTCCATAGCCTGTGCTCCGCAATGGGAGAGGTCACAACAGTGAGAGGCGCGCGTACCACAAAAAAAAACAAAAGGAAAACGTGTCTATACCTTTTCTTCTGGGACTTCAGTTATGCATATGTTAGACTTTCTGATATTGTCCCACAGGTCCCTGAAGCTCTGTTCATTAAAAAAAAAATTTAACCTTTATTCTTTCTGTTCTTTAGGGTGGCCAATTTTTATTTATTTGTTTTCAGGTTCATTTACTCTTTTCTCAGTCTTCTCCATTCTGATAATGAGTATATACAGTAAATTTTTTATTTCGGATACTGTGTTTTTCAGGTCTAAAATTTCCATTTGATTCTTTTTCATACTTTCTGTGTGTCTGCTGAGAACTATCTTTCCACTCATTTCAAATGTTTTTACCTTTATCTTATGGAGCATCATTATAATAGCTGCTTTAAAATCTCTGTCTGAAAACTCTAACACCTGGGTCATTTGATGTTTGTATCTGTTGATTTTTTTTTTCCTTTGAGAATCGGTCACATTTTCCCAGTTCTTCGTGTGTGACTTAATTTTGGATGATATCCTGGACATTTATCCTGAATTATTCGACTCTAGGTCCTGTTGGTTGATGTTCTCTGGAGAATGTTGATGTTTTTGTCTTACTAGGTAACTAACCTTCAGATATCATAATTTCTTTTTCATCTTATGTGGGTATTGGTTCCAGTGTCAGTTCAATTTTCCAAAGACCTTTGGGTCTATCCCATGTGTCTGTTGCTCTGGGGTTAGTCTAGGACTTGGGCAGTGGTTTATACTATAGTTCAATTCTCAAAGCCTTTTCTCTGCTGCTTTGGGTCTGCCCTGTGTATGCATAGCTCAGGGGTGAGTCCAGAGCTTGTGCCAATTTATGTATAGAATTAGGAGATCCCTTTCTTCAGCTCATCCTCTCCAATGTTTCTCCCATACTCATTGGCCCTCAGAGTCCTGTTTTCCGAGTCCTCTGGCCAGAAAGATGAGGTTTCTCTAGGAGTTTTAGCTTCCCACACCACCAGTGTAACAATTCAAAGTGAGGAAAAGAGATGAAGGGGAAAAAAAAAAGAAACCAGGAAGCAGCCCTGTGTGGGTTGTTTCTTCAAGTTTGACTCCTCTCCACAGTCCACTTGCTTTTGTTTACATTTCAGAGATCTCAGTTGCTTTTTTGTATTTTGTCTAACGTTTTTAATTCTAATCAGTGAGAGAGAGAGAAGCTATCATGAGCTTGTTCCATCTTGGCCAGCGTTCGCAGTTTATTCAGTTTTTTCACCCTTTTGATAATGCTTGAAACTTGGGCAGCAGCACAGGAAGTTTAGACTTCAAACTTCTGCCAGCTTTACTAAAGTAAAATGTCCTGTTGGATGCAACTTCATTTCATCTGATGCAGGAAAAATGGTGGGGTAGGGGGTAGGGTGGGGATTCTATGTAGAGAGAGAAAGACATGCAGCGATAAAAATAGACGTGGCAAGATGTTAACAATTAGTGAATCTAGGTAAAGGGTATATCGGTGCTCATTTACTCTTTCAACTATTTCATGAGTTTAAAAAGTTGGTGGGAAAGTCTCATCTTAATAAATTCTATGATCTTAATCTTAGACATCCTGATCTGATCCTGAGATCAACTTACTCGTGCTCTTCAGAGTATTTTTAATTGGTCAAGTTTGGACATACAGAGGGGGAGCTAAATCATTCTAGCCAAAACCTTTTCTGATTTCAAGGTGGCTTTCTTTATTCCTGAGAGATTAAACACTTTCTTTTGGCTATTTGTATATATTTCTTCCCTTATCCCACTTTTCGCCCTTGTTTATTTAACAAATTAAGAAATTTGAATCTGGTGAGTAGTGTTCATCCCACCAAATGTTAATTGTCCATTCTCTTACTTCAGACAATTCCAAGCTCGAGTGTCTCGGCAAACTCTGTTGGCACTTGAGAAAGAAGAGGAGGAGGAAGTTTTTGGATCTTCTGAACCACAACGAAGCACATTGGCTGAACTAAAAAGCAAAGGGAAGAAGACAGCAAGAGCTCCTATCAGCCGTGTAGGAGGTGCTCTCAAGGGTAAGTTTGTTAAGTGTTGTTATGGGAAGCTCTTCGTCTCAGGTGGTAGGCAAATTATGTAAGGAGAACATGTATAAATATATATGTGGACATTGTCCTTCTGTTCTGAGTACTAGGTGGCAAAAAAGAAAAGTCTAAGGAGAACTGAGATCACAGTGTGCAGTAACACTAAAACATGTCAGCATTTTGTCTCTTAATTAAGAAAAACCCATTCTGAGGCCCTTATAATGCAAAAGAAAAAGAGAGAGAGAGAAAAAAACCTAACCTAATATACAGGGAGCATCTAGAGCTTCTCAGTTTTAGTTGTTAGTTGAAAGAATATATGCAATAATATAGCAAGTATTATCAAAGTAAAGCTTACATGTACCAAATCCTCAAAGAATGTTTTAACTTGGTCTTCAGCTTTTGAGGGGTCAGAAATTGGGCTGTCTTTGTATACCTAAAGATGATCAGTAATAGCTTTTTTAAAAATTCACTATTTTTTAGGGAAATTTAGGTTTACAGCAAAATTGAGTGGAAGGTACAAAGATAAATAATTATTAACCAAATTTATAGCAGTTAGACATGTAGACCAGATTTTTAAAAGATCTCTTATCCCTTTCCTGATATCAACTTTTAATACTCAGAATGGGGACTTCTCTGGTGGCACAGTGGTTAAGAATCTGCCTGCCAATGCAGGGGACATGGGTTTGAGCCCTGGTCTGGGAAGATCCCACATGCCGCAGAGTAGCTAAGCCCATGCACCACAACTACTGAGCCTGCGCTCTAGAGCCTGTGCGCCACAACCATTGAAGCCTGTGCGCCCTGGAGCCCGTGCTCCCCAATAAGAGAAGCCACTGCAATGAGAAGTCCGTGTGCAGCAACAAAGACCCAACGCTGCCAAAAATAAATAAAAATTAATACTCAGAATGTTCCTTGGAGATCTGAGAATTAGGGTATAAGGAATATAGTCTTAAAGAATATTTCATCCAGATCATGATGAAGCTTGATTCTAATAAGCAGCCCCACTAAAGAGAATACCACTAATAAGTGGGCTAATTTGTTTTTTCTAGATTCAGTACATTTCAGCTGATTTCCATTGAGGGAAAGTTTTAAACTGAAAAATGAAGATTAAGATTAGGTTAGTCTGATAAAATTAGGCAATGTTAGAATGATGACTGAAGGAAGATGTAGAATTTGTTTCTTGGATATCTATGCATAAAAGATTACAGGTGAGGGAAAAGAGGTAGGGTATAAGTAACATACAGAATGGACTTAAAAATTACTAATTTGATCCATTAAGGTTTTTAAAATTATTATTTAAAAAAATCTATGATTGTGTGGTAGTAGAAGTAATCTCCTTGATTTGGGAAAGAATTAGGTATACCTTCTTGGGCATCTAAATTGATAATTAAAGATTTTACATGGAGTTTTAATATTTTTCTCTTAGCTCCAAGGCACAACAGAGGACTCCAAAATCCAGTTCTTCAACAGATGCAAAGTAATTCTAGAATTACTGTTTTTGATGAAAATGCTGATGAACCTTCTAGAGCGGAGTCATCTAGGCCTACAGGGCAGCCATGGATAGCACCTCCTGTGTCCAGGGCCAAAGAGAATGAGCTGCAAGCTGGCCCTTGGAACACAGGCAGGCCTTTGGAATACAGGGTAAGGACTCTTAGATCCAGTTTATTTGCTGACATAACAAAGACTTCAGAGTTAGAGTAGATGAGTATTTTTAGCATCTCTCTTAATTCCTCTTGAATAATTAGGCATGGTCGGCATATGTTGTGTCAGAATGTAAAACCATGGTAATTTTAGTTTTCTTCTTCATCGCCAGCCTCGTGGCAATGCAGCTTCTATGACAGCTGTACCCTCTGTGCTTCCCAGTTTTACTCCATATGTGGAAGAGACTGCACAACAGCCAGTTATGTGAGTTTGGTTTCCAGATATTTTGAGGTGGGAATTATGAAGAGTGGGCAGGGGCACCTATCCTAGTTCCCAAAGGCATTTTCTTCTTTGTGGGGATGAAGGTAAACCAAAGTTTTATTTCCTTTACATCTATATTTTTTTGAGTATGTTAGGGCTAAAAGACTATTTGTTGGTATTATTAAGGAATAAACTCAATAGGTTTATATTTACATTGCTGTAGTCAAAGACAGTCACTGTGATTTAAATGAGGTGTTCTACCTTTGTTATTGACAGTAATGAGAAATTATGGCAGTTTTTCCTCGTAACCTGCTTTTTCTTTCTGGATGTCTTTTTCTTCCTAACCCTTGGCATTTCTGTTTAAAAGAAAAAATATGATAGATGATGATTAAATAAACAGGCAGTCTGAGATTCAGTCTAATATGTAACATTGTGGAGTTCTAATATTAGGTCGTATTTTGCACCCCATGGCAAGAGTTTCCTCATAACTAAGCTATAACCCTTCGTATATGCTAGGTATGATGTTTGTGTGGGATTTTCATAGAGTCTTTTATCAGTTGAGGAAGGCTTTTAAGCATGTAGATGCTTGGGCCATTCAAGGTTGTGATCCAGTGTATCTGAGGTGAAGACCAGGTATCTTTAGTTGTAAAAAGGTACATAAGAAAATAAAAGATACATAAGTGATTCTGATCCATTGTCCAGATTGAGAACATCTGCCCTATCCCAATTGAGGTACTTTATGCTTCATTCTTTTCAAACCTATATTACCACTCTCATTCTTCCCCCTCAGCTGAGAACATTGAATTTCACATCATCAGTTCCCTAAATGCTATATTCCTAACTCTAATTCTTTGGGGTGCTAAACAATGGAAAATGGGCTGTATTGCATAAGTTAACTTCATTTCATACACTGGCTTTGATTTAGATATTTCCACAGACATAGAAAATAAACTTATGGTTACCAAAGGGGAAAGATGAGGGGAGAGATAAGTTAGGAGGTTGGGATTAACATATACACACTACTATATGTAAAATAGATAACCAACAAGGACCTACTGTATAGCACAGGGGACTATACTCAATATTTTGTAATAACCTATAAGGGAAAAGAATCTGAAAAAGAATATATCTATAAGTATATATATATATATATATATATATGTATAAGTGAATCACTTTGCTGTACATCTGAAACGAACACAAATCAACTATACTTCAATAAAAACAATTTTTTTAATAAAAATATTACCTCCTTTAAAAAAAAGATATGGTATTCAGATTTATTTTTACCTATAACTAATAAAAGCTATATGATGAACCTAACTTACACCTAATTTCTTTCTTCATCATAGTAGTACTCAGAACATAATTGTTGATGGACCATGTAAATTATTTTTAGCCTGTTTTCTCAGTCTTTTTTGTTTTTGTTTTTTGGAATCGCTCACATATAGCCTCACTACTGACATTGTCCCTGTGTTCTGTCAAAACGTAAGAAATAACTCATTTGATCTGTATGGTGAATAATAATTATCTTGCTTCTTTTAGGACACCATGTAAAATTGAACCCAGTATAAACCACATTCTAAGCACAAGAAAGCCTGGAAAGGAAGAAGGAGATCTCCTGCAAAGAGTTCAGAGCCTTCAGCAAGAGTCTGAGGAGAAGAAAGAGAAAATGATGTATTGTAAGGAGAAGATTTATGCAGGAGTGGGGGAGTTCTCCTTTGAGGAGATCCGGGCTGAGGTTTTCCGGAAGAAATTAAAAGAGCGAAGAGAAGGTATGTGTATTGATCTAGTTCAAGTTTGTAAAAATAACTTAGTTGTAGGAAGATTGAGTTGATATGTTAAGTCTGAGGAAAATTACCCCATTGTGTGTACCTTTATGTGATGCTTCTGTGGTTTCTATGTTTCTCCATTTAGGCTGAATTTCCATTGTTGCTTTCCATGAAACCCCTGAGGAAAAATATTAAGCAACTAAGTTTGTGTTCAAAAGTAAAGGAACTGCATGACCAATTCATAATTTCCCTGCAATCGGCAGACAGAGTGCTTTTCCTAACATTTCCTAAATATTTCACTTTACTTTTGATACTTCAGCCGAAATTTCTCCCAGGGCTTATTTAGGTTAACATACTCACTCATTTAGATGATAGTGATGTGTACTGATTAGTAAAGACATTATGTTCTTTCTAAGTTAAGGGAAGCTTCACTATAAATTGAAAAACTGGGAATTTGGGGGAAGTGGGAAGTGGTTCTGATTCTGAAGCCTAGAAGTACTTGGGGGCAAGAGGTGTGCAGAATAGGCTGAAAGTAGGGAAGTATAGCATTTGGAGCTTAAGGCATTAGAAGATGCGCGAGAGTACAGAAAGGGAGGTAAGGGAGAGTCCAGAAATAAATTTCATTCATTTAGACATTTTGACTAGGATCTATACCAAGAAAGAAGAAATTTTTTTTTTTTTTTAAACACAGGCATCCAGAGTAACCTACTATTGCAGCTCAGCTCACTTAAGGAGACGTGGCATTCATAAGGCTAGCTGGGAAACTTAACCATCACTTGTAATTTGTTTGAGAAAAATATATTTCAGAGTTCCAGGTGACAAGTTAGAAGCAAACGTCTGTAAAGCAGACTGTACGTTTGGAATTGCCCTATTTGTTACATCAACTGGTGCCTTCCAAGGTTGACAGAAGTGCTCTGGGCTCAAATAATACATTGAAAAATGGAATCTACGTGTCTAGGTAGGAGACAGGGAATGGTTAAAAAGCAAGGAGCTGGTTGTGTAAAGCTTTTCAAAGTGGGAACCACCACAACAAAGAAGTAGGCTAGCAAAGTAGCCAAATATGAGCTGGGAAAGGAACTAGGTACTTAGATTAAAACTACTGCTTCCTAAAGGGAAGGCTCTAGCTATGCCAAGTATATACCGGTAAAATAGTACATTTTATTCTCAACTAGCCAAAGAAGGACCTGAGCTAGGGTTAGTTGGGATTTGAGTAGTTAAAAAAAGTATTGACCTTTGAGGATATTTTAATACTCATTTCCTAAACTTGTCTCTGAATCTAGTTTGTACTCTTATAAATCCTTATGCCTATAAGAAAGAGGTTTCTTCTTATACTGAAAATTAGCTTCAAAGATTGTTGCAGACTTTCACTCTCAGGTAGGGATATGAGAAATGAGGAAGCCACAGGTTGGGCCTAAAGACAAGGCTGTTATCCTTTCTTACCATTGCTACTTCCAAACCATATTCCCCATCCTCCTTCAAAAAGCTTCTTTCGGATTCATGTCTTCCAATTTTTTTTCTTCTGCCTCTTCAACCTCCTTAGTGTTCTCACCTCAGACTTTTTAGTCACTCCCTGTCACTCATTAACTGACTAAGCACCTGGCTCATATCTTACTTTCTACTCCCTACATGATCCACTATACTGTATTCACCTGGCAGAACCTCAACCCTGCTTAAATCCAGCTCTCTGCTCACACTCTGTACCTGCATCCAAGTATTGATAGTTTAAATGTAGCTGGAGAAAAATGCAACTGTGTGCATCGGTCTCATTTTAAATTCTTTTTTTTGTGGGGGGGGGTATAGTTGTTTTACAATGTTGTATTGGTTTCTACTGTACAGCGAAGTGGAGTTCCCTGTGCTATACAGCAGGTTCTTGTTAGTTATCTATTTTATACATATTAGTGTATATATGTCAATCCCAATCTCCCAGTTCATCCCACCCCACACTTTCCGCCCTTGATAGCCATACGTTTGTTCCCTGCATCTGTGTCTCTATTTCTGCCTTGCAAACCAGTTCATCTGTACCATTTTCCCAGATTCCACATATATGTGGAAATATATGCACATATATTCCACATATATGCAAATATATACCATATTTGTTTTCCTCTTTCTGACTTACTTCACTCTGTATGACAGTCTCTAGTTCCATCCATATCTCTACAAATGACCCAATTTCGTTCCTTTTTATGGCTGAGTAATATTCCATTGTATATATATACCACATCTTTTTTTTTAATATATAAATTTATTTATTTTTGGCTGCATTGGGTCTTCGTTGCTGTGCGCGGGCTTTCTCTAGTTGCAGTGAGCAGGGGCTACTCTTTGTTGTGGTGCCCGGGCTTCTCGTTGTGGTGCGCGGGCTTCTCTTGTTGCGGAGCACAGGCTCTAGGCACACGGGCTTCAATAGTTGTGGCTCGCAGGCTCTAGAGCACAGGCTCAGTAGCTGTGGCACATGGGCTTAGCTGCTCCACGGCATGTGCGATCTTCCTGGACCAGGACTTGAACCTGTGTCCCCTGCATTGGCAGGCGGATTCTTAACCACTATGCCACCAGGGAAGCCTGTACCACATCTTCTTTATCCATTCATCTGTTGATGGACATTTAGGTTGCTTCCATCACCTGACTATTGTAAATAGTGCTGCAATGAACATTGGGGTGCGTGTGTCTTTTTGAATTACGGTTTTTTCTGGGTATATGCCCAGTAGTGGGATTGCTGGGTCATATGGTAGTTCTATTTTTAGTTTTTTAAGGAACCTCCGTACTGTTCCCCATAGTGGCTGTATCAGTTTACATTCCCACCAACAGTGCAGGAGGGTTCCCTTTTCTCCACACCCTCTCCAGCATTTATTGTTTGTAGATTTTCTGATGATGCCCATTCTAACCGGTGTGAAGTGATACTTCATTGTAGTTTTGATCTGCATTTCTCTAATAATTAGTGATGTTGAGCATCTTTTCATGTGCCTCTTGGCCATCTGTATGTCTTCTTTGGAGAAATGTCTATGTAGGTCTTCCACCCATTTTTTGATTGGGTTGTTTGTTTTTTTGATATTGAGCTGCATGAGCTGTTTATATATTTTGGACATTAATCCTTTGTCAATTGCTTCGTTTGCAAATATTTTTTCCCATTCTGAGGGTTGTCTTTTCGTCTTGCTTATGATTTCTTTTGCTGTGCAAAAGCTTTTAAGTTTCCTTAGGTCCCATTTGTTTATTTTTGTTTTTATTTCCATTTCTCTAGGAAGTGGGTCAAAAAGGATCTTGCTGTGATTTATGTCAAAGAGTGTTCTTCCTATGTTTTCCTCTAAGAGTTTTATAGTGTCCAGTCTTACATTTAGGTCTTTAATCCATTTTGAGTTTATTTTTGTGTATAGTGTTAGGGAGTGTTCTAATTTCATTCTTTTACATGTAGCTGTCCAGTCATTTTAAATTCTTGACCACAAATCTCAAATGAGCATTTACCAGTGCCTAACAATCATTCTAGTTTCCTGGTAGGTGAATTTCTTCTTTCTGCTAAACAACTAATTTAATTTTCTTTCATATTTTCAAATCTGCATCCCTGTCCCTCCTCACCTATAATCTCGTTTCTAATTTCATTGAGAAAATAGAAGGAATGTAATGGTAACACCATTTTCTTCCACCAAATCTACCATATCTGCAGTCTGTACCTATACACTCATTCTTTCTGTTAAAATTAACGTTTCCCTGGGGCTTCCCTGGTGGTGCAGTGGTTAAGAATCTGCCTGCCAATGCAGGGGACACGGGTTCGAGCCCCGGTCTGGGAAGATCCCACATGCCACGGAGCAGCTGAGCCCGTGTGCCACAACTACTGAGCCTGCGCCCCTAGAGCCCATGCTTCGCAACAAGAGAAGCCACCGCAATGAGAAGTCTGTGCACCCCAACGAAGAGTAGCCCCACTCACAACTAAAGAAAGCCCGTGGGCAGCAATGAAGACCCAACATGGCCAGTAAATAAATAAATAAATAAATTTTTTAAAAAATTAATGTTTCTCTGTTCTTATCAAAGGAGTGGCCCTTTTTTCTTCCCCTTCCAGTATTTTCCCTTTTTACTAAACCATTCTCACTAATTTATACATATATACTCTAATGTCCCCATTCTTTAAAAAAAAAGGAAAAGAAAAAATCTCCATTATCCTCATATTCTTCTCTAGCTACTACCCCGTTTTTATACTCTCTTTCACAGCAAAATTTGGGGGGAATTGTAATCATCTTTTGCTGCCTATTATTTCCTCAAGCATCCCTTCTATTCCAGTGATCACGGTGACCAGAAACCTCCTTTTTGCCAAATCTTATGGCTCTTTCTCAGTCCTGATCTTTATTGACCTCTTGGCTTCATTTGGCACAGTTGATGAAATACTATATGAAATGCTTCTCTTGGCTTCTTCCTTGATGTGTATTCCCATTCAGTTTCCTTTACTCCTGTTCTTCTCATTCAGGACCTCTTCTTGAGGCCCAGGGGAGAGTTCTGAAGTATCCCAATTATCTTTTCTTTCAACAGCTATCTTTAGGTAATAGATTAAATACTGTTTTCAAGCCATGGACTCTCAAATTCATATCCCCATCCCTGACATTTCACCTGAACCGCAGACTCACATTTAGTTGCCTGCATCTATTGGCTATCCTAATAGACATTTTAAAGTCAACCTAACCAAAAATAGTTATTGGGACTTCCCTGGGGGTCCAGTGACTAACACTTTGCACTCCCAATGCAGCGGGCCCTGGTCCGATCTCTGGTCAGGGAACTAGATCCCACGTGCTGCAACTAAGAGTTTGCATGCCGCAACTAAATATCCTACATACCTCAACTAAAAGATCCCGCATGCCGCAAGGAAGATCCTGCATGCTGCAACTAAGACCTGGTGCAGCCAAATAAATACTTTAAAGAAAAACAAAGTTAGTGATTTCTGTCACAAACCACACCCCAATATGCAAATGTACCACAGGCTTCCCTATCTCAATAAAAGGCATCCCCATGCACGCAGTTAGTTCAAGCCAAAAAAAGTCCAGAAGTCATCTCTGATCCCTCTTTCTTTACCATTCCCCCACATCTAATGAATAAGCCTATCAACTTTACCACCAAGAAATTTCATAAATCTTTTATTTATCACCATTCCCATTATTACCTCTATCGAAACCACAGTCTTTTAGCTGGACTACTGCGATTAGACTTTCTGCCCTCATTCTGGCCTTAACACAGTCCATTTTATTCACAGCAAATTATCTTTTTTAAAAAGTGAGATCATGGGCTTCCCTGGTGGCACAGTGGTTGAGAGTCCGCCTGCCGATGCAGGGGACACGGGTTCGTGCCCCGGTCCGGGAAGATCCCACATGCCGCGGAGCGGCTGGGCCCGTGAGCCATGGCCGTTGAGCCTGCGCGTCCGGAGCCTGTGCTCCGCAACAGGAGAGGCCACAACAGTGAGAGGCCCGCGTACCACACACACAAAAAAAGAAGTCAGATCATGTCACTCCTTTATTTAAAATTCTCCAGTGTTTTTTCATTGTCTTAGAATGCAGTACAGTGTCTTTACCCCTACGTGATTTGGCCGTTGCCTACCTCTCCAACCTCATCTTTTACTTTGCTCCCTCTATCTGTGCTACAACAATGTTGGCCTTCTTTTGGATCCTTGAACACAATAATCTTGTTCCTGCATTAGGGCCTTTGTGCCAGCTAGTCCTTTGGCCTAAAATCTTTCCCCAGATCTTTATATGACTGGCCCCTTGTCATCCAGATTACAGCTTTCTAATGTAACTTTCTTAGATGATCTTCCCTGATCTCTGGTCTTAAGTAGCCCTTGACCTCCATCCCCCTACCCAGTGACACATTCTCACATCACCTATTTAGTTTTATTTTTAAAACTGATTTTTCTTGTTAATTTCTGTGTTTGTCCCAAATTGAACGTTAGCATCACATGACCAAGGACTTTGTATTATGTACCACTAAAACGTAAATTCTTAAAGTTGTGCTTGGCACATAATAGATATTCTATTTTTTATTGACTGAATAAATAATAGAGACCTTGGGGCTTCCCTGGTGGCGCAGTGGTTGAGAGTCCGCCTGCCGATGCAGGGGACACGGGTTCGTGCCCTGGTGCAGGAAGATCCCACATGCCGCGGAGCGGCTGGGCCCGTGAGCCATGGCCGCTGAGACTGCGCGTTCGGAGCCTGTGCTCCACAACGGGAGAGGCCACAACAGTGAGAGGCCCGTGTACTGCAAAAAAATAATAATAATAATAATAGAGACCTAGACCTCAAGTTGAGGGCTTTGCTCCATTTGTATCATTCTCATCTGTAATATTAACATACGTTGAGGACATGAGCCCCAAAGACAGTTTTTGACAGGATAAATTGCTATGAGGAGTAATGCCTCAGCCAACTTCACTGTTTCTAGCTGAGCTACTGACCAGTGCAGAGAAGAGAGCAGAAATGCAGAAGCAGATTGAAGAGATGGAGAAGAAGCTAAAAGAAATCCAAACTACTCAGCAAGAAAGAGCAAGTGATCAGGTCATTCTCTTTTTCAATACATACAACTAATGCTTATTGAAACAAATTTAAACAATATAAAAATATAGAAAGTAAAAAGTCCTGTCAGACCCACTCAGTTTCTGATAGTTTCTTTGCTATTAGTATCAGTAAAGTTGAGCAGGAAAGTAATTTTAACAGGTGACTTCAAATGGAATTTGTGGCATATAAGTGATGCAATTTATTGACTATTGACTTCTTAGTTATACTCTAAATCACTATTCTGTTACTTCTTACTTTAGATTTTTATTCTAGTTATGTTCCATTAAAATGAGATTAGCTAAAGAAATTTAGTGTGTATTTCCGTGCCACTACTCAGTTGAGTACAACAGTACCAGTTTATACTGGGAACATAAATTATTGGGAAGAACTTTTGTGGTACAGACATTTTATATGGTTAATATATGTCTAGGGGAAGAGTATAGTAAAGTTAATTTTGGCACTAAAACTTGAGAATAGGTAGCATTTTCTATATAGTAGGGACACATTGATTTTGTTTATTTAATGCAAATAGCAAGAAGAGAAGATGTCTACAAAGGAGACAGCTGAACTGCGAATTGTTTCAGAGTCTCAGGAAATACCAGGAATGGCTCTATGCAATTCTGTTTGCCCAGTAAACTCTTGTGCCAGGTAGGACCGCATTGGTGGGAGGGATGGTACTTATAGGAGGGCATCTAGAACTGACCTTTGACTCTCTAGTGACTTGAAGTCTCCTTAACTTTTATAGTATTGAGACATGATTTTTCCAAGTCTTTGTCACAACATAAGCTTTGATGCTGATGAGGGAGGTCTGGGTGCTGGCTTTTTTCCATTAAAAAAAATACATGTTTCTTATAAAAACAACCAACTAATTTTTTAAATGATAATACCACCCATTTCTACTACCAAGAGATGACTAGTATTAACATTGGTATATTCTTATTTGTTGTTTTGGTTTTGTTTTATAAAAATGAAAGCTTACCATTTTGTAATCTGCTTATACTGTTAATGTAACTTAACATCTGTTATCAAATATAATTCTATGACAATTTTAATGACTGAAGGTTCTATCTTAAAGAATTTGGTTTAATGGTACTAGAATATTTTCTTTATCTTAGAGTGAAGAAGATTATATTTAATAAAAAGACCTCTTGGACTTTTAAGGATTAAATAATTCTTTCTGTGGGTACTAAGCACATGTTTTAAAACAAATTTCTTCACAGGGAAACTTCACTTGCAGAAAACATTTGGCAAGAACAGCCTCATTCTAAAAGTGAGTTTTATTTGACAATCTCATGAAGAACTTACTGATACAAAGGCATTATGTAATAAGTGTAAATACTTTTCTTGATTGTGGTAAAAGGATTTGAAAGAAAGCAGAGAGAGGGACTAAGGTACTGTTATATTTGAATCATGGAATTCAGTTATAAGCATATGATTCAAGATATGTTAGACATTTGAAAGAATATTTTTATAAAATAACTCATTGCTTTAAAATATTTGGTTTAAATGTAATTTAAATTTATACTAACTACAAAATAATCTTCCACTTTAGTTAGTGTACTCTAGCTAAGCATATCAGTAGTACCCAGCAGCCAAGAGTGGAAAGTGGTTTTTTGGAAGAATGAGGGGGAAAGCTTAAAACTAAAGCTATTTTATATTCAAATTTGTTGTCTTTTCAGAAACATGTTAAAAGTGGTAGAAACATGAATATCCATCTATAAGTAGTTAAAAAAATTCAGTAGAATCTGATTAAACCTCTAATTCTAACCATTAATTTATAGGAAATGCAAAGCATAGAAGAACATGTGAAACAATATAATTGGCAAAAAATCCAGCATTATGGGGCAAACAACCCAGTTTCTAAAATAAAAAATTAATAGCAAAAACAAAAACCCTATAAAATAAGAGCAATTTAAGAGGCATTTCAACTAGTCACAGTGTATGAATCTACTTTGCATTCCTAATTCAAACTTTCTAGAAAGTTTTGGTAAAATGTGAAACCTCTGACTGGATATTTGAATACAGAAATTGTTAATTCTATAGGTATGATCATGTTTTGAGATTATGCTTTTTAAAAAGAGACTATCTCTTTAAGAAATATGTACTAAAATATTTACATATGCAATGATACGGTGTTTTGTATTTGCTTCAAAATAATCCAGAATTGGGTTAGGTTTGGGGGAGTAGTAGTGGGAAATAAAGATGACACAAGATCATCCATGTTTAGGTAATTGTTATTAAATGACGTCTACTTTTATATATTTGGAATTATTTATTATAAAAGATAAACAAAATTGTCTTTATGCTTTCAAACAGCAAAAATGTTAATTGACCTAGTTGTCTTGAAGAGTAGGGCATTTACTCTTAAGAGTGTAAATTTAGTCTCTCTTTCTATAGGTTCCAGTGTACCTTTCTCCATTTTTGATGAATTTCTTCTTTCAGAAAAAAAGACTATCAGGTTTGAGGGGTTTTTTGGTTTTGTTTTGTTTCGACAATTAAAAGTTTTCTATTATTATAAATGAGGATGAAACAGGGGGTTACTGTTATCTATGTTAAGAGAAAAATTGCTGAATGAAATATGTCTTTTTCCAGTCCTTCTGCAGATCCCCCACGGGTTTTAGCCCAACGAAGGCCCCTTGCAGTTCTCAAAACTTCAGAAAGCATCACCTCAAATGAGGATGTATCTCCAGATGTTTGTGTAAGGAGCAATATCCCTAAGTTTATATAAATGGACTAGTGGATAGTTTCATTCAATTCTCACAAAAGTTTAGGGTTAAAATGAAAATTATTGGCTTGAAATAAGCACATGAAAAGACGCTCAAAACCATCTGTTATCAGAGAATGAAAATCAAAACCACAGTGAAATGTTGCACACATGCTCTAGGATGGCTATAATCAAAAAGACAACAAGTGTTGGTGAGGATGGGAAGTAACTAGAACCCTCATACTTTGCTGGTGAGAATGTGAAATGATGCATCCTCTTTGGAAAACAGTTTGACAGTTCTTCAAAATGTTGAACATAGAGTTACCATATGATCCAGCAATTCCCTCCTAGGTATATATCCAAAAGAATTTAAAACATATCTTCACACAAAAAGCTTTACATGAATGTTCATAGCAGCATTTTTCATAATAGCCAAAAACTGGAAACAGCCCAGTGTTCGTCAACTGATGCATGGATAAACAAAACGTTGTGTATCCATACAATGGAATATTATTCAGCCATAAGAAGGAATGAAGTACTGATATATCTTACAACATGAATGAACCTTGAAAACACTGCTAAAATGAAGCCACACACAAAAGAACACATATTGTATGATTCCATTTATGTGAAATGTCCAGAATAGGCAAATCCATAAAGACAGAAAGTAGATTAGGGATTTCCAGGGGATTAGGGAGAGAGTGAGAGTGGGTTGGAAAGTGACTACAAATGGATATGGTGTTTCTTTTTGAGGTGATGAAGATGTTCTGGAGTTAGATGGTGATGGTTGCAAAGCCCTATGAATATACTAAAAACCACTGAAATGCACACTTTTAAAGGGTGAAGTTTTGGGTATGTTAATTATATCTCAGTTTTTTAAAGTGGGGGAAAAATCACTGCCTTGAAAGCCAAGGATCTTATAAAATGTTTATGAAACATTGGCAATGAAAGAGTTATGTGAACGAACCTTTTTTTTTTGTAGTAATGTTTTATTTTAATCACTGTGGACTAGTGACATGATAATACTTAGGATAAAAAAAGACCCTGTGTAGATATTCAAGACAAAGTAAATAAACTTTATCAGTGACATTTCATTGAAGTCTTAAACCAGCATCTGGAAACTTGTCTTGAGATTGAAGGGAACTGAGTATGTTTAATCTGAAGACTTTTAAGGGGAGACATGATCAGTAGCTACAGTGATTTAAAACACTGATTTAAAACAGTATATTCTCCACATCCTAGGGAATGACTCAAACATGTTTTTGTTTACTTATTTATTGAGGTATATTTTATATTCATAAACTGCACAAATATTAATTTTTATATATGTGAATATCTGTGCGGTCTTCACCCATGTCAAGATACAGAAAATTTCCAGCAACCCAGAGGAACCTCGGGAGCCATTTATGACTAAAGGTGGTCAGGCCCCATTCCAACTATACTGAATTGGAATTTCCAGGGATAAAACCCAAGCATGTATTTTTATTTGTTTTAAATAGTTTCCCAGGTAATTCTAATATAGGTAGTCCACTGACTGCTATGAAAAGATAATGATGTAGAAGAGTAAGTTTTACATACTGTGTTCTGGAGAATACCACCAGAGAATAGATGGATAGGCTAGATTTGGAGGTAGTGGTTCTAGGTTCAGCTGTTCAAGGATGGACTAAATTATTAAAGGGGTAAGTCTCAATCTAGTTTTTTTGTCTTAAACCTCTTACTTGAATTTTGTTAATAGGTACCTACCAGGATTCTTTCCCCTACCAAAAAAAAAAATTTAAAGTATCTAAACTAATAGGGCCATAAGTAGAATTTCATAAAATGTATTCTTAGACTGCAGACATCTATTTTACTCTAATCTTACAATTTTTTAGTTTCACTTATTGTTTCTTCTAGATGTGTCTCACCTCTACTAAATAATGTTGAGTCAGAAATTCAGAGTATATATCATATTGGTAATGATTTAGAAAATTAATATCTAGTATCTATAAGGGTTAAATGAAATAGGCACTTTTGTGTACTTCGGGTAAATGTATAAAATGGTACAATCCCTCTAAGGGCGGTATGTATAAAGACACTTAGTGTTCAATTACCTTTTTGACCTGATAGTTCTACTTTTATGAATTATTCCTAAGAAAGTTAACATATTCTTAAAGATTTAAATCTACAAGAATATTTAAAATAGTTTTATGACAGTGAAAAACGGGATAACCTAAAACATTAGGTCAACTTCTGATAAACCCACAATGTTACCATCATGTTTCTAAAGAATTTTTAATAGCACAGAAAATATACTAAAAAATATAATGAGAAGGAATAATATAGACTAGCATAGATGCTATAATTTCACTTGTTTTAAAACCTCTTTTTTAAATGCATAGAATATGCTTGTGCATGTATCCTACCAGATGTATATGGTCATAGCAGTTGCCTCTGGGGAGTAGTAACTGGAGTGGAGACGTCAGGGGGAATCAAGTGTGGAAAGGAGACTTTTTCACTATATATCCTTTTAAACTAGTTGACTTTTTAAAACTATATACCTGTATTACTTTTAAAGACAAAGGTGTATTTTTTTTATGGCGACAAAGGCGTATTTTAAATGTTTTCCATTATTTTATACTTTTTTTCCCATATTTTCTACCATGATCATGAATTACCTTTAAGAAATAAAATAGAAATTAAACATTTGTCAAAGAAAAAGACTTAAAAGCTAGGAGGATAGCAGATTATTGGAACATATTCTAGGCCAAAGCCAGAAGAAAAATAGCATTAGTCCTCTAGTTCCTAGGTGAAATTGGTTGGGAAAAAAACATTGTCCAGTATTTTTCCTTTGTATGGAGAATCCTCACAGTGTATTTTTTGATGATATATAATTTGCTGTTTTCATAATACAAAACCTTTTTCCTCAAATGTAATGATGTGCTTTTTAAATTTGTCTTTCTCTAGAGATTCTGATATGATGCTTTTGCACCCTGTGTTAAAAATCACTTATGTAATATGTATCTCTTTCACTAAAAAAGATAGGCCATTCATATGCTCACTGAAATGTTTGAGCTAAGTTTTTTGTGGTTTTTCAGGATGAATTTACAGGAATTGAGCCCTTGAGTGAGGATGCTATTATCACAGGTTTCAGGAATGTAACTATTTGTCCTAACCCAGAAGACACTTGTGACTTCGCTAGAGCAGCTCGTTTTGCATCCACTCCTTTTCATGAGATAATATCCTTGAAGGATCTCCCTTCTGATCCTGAGAGACTGTTGCAGGAAGAGGACCTAGATGTGAAGACTTCTGAGGACCAGCAAACTGCTTGTGGCACTATCTACAATCCAACTCTCAGCATCAAGAAGCTGAGGTGACTGGTGATTATAGGTTGTACAAATCAGGTTGTTTGAGGGCTTTCTTATTCTGTGTGTGCTTGTCAGTTATAGCAATCAATTATGAAGCTTTTACGACCTGCTGGGTACTGTGCTAAGTGCTTTACCTGACAGCTGGGCTCCTCCAGATAAAGTGTTAATGGGATTTAGTATCTGATTTGATTCTAAGGGTTAAAAGTAAATTTTGCCGGATATGGTATCTTTGAGAAAACTCAGCAAAGTGTACCTGATTGGTAGAGACGAGGCATTTATTTTTCCTTTAATATTGAGGTTAAAATAATGGTAGAGTAGGTTGATGCTAATTTCAAATAGGCAATTAGAGACATGTTTTTGGTTTTCTTTAACATCTTTATTGGAGTATAATTGCTTTACAGTGTTGTGTTAGTTTCTGCTGTACAACAAAGTGACTCAGCTACATGCACACATATATCCCCATATCCCCTCCCTCCTGCGTCTCCCTCCCACCCTCCCCATCCCACCACTCCAGGTGGTCGCAAAGCACTGAGCTGATCTCCCTGTGCCATGAAGCTGCTTCCCACTAGCTATCTATTTTACATTTGGTAGTGTATTCGTGTCAGTGCTACTCTCCCACCTCGTCCCAGCCCACCCTTCCCCTTCTCCATGTCCCCAAGTCCACTCTCCACATCTGTGACTTTGTTCGTGTCCTGCCCCTAGGTTCATCAGAACCTTTTTTTTTTCTTTTAGATTCCATATATATATGTTAGCATACAGCATCTATTTTTCTCTTTCTGACTTGTATCACTTTGTATGACAGACTCTAGGTCCATCCACCTCACTACAAATAACTCAGTTTCATTTCTTTTTATGGCTGAGTAATATTCCATTGTATATATGTGCCACATCTTCTTTATCCATTCATCTGTCAGTGGACACTTAGGTTGCTTCCATGTCCTGGCTATTGTAAATAGTGCTTCATTGAACATTGTGGTACATGACTCTTTTTGAATTATGGTTTTCTCAGGGTATATGCCCAGTAGTGGGATTGCTGGGTCATATAGGAATTCTAGTTTTAGCTTTTAAAGGAAGCTCCATACTGTTCTCCATAGTGGCTGTATCAATTTACATTGACACCAACAGTGCAAGAGGGTTTCCTTTTCTCCACACCCTCTCCAGCATTTATTGTTTGTAGGTATTTTGATGATAGCCATTCTGACTGGTGTGAGGTGATACCTCACTGTAGTTTTGATTTGCATTTCTCTAATGATTAGTGATGTTGAGCATTCTTTCATGTGTTTTTTGGCAATCTGTATATCTTCTTTGGAGAAATGTCTGTTTAGGTCTTCTGCCCATCTTTGGATTGGGTTGTTTGTGTTTTTGATATTGAGCTACATGAGCTGCTCGTATATTTTGGAGATTAATCTTTTGTCAGGTGTTTCATTTACAATTATTTTCTCCCATTCTGAGGGTTGTCTTTTCATCTTGTTTATGGTTTCCTTTGCTGTACAAAAGCTTTTAAGTTTCATTAGGTCCCATTTGTTTATTTTTGTTTTTATTTCCATTTCTCTAGGAGGTGGGTCAAAAAGGATCTTGCTGTGATTTATGTCATAGAGTGTTCTGCCTATGTTTTCCTCTGTGAGTTTTATAGTATCTGGCCTTACATTTAGGTCTTTAATCCATTTTGAGTTTATTTTTCTGTATAGTGTTAGGGAGTGTTCTAATTTCATTCTTTTAAATGTAGCTGTCCAGTTTTCCCAGCACCACTTATTAAAGAGGCTGTCTTTTCTCCATTCTACATTCCTGCCTCCTATGTTCTTGGATTGGAAGAATCAACTTTGTGAAAATGACTATACTACCCAAAGCAAAGATAAGGTGACCATGTGTGCGTGGGTTTATCTCTGGGCTTTTTGTCCTGTTCCATTGATCTATATTTCTGTTTTTGTGCCAGTACCATACTGTCTTGATTACTGTAGCTTTGTAGTATAGTCTGAAGTCAGGGAGCCTGATTCCTCCAGCTCTGTTTTTCTTTTGCAAGATTGTTTTGGCTATTTGGGGTCTTTTGTGTTTCTGTACAAATTGTGAAATTTTTTGTTCTAGTTCTGTGAAAAATTCCATTGGTAGTTTGATAGGGATTACATTGAATCTGTAGATTGCTTTGGGTAGTATAGTCATTTTCACAAAGTTGATTCTTCCAATCCAAGAACATAGTATATCTCTCCATCTGTTTGTATCATCTTTAATTTCTTTCATCAGTGTCTTATAGTTTTCTGCATACAGGTCTTTGTCTCCTTAGGTAGGTTTATTCCTAGGTATTTTATTCTTTTTGTTGCAGTAGTAAATAGGAGTGTTTCCTTAATTTCTCTTTCAGAGTTTTCATCATTAGTGTATAGGAATGCAAGAGATTTCGGTGCATTAATTTTGTATCATGCTACTCTACCAAATTCATTGATTAGCTCTAGTCATTTTCTGGTAGCATCTTTAGGATTCTCTATGTATAGTATCATGTCATCTGCAAACAGTGACAATTTTACTTCTTTTCCCATTTGGATTCCTGTTATTTCTTGGTCTTCTCTGATTGCTGTGGCTAAAACTTCCAAAACTATGTTGAATAATACTGGTGAGAGTGGGCAGCCTTGTCTTGTTCCTGATCTTAGTGGAAATGGTTTCAGTTTTTCATCATTGAGGACGATGTTGGCTGTGGGTTTGTCATATATGGCCTTTTGTGTAGAGGTAGGTTCCCTCTGTGCCTACTTTCTGGAGAGTTTTTATCATAAGTGGGTGTGGAATTTTGTCAAAAGCTTTTTCTGCATCTGTTGAGATTATCATATGGTTTTTCTCCTTCAATTTGTTAATATGGTGTATCACATTGATTGATTTGCATATATTGAAGAATCCTTGCATTCCTGGGATAAACCCCACTTGATCATGGTGTATGATCCTTCTAATGTGCTATTGGATTCTGTTTGCTAGTATTTTGTTGAGGATGTTGCATCTATGTTCATCAGAGATATTGGCCTGTAATTTTCATTTTTTGTGACATCTTTGTCTGATTTTGGTATCAGGGTGCTGGTGGCCTCATAGAATGAGTTTGGGAGTGTTCCTCCCTCTGCTATATTTTGGAAGAGTTTGAGAAGGATAGGTGTTAGCTCTTCTCTAAATGTTTGATAGAATTCGCCTGTGAAGCCATCTGGTCCTGGGCTTTTGTTTGTTGGAAGATTTTAAATCACAGTTTCAGTTTCAGTGCTTGTGATTGGTCTGTTTATATTTCCTATTTCTTCCTGGTTCAGTCTCAGGAGGTTGTGCTTTTCTAAGAATTTGTCCATTTCTTCCAGGTTGTCCATTTTATTGGCATATAGTTGCTTGTAGTAATCTCTCATGATCCTTTGTATTTCTGCAGTGTCAGTTGTTACTTCTTTTTCATTTCTAATTCTATTGATTTGAGTCTTCTCCCTTTTTTTCTTGATGAGTCTGGCTAATGGTTTATCGATTTTGTTTATCTTCTCAAAGAACCAGCTTTTAGTTTTATTAATCTTTCCTATTGTTTCTTTCATTTCTTTTTTGTTTATTTCTGATCTGGCCTTTATGATTTCTTTCCTTCTGCTAACTTTGGGGTCTTTTGGCTCTTCTTTCTCTAATTGCTTTAGGTGTAAGGTTAGGTTGTTTATTTGAGATTTTTCTTGTTTCTTGAGGTAGGATTGTATTGCTATAAACTTCCCTCTTAGAACTGCTTTTGCTGCATCCCATAGGTTTTGGGTCATCTTGTTTTCATTGTCTTGTGTTTCTAGGTATTTTTTGATTTCCTCTTTGATTTCTTCAGTGATCTCTTGGTTATTTAGTAGCATATTGTTTAGCCTCCATGTGTTTGTATTTTTTACAGTTTTTTTCCTGTAATTGATATCTAGTCTCATAGCGTTGTGGTCGGAAAAGATACCTGATAATGATTTCAGTTTTCTTAAATTTACCAAGGCTTGATTTGTGACCCAGGATATAGCCTATCCTGGAGAATGTTCCATGAGCACTTGAGAAGAAAGTGTATTCTGTTGTTTTTGGATGGCATGTCCTATAAATATCAATTAAGTCCATCTTGTTTAATGTGTCATTTAAAGCTTGTGTTTCCTTATTTATTTTCATTTTGGATGATCTGTCCATGGGTGAAAGTGGGGTGTTAATGTCCCCTACTGTTGTGTTACTGTCGATTTCCCCTTTTATGGCTGTTAGCATTTGCCTTCTGTATTGAGGTGCTCCTATGTTGGGTGCATAAATATTTACAATTGTTATAGCTTCTTCTTAGATTGATCCCTTGATCATTATGTAGTGTCCTTCTTTGTCTCTTGTAATAGTCTTTATTTTAAAGTCTATTTTGTCTGATATGAAAATTGCTACTCCAGCTTTCTTTTGATTTCCATTTGCATGGAATATCTTTTTCCATCCCCTCACTTTCAGTCTGTATGAGTCCCTAGGTCTGAAGTGGGTCTCTTGTAGGCAGCATATGTACGGGTCTTGTTTTTGTATCCATTCAGCCAGTCTGTGTCTTTTGGTTGGAGCATTTAAACCATTTACATTTAAGGTAATTATCGATATGTATCTTCCTATTACCATTTTCTTAATTGTTGGGTTTGTTATTGTAGGTCTTTTCCTTCTCTTGCATTTCCTGCCTAGAGAAGTTCCTTTAGCATTTGTTGTAAAGCTGGTTTGGTGGTGCTGAATTCTCTTAACTTTTGCTTGTTTGTAAATGTTTTAAATTCTCTGTCAAATCTGAATGAGGTCCTTGCTGGGTAGAGTAACCTTGGTTATAGGTTTTTCCCTTTTATCACTTTAAATATATCCTGCCACTCGCTTCTGGCTTGCAGAGTTTCTGCTGAAAAATCAGCTGTTAACCTATGGGGATTCCTTTATATGTTATTTGTTGCTTTTCCCTTGCTGCTTTCAGTATTTTTTCTTTTTATTTAATTTTTGATAGTTTGATTAATATATGTCTCGGCGTGTTTCTCTTTGGGTTTATCCTGTATGGTACTCTCTGTGCTTCCTGGACTTGATTGACTATTTCCTTTCCCATGATAGGGAAGTTTTCAACTATAATCTCTTCAAATATTTTCTCAGAGCCTATCTTTTCCTCTTCTTCTTCTGGGACCCCTATAATTCGAATGTTGGTGTGTTTAATGTTGTCCCAGAGTCTCTGAGAATGTCCTCAATTCTTTCATTCTTTTTTTTTTTTTTTTTTTGGTACGAGGGCCTCTCACTGTTATGGCCTCTCCCGTTGCGGAGCACAGGCTCCAGACGCGCAGGCTCAGCGGCCATGGCTCACGGGCCCAGCCACCCCGCGGCATGTGGGATCTTCCCGGACCAGGGCATGAACCCGCATCCCCTGCATCGGCAGGCGGACTCTCAACCACTGCGCCACCAGGGAAGCTCCATTCTTTTTTCTTTATTCTGCTCCCTGGCAGTTATTTCCACCATTTTATCTTCCAGCTCACTTACCCATTCTTCTGTCTCAGTTATTCTGTTATTGATTCCTTCTAGAGTATTTTTAATTTCAGTAATTGTGTTGTTCATCACTGTTTGCTCTTTAGTTCTTCTAGATCCTTGTTAAATGTTTCTTGTATTTTCTCCATGCTGTTGCCGAGGTTTTGGATCATCTTTACTATCATTATTCTGAATTCGTTTTCCAGTAGGTTGCCTATTTCGTCTTCATTAATTTGGTCTTGTAGGTTTTTACCTTGCTCCTTCGTCTGTAACAAGTTTTTTTGTCCTTTTTCTTTTTCTTTTTTTTTTTTTTGATGGGTGGTGTTGTATTCCTGTCTTACTGGTCGTTTGGCCTGAGGCGTCCAGCACTGGAGTTTGCAGGCAGTTGGATATATCCAGGTGTTGGTGCTGAGATGAGGACCTCCAGGAGGCCTCACTCCGATTGATATTCCCTGGAGTCTGAGGTTCTCTGTTAGTCCAGTGGTTTGGACTCGGAGCTCCCATCACAGGAGCTCAGGCCCGACCTCCAGCCTGGGAACCAAGATCCCGCAAGCTTTGTGGCAGGATAAAAAAAAAAGGAAGAAAGAAAGAGAAAACTGGGCAGTACAATATCAAAGAATAAAAAACAAAATAAAATTAGAAAGATAAAAAATATATTAGGAAAAATAAACTAATTGAAGTAACTGCAACAAGGTAAAATAAAACCGCAGCAGAAAAAAAAGGAAAAAAGGGGGGGTGGGGTGGGAAAGAAGCCAAAAGGAGAGATCACTAATAAAGTGTAAAAAATAAAATAAAATTAGAATAATAAAAGGTTTATTAAGAAAAATAAAAATACAAAAGAATCAACAGCAGTGAATCAACAAGGTAAAACAGAACCCAATCTAAAAGAGAAGAAAAGAAAAGAAAAAAAGCCTTGACTCTGGGGGAGGAGTTTAGGCGGGGATGGGGTTTAGGGTGGGGCGGGACCTAGGGCATGGGGGTGACGTTTGAGCATGGGGTGGGGCCAAGGCGGGACAACGTTCAAGCATGGGGCAGGGCCTCTGCTTAGGACCTGCACAGAAGGGGGTAGGCAGGACGTGGAAAGAAAGACCTCTAGAGTGTGGCATTCGGGAGTTTGGAGGTAGAGCCCTGAGTGAGGGTGTAGGGGCAGGGCTTGGGCTCTCCGGGGCAGGAGGGAGGCTCTGAGGGCAGAGGATTAGGCCCTGGACCCCAACAGGCTTCCCAGTGCCTAAGTGGACAGGGAAGGCACTGGCCGTGTTACCTTCCGTTTCTTCATGCCCCTCCCCCATGGTCTCTGCCAGGGTCTCCCGCACCCGCCCCCCACTGGGCCACTGGACCCCTAACCATGGGTGGGTCCTGCTGGGTGTAGGAACTCCTCCTCCCCCAGACACCCCTCAGGGGTGTTGGTCCCTGAAGTCCAACCTTTACTTTTGCTCCCCCTTCCCTCCCTCCCACTCCCTCAGGACCCGTGCGTCTGGAGAGGGCCTCAGTGGGGAGAGGATCAGGCCCAGGATCTCAGCAGGTTCCTGGGGGTCCAAGTGGGCAGTGGAAACATGGCCATGCTCCCTTTTGATCCTCTGCCCTCCTAATGATTCCCCAGTTTCCCCCTTTCGGGGTGGATCCCTTACCCTCCCCCAGCTGCCCCTCAGGGGTGCCAGTCCGGTCCCCCTCCACTTCTCTTCCTCCTTCACTCCCCCCACACCTCACATCCTACCTGGTGGCTGGGGGTTTCTCCCGTCCCCTGAGATGTCTGTGGTCCCCCACCAGTGCCTGGTAGGTGCCCTAGTTTTGAGGAGACACGAATTTCTCGTCCTCCTGGTAGCCATGTTGGCTCCACTGGAGACATGTTATTTAAAATATCTTTTGATAGAGAGGTGGAAATGAATAAAGAAGAGGGGGGGAATGGCATAGAGAGCCAGGGACTAAGCCTTGTGATCTCTCTATATTTAAAAGCCACCTGATTTAAACAAACTTATTCCAGTTTTAGGAATAGTTTTTTGTGTTTTTTTTAAGGAGCAAGCTGCTTTTTTATAAATTTTATTTTATTTATTTATTTTTGGCTGCCTTGGGTCTTCATTGCTGTGTGCGGGCTTTCTCTAGTTGTGGCGAGTGGGGGTACTCTTCATTGTGGTACGTGGCTTCTTATTGCAGTGGCTTCTCTTGTTGTGGAGCATGGGCTCCAGGACGGGCTTCAGTAGTTGTGGCTTGCAGGCTCAGTAGTTGTGGCGCACGGACTTAGTTGCTCCGCGGCATGTGGGATCTTCCCGGACCAGGGTTCAAACCCGTGTCCCCTGCATTGGCAGGCGGATTCTTAACCACTGCGCCACCAGGGAAGCCCAGGAATATTCTTTAATTTGCCATTTTGTACTTTTAAAACTGTATTTTCAAACTTTTTTCACATTTTCTAGCATGTATTCACCTTGAATAATTTCTCTTTTTCTTTCTTGACCTTTGCTTATTGAAGAGTTAAAAAGTCCAAAGAAAGGATAAAGAGGAAGGAAGTTAGTGTCTTAGTTTTTCTCAGTCAGTTTAGAATAGACGTAGAAGAAGGCATTTCCTATAGATTAGGTTAATAAAACATAAATTTAATGCTTGGCGTTGATTTTCAACCAGAGTAGATAAAGTTACCTAGATTCTGATTATGAATCTTTTTTTTTTTTCAGGAAAATAATGGACTTCAAAATTGAGGCTATTGAATAGCAAATAAAAGTATAATAAAGATAAGTTGATATAAATTACCCCCTTGAGGATTGACTGATCTGTGGTTCTTTCAGCCCAATTATTGAAGACAGCGGTGAAGCCACACACTCCTCTGGGTTCTCTGGATCTTCTGCCTCAGTTACAAGCACCTCCTCCATCAAATGTCTTCAAATTCCTGAGAAACTGGAGCTCACTAGTGAGACTGCAGGTAGGTTCATATATACCATTTGTAAACAAATATCTATATCCATGTCCAGTGAACACTTATTTATCAGAGCAAACTGAGGTATAAGTATTTCTTCTCTAGAAAAGTTGCCATAAATTGTGAAATCTCTAGAATAGGTGAGTACTAACTGAATTCGGTATCATAAAGACCTGAGATAGATGAGTCTTGTTAGGTTAGCAGTATTGATCATGCAATCATGGTTTTTTTTTCCCCCTCCTCTGTTATAATACCCATTTTAAGTTTTGGAATAATTTTTTTTGAACATTTTTTTTCCCGCAGACAGCCCTACTCAGTCACCCTGGTGTTCACAGTATCGCAGACAGCTGCTAAAATCCCTACCAGAGCTGAGTACCTCTACAGAGTTTTTTGTAGAAGATAAACCAATGCCTAATTTAGAAATAGAGAAGGAAATTGAATTAGGTAAGTATCGTTGAATGCATGTCCTTTTGTGTATGACAGTATACAAATAAGTGATTATTTGTACTTGAATTTGATGCTTAAGTACAATCAATATTTCTAGAATGTAAGAAACAACATTATAGGAGTTGACACATTGATAAGTTCATGTCCCAGTAACAATGGAATTCTGTCTTCCCCTCTTTCAATTTTTTTATCCCCTCTTTCAGTTTTTAACAAATGATTTTGAAAAGTATTCTAGCTGCTACTAACTGGCAAATATAAAGTGAGTGCCTTTAGCCCTTAAGCCAGGAAGTAAAAGCTAGGGGGCTATATATATTCACAGTGATTTTGAAATGGAATCAAACCTTCTCAACAGATAATGAGGATTATTGCATTAAACAACAATACCTGATATGTGAAGACTACAAATTATTCTGGGTGACGCCAAGAAACTCTGCAGAGTTAACCATAATAAAGGTGGGACTGATTCTCTGTCATTTCAATTTCTTTGTAAATAATGTTGGTTGAAGCAGTAACTGTGACCCCATGGTACCATAAGATCCTTCTCATAGTCTATAAGCTTCCTTATAGGAAAGTCAGTGATGCATAAAGAAATCACTCACCATTATATGCCAAGATGAGATATCAAAAATGAGAGGGTACGGCTTCCCTGGTGGCGCATTTGTTGAGAGTCCGCCTGCCAATGCAGGGAACGCGGGTTCGTGCCCCAGTCCGGGAGGATCCCACATGCCGCGGAGCAGCTGGGCCTGTGAGCCATGGCCTCTGAGCCTGCGCATCCAGAGCCTGTGCTCCGCGACGGGAGAGGCCACAGCAGTGAGAGGCCCGCGTACCACAAAAAAAAAAAACAATGAGAGGGTATTGTATAAATCTCTCAATGTGTCCAAACATGTCAGGTGTTACATCAATTTTATCTTTTTGAGGACATCTGAAATTTTTTGGCTCACTCCAATCTGGACAAGTTACATTCTAGGCTTGACACGTACACACACACACACACACGTACACACACACACACACACACTACATTACCTTGAAATTTCCATTCACCATCATTCCAGGGATTCACATGACCTCTTTTTTATATTGAATGCCTAGTTACGTTGGATCCCATTTTCTTTTTCTTTCTTGGTTTAAGTCCTCATATTTTAGTAGCTTCCTGAGAAAGGATGCATAGGATGTAAATTTTTTGAAACCTTGCATGTCAAAAAATTTCTTATTCCACATCTTTATTTGATTGGTAGGTTGGCTGGATATTAGAATTCTAGGTTCAAAACTTTTTTTCTTTAGAATTTTGAAGATAAGCTCCATTAGCTTTTGGCTTCTAACCTTGCTTTTAAAATCTTTTGCCATTCTCTGTGTGATTTTTTTTTTTCCCCCTCTCTCTGGATCCTTGTAGGATCTTACGTTTGTCCCCAGCATTCTGAAATTTCACAATTACATGCTTTGGTGAAAGTGTATTTTCACCCATATGCTAGGCACTTGATGGCCATTTCAATCTGGAGACTCCTTCAGTTCTGAGAAATTATCTTCAAAGAAAAAATTATTTCTTCCCCCCAGTCTTTTCTGTTCACTTATTCTAGAATTCCTTTTATTAGGATTTGGGGTCTCCTGGACAGATTCTTTAAAAACCTTATCTTTTTTTCTCCTATTTTCTCTTTGTCTTTTTGCTTTACTTTCTGAATGTTTTGTCAACTTTATTTTCAGTCTTTTTACTGGGTTTTTCATTTCTTTTATCATGTATTTAATGTTCTTTCTTTGTAGCATTCTGTTCTTCGTTTCAAAGATAAAATATTCCTTATCTCTCTGAGTATATTAATGATACTTTAATTTTTTTTTTCTCCCTGCATCATCTGTTTCCTTTTGTCTGTTTTGATCTCTGTCTTTCATATTAGAGGCTTTCTTCAAGTCTTTGGCTGTCTCTTCATATTTAAGTGTGGGATGCTAGAAAGCCAGTTGAAATCTCTGTTATATGGTGGGACCTTGACAGCTGTAGACTTCACTGTACAGTGATCTCACTTGGCCATTTTGTTGGAAAATCCTCAATCTTTGGGTCTTTTGAGCTTATCAGATTCCTTAGAGAAAACTTCTGGTTTCCTGCCTAGAGCATGTAATCCTGGCTGCTAGCCTCCTGAAAGCTGCATGGGGAAGTTAGTCTGGAGAGTAGAGGGGCAGGAAGATGCATCCTAACATTTGACATATAATAAACTTTTTCCTCTTCTCCATATGGTATTCCCACCCTCAACAATGCACGGTGTCCTCTAGTCCAGAGCCCTTCTGTTTTATATTCTCTAGGAATAAACTTCTGGTCTTCAAGAATGAGAGAGAGGCAGGGCTAGGCTGGGCTACAGGAGCAGGAGGGGAGTCTGGGGACTGATGTTCTCTTTACAGAGTTCAACCACCCCTGGTTTAGCTCCACCTTCACCCTTACTTCCATAGGTAATTAGTGCCACCAGTTTTATATTATAGGGAGATGGTCTTGTAGTATAAATATGGTTGCTTTCAGCTTTCTCCACTGCTAGAATCAGCTTTCTTGGGTCTGTTAAGTGGATTGTTACCTCTTATTATTCTCTTTCCAGCTTTCAGAATTTCCTGCTGCTCCATCCTTTATTATAGATTTCTACCTTTTAAAATATCCCATTACTATTATTTCTGTTGGGATATAGGAAGGGCTGGAGGGAATGTTTTCATTCTGCCAACTATAACCATAGATTCTAATGACTCTTATTTTTAAAATATATTTTCTTACAGGTATCTTCCCAACCTGTCCCATGGGACTTTTATATCAACTTCAAGTTAAAGGAACGTTTAAATGAGGAGTGTGATAATTTGTGTATCTGTTATCAATACCAAGATGGCTGTATTGTTTGGCACCAATATATAAACTGCTTCACCCTTCAGGTTTGCAATAATATGAAAACATATCATTTAAAGTCCTCAAGTAGAGAGATTTGTGCTCCATTTAGCAAAGGAATTTAGTACAGAATTCCTGTTAATCTTCTAGAAATAGACCAATTAAATTATGAGTTTAAAGCATTGTTTTCTTTTTCCAAGTTATTTTGACCAAGAACCTCCTTTAACTTTTTATTATGTCAATTTTCAAACATATAAAAATAGACAGAATTGTGTAATGACCTGGTCATCTAACTGTGACCATCACCAGCTCATGTCCACTTTTGTTTTAAATTCCTGGTCTGGTAATTCCAACATCCCTGCCATGTCTGGTTTTGATCCTTGTTCAAATTGCATTTTTTGCTTTTTGGTATGCCTTGTAATTTTTTCTTGATAGCCAGGCATGATGTATTGGGTAAAAGGAGCTACTGTAAATAGGCCTTTAGTAATATGATGATGAGGTGTAAGGGGAGGGAAGGTGTTGTACAGTGCTATGATTATCGTCTTTTGCAGCGAGCCTATGCCTTTGGACTGTGAACTTCACAAGTTTCTCAGTTTCCTACCCCCATACCCGCCACCACCCGGCTTAGGTAGGACAAGATGGCTGGAGTGGGCTGGAATTGTGTATTTCCCTTCCCCAGGTCAGGTAGGCTCTGAAAATGCCCCAGCAGGTTAGGCTCTGGTTAACTAGTTTCCCCTGAAGGCAGGCCTTGTTAAAAAGAACAGAGTGCTGTGGCCTATTTCAAATGGTTCTTTTTCCCCCTCCCGCTGCTGGAAGCACTAGGGGAATTTTTCTGTGATATTTACTGTGAGAACCTGGTCTGGCTCCTGGAGGTAAAGTTCACAAAAATGTGGGGCCCCCCTATGCTTACAGATCCTAAAGGAGTTGTTGATTTTTCAGTTGGCTCAGCTTTTTACATGTTAGGACAGTAGTAACTTCCAAGCTCCTTATGTGAGGAATGGAAACCAGAGGTCTATTTTTGCCACTCTTGTTCTATCTATATTTTCCCCCTGGATCATTTTTGGAACCCAAACACAATATATCTTTTTTGGCCACACCACACAGCTTGCGGGATCTCAGTACCCCAACCAGGGATTGAACCCAGGCCCTTGGCAGTGAAAGCCCAGAATCCTAACCACTAGGCCACCAGGGAACTCCCCACAATATATCATTTTATTCTTTGGAATGTTCTTAAGAAAGTTTTACTGCCTTTTTTTAGTTTAGTGTTTCCGAGTTTTTTATTTCTCATCTCTTTTTAAATTGAAGTATAGTTGATAGACAATGTTATATTAGTTTCAGGTGTACAACATAGTGATGGTTTTGCTGCAATTTTGATGGTAATACAAATTCTCCAAAATGGTTGGAATGATGGTATTTTAAAACTACCATTTATAGAGTACCTATTATGGGCCAGGCTCACCCCTGATGCTCTTCATCCATTATTTCATTAAATCCTTATAAACAATCTAATTGGAGAGCAGCATTATTAAAAATGGGACAAAAACCCAACCTACAAAGGAGCCGACATTCTAATAGAGAACAACAAGGAAGAGTACAGGGCAGTGGTAAGCAAGGTATTGAGTATAAGTCACCCCAAATTAAGAAATAGTTTTCTGTCCTTCTATTTCCAGGATCTTCTTCAATACAGTCAATTTATTACCCATGAAATGATAGTGTTGATTATTTGTAACCTCTTGACAATGATGGAGAAACTACACAAAGCAGAAATAGTCCATGGTGACTTGAGTCCAAGGAGTCTGATTCTTAGAAACAGGTTGGTCCTTTTCATTCTCTCATAATTCTGTCAGCTTTGTCGTAAAACATGGATAGTTGCCATTCTCTTTTGCCTTTTGATAAATGCCATATTAATGAACACAGTACGTTAAGAGAATATTTGCTACCTAAAAGTCAATAGTCACTGGGAATAGTTTAAAAGAATTCAACCAAAAAAAACACGTTGATGAAAAAATCCAGAAAAAAAGAATGAACGACTCCATCGTGATGATTCCTGTCAAGAAGAGATGTAAAATGTGAATATTTGGGGAAATGTGAAGTAGATTGTCTAGTCTTTCTTTGTGTGGGACCAGTGCGGAGCTAGCAAGGATGCTAGCAACACTGAGGCACTGCTCAGTTTCAAAGGCCAAAGCTTAAGTCACACCAAATTGAGGTAATTGCCAAGAGAAGTAGGTAAAACCAGAGTGCAAATGCAAACCATGCCAAGAAAAGGGGCTTAGTGTTCAAATTACATCCAGTTTAGCCATCAGGTTCAAGGGGTGAGCACAGAGCAGGAAATAAGAAATGAAGCCCAAATACTAAGAACTGAGAAAATACAGACAACATTGAGGCATAAACAAGGCAAAGATTCTCAACAATTTTTGTTTTATGGAAAGGACTAGAGGACCAACACACCTGTCTAATAATGGGCATTGATCTCTTGGTATTTGAGTGAAGCAGTCTGGTTTAAAGATGCTTTGTCTGCCCCAAGCCTGTGACTTGGGTAAGCAGTTAACTTTCTCTCTGAGGTCATTCGTGTACACTAAAAGCTGGAATCATTCTTTACATTTCTCCTGACTACTTATTCTGTAAGAAGAAACTGAATTAGACTCTAAATCATAGTTGGCATGGAAATTAAAAGAACCTTCAATGTATTTCTGCAGTTATAACCAAAAAAACTAGAGCATCCTACCTTCTTTCCTGAGATGGCAGAGTCCTAAAGGCTTCCCCAGGCATAATACAGCAGCATTTCTCATCCAGGGCACCATAGGTACTTTGGATGAGATAATTCTTTGTGCAGGTCTGGTCCAAGCATGTCAGGATGTTTTATATCTATTTCCCCATAACTACCTCTCACCCAAACACAAGTTACAATCCCCCAGCCATTGTGATCACCAAATATCTCCCCATATGTTTCCAAATGTGAGAACCCCTGGTATAGTTTTTATTTTCATTCTATTTCACAGCACTGAAATTTCAGAGGATAGTGCTAGAGTTCTCAGGACTTTTCATGGAAATTGTAAGCAAAGAGATTTTCTAAGCCTTTTTGGGATTAGGCATTTGTATGCTGTGTATTCAAATATCCTTCTCTCAGTCACTAGAGGACTCCAGGAAACCACATAGTGTTGAAGGGACATTGCCTTTTACTTTGTCACAACTTTTCAAATTTGATAGGAAATTTCATATAGATGCACAAGGAATTGAAAGAGCCTTTTTTTTTTAACATCTCTATTGGAGTATAATTGCTTTACAATGTTGTGTTAGTTTCTGCTGTATAACAAAGTGAATCAGCTACATGTATACATATATCCCCATATCCCCTCCCTCTTGCATCTCCCTCCCACCTTCCCTATCCCACCCCTCTAGGTGGTCACAAAGCTGTGAGCTGATCTCCCTGTGCTATGCGGCTGCTTCCCACTAGCTATCTATTTTACATTTGGTAGTGTATATATGTCAATGTTACTCTCTCACTTCATCCCAGCTTACCCTTCCCCCTCCCCATATCCTCAAGTCTATTCTCTATGTCTGTGTGAAAGAGCCTTTTGAAATCATTTAATGCAGTTTCTACATTGTGTGTGTGTGTGTGTGTAAAATGAGATCCAAAAAAGTGGAATGTCTTGCCCAGGGTAACAGTGAATGGATGATTAGAGAGCTAGGAGACCTTCCTGCTTCTTTTTATTATTCTCAGAAACATTTTTCCTACCTCTCCCAAGTTTTGAAAACATTTGGGAATTATAGTTTTATGATGGCCAAAAACAAGTTGTAGTAAGGAATCATAAATTTTAAAGTAAAATAGATCATTCTGTGCTGTGGAGGTATATGTGATAGGATTAATCAAAGCCTATATTTAGGAATATAAGACCTGCCACTGATATCCATCAGGGATTTGAAAACACCAACTGAGAAAGCAGAGAAACAGAAGGAACACAAAAATAATCCATTTTTTCCTCACATAAATAGTTCCTATATCTCTTTGGAGAATAGCTTTATTACACGGAATAGATAAGCCTGAGGAAAATCAATAGTGAATTAGTGCTATAAAGTTCTTTTCTCTCTTTTTTTTTTTTTTGTAAGGAAACAGGATTGGAATCACATATAAGAGGAAGACAGTATGGTATTAATTTAATATAAACAGGATGGTTTACAGTATTTTGTAAAGGTATCACTTTACCAAAAAACAGCCTTATGTTGTTTTCAGTTAAACTCTGGGAAGGAGGGATCTGAATGACACTCGGAAAACCTAATCTAATAGTAAACAAGAAAGACTGTGACATCTATCAAAGCTTAATTTCCTCCATCATAATTCTTGTCAGTGTATAAATCATTGCTGTTATATATGTCAATATGTTCAGTGCAAGACAGAGGCCTGCAGTCTACTTCCAGTATTTAGTTTATATAATATGGAAACTTGATAAATGTTCTGTGGTGGCCATGCACAATGGCTTAGATATAGCTTGGGTCACTAAACTCATCTTAACGTTCCCCAGTTGGGTGGATACTGCCACTGCTCTTACAGGTGCATTTTCATAACTAACCACTGGAGGGAGCTATTGGCATAGCTAAGGCACACCTGCAGTACCTCCTTTTTTTTCTTTCTTCTTTTTTTTTTAAAGACCAGCTATGCAGTTTCTTTCATGGCCTATTTTTATTATCTCCTTCTCTTACATCTGGGCTTAGAATCCACGATCCCTATGATTGTAATAAGAACGATCAAGCTTTGAAGATAGTGGACTTTTCCTACAGTGTTGACCTTAGGGCACAGCTAGATGTTTTTAACCTCAGCGGCTTTCGGACTGTACAGATCCTGGAAGGACAAAAGATCCTGGCTAACTGTTCTTCTCCCTACCAGGTAAGTGTAAAACAAACTTGAGCAAATGTGGAGAGGGCTTCTTAATTTCTTTCTTACCTAGATAAGCCAGGAAAGCTAGTGTTTACTGATATTGTCTCTCCTGGAACAGATGACCTAGTTTTCAGATATCACCAAGTCAAGCAAAATGTACCATTTTTCTGTCACAATACTGAAGAATTTACACATACACGTGCAGACACATGACTAACTCAGTAACCTAAGTGTCAGGGCCATTTCTACCAGTTATCTGTCTTGTCTTTTGTAAATCATTTTCTGTGATCTTCTCTGTAAAATAAAGATAATAATCAGCTCTGTTTACATCAGAATTCTTGTGAGGATTAAATGCAATAATGTATATAAAAAGACATTAGGAGAAATATAAAGTGTTTTATATGGTGGCATTATATGCAGAAATCCCTTCTGACTCAGCTCTGGATATATGGCATTTTGCTGACTGAATATGTAGCATAGCCCTGAACTAGTCATGTAGAACACATTTAGATCACAGCTAGAGTCCATGCAAATTTAGTAGGTGTACAAATTTGAATTTGGCAGTCCAGATATATTTGTCTTCTTTTTTTTTTTTTTTTTGTGGTACGTGGGCCTCTCACTGTTGTGGCCTCTCCCGTTGCGGAGCACAGGCTCTGGACGCGCAGGCTCAGCAGCCATGGCTCACGGGCCCAGCCGTTCCGCGGCCTGTGGGATCTTCCCGGACCGGGGCACGAACCCACGTCCCCTGCATCAGCAGGCGGACTCTCAACCACTGTGCCACCAGGGAAGCCCTATTTGTCATCTTTTGTTCTAGGATAATTCCTAGAGTTGGCTCTACTGATCACTTCTTTGGGGAGTTTCTCTCTTTACTGTAAGGATAAGGAACAGTCTACTAAAATGTATGTCATAAAATAAACTTAGCTAAGCACTATGATACCTGTCAACTTCCTACATGAATAAATTGCCATGACAATGGCAGAGAATGATTGTAGCTGATGGTGCTTTTTGTGATTTCAGGTAGATCTGTTTGGTATAGCAGATTTAGCACATTTACTATTGTTCAAGGAACACCTGCAGGTCTTCTGGGATGGGTCCCTCTGGAGACTTAGCCAAAATATTTCTGAGTAAGTATTGGTGGTTTCAGGGTCTTTGCCTGTCCAAATAATGTTCTCTTTATCTTGGGTGCTCTCTGCTTTGACAGCCTTGGTTTCATAGTCCAAATGCCATGATTTCATTAATTTTAACCAGTTTTCATTAGAGTATCAGTGGAGCACCTTGTGCAGGACAAAGGAATTGTTCATTAAAAATGGGAATCTAGCTATTCGGACTTCAGGACATCATTCTGGACCCAGATGTATCATAGACATATAAACCGTGACTAGAGTATGGAAGCCTCTCAATTTAGAAGGCTTAATAGAAACATTTTATGAGAATAATTTTCTAATCAATTGGTGTTAGTCTTATGGCCGTTTTTAATAGCTTTTGTCAAAAGTTAATAAGCATCTCTTGAAGAAAGCTAAATTTCTAAATTACATACTAATTTTAGGCTATTATTTATTTAATGAATGGGTGAAACCAAAGCAGAGAACTGAATCTCCTTGGTGAGGAAGTAAATGCTCTCTTAATAACAGCTGCTTGGTCTCAGAACCTTAGTACTCCCTCAGGCCTGCTCATAATACTTATTAAATATCCCATGTTCTCCCTTACCTTATCATAGCTATTAACTTCGCAGAATAAGCTTACCAATCTATCACTTAAAGAAAAGAAAAATCAGTGTTGAAAATTTAACACCCCTTCACCTCCATTTTCCCCTGCCAACAATTGAATTGTATTTTTTTCTTTATTTAATTCAGAATTTGGCCAATCTTATTTGTCTCTAACATGTACTTTCAAAATAGGTTTGAAATATAATGTAAGGCATATAGGATAGATTCAGGTTATCTCCAGTTGGTTGTGGTCCTAGGTGGGTCTTACACAAACAGAAGCAAGTGGGGTCAGGTGGGGTTTCCTAACAGCCTTGCCTTTTACAATAATAGAAGCTTCTCTGATCTTTAAAAAAAAAAAGGTGCAAACATCATAGACTTAAGCAGTAGTTACTTCACTTGAGCTTAGGTTTCTGAGAAGGTTGTGAAGGTAATAAACCCCTGGGCGGGGGGAGAGAGGAAGCTGTAGTCTTTCTAATGACCTAGACTTTAGAAAAGTTAGAAGAGAGGAGACAAATTTCGTCTTTCTTCTATTTGTAGAAGAGAAATGCTGCATCTTAGTACGTGAAGGAAATTTATAGATTCAGATGAAAGATTTTCTTTCCCTTTATGTGCATTATATTATGGCTCTTCCCACTATGGTAGTCTTTTTTCTTTTTTCTTTTTTTTTTTGTAGTTTGACCTTGGGTTTTCAAAGGACACTACTTGAATGATCTCTAACCCTAGAGTTAGGTATTACCTTAAATCATGTTGGTGCATAAATGTACCACTGAGTTAAACACAGAAAGAATTCTAACTCCTATATGCCTAATCTTGATGAAAATGGTTTTATATACTTTTAGGCTAAAAGGTGGTGAACTGTGGAATAAATTCTTTGTGCGGATTCTGAATGCCAGTGATGAGTCCACAGTGTCTGTTCTGAGGGAACTTGCAGCAGAAATGAATGGGGTGTTTGACGCCACATTCCAAAGTCACCTGAACAAAGCTTTATGGAAGGTAGGGAAGTTAATCAGTCCTGGGGCTTTCCTCTTCCAGCAAGATGGGCAGTCAAGTCTCTCGCAGATTCCTGCCTAAAACCGATGGTGGTACTGTGGAACACTGGACCTGTATATGCTATGACTTAATTTAGGTACACTACTAACACTTTTCTGCTTTTTGGTAGAAGTATATTTCTAGGTAACTGGCATTTTCTACTCAACAAGGTACCGCCTCTTGGCCTTGTCTAACTTTAACAAAGAACTGTTTTATTCTAAATGGATTCCACGTTAATGGGTACCTTGTTGTCATTTAATGCATTTGTCTCAACTTTTCTCTGTACTTTTCCCGTTTGTAATTTGTGACCTGTGCCCTTATAATCACTATGTATTTTGTAAATAATAAAATAGTATTTGTTAAATTTGTGCTTCCAACATCTCATCTACTTTTTGCTAACTAAGGTAATAAATGGCCTGATTTTGCAGACAGGCGCTACTTTACCATGGAAATGTATATATTCTAGACTTGGAACTGTTATGATAGGATCGTAACGAGACAGAATAGCCAACCATTCCTTTAGGTGTTCCTGACCTTCCACTAAATGGTCTAGATTGAAAAGCAGATAAAATGGTTTACACAAGGCCAAATTTTCTTAAATTTCAAGGGGCAAAATTGTTTGTTTCTATTATATTTTAATGTTTTCATTTTTTATCCACCAAGCCCCTTGGTCTACTTATATAATCTAGCAGTGCTGCTGCTCGGTCTCTTGATTAGGGCTGTGCGAGTTAGAAAAGAAAAGGTTTTGAATGGGCTTTAGCAACCTTTCAGAAATGGAATAATTACCATTCTGTTACATGCAAAATGACTTGGTGGGGGCACGGTTAATGAAGGAATAGAAGGAGATTTTGTTGTTTGGAAGATTTGAAGAGGCAGAATTTTAGAATAAAAAGATGACTTTGAAGCATGGAATCATTTGGGAGAGAATAGGTCTAAATGAAGTATTAGACTGCTAAACAGAAGCATGAATTACACCAGGTCTTGGGTATAGGGAAGGAAATTGGTAGAAAAGGGCAATGAAAATTAACTATTTCATATCTAAATATCAAAATTATCAAATGTGCCTCTATGCTGGTGCCTGATTTTTTTTCTTTTCACTCTAGTTGTCACTGTTACTGCTCTAAGATTGCTGGAAAGCAGAAGATTCTAAGTATATCTCAGCTAAAAATATTTAAGCATATATAGTTGAAGCACTGAAACATGACTTGGCTCTGAAGGATAATCAACTTAGAAATTTTTTGCTCTTAACCAAAATATGATTTTTCAAACATTTTCATGTTTGCTTCTTATACAACTAAGGATATGAAATTATATATCTGTATCTTTTATGTAATCGAACCCATCTACCCCTCTGCTCTGCTCTCCTCTCCTCATTTCTCAATCCACCTCTTTGACACATAAAGTCATTTGAGGCTGGATGGTAAATTTAGATTCTTTCTCAACATAGGCTTAGCTACCATCTAGTGAATTTTTCAGCAACCTTGACAGCAAGACTGACAAACCAGTGCTTTATGGATAAAGCTTTGATTCTGAAAGTCCAGTCTGAGGAGAGGGAGGAAAATCTGAGGAAGCTAATTTATTAGAGAACTTGCAACTATTTTGCTACCTCTTCCTCCTTTCCCCATCCCCTCCAATCCTGACCTTTCTTCGTAGAGGGGAGAAAATAATACCTGACCAGTTAGGACCTATGATGTCTTTGTTTTCTCTTTGCCTGAGCATAAAACCACAAAGCAGGCACATTTCCGTTTTCCTTATATTTTATGTTGTTTGTCTTGGGAGAAGGAAGCGGAAGCCTCTATTTGTTGGCTGAAGCTTCAAATGGTTCTTATTTCTTGTCTCACTAAGGCAAAAATAGCCTAACGATAGACCTGAGAAAAAGAACATAGCTGAAAAGACAGGATCTTCACTTTTGTTTGAAAAGAGACCATGGAATATATAGCGCCTCACCATTCACAAAGTGTACATCCACTAATCTTCTACCACTGTTAGAACCCTCATCCCCCTGTGGCAGCTGTACAAGAAACCTTCCACCCAAGTCAGAGTGCTCTAACTGATGCCAAACCTGAATCTGGAAATAAAAAGATTTCCTTTAGCATTAGGACTTTAGACTGTTAGTTGGGCTATTATCTCAAGGTAGATAAGAAAGCCTTTCAGAGGGTTAGCACAAAGCACTTTGAAATGACTCGTGTTCAGGCTAAAATCTTTAAGCAAAGACAGCAAAGAAATGCTTCTTGTCTGTTGCATTTGGAAAAGAGGAATTCTTCCTCCAGCTGCACCAACTCTTATACCAAATTCACTTCCAGTCTGGCTCATAAAAGTAAGATTTCCCTAGTGAGGAAGATGCGTTTTTAAAAAAATTTTTAATATGGCAAACTTCCGACCTTAATGAGGTTCTTGTTTCCACCAAAGACACAAGAAGCTATGAATATTTAATAGGATAAAGGTGGCATTTCAGAAAACTGGTGTTGAAATAATAGATTAGAGTTTGAACTCTATCACCAGCGCCACCACTAGTTCATACAGCACCTTTGTGCAAATTAGAAGTCCCCTTCCTCTAGTGGATTTAGTACCTCCCTGTGCACCATAGCTTGACTGGATTTCAGTCCGCACTTACCCTCTCAACCTGGTACCCTTGTAAATAAATTGCACAGCCATATGCAGTGGTCTTTCCTGTTTCACAGCTTGCCTGCAAAAAAAAATTTAGATCAAAAATGTTAATGTAAAAAACTGAAAATATAAAATAGTAGATGACTTTGTAATTTTTTGTCTGTGACATAACACCAAGATTTATCCAGGAAGATTGCTATTTATTACTATAATAGATAAAAAAAATAAAACCTAACATAGTCACCTGTCTCTCCCCTCCCCCCCCCCAAAAAAAACCCCTAAACACAAACTAGGAAAAATTACTTGCCACACGTTTGCATCATTTTTCACTTGCATTATCTCAAGGTCTCATAACTAGTCTCTCTGCTTCCCCTGCCCACCTCCAGTCAAATCAGAACCCTCCAATGGCTTCCCATCTCACACAGCACAAAATCGGAAGACTTCTCACAGCCTGCAAAACCCTACCAGGTCTAACCCTGCTATTCCCTCACCTCTTCCCTGACTCCTCTTTTCCTTGCTCACTCCACTGTAGCCTGCCTACCTCCTTTCTGTTCCTTAAACATGCCAACTAGTTTCCCTCTTTATGAACTTTTTGCTTTGTTTCTTCTGCCTGGAATGTTCTTTCCCATAACTTCACATGGATTACTCCCTACTCCCCTTCAGATGTCTTCTCAGATCTCCACCTTATCAGAGGCCTTCCCTGGCTATTCTGTACAAAATAGCATCCCATACACACACTGATGTTCTGCTGTTACTCTCTATCCCTCTTTACCCTGCTTTATTTTTTCCATAGCACCTATCACCTGTTTTTTCCATAGCATATATATATATTTTTTTTGTTCTTCTCCCCTGTATCCCACTACTAGAATTTAAGCTCCTTAAGGGCAGGGATTTACTTTGTTTCTTGTTTTAACCCCAGTGCCTAGAGCACTGTCAAAGCACTATTTTACCTAAGGTACAAAGAACTCGCTTAAAAAATTGAAAACCAGTAGAAATAGACAAAGGGCATGAACAGTCCACTAAAAACATTTTGATGGCCAGCATGTGAGTTGTTCACTCTCATTCCTAATTAAATAAAATGCAAAATAAGCCTGAAATTTTCATCATTCAGATAGTAAATGGTTGAAAATTGTGTTTGTGAGGGTGAGGGGAAATAAGTACTCATGTTATTAGTGGGAGTGCAAATTGGCACACTATTAGGAGGTGATTTGGCAATGTCTATTTAATTTAAATATTCATTCCCTTCAGCTGAGAAATTTTTCCTAAGAGTTTATCTTAAAGAAGCATTGGCACAGATGCTCAAAGATAAAGCACTGTTTGTAACAGTTGTCCTCCCTGCTTCCAAGGCTCATTAGTCCCAGAGGGATAATCCATGTGACAGACCCTGCGGAAAGAGGAGTCCTGGAACTAATGCAGAGGTGAAGTCAGACGATTTCTGTAGATGGCAGGGATGCCTTGGCATTGGTGCCAAGAAGATTGGTGCCCAATCTTCCAATCTGGCATGAGCCTGTAGAGTTAGGCTTTGAAAGTTGATTCCAGACATTTCAGCTTATGTTTAAAAAAAAAAAAAAAAGCTGAGGGGAAAAAGTGGTTGCCTTTGAGGAGAGTAGAGTAGAGAGGGGAACGAATAAAGGCTTTTACTTTTCAATTTGTGCATTTCTGAGCATTTTGAACATTCTGATCACTTTTTTTTATGTCTATGGGATAATCTAGGCTAAGAAATTATGGGCTATGGTTTTGTCATCTTTTCCCTTCTCTACATTAAAAAAACAAAACGCCTAATATGTGTTAGGTGTTTTTATAGTGGGAAATTTGGGAGACTTTATCATCCAAATATAAAAGCAAGATTAATTTGGAATTAAAATGAGAGCATGAAAACAGTTTTAAATTATTGAAGATAATATATCTAAACTTCTATTTTTAGTATGCTAAAAATTCATACATGTTCAAATGTTTTATAATGTTTCTATTCAAGGTGCGCTTTCTAAAATTATCTTCCTACTGTTACAACTTCCTGTGTCTGTGAATAAGGGATTGAATTACATAAAACTTGACTTTTTTCAAAACAAAATACATTTTATGGCTCTCGTATAAAAACTTGAGTTTCCACAAACTGACATTGTATGATTAAGAAAGGAACAAACAATGATGAACTCAGGCTAAATGTCTATAAACATACGTTTTTCCCGTCAAAGCGTACTACTTCCAGTAGTCTTGCTCTTTAGAGGCTCCTGCAGCAGATATTCAGCTGCCTAGCAGTGTTGTCCACTAAATTCAAATTGGCTTCTCCATGGGGAGCAGTGGTTGCCCAGTCACACTGCTAGTTCTCAAACCCCTTGTGAGCAAAGGACTGTGTGTCTATTAATTTTATATAGTCCTAGAAATTAGTAGTGAATTAAATACGTAGTGAGTTAAAAAAATAAGTAGTGAATTAAAATGTTGGAAAATAGTGGCCACAAGTTCAAAAACTAGCTGTATTAGAGTCTTGGTGAGGGGGGAAAGGCTGTAGATATGCCTGGAATCATAATCTCACTTTCATTTCTAGTGTGTCACTTTGTGTATGTTTCTTTAACCTTCTCTTGTAATCGACTGCTGACCTTACATCAGGATACACTTAATTGTACTGTTTACTCTTTTCAAAATTAAATGTTATTTTCACAGGTATGTTTATTCCATCAAAGTGTGTACTTTATTTTCCGTGTGTGTATAATTCAGCCTCACATTCACTCGAAACAGTTACGTGAGTCAGTGTATGCTGCAGTTTCAAAGTAGTCTAATCTTACTGGCCTGGTCATGTGATGCGTTTTATTTAATTGCTTCAGTCCTGCAAGTAACAAAGTGAGGGTGGCATTTCATAAAAACAAATACCCATTAAAATCTGTGAACAAAAAGACGAACATACATTTGCGTTTGCATTTTAAAACAAAATTGAAAAATAAACTGGTAATGCTAGAATAAAGTGATAAAGATATTGACAAGGATGACACATGAAGGTTCAGTGAGACTGGCTCCTTCCAGGAAATGAGACAGCTAAGGGTGCGTACATGTGTGGTACAGCAAGTCAAGGAGTCCCAGTGAATCTAGGGGATCAGGCAGACAGAAATAGGAGCTAGGCAGAGCAGACAGACGTTAACTAGCATTGCTGGGAGAGACCTTCCTGATCAACTACTCTGTCACTGAACAGATAAGGAAGCCACTTGCTCAGGACTCACCCAAGCAGGCACATCCAGAACCCTACCTAGCTTGTGGACCAGTTGTGTAGGCCACTAGGGCAGCCCCATAGCACCTGCCTGCGTTGTATCATCAGTTGCCTTGGACAGGTACATGTACATGCCTTACCTCTCTAATTCAGTTGAGCTCTGTGAGACAGGAACTGTGTCTTCTTACACTCTAGTTACGTCTTGCATGTGGTGCTCACATTATAGGGGGTCAACTTCACAAGCCCAGGGCCTGCTAGAACCTCCTCAGTATTGAGATGGCCCCTTGCCTGTGGTGCCAAACCGAATGCTAATAACATGGTTAGAGATGCTGCCTCTACAGCCAGAATGCCTGGGTTTGAATCCTGGCTGTGTGACAATGAACAAGTTACTTATCCTCTCTAAGCCAGTATTGTCCTCTATGAAATGAGGATAACCCGAGTGCCTACTTTACAAAGTTTTGAGAACTAAATAAAGCTTTTAGTACAGGTGCTTGTAGATGTTTGTATTGATTTAGTTCTAATGTGGTCTAAAGTTCTCTAGAAACCTCTCGAGTAGATTAGAATCCCAGCTAGATTGGAGCCTTACTGTCTTTTGAATTAATTTAAGTACAGAGTACAGCTAAATCTATAATATAATAAAGGTAGGTGAAAGAAACATGGTGTTATCTAATCTAAAGGGGAAATGAGTTTCTACTGGGAGTGACCTTCAGGGAACCAAGTGTTTGTACTTTAAGAAGACAGACTCAAGATAAGCCAGGTACCAAGCTATCAGGAAGATCCGTCTAGTCCCGTCATCAGCCCACAAGGCTGTTTCGGTCCGAAGGTGGTCTCTGGCTCACAGCTCTCTGCTGCTTCTGTGCCATTTTCAGAGCACAGGAATCTTAAATGCTGCCTCTGGTCCTGTTTGCTCTGACAGTATGTAACAGGCAGGTCTTGCTGCCCACATTAGTGGGAAGCAAGATGCAGATCCCTTCCCTCTAGCCACCTGCAGATGTATCTCACTCCTCTCCCCCACCAGGGGAAGCACTTTCTGACTTAGGGAGCAGGGTCTACTCACCCCATTTAAGGCCAAGACATTTAGTCTCTTCCTGAGACTCTTGCTGCTAGAGCTTAGGCTTTCAGAACTATTTCTGTATTACCCTCTGCTACATCCCTCTCCTGAGCCAATGGATAAAAAGTGACCACTTGCTTAGTAGGAAAAAGGAAAGGCAGAAAATAGGAAGCCCTATAAATCCGATTCATGAACTGGAAAACCTGGGCTCCAACCCCAGTTCTGCTCCATGCTGGCTTTTTTTTTTTTTTTTTTTTTTTTTTTTTGTGATACACGGGCCTCTCACTGTTGTGGCCTCTCCCGTTGGCAGAGCACAGGCTCCGGACGCGCAGGCTCAGCGGCCATGGCTCACGGGCCCAGCCACTCCGCGGCATGTGGGATCTTGCCGGACCAGGGCACGAACCCATGTCCCCTGCATCAGCAGGCGGACTCAACCACTGTGCCACCAGGGAAGCCCCATACTGGCTTCTTGATCAGGGCAGGTCAATCTGCCATCTATAAATTAGTGCTGAGGCTTCTACCCCAAAGGGCTGTTGTGAGAATTAATAACACAGTATAGTTGCTAAACATGAAAATTTCATGGCTCCTGGCAAGCAGTGGATTTGGCTCTGTCTGCCCAACAGCCAACCCAGAGCTGGGCACAGGAGGCAGCTGAGCTGGTGTAATCCATCGTCGTGGAATCTAAGCTACAATGGAGATGCCTGACATTCTTATTCACTCAGGCCTTCAGCTGCAACCTGTCGACTCCTGTTTTACTCTGTTGATAAATGTTCATTTACCCCCTTCAGGACAGCAAGTAATCTCTTGGAATGTGGCAAAGATGTTTAGCCAATGAATGTTTTTAAACTCTACTGACGCTCCACATTTAATGACAGGCACCATGAAGGATATAAAGAAATGTAAGACATGCTCTCTCCCTTCAGCGAGTTTATAATTTAGTTAGCAGAACAGGATATTACAGGTTAAAAGCCAAGAGAATATCGAGACAAGTAAGTCAAAGGAATCTCAAGGTAAGGCAGATGGAGCAGATATGTTAGGACACTGAAGAAGTGAGGGTCAGCATGGGTTAGGGTGTCCTGGGAGCCATCAGGGCATGGCAGGGATTGGAGCTGGTCTGTATCGGGTAGTTTTCAGCTGCAAAAATCAGAAAATCGAAACTAGCGTAAAAGGTAAGAATATCTGTTATCTCGCATAACAGCCTGAACCCAGCAATTCATGGAAGACCCATGTTGTTTCCACCTATTCTGCCATCCTCAGCATGTTGGCTTTTGTCCTCAGGCTGGGTCCCCTTCTAGAACCCAGTTGGCTACCACAGCAAGCTCTACAACTTGGAGCAGCACAAGGAAATTTTTCCCAAAAACTCCCAGCAAACTTGCACTCCTGTCTCAGTTGTCACATGCCTAGGGCCTAAACCAATCCCTGGCAAAAGGAAGGGAATTAGCAAGACTGGTTTAAACTAATCAAGATTCACCCCTAGGGCTGGTGCTGGGGAGGGGCCCTTCCCTGAGCACACAGGAAGGAGAAGAGTATACACCCAAATAAGTTGGGTTTCTTCCAGCAAGTAAGAAGGGACAAGCAAGAAGGGAAGACCATACGAAGTGGTGCCCACCTTCTGCTTCCCAGGCCATCTGCTAACACTGCCATCTTCTCTGGGTCTATCTCCCCGTTGGCCACGACCCTATTACCCTTTCTTCTTGCTTCCCCCAGTTGCCCCAGAAGCCGGGGCACTGTGGGGTGGAAGCATGGGGGACGCTAGACCAGCTTCTCAGGGAACAATCCCTGACTTCCCTCAGTCTATGCCGCGGCCCCTTGGCTTCCTCCCCACCTCCCCTGCCCATCAGCGTACAGGCAGGTTCCGCAGCCCAGCCTGGGCTACCGGAAGGCCTCGTCATTCCCTCTTTGCTTCTAGGCAGAGGGCCAGCGTTGGGCCTTGTGATCAAAGCCAGAGGGACAGTGGCAGGGCAGCAAGGCCGTTGGCCGGCAGCAGTAGTAACTCCTGGGCTTTTCCAATTTGCTTTTGTTGAAGAAGAGTTCCTGGAGAAATTCCCTAATACGCAGCCCGGCAGGCTCTCCTACTCCATGGAGTGTGGTGGAGAGAATTCTGCCAGTCACACTCTCGGCCCTCTGCCAGGAGTCTTCCACACACCTTGCCCCGCTACCAGAATACCCGATTACCCTGGCCTCCCTGCCCCCTCCACACCCACAGGAGGGAGAAGGAGCAGGGCAGGAGGAGAGGCACAGAAGGGGCCCAAGCATCTGACAAGGCCCCGATGCTTCCTTCCCACTGAGGACCACCCCCAGGACTCGATTGGTCACTCTCCCTTTTGCTACCACCACCTTGGAGGGTGGGCGGGTTCTCTGGAGGCATCTGCTCCCTGGGAACCCCACCTGCCCTGTGGGAAGCCATTTGGGAAAACCTCTTGAAGGTGGGGCCCCTGCCTCTTACCTGGAGGCCCAGGGCTGAGGGGCACCTCTGAGGTAATACCAGCCCTGGAACGCGGGACACAGGCCCCAGTGACGATACCTGCCCCTTAATACCAGCCCTTCCCTTCTGGAGCCTGCCCCAGCTGGGATGGTAGGGGGTGAAGGCAGGTAGACCTGTTCCTCCCTCTCTGGCCCTGCGGCAAGAGATGCTGACGAGTGTGGGCAGGCGGTGACAGGCCCACACAGCCGTCAGAAAGGCCCATGTGAAGCACCCTCTATACACACAGCACAAGGCGGGGCGGGAAGTGTGGGGAAGAATCTAAAGATCGAGAAAAAGTTGGCAGTAAAAAGGCATTTTTCCCACACGCTGGAACCCTAGACTTTGTTTCTGAAACTTGTCATTCTTAAGGAAAGCTGGGGAAGCATGCATCTACGAAAATGTGAGGACGTCGCTGTTAGAGGGCCTTTCCAAACCCATCCCCAGACGATTTGCTTAAAGCCATGCGGTGGGACATTTCGGTGTAAGCAGTCAGTCCAACGGAACCTGACTCACCAAAATGGTACAGAGGAGGCAAGTTGCTTTTGAGGCTTTAGGTATATCTCTATTTTCAAAAGCAAAATGGAGAGTAAAGTGAAAGACTTTATTGTAAAAACACCATTTTGGCTGATTCACATGCTGCCACTTCCTGGGAGCCAAGAGTAAAAGGCAGAAATGCCCACAGTGACAGCACCGCTGCTGCCTTGGACTAAATTACAGATACGTCACACTCGGGGCTTGACCTAGAACGGGCTGCATGGGCCGCAAAGGGAACAACGGGCCTGTGAGGAGGAAAGCAGAGTTGCAGTCCCGACTCTGCCTCTAATTTCCTCTGTGGCTTTGCTGAGTCACTTAATCTCTGGGGGCTGCAGTTTTCTCACCTGCAGAAGGTGGGGCAGGGCTGATGATTCTAGAATTCCTTTCAGCCATGATTCACTGTATTCCAAGTAAGGGTGACCAGAGCACAGAACCGCTTCATGCATTCACTCATTCAACAAAGTTTGCAAAGGCATCTACTATGTACCGGGCACCATGCTGGGTTTCCTGCCCTCGAGAATGCAGCCTGCTGGGATTAGCAGAGGTGACTCTGCTGGGATAAGGAAGGGCACAGGGCATACCACTGGCCCAAGAACACAGGCATCTGGCCAACTGCCTTCTACAACAGGCAGCCAAGCCTTTGCAGGATTTCTTCCATTGGCTGGCAGATCCCCCTTTTCTACAACCTGTGAGGAAAGGGATCTAGGTTGGCAGGTGTCCTCACCAAATCAGGAAGCCATGCAACATGATGGTAGAGGAACAAGTTCCAGCCTGTGCAGGCATCAGCTTTCAGAAGTCCCTGAAGACAAGACTAACAGAATCGACAATGATAGATTATCATGCTCAGGAATTTTCGAGGATGAGAAAATGTAGCCAAGACCCATGGCGACCCTTGGCTGGTTTTTGGCCTCCAGCACCCTAATCTTCTTCCCCACCTCATGTGGGTAATG